>NC_090814.1:48407454-49066893 GCF_000390325.3 Nicotiana tomentosiformis | reverse complement strand
GTGCAGGTTTGACTCCTTCATGAGTTGATTATGGCTTCTTTGCCTCATTTTGACCAAACCCTGCAAGCAAGCACATTAAGTTAATTTTCGGGAATACCTTTACGTATTTTTGACCCAAAACCTAAGCAAAAGAAAGCAAATAATAGGCTAAAATCCCTAGTTATCACTTGTACACTTTAATTGTTATATATTTGGCTTGTCTTGTTATTTTGTATTAATTGTAGCATTCCTTGATTTGGTACGAGGTTTGTTTATGGCTTTGCTTTCATATTTTTTATTTGTAGAAATTCTTGTGAATTGAGTTGTTGAATTGATTACATTTATTAATTTTTTGTATGGATCGGGTTGCACGCCGCAACGGGTGGAATAAAGGAGAATTATGATATTGATTCTGATTATATGGTGGGATCGGGTAGCACGCCACAATAGATTTTATATTTTATTCTTGATATTAATATGGTGAAATAAGGGAGGATTGTGTTTGTACGGTGGGATCGGGTTGCGCGACGCAACAGATTGTGTGTTTTGTATTCATTGTTGCATTATGTTAGCTTTCAGTATTTTCATACGAGATTCTGGGGACTGGTGTTTCTGGATTTACTGATTTCGAAGATTGAGTTTATTTTCATAAGTTAATTGCCTCACTCTTCCTCTGGTTCCTTTCCTATTATTAGTATTATTATACTGCGTACAAGTTATTGTAGGTGACCCGCCTTAGTCTCGTCACTAATTCGTCGAGGTTAGGCTCGGCACTTACAGAATACATGGTGTCGGTTGTACTCATAATATACACTGCACTTCTTGTGCAGATTTTGGAGTCGATCCTAGCGGCGGTCAGTAGATTGCTCGGATTGATTGCTTTACGGAGACTTGAGGTACAGTTGCACGGCGTCCGCAACCCTGAAGTTCTTTCATATCTCTCTAGTTGTTTACTATATTTCAGACAGTTATGCCTTCATTCAGATTTTTATTTGTAGTATTTTAGTTGATCGTGTACTTGTGATACCAGTTCTGGGATTGTATCTAGATATCATTGTTGTTATGGTTTTCTCACTCTATTTCAGTTTATTTAGTTTCTTGGTTATTATTTAATTTGAACTGTTAAAAATGGCTAAAAACTATTATAATATTGGCTTGCCCAGCAAGTAAAATGTTAGGCGCCATCACGGTCCCGAGGGTGGAATTCCGGGTCATGACACTTATAAGCTAGTCAAACTGGCTTATAAGTACCTTTTTGACTTATCTATGCATTTGTTAAATACCAAAGTACTTATAAGCTAAAATCATCCATAAGACGTAAGTTGGTCACTCGTTTTTCAGCTTATAAGTATTTTTAGTTTGACAAAAGTTTTTACCAGTTTATCGCTAATAATATTTTTGCCAAAATAAATTTTCTAACTTACTGTTCATTCCATATTCGTTTTCATCCTTTTTTTACAAAAAAATAATAATTTATTTGTGAAGTTTTGAGGGTATTTTAGTCATTTTAACAAAAGAATAGCTTATCAACACTTTTCTACCAAACACATCAATTGCTTATTATTAGTTTCAACGCGTTTATCCAAACACGTAAATGCTTATTTCAAAAATCAGTTTCAACATTTAAAAATATTTTTCAACATTTTAAGTTTATCAGTTATTTACAATCAACTAATCCAAACTGGCGTGCCCTAAAAGATAATGCAAAGTGAATAAATCTCAACAGCCTTTTGCTTATCTTGTTGGGAATCTATATAAGTTGAAGGCTAGCTGTGCATCTCTTCCTTTGTATGTATGCATAGACATGTAATTGTCTGTTTCATTATCTTTCATTTGATGGTGCTCGAGTATATAACAAAGTATGGTATATCCATATTTTCAAGTAGCTAATATATAACAAAGTATATTATATCCATACTTTCAAGTAGCTAAGTACATGCATTTTCACTAGGGAACTATTTGAGTCTAATAGCCTGTTTGGCCAAGCTTTTATAATCAGCTTATTTTGAGAAGTATTTTTCTCAAAAGTACTTTTCAAAAAAGTGCTTTTGGTGAGAACCATTTTGTGTTTGGCTAATTAATTTGAAAAACACTTTTGAGCAGTAATTAGTGTTTGGCCAAGCTTTTGAAAACTGCTTTTAAGTGTATTTTTCTCAAAAATGCTTCTCAGAAAAGAGCTTTTAGAGATAAGCTACTTTTTTCTGTTTTTCAAAAACTGCTTCTGTTTCTCCTCAAAAGCACTTTTTTCCATCTAAAAGCTTGGCCAAACACCTCAATTTTTGGCCAAAAGTACTTTTGGCAAAAAAAAAAAACACTTTTGGCCCAAAAAAAAGTTTGGCCAAACAGGCTATAATAGCTGGAAAAATCAGTTTATTTTCAAAAGTAATTTTTTCAAAAGTACTTTTGGTGAAAAACAGTTTGTGTTTGACTAACTAATTTGAAAAGCACTTCTAATAAGCAATTAGTGTTTGGCCAAGTTTTTAAAAAGTGTTTCTAAATGTATTTTTCTCAAAAGTGCTTCTGAGAAGAAACTACTATCTTCTGCTTCTCCTCAAAAGTATTTTTTTTTTCTTTCTAAAAGTTTGGTTAAACACTTTAAATTTGAAAAAAAAAATATTTAAAAAAAAGTACTTTTCAGCTTGGAGAAGCTTGGCCAAACATGCTCTAAGGCTCGAATGCAATGGCGTCGTTGGGGGAATATACACCTTAAATGATATGTTTGAGTCAAGTTGCTCCGACTCCAAGGGCTTTGGTTCAACAACAACAAAAGAGGACTCTCAGGGCTTTGGTTCAACGATAAAAGAGGTACAATGGGAGATACGTGATAGGCACATGTTACAAGCATTAAACCATGCTGATAATTGAAGCTTGGTATTTAAGTGGAGAAAAGATAAAGGTGACGGCCCATATTCTCACGAGTATCAAACACCCACAAGAGCTGAACCAGCTATGTCACAGTGAATTTGCTGGTTATTACTAAAAAAATGTTTTGAGTCAAGTCTCAGAGGTGCCCTAACTCCTAATATTTATGTCCACACTGGTTGTGTTCGTGAGGGCAGGAAATTTGAGATTATAGTTGCTAACTAATCACAAGTAGGAAATAGTAAGACTAAAGTTTTCATGACATCTACATAGAATCCATATTGCCTGCCCCATGTAGAAGTTAATCATAATACTAGCTTGCGCTGCAAGATGGTCATAGATCTTTGGAGGGGGCAAAGTGCAAGCTATTTTTGAGGAAAACATCTTTGTTTTTGGTCCTTGGATTTTTATAGTTGGAGATATAATTTAGTTGTGATTAATATAACTACGTTTGTTTTAGGTCCCGTCTTTGCCAAATAGAAAATAAAGAAAAAATTTAACGTTAAAGATTTTATAATGTTGGAGTGAGACGAACTTAAATAGAGGGACATTGAAAGTGAGGATTCATATACTTGGAATTGAGGCATGTTGTCCTCAAATTTGCTTGTATCTTGAGTACACATTGATGGAGAAGGCATTCCCAATTAACACAGGCGGTTATTGGTTCCTTTTCAAAATTGAAGAATAAAAGCAATTTGGAGATTTTACTCTATTTATTTTTACATAATTAATTGAAAAACTTACGAGTGTATGCTCAAGAATATTATTTTAATTTTTATATAGTAAACTATTAAAACATAGCGATCACTAGCTAGGGATAAGGTATGCATATACATTGCGCTTTTTATACCCCACTTATAAGAATATACTCGATTTATTATGGTTGTTGTAAATTATTTAAACCTATGGAAAAAAACTATTTAAACCTCGTGGTTTGGCTTGACATTAATTGTTTAGCCAAGAGTATCAATTCCCAAACTTAGTGAGGAACGGTATCGTACGACAAAGTCGTACTTAATCTTTTTCTTTTTCCCTTTTTGCTATTTGTACTTATTACCTCCGTTTCAATCTAAGTTTCTAGTTTTAAAAAAAAAAAGTAAAAAAATTCATTATTTTCTTTTTCCTGTCAAATTGACCATTTTTAAATTGTTAATTAGACTTTATCAAAGTTTAGTATACGGAAACTAGGCTGCTAATATTAGCTAATGATTTTCTCTAATAAGCACATTTTATATTCAAATTCATGCTTTAAACGATTGAGTCAAAATCGGATGCTTAATTCAGCTGACGAGTGTATTTAAAAAATTGAAATTTTGAGTTTCATTGGCAGTGCTTTTTGAAGGACCAACTTGAAATTCACCTGGGATTTGGTATTATTTTTCCATAAAAACATGATTTTGCTTGACAAATGTGATCGAAAATATGGATATTAGTTACATATGCTTCTACGATCTTTAGAAAAGAAGCAATTATCATGCGGGGCAGTAATTTACTTTAAAACGTCTAATTAGCAAGAAGCAAGAGATCCAACATCTAGATACTTTTTTCCATTGTCCAAAAATTAAATTTGATGTCTTAGATTCTGTTTGTGCTTTGAAGTGATTTTGGATATTTCAATTAAAAACTATATTGAAATGGTGAAACCTCTTTTCTTTTTCAGAAATTGAATCCACTAACGTGTAGACGGAATGTAATTGCAAATGAAAATGAATTTTAAAGGTGACGACAACTTATGGTCCCTATTCTTTAAGACAAAATACTGTCAAAGAAGTCACCCTAGTACAAGGGTTGCTCAGTCACGACTAAGGGGGCAAACGGGCGGGTCATATCGGATATGAGCGGGTTAAAAACGGGTAATTTAAAAAACGGACAAATTATCCGACCGACCCATATTTAATACGGATAAAAAACGGGTTACCCAACGGATAATATAGATATCCATATTATCCATGACTTCTTGAATATGATCACTTTTGGGAGATTCTAGTCTCCCAAACTTGAGCAACCTCTTGAGACTTTACAAATTTAAAGGTTAAACCCATTAGCTATTCATTTGGTTATCCATTTTCTAAGTAGGTAATATGGTTCTTATCCATATTTGGCCTGTTTTTTTTTTTACAGTTCATTATCCAACCCATTTTTTAATGGATAATATGAGTGGATAACTGTTTTCTTTTAACCATTTTGCCACATCTAGTCAGGACATTCAGCAGCCTGGAGAAACCTCACTTTAAGCAGGCAGAGTTAAAGGTGTTTTATTATTATTATTATTATTATTATTATTTTGAGTTAAAGGTGTTAAATGGATGAATTGAACTGATTTTGGGATGGTCAAAATAAATTGAGTTAATAAATAGGAGAGTCACTGACCCGTCCAAAAGTTACTTGGCTTAGATGGATTGAATCAAGATAGGCTAAAATTTGGATCATAGCCCAACACACTTAACTCTTACCAAGCTTTAATTAATGTGTGTTATTTTCTTATGAGTTGTTTAATTACCAAATAAAACTTTTGTTTCTTTTGTTATGGTCATATAAAACATATCAAACAAAAAACTTATTTTACAAATATTTTCGCAAAGTTACTCATGGATCAATTTGGACTAAAAATCTACCCAACTTTAGATGGATTGAGATGGGTTTGGTGAAGATGGGTTGAGTTCAACAAATTGGCGTTCAATGACTAGACCAACATTGAATGGGTTAAGCGAGTTGAATAGGCTTGGGCTTTGGGCTCAAATTACCACACTGGGCAGAGTGTCGAATCACATATTTTATGGAAGATTATGCGGCCAACATATCGTTCTGGATTAATAATTGGACTGGACAGGGATCTTTAACTAATTAATTAAATATTGAAGGAAATCCTGATAATATTCTATCAGAAGATTTTATTTTAGAAAATAATTGGGATAGGGGTTTTATCAATAACCTTGTGCCTAATTATACATTGTCCGTATATTTTAGTGTGAAAACTTTCCTGCATTAGAAGTCTCCTCTTGTAGCACTGCCTAGGAGTATTTCAGACAAAAAAAGAAAAGCTTCAAACTATGAATCTCCATAGCTGAAGTAGGTGAACTGTCTCAATCTCCCTAAGATCAACATTGCTACCATCACTAGACACAACATGACTCAAGAATGTAATTAGGTCCAACTAGAACTCACACTTCGAAAGTTTGGCATAAAGCTGATGATCCTTCAAAATCTAAAGTACAATATGCAAGTGTTGCTCATGCTCCTCTCTATTACGTGAGTAAATCAGAATATCATCATTGAACACAATCACAAAGGAATTCAAATAAGGCTTGAACACTCGGCTCATCAAATCCATGAAAGCAGCGGGAGCATTAGTCAAACCAAATAACATTGCCAAGAACTCATAATAACCATAAGGAGTCCTAGAAGCTGTCTTGGGGACATCAAAAGCCCTAATTTCACCTGATGTTAGTCGGATCCCAAATCAATCTTGGAGAATGCCTTGGAACCCTGAAGATGGTCAAACAAATCATCAATACGAGGCAATGGATACTTGTTCTTGATAGGAACCTTGTTCAACTATTAGTAATGAATATACTTCCTCATAGAACCATCATTCTTCTTCACAAACAATAATGGTGCACCCCAAGGAGAAACACTCGATCTATAAAATCCCTTATCAAGCTTGAAGTACTAGGGGTGCACTAAAAGAAGCTGGGCGCACTAAATGTTGGCTACTCAAAACAAGGATCATAAGCATCATGGCCACCTGAAGTACCGCTAGAAACCCGAAGTGCTGACTGAACTGGCTCGATAGCATGACCTCTACCAAAATGACCCCTACCCCAGACGAGGCACCATTGAAACCACCAAAGTGACGATGCCTCTTATCAGACGTTGCCTCTCTTCCATGTCCACGAATGCGCTCAATCCTTATAGCAATCTCAATTGTCTAAATGAATGAAGTCTCAATCTCAGCCTCTCTAGTGATCTGAAGTCTCATACCATAGGCAAGCCCCTCTATGACCCCCCACACCTTCTCCCTCTCAATAGGGATCAGAATAGTTATGTGACAAGACAAATCAACAAACCTTGTCTCATACTAAGTGATTGTCATAACACCCTGCGATAGACGCTCAAACTGACTGTGTAGCTCATCTCTCTAAGTGAGTGGGATGAGCTTCTCCAAGAAGAGCTATGAAAACTGAGCCCAAATAAGATGAGGTAATCCTGCTGGTCTGCCCATCTCATAGGTATGCCACCACCTCTTGGCCAACCCCTGCATCAGAAAAATAGTAAAGTCCTCTATTGGACTCTACCAGTCCCAAATTGTGCAAGATCTCTTAACATCGGTCACCGTTAAAGTGAAGAGGAAACAACTTCTAAAATCAATCCATCCTCTTTAGCTCATCAACTGACATCGCGGGCCTAACCCTAAGCTACGCTATAATAATAGGCTGAACTAACCCAATTGGTAACACTTATGGGGTCTGATACACATACACCATTTTCTCTAAAGTGCGAGTAGTAGGCATTTGAGCTTCTCTAGCAGCCTGAGAAGTGGCTGGTGCTATAAGAAGCACACCTACCAGAACCATGCTCTCCATAAGGCCAACCATACAGACCAAGGCATCCTGAAGCACTGGGGTAGCAATGAACCCCTCTAGACCTAAACTGGCCCTACTGGCTCATCCTGAAGCTGGAATCTCGTTATCTGGAGCTATCTGAGGCTCGACTGACGATGCTCTAGCATGGGCCTGAGTAATTGTAGGTGCCATTAAACGTGCTCTAGGAAGGGCTTTAGCTCTAACCCTGTCCCTGCCCCGGTCTCTACCCCTGGTAGTGGCTACAACTTAAGGATCCTGCTCCTACTTAGCTACAACTGAAGTATATATTCTCACCATCTGTGAGAGAATAAGAGCGTAAAGATTCAAACTTTAGGATATAACATAGTCGCACGATAAAGAAAAATGAAAGTGAAGTTTCCTAAAAGCATTATAGCCCCTCGAGGATAAGTATATATGTCTCAAGATCGATCCTCGAGACTCTACCAAGCTTGTTCATGACTCGTGAGGTCTATATAACCTAGGGCTTTGATACTAACTTGTCATGATGCAAAATTCCAACCAACGGATCGTGATGGTGTTTAACCTACTAGCTAGGCAAGCCAACACCTAACAATAATAATGCAATAAAACTAGGCATTTAATAGCAATATATTGTAAATAAAGAGTAAAGGTTCTATTACAACATAATAAGTCTAAAGAAATACAACCGACATAAACACCTCCTAAGACTGGTGTCACTGAGTGCATGAGCTTCTAAGGAGTACAAAATACAAAATCTGAAATAAAGTGCAGTACTGCCTGATACAATAAAATAGTAACAAAGATAAGGAAGGTGACTCTAGAGTCTGCAGCAGTATGCAACACTATGATGAGTCTCCTATAAGTCCAAGCTAATTATCCCTTGGAGCACAGCTAGGATTAATGCCAAAATTTTCAAAATAAGTGGATATGTGTTGTATGAGTACAATTAACCCAATATACTCAGTAAGTGTCGAGCCAAATCCCGATAAGGTAGCGGCGAGGCTATGACAAGACACCTACTATAATAACATGTGCAGCTAATAAACGAGAGAAATAACAAAGGAAGTAACAAGGGAATAACAAGGTAAATAATAAGAGAAATAATAAAAAGAAGTATGAGAGATAGAAAAATGATCAACTAAGAGAGATAATGGCCATGTTTTCTCAAATAACACAGTCAAGCCTATCATAACAACTCAAATGCAAGAGAAAGAATCGATAACCATGAAACAACATAACCTAGTTCACAAATTCGCATAATAAAAGCAAAGAGTAAAAGATATCATATCAAATGGTACATCAACACCCTTCGTGCATCTATATATCATCCTCATAGGTATGGTAACATCCTTCGTGCACAATATATATCTCTAATACTAGATAAGCCTAACACACAATAAGAATTTAATAGAAATAATGACTAAGATATTAAATTAAATTGATAACTAACACCATAAAGCCAAAATGGAACAATAGTTATACAAATCCCCAAACATGTGGAACCGAGTCATAAGCTCTACTAAAATATACTAAGAATATCTAATACGACACTGTTTGATAAGAAGATAGACAGTATTAAAGGCAATAACAGAAGGTGACTCCGAGACCTGCGACCGTCAAGCAGGTATACCTTGAAGTCTTCGGAATATCTGGGTTAAATAACTAGCGTCCGGCACAAGCAGAAGTACCTGGATCTGTACATAAATGTGCAAAAGCGTAGCATGAGTATACCATAATGGTACGTAATAAGTATCAAGCCTAATTTTGGTAGAGTAGTGATGAGGCCAGGTCAAGACACTTAGCAGACATAGAAAACCTTAATAGAATATTAATGTAATCTGAAAATGAAAAGTAAAGAAATAAATGACAACAAACAGAATGATAATGTAAGACTAACAATGGAAATTTAGGCAATAAAGGACAACAAAGTATGAATATATGATAATAACAACAAGTGATCAAATACAGCCAAAATATAAGTAAAACAAATGAAGAAAAGACAATAACCATTCAAATCAACAAGTCTTTTCCAATAGAATTTAAAACAAGAATCACAACCAAGGTACCACACCTCATATTCACATTTCACAAGTCATAATCACAATCTTATGTATATCATCGCGTAGGCCTTGAATTTTATTTTTAAAATATTTTTTTCGAAATAGCTACATGCGCTTTAGCCCCTTATCTCACCGCGTGACTTCAAGTAATTCTCTTTCTAGTAACATACGTATAAATCTCACTTTATCTCGCCACATGCGCATCAACCCCTATCCTTATACCATCGCATGCGCATCAATATCACAACATAATAATAAACACGCACCACACGTGCCCATATGCCACAACATTGCCAAAAATCAATAATACCAATGTCACCACAACACATAGCCCACGGCTCAACCACAATATGTACAAGAATCTCAATAACAACAAAATAAACGAGAAATAACTCAACAAGAAAAGATATCCCAACAATCAACACCTGCAACCACAATGTGTTAATAGCTTTCACTACTACAACTTCAATAACTCAACAATGAAGGTATTCCCATGAAATGGCAACTTCCAATTCAAGTATATAACATAAGCTTAACAATAAAAGAGATAGCATGAAATAACAATTACAACTAAATGCATGAGAATAACTCAACAATGGAAAGAATGACATGTAACAACAACTAGATATAAGTGCATATAAGAGAAACCTCAACAATGGGACTAGTACATGCAATGACAACTTCAATTAAAGTATGTAGGAATAAGCTTAAGGACGAAAGATAGAACAAGTGATAACAACTTCAATTAATTGCTTATGATTAACCTAAGAGTCTAAATCGGTCAATTTTACACACGTAAGTCTGTGTACACACTCGTCACCTCATGTACACGTCTTCCACACAATCAAACCCAATCCTAAGGGGTAGTTCCCCCATACAAAGTTAGGCAAGACACTTACATCAAACAAGCTAAATCAATCCACTAATAAGCCCTTCCTAATCCAACTCTAGACGGCTCAAATCTAAACAAAATAACTTAATAACAAAAATCAAAACCATAAGAAGCAATTCCGAATAATAAAGATTCGATCTTTAATGAAAATCAAAAAGTAAACTCAAAATGTCAACCCTGGGCTCGTGCTTCGGAGCCTGACCGAACTCACAAATTTCGAATACCCATTCTGATACGAGTCGAACCATCCAAAATCATCCAATTCCGACCTCAAATTGACCTTCAAATCCTCATTTTAGGTTTTTGAAGAGTTTTCACAAAAAATCTCAATTTCTCCAATTCAAATCATCAATTAAATAATAAAAACAAAGATGGAATCATGAATAATGGACAAATCCGAGTCAAAAATACTTGTCCCGATCCAAATCGTGGGAATCCCCTCCAAAATCGCCCAAAACCGAGATCTCAAACTCAAAATGTGATAAATAAAATAAAACCCTTGTCCAAGCTATTTTTGCCCAGTGAATTCCGCTTCTGCCTTTAAGACCAGGAAATCCGCTTTGGCGGACCAAAAATGCGCACATGCGCTTCTGCTTCTGTGGACAATGAACCGCATCTGCGGTCCCTCGCCAACCAGCCCAAAATCTGATTCTGAGGTTGCGCACCTGCGCGTCCTTATCTGCACCTGCGTACCCAACTCCCATAGTCCAAATTCGCATCTACGGCTAGTAAGCCGCTTCTGCGTCACTGCACCTGCGGCCCAAACATCGCAGGTGCGAAAGCACCAAACTTCAGCATATCAGAAATTCCTCTAAGTATCCGAACAAGCCAAAATTAGTGCGGCGCACTCCCGAGGCCTCCGGATGTCCGTCCAAGCATACCATCAAGTCGTAAAACATAACACGAACCTACTCGAGGACTTAAATCACACCAAACAATATCAAAACTATAAATCGTACCTCAATTCAAGCCTAATGAACTAATGAACATTTTTCAAATTCAAAACTTGCGATGCACAAGCCTAAACAACTCCGAATGACCTCAAATTTTACATGTAAGGCCCAAATGACCCATCGAACCTATACCAACTCCCAGAATTACATTTTGGGCCTGATATCAATAAAATCAACCCTCAGCCAAACCTATCAACCTTCAAGTTTCCAACTTTCGCCAAAAAGTACTAAATCAACCTACGAACCTCCGAATCAATATCCGGACATACGCCTAAGTCCAAATTCACCATACAAAGTTATTGGACCCATCAAAACTCAATTCCAGATTCGTCTACATACAAGTCAAACTCCGATCAGCTCATACAACTAAGGTCTTCAATCAAGGGACTAAGTGTCCCAAATCAAACTAAAACTCACCCAAAGCCAAATCAATCGCCCCGGCAAGTCGTGTAACCACAAATACACATATGAAAAATATCAAATAGAGGAATCAGGGTTGAAATACTCAAAACGACCAGTCAGATCATTACAATATATCACTCTTTCCCACCAAGCACGGAAACACCCTTCGTGCAATAATAATAATAATAATAATAATAATAATAATAATAATAATAATAATGCCAAGAAGTATGAAAATACTCTTCGTGCATAATCACTCTTCGTCACAAGCACAAAATCACCCTTCTTGCAATTCACTCTTCCTCGTCAATCATATATAAAATAGTACCAAGTAAGGTAAGAAGCATATATAACATCAACAAGAGTGATAAAGCATCTCAACAAAACCTAAATAAAGTTACTAGTATGTATGTAAATAAACAAGTAATTTGACGAACTATCTAAAGCATAGAAGAAATAATACATGAAGCAGATAAGACATGAACATGATTAATTCTACCCACATGCTTAAAGCATGACAAACGCATATACACCCATTACCATGTATATACGCCATTCCTAATATATTTGGCATGTAGCAAATAGATCCAAACACAACCTAATTCTCTCAAATTAAGATTAACCAAGATACATACCTCTTTGTGGAACAATTCAACAATCCAAAATCATATTTTCTTTAGCACAAGAATCCAAACAATTCGGATCTAGTCAATTAATACTCAAATAAGTCATAACAAGCTTTAGAAACTATTCTACTGTAAAAAAGGTTTGATCTTTATCATATTTGAAAAGGTCAACAAAAAGTTAACCCGGACTCATTTGGCCTAAATCTAAAATTAAGACCAAATTCAGATAACACATTTATCCCCAATTCCAAATATGTGATTTATTTCAAGATCCGACCTCAAAACGAGGTCTAAATCTCTAAAATTCAAAATATTAAGTTACTACATAAAAACCCTTTTTCTAGTATATGATTCCTAAATTTAGGGATGAAATCTATTTGGAATAAAAAATATTAAAATTACTAACCCATGAAGTTAGGAAAAAAAAATTCTCCATAAGCACTTGGTCTAAAAAAGGAGATAAAAATGAGCTAATCTTGGAACCCTTACCTTTTACCTAGCTGGAGATGTCGCAATTGCAAACTCTTGTTCGTAATTACGGAGCTTGCAAATGCGAACCAGTGATCACAAATGCGAATGAGTCCCTTAGCCACTGAAGTCGCAATTGCGACAGGGATATCGCAATTGCGAGTATCACAAATGTGAATTGCGAAGCTAACCTGCCCTCCCCAGACATTGCAAATACGAGCCTCGTATTTTAAGCTGGCCATCGCATATGCGATGACTGCAACACCAGTAATGATAAACTTAGCAAAATCAGCTTGAAATCAATTTGAAACTCCCTCGAGCCCCTCAGGCTCCATTCCAAACATCCATACAATTATAATAACATTACACAAACTCGCTCATAATCTCAAAACATCATAATAGAAGAATCAAACATCAAAACTCAAGAATTTCAATGTTCATGAACTCAAATTTTAAACTCAACAATTAGCGTCGAAACGGCCTCAGGTCACTTGGGACCAAAATAAATTATACGTTGTAAGGCCTCGCAAAAGCTCACAAAGGATTAAGATTTTATAGTGCCAAAGTCAAGCTAATATTTATGGAAAGTTGTAGCCGCGGTACAAATTTGTGGAATGTGCAATACATCGTGAAACATGTAGAAGAATTGGTAGAAAAGGGTGATTCTGCGGCCAATTGTGTGGACCAAGGATCAGTTCCTCTTACCGCATAATCATCATGATCAAGGCAGAAGCAACTCAATTTTTAGGGCTATTTCGCGGTAGGTTATGCGGACCGCATAGCCATTTTGCAAACTGCGTAGCCGTCGCATAATCAACATGGGAATTTTTTGAAGGAGACTGGAGACCGCAGAACTATTTTGTGGACCGCGGATACATAGCGTACCTGTCCAGGTTCAACCCAAATTTGGAAGGACCATTTCAGGGTCCATTTTGCGGACTGCATGTCTATTTCGCAATCTATTCCGCGATCGCAGACTTGGCATCGAATGGGTATTCTTTGGAAATTCCTAACCCAATTCTAATTTAATATTTTAGAAGAAAAATCAGATTTTTGATAGAGAGAACACTCTAGAAGGGAGGGGGACTCTAACACTTCTTCATTTCAATTTCTTATTTAATCTTGGAGATTCAAGAGGAAAAACTCACAAGATCTTCTACATACAAGGTAATACTTTATCCCTAACTCTCATGCAAAGTTTAATAATGGGTTTAAATGGGACTTTATTTTGTTGGGGCTTATGGGATAGTGATCGGAAGTCATAAGCCCTCAATCTTGAATTTAGTTGTATGTGAAGACAATGGGATGTGATTCTTGTGGGTTGGAAGTAAATGGTTGTGCACGCAAGTACCAAAAGAGGTTGTTGGGCCTTTTTAGGGCTATTATGGGTTGATTGTTGTCATGGAAATTGGTAGTAGGATGAATAAATCCCATTGTAGGAAAGTTGTAGACAAGAATTCACTCTAAGTATTTGATATAGTGCCTAAAAGACCTACATTATGAGAATTCATACTAATAGTGATCCTATCAATATATGTTGATGTAGATTGAAATGTTTTGAATAATGAAACGAAGTAGGGATCCTAAGGGAGCTCGATTAAGGTATGTTTGGCTGAGCTTCTTCCCATAGAATCGATTTCTATGAAATTCTTCTTGATCTTCCAAAGCTTGATTTATGCATGTTTGCATGCCTTAGCTTCCAAATTGCCATGTTATGATTATGGGTGACAAGTAATTATATGCTATCTATGTATTTCTTTCCAAGTCATGACCTTTATGCCACGAGACTATATGAATGAGATGCTTCAATTAATTGATTTACCAAATGCTCATAAAGCTCTACACATTCTTTATTTGCTATTGCCATGCTCTTTTCTTTCAAAACATTTCAATGTTTTCATTTGCACATGAATATGATGTTATGGCCTTCCAATGATTCAATGACTCTATGATTTCAAATGACCCAATGCTTATGTTATGGAATGAAATAAAGCATTTGATATGAGGTCGTTGAGCCAAGAATGAAGATTTAGATGTATGGCCAAAAGTGCTAATAAAATGAAAAGTTTTATTAAATGATTCAAATGAATTATTTTGGGGAGTATTATTATGTAACCGAGAAGGTGTAGGTTGTAAAGGCCTACACCCGAAACTATATGTGCATGTGTAGAGGATATTAAGGTGTCACACCCCGACCTTAGGGAGCGCAACCGGTGCTCGATCGAGAAATCTCATTCAAGCAAGCCTACTTGATGCCTTCTACCCAACCTTACCCAAGAAAAATTTAAGAATCAATAGCAAGAATTAGACATGTGGAGAGTAAAGTGTACCACATCCCTTTTCCCTTACTTATAGAAGCTTCATTTACAATTTTCGAAATATTACAATCTCATAGTTACGAGAGGAAACATGTTTGACAACTACAAAATTTCTAGTTCATTATCCCAAATCAAACACCACCCATAGCATGTCTATAGAGCCTCTAAGTAAAACAAAAGAGTAGTATGAAAGTACCGGTGACAAGGCTCCGGCTATACCTCAAAACATAATGCACAATACCAAGTGACATGAGGCCCGAAACAGAATCGGGCTCACCAAACTGCTGAGTAGAGGGTAACTACTAACGAGGATCAAAGTCGCATGCTGAGGAACCACCTGCATCCATTAAAGATGCAGTGCCCCCGTCAAAAGAGATGTTAGTACATATAGAATAATACTAGTATGTAAAGCTAAATACCCTCTTATAAAATAGAATACCAATATAAGAAGGGGAGAATCATGAAAGCAACAAGGAAAAACCAATGATATCCAAATTCCAAGTTAAAACATAACAATTTTCAAATAAAATTAATATTTTTGGTTGGGATATCATTAGTCACTGATCATCTCACCATGCACGAGGCATGGAGTCTGATCACAGCTCGATCGGCTGATCCATCTCTCCATAAATGAATGTGGATCGACATGTAATACGAATAAAATACAATAATAAGAAGGAGGAACCACCATGGGCGCGACATGGCATTCGATCGCCACCCAATCGGCTAGGTCGTCTCCCCACATATATTGTGTGAGTCGACATCCAATCCAAAGCCAGCAACAAGCTCATCCAAATTAAGGTGAATAATCTCAATACAATATACCACGGAAATTCATTCCTCAATCAACTGCTACACCGACACGTATAATTTCAGGTGTGGGCCTTTACAACCCAACCTTCCTCGGCTCGCTAATGATACTCCCAAAACTATTTTTGTATACAAAGGAAATAGAAATATAAATGTATTCATCTCATAGACTTTCATACCATATATAGCTTCATTAGTATTCTCAACCACTCACAACATCGTTATTTTA
Organism: Nicotiana tomentosiformis; assembly: GCF_000390325.3. Lineage (NCBI taxonomy): Eukaryota > Viridiplantae > Streptophyta > Magnoliopsida > Solanales > Solanaceae > Nicotiana > Nicotiana tomentosiformis. The sequence goes on along the minus strand of NC_090814.1, from coordinate 49,050,729 downwards.
TTGGATCTCTTGGCCATACCTAGAGTTCTTCATTCATGGCACGATGGCCATATTTTATATGTCGCACTTTTATTTCTTTATTTCAAAGGATCATTATCATAAATATCAATAGATATACATTCTAGAAATCATAGCTTTAATTTCATTAGTAATGAGTGCCTTAAACACATTGAATTTCTTTCAAAGAGTCGAGCATAATGATTGGCAATTGAAGCCCAAGTTAAGATCATAAGCGACTAATGTCATTTATTCTTGAAATACTTTTTCCAAAAAAGGGGATCCTGATATCTATATCTTCAACTCATGAGCATGTAAGAACTCAAAACACATTGTAAATACTTACAAAGGAGAGCATGGTGATTTACAATTGAAACATTGATTCAAATCATATGCATTAGGACAACTATATTTGAACATTTTTCCACTAAAGGGGAGCATAATATGATAAGGTAAATTTGAACATGACTCGAGTACATAAGCACTTAAGAAAATCAATCACCGAAAGCAATTCGGAACATTAGGAATAAGAGTTTGAACAAACCACATTTGGAACTTACGAGGATCTTATGGATTCTGATTCTAAAAGGGGAATTTAGCCAACATACCTTGATTGAACTTTCCTTAGATTACTACAATATTGCAAAACTTCTAGCGACTTCAATCAACTAGGGATATGACAAAATTGAACCATAATTAGGGAAGGGTTCGTGGCTTCAGCTCATTTAGGCATTTTATCAAGCACTATGTGTGAAATTTACTACAAGGTTTCTATGGAGGAATTCTTTCATCCCACAACCAATAGTTCACCCATTTTAGTTCAAAAACCTCCCCATCACCTTTGTTGGTACATGCATGCACAAAGAATAACTCCCACGCCTAAGAATAATACTTCTCATTAATTACTTTCAATCAAATTCCAAAATTGAGGGCTAAGGAGTAGAACCTTACCTCTTAGATAAATACATTGTGAGTCCCTCCCTTGAATTCCTAAAGCTTGAGAAAGAATTTAAAGTGTGGAGATGTTAGTGCCCTTCCTTGCCTCTCTAGCTCCCTTTCCCCCTCTCTAAAATACTAGATATTTTCTCCCAAATGACCACATTATGTCTTTTTATTAAAATGGGGTTGGGTTATAAAAACACAAAATGGACCCTCCAAATTCTACTATACGGTCACAGAATGCACCATAGAATAGGTATGCGATTCACATAAGGGACCGCGAAATCATCCTCCAAAAATGGGATGGTCGGATCAAGTATGCGGTCCGCAGACCAGTTATATGGCCGCAGAATGCACTGCGAAATCACCCTCCAGAATTTCCTATACTGAATCTACGACGTATGTGCAGCCCATAAAAAGGTTATACCGTCGCATATTGGGCCGCAAAACGACCTTCAAAATTTAACTTCTCCTATTCAACTCCGCGATGGGTATACGACCCGTGGAATGGATTTGCGGTCGTGAAATTGACCGCAGAATTGCCTCCTTCTACAAAAATTTTCACCAACTCCTTAATATATTCCACAACCCAAACCTTTCGTACCACGTCGAGCTTCCAACTCATTAGCCTACCCCGACACCATACAAGCTTAAATTCATTGGAGAAATTTGATGGGGCCTTACATTAGGGACAAATTTCCCTTCACAATATGATGAGATTATTCCCCTCAATTGGGATGAATTCATTACTAGCATCAGTCCACATTCCCATGTCGACCCGCACAGCATCATGGTGAGGCAGCTTAGCCAATTGAGTAGAGATCGGACGTAATGCCGCACACATGGTGGCTCCTCCATACTTTTCCATGTCGATCCACACACATTGTGGTGAGACGACTTAACCGAACGAGCAGAGATTGTACGCCATTCCACATGTATGGTGGTATGTCCTTCCCATTATTATATTGGATTCACATTACCATATAGATCCACACACATCGTGGTGAGATGGTTTAGCCGATCGAGTCGAGATTGGACTCCACACCAGGATCATGGTGGTTTATGTCGGTAACTAATGATCTCCCAACTAAATAAAAAATGTATGTTTGAAAGTTTTACTCACTTTATGCTTTCTATTATTGCATGGCACTTTACAGTTGTATCCGTTTACTACTCTTCATATTTTTTCTACTTATGTTCTTGTCCCATTTTATGTGAGGAAATTTAGCTTTGCATACTAGTACCATTTCATGTGTACTAACGTCCCTTTTCCGGGGGCACTGCATTTTTAATAGATGCAGGTGGTACTACAACAGGCAATGCAAATCTTCATTAGGTGTGACCTCACATTCTTGCAGTAACTTGGTGAGCCCCATTTTACATCTGGGGTATCTACGTTGCTACTTTTGGATTTATGTTCTATTCTGGGTATAGTCGGGGCCTTGTCATCGACACCTTTGTACTGTATTTCATGATGTCTTAGAGGCTCCGTAGACAATTGTGGGTGATGTTATGTTCGAAAATGCGTTATTTCTTTCGTGTTCTATTATAAAACTTATGCATGGCTTGTGGCAAAATTTACTCCATAAACTTTAAAATATTTTCTAATTAATGGAAGGTAACTATTTTAAAAGAAAGGTTCATTTCGATCCTCTAAATCATGCATGGTAAATCATGGGAAGTATATGGAACGAAGCCTTGCTTGACCACCATAAGGGTGTTTGAGCGCCAGTCTCGCTCCCCAAGGTCTGGGCATGACAAGCTTGGTATCAAAGCCTAAGGTTTTAAAGTATCCTCGGATGTCTCAGAGCCGTGTCTAGTAGAGTCCTTCTTATCGGCGTGAAGTCGACTACATCTATAATTAGGAGGCTACTTGTGTATTTAGGAATGTCACCCTTCTTTGATATTCTAGATCGTGCCATAGAGCTCAAGGTAGGAAGCTAATTTCCCCACCGTGTCTCCTTTTTCAGATGAGTAGTCCACAAGTTTGAGGTGGTGAAGAGGGAGTGACCCTGCCATTGAATACGGGGGAGACTGCACAAAAGTTAATCGGGAGAATGGGTCGAGCCTTGGAGGGATTGGAAGTGCTAGTTTCTAGAGGGAATTCCCTCGTTTCCCTTCATGGAAATGTCCCCACAACACTAAATCATGCGGCGCAAGCACCTGGGAAACGAAAGAGGGTTGTTCGTGCCAACAAGCCAGAATGTCTGATTTGTATGAAGCGCTACTTAGAGATATGTTACATGAGTCTTGATATATGTTATGATTATGGAAAGAGGGGGCACACAAAGAACAAATGCCCCAAGCTAGGTACATCTATCCAAGTCTGCTAGACTTGCGGAAAGTAATATTTGGTGTCATCCCGCAAGTATGCTCAGGATCATTTTAGGGGCAGTGGGCTCGGACACTTCCAAAGGTAGTTCAACCAGCAACAACTGAGAGTGGCACCAGTACCCGCAACGCAAGCCGATATAGGAATTGTTAACCGTCCCGTTATGAGGGCCAAAAAGAAGGGTAGGGAGGATGCACATAGTGTATGCAAAATGGATGGTACAAAGGATCTCAAAAGTAGGGCGAGCCAGCCTAGAAGACCTCATCATCATTGTGAGAAGTGTAGGAGGTATCATTTGGGGGTATGCCGCCATGTTACCAATGCATGTCATGGGTGTGGAGTCGAGGGGTATCAAATAAGGCACTACCTCGACAACCAAAGGACAACAAGTAAGTCCCTCATTAGTACATCATTAAGAGCACCATATAACTTTTCTTGTCATATATGGAATATCTATATTGAAGAGACAACATAGACATGATCTTAACATGGCATTGAGTCACAAAAAATTACATGTACATACTTTTGAATCAAATGCATCATTCGTGGAACATCTTTATCACATTTTTCTTACATATAACCTTTTAGGAGTTGAGTTCTACAATAATTTCCTTGAATCGAGTTACAAACTTAGGTTAATACTTTTAACTTGCTTCTCTAAATTCTCAACAAAGGACTTTACTTGACGAGTTTCTTCTAGGACCTTATGCTCCAAATGAATAACATCTGATAGCTTGTGCACACGCCCTCATAACATTAACCTACACAACATCGAGTCAAATGTAAAGCAACCTTGTGCTGAGACCTTTCTTAGCCCACTCTCTCTCATTTTTATGTGGCTCATAGGATTTGAGAAATCACTTTACCCCCTTAGTGAACATTATCATGAGCCCTCTTTACTGTTTAACAACTTAAAATCTCATTTCAACACACTTCATATATTTTATTTGAAAGGGTCACTTGTCCATATAGAACCTCCTCTGAAACTTGAGATCCTCACAAATTCGTCATAGAGCGACCTCTTGTTTTCCTTTTGAGTGTAACACTTAGTCCACCCGATTCCATCCTCAATAAGTAACTCACCTCGTTTCTAGTATTGTAGCTACCATTAACGTGGCCTTGTATTGCAACTTGAAAGCTATTATGGCAAAACATGTCTAGCTCATAACAAGTGTTCATCCTCTCTTTTCACCTCTACAACATGTTTTGACTGGTTTCCTTAGTTGTAAATTCATCGCGCTAGTCACCCGACATTTGTTGGGATACCCATGACAGAGCATATATCCATGTAACGCTTTAACACTTCCTTTCTCGTAGGATTCTTAAGAGGCTCTCCATCAAGTTCAAATGCACTCGAGCGACTCGGGACCCCGTCCAAGCATACTAGCTAGTACGTATACCTTCCACGAACTTATCCAATGCCTCAAGATACGAATAACAACATTAAAACTAAGAATCGCGCATTAACCCAAAATCTTCAAACTTTCTTAAGTTCAAAATTCCAACTTTCGAATAGAAGCGTCGAATCAACCCCGGGTCACTCTAGACCCGAACTAAATATACGTACAAGGCCAAGATTATCATACGAACCTAATAGAATATCCAAATCACCAGTTCGGAGTCGTTTACACAAAAGTCAAACCATGATCAACTCTTCCAACTTAAGGCATTCAATTAAGAATTACTTTTTCAAACCACTCCCGAACCTCTCTGAAATCAAAAGTAACCATACTCACAAGTCATAATACATCACACGAAGTTACTCAAGGTCTCAAATCACAGAAAAGAATACTAGAACTCAAAATGACCGGTCGGATCGTTACACTAATATATTTTATTTTTTAGACTTTATTATATATATATATACTGTCTTATTTGGGTTATTATATTGGTTGGTTTGCCTAGCGATTGGATATGTGTCATCACGATATCGGTACAATTTTGGGTCATGATAATAAGCAAGGGAACAAATCAAGAGATACGACAACCAATGAAAATTTGAGAAATTAGACTAGGTGACTCCTAAAATAAACCATCAAGACGAGTGATTCCAAGTGCCCTCCTTAACATCCACATAAAGGGAATAAAATGGCATCGCAACTAGCTTGTTTCCTTAGCTATACAGATTGTTTATTAACCTCTCTAGGTAATGTACATCATTTTATTTGTTTTGCCTTGTTTGTGTGTTACTATCTCGATAACACTCGATTTACTCTTTGTATATTGATTCTTTTAGACAATAAGATCCCCTCAATCTATGGAAATCGATCATTCCATATCTCAAACTCAAATTGGACCTATAGCTTGACCTTTGGATTAGGTTCCCGCAATTCTGTTTATTTGAAACCTGTTGGGCCCGATTAGGGGCGTCAAATGTGTGGGCTGGGTCGGACCGGGTCGGATATGAACGAGTAAAAAATTGGTAATACAAAAACGGATAAATTATCTGACCCGACTCATATTTAATATGGATAGAAAATAGGTTAACCGGCGGATAATATGTGTATCTATATTATCCATGATTTCTTGAATATGATTACTTTTGGGAGAATTTCTGGTCTCCAATCCCCAATTTGAGTCTTTAAAAATATAAAACATAAACTCATTAATTATTAATTTTCTAAGTGGATAATATAGTTCTTATCCATATTTGACCCATCACCCAACATATTTTTTTTAGTGAATAATAAGAGTGAATAATTATTTTTTAAAACCATTTTGCCATTACTAAGCCCAATCATCATGTGCTTAGACCTATTAAAAATAGTTTTAAGAATTTTTATTCTCAGTGCTCCTTTATTCTCTCGTAAAACAGAATTGCAACATATCTTGAGTAATTATTAAAAATAAAAGTTTCTTTGTTTACTAATATTATTTTTCAATCCCTCTTTAATAACCTGAATTTGCTTGAGGTAAATATTCTTTCAAATATCGACGTAAATATAGTATAAGAAAAAAGAACAGTCTAATGAACCAATTATTCTGTATTTACTAGGGTTCGAAAAATTAAAGAACCCCACGATATAAACATCTTACCTTTAAAGAAAAACCACAACTTGAAAAATTTGAAACGGGTTAGACTTTGTAGACACTATACATAGAGACTATATTAGCACATGCAAAATAATCTGAATCTTACAAGGACAAAAGGGGTCTTCTTAAGGTTATTATAAGCCGTCAATCTGAAATCCAATCTCACAAAAAAAGCATCTCTCCGATTGTTTTGCTTCTGTGTCCGAAAATTCTTATTCTTCCTTTTTCTTCGTCAGCCCTATCTAGGGTTTTTCTCTATTTTCTCCATTCATTCAACCCTTTCTCTCTCTCTCTCTCTACAAGGTTTGCTTTTTTCTTCTCTTTCTCCATATATATGTGGCTCTCTGTGTTTGTTTTGTTTTTTATGTATGTGTTAATGCTTGATTTGATCTCATTCCTTTATTTTTCAGGCGTTGCATTTTGTTCATTCTGTTTATGTTTTAGGTATTTTCATTCTGTTTTTGTTCTATTAATGCATTGCTTTTGCTGATGCATTCATGATTTCAGATTTTTTTTTTGTGTTCACGTGTTAGCTTAATCTGATTCTGCCGCATATGGGTATGTCGAATTTTTGAGTTTCTTTTGCTAGATGATGCCATGTCAAATAGCTGATGTAACATATAAACTACGGGTTCAGCCGAAACAGTAGCTTTGGCTCATACTCTATATATGTGCTGAAATATCTACTAAATATGCACAAGTATTTAATTCAAACCGAGTAACTCAAATGGTTGGTGGAATCACTGGCATCGCAAACCCATAAAGTTCAAATCCTAGATCCGCCTTTAGAGCTATTCATTTTGGATTGTGTTTGGTTTTGTAGTGTTAATCATAGTTTTAAGTGTTTCTTTTGGTCAGATTTTGGACTGCTGTTTGATTCTAAGCAGATTGTTATTGAGAATAAATTTTCTGAAATTTTCTGGTTATCAGTGTCAGGGTCAGCTTTAGGTTCGCAGATTAGGATTTTGAGCTGTGTGCATTAGGAGACAACAAGAAAATTTTGATAATGAGGAACTCGTGGGCAGATTCTGTTGAGAATACAGCTACTGATAATGTTGGGCCTAGTGGTGGGAGTGGAGCTTCTGCTTCTACAAGGAGATCATCTTATGTCCCACCACATCTTCGTAACAAACCAATGGGAGCGGAGCCTCCAGCTCCATCACCGGGTGGCCCACTATCTGGTAATGACCGTTCAGGGTTCAATGGACCAACTAGTGGGTCTCGATGGGGTGGTTCTAGGCCAGATTACGGACGCCAAGGTTATAGTGGTGGCGGCCGGAGCGGAGGTGGTTGGGGTGGCAGAGGGGGTGGTTGGGGTAGAGAACGGGAAGTGAATCCTTTTGGTAATGATGCAGATGTGGACTTGGAGCAATCATTTGATCAGGAGAATACTGGTATCAATTTTGATGCTTATGAGGATATTCCAGTGGAAACAAGTGGAGAAAATGTGCCACCTCCTGTTAACACATTTGCAGATATAGATTTAGGGGAGGCCGTTAACTTGAATATTAGGAGGTGCAAATATGTTAAGCCGACTCCTGTCCAGCGTTATGCAATTCCCATCTCCTTAGCAGGGCGAGATCTCATGGCCTGTGCCCAGACTGGATCCGGCAAGACAGCTGCATTTTGTTTCCCTATTATTAGTGGAATCATGAGGGGGGATTTTTCGCAACGGCCTCGTGGGGTGCGGACAGTGTTTCCCCTTGCTCTTATTCTCTCACCAACAAGAGAGCTCTCAATGCAGGTAGGTATGGTACTAGATCAGTTTTCTGAAATACTTTCTTGATCCTTTTATCCCTTTTTTCCTTGAAATCCTTTAGGTTTGTTAATTCCAATTGTATGCTGCATTTTACATGTAGATACATGAGGAAGCTAAAAAATTCTCATATCAGACCGGTGTTAGAGTGGTAGTGGCCTACGGTGGAGCCCCAATTAATCAACAGGTACCTTTTTACCCTCTTTCCCTTCTCCGTATTAGTGAAGGAAAACAAATACATGTCCAGGTGATGTACTTGGGTACTTTGCATGTGATGTTGGATGAATAGGTATCTTTTTGTTAAGTAGATGATTCCTGTAAGGTCATTTTCTGGTTTTTTCTTCTTTTAGTAACTGTGATTCTTATTTGACCTAGACACCATGCATTCTTGAATGTCCATGGAAAGATGCATATAAATTGAATCTAGAAGCATTTTGCTCCCATAAACATAAATAGCATGACAGTTGACTCCTTAGTGCAGTGTTATTATGGGTTATTGCTTCATGGGCGAAGAGAAGTGTGTGTTTCACAAAGTGATCCCAATGAGAAGATGTCTATTCTTCAAATCTTATCTTTGAGGAGGTGGATTAATATCAACATTATTGTGTAGTGAATGCTAAAATTAGTTATTTTAGTTGAAATTTGATTAATTTTAATACTAGATTCATATGCGTTTGGTATTTTTAACCTTCCATGAATTGTGCACTTCACGTCAAAGAAGCGTGCGCTTCACTTCTCTCTCTTCACTTCCAGTTTCATGAGCCTTGTCTTTTTTGTGCACATTTCGTTTTTGAAGCACCACCTTAGTGCACCATTCAGTTAAAACAAGTCTAATTCATGTCTCTAACAAAATGCACCTAAGGATGTGGCCTAGTGGTCAATGAAGTGGGAAGAGATGGTTGGAGGTAGCAGGTACCCGGTGGAATAGTCGAGGTGCGTGCAAGTTTGTCCGGACACCACCGTTATATGTAAAAAAAAATAATTCTCTAATGAAATGCCCAGGTGGAGCATGAGATACATCTACGATTAAACAGAAAATCTTTTAACTTTACAATATGCAACCTCTTTCATGCTTGCTTCATTTTTGGTGAATTTAACATTTCCTCTATGTGTTCAGGAGGGAAAGTTGAATATATGTAATCCTTCTTGTTGCTGTCAATTATTTAGATGAGAACCCATTCCTAATTATATCATTTTTTACACATATTCTCTGTTTTGGTGCATGTTAAACTGTTCTAAATTTAAGAATAATGAGTTATATCTTGCAGGTCATTTTGATTGTCTGGTTACTTGTGAATTTTTGTTTGATGGCAGTTAAAAAGTATCACTAAGTGGTGCTTAAACAGAGGGGCAAGCGAACTCTTTTTTGAAATAGTTGCATTTTTGTATAATTAGAACACTGTTATTTGTACACCAGTCAATGTTCAATCTAATGAAGGTGTATGTTTCAATGATGATAAGCTCAAGGTCGAACAATAAAAAATTTCTCATCGTCTAGTTTGGATAGTGGCACTCTGTTTCTAGACAATTAAAACAGGATTTTGGATAAAGGAGCATGGTTTCTTGTTTTCCTGTAAGTTTTTAAAGCAGACATTCAATGATGCATAGAGGTTGTAGATACTTAAGGGAGACTGATGCTTTTTTCTTTTTCTTTTATGAATTTAATTTGTGATTTATTCCAGCAGGAAAGTACCACTATATTAGATGCTAGAGTTTGAAAATGTCATATGGGTTTATCCAGATAGATTTTTCTGTTACTAGCATAATGATTATTTCCTTGACACACACACAAATAACAACTACACCTCAATCCTAGCAAGTTGGGGTCGGCGATATGAATCCTCATCCCTTTCATTTAGCTCAACTCATCATCATTATTACCAAAATAAAATAAAACTAAAAGTAAAAAAAGATAAATATATATAAATAATAGTAATAATAATAATGATAATGATAATATAAGTTCTCTGTCAAGTCTAAAACCTATTCTCAACTAGTAGGTGTCACCTATATGGATTTTTCTTTTCCATTGTGGTCTTTAGCTAAGTCAACACTGATTTCTAGGATTTGTAGGTCTTTCGAGACAACTTCCTTCCATATGATTTTACGTCTATCCCATCCCATTTTCACACCGTCTATCCCATCCCATTTTCACACCTTCCCCTGCTATTGTTTTACACCTGTGGACCAGTGCATCTGTAGGTCGACACAGGACTTGACCAAACCATCTCAAGTGACCTCTCATTTTATCCTTAATATGTGCTACTTGCACCTTCTGAAAAATGTGATCATTTTTAAACTTATCTAATATTGTATTACCGCACATACGTCTTAGCATTCGTATTTCTACAACACTCATCTTGTAGATATGTTTGAACTTTAGCAGCCCAACATTCACTACCATATAAGTTAGTCGGTCCAATAGTTGTTCTATAGAACTTACGTTTCACCTTGGTAGGCATCTTTCTATTACATAACACCCCGGTAGCACGTCTCCATTTCAACCATCTGATTTTAATCCTATGAGTAGCATTCATCTATTTAATCCTTTCTCTTGAAATAACGAGCCTAGATATCTAAAGTTTCTTGGCACTACAGTTCTATCTAGTCTCACCTCAACTCTCTTTTCATGCTGACTAAACTTGCAATGCATGTACTCAGTCTTACATCTACTTAGCTTAAAACCCTTACTCTCTAAGGTGTTTCTCCATAGCTCAAGCTTTCGGTGGACACCCTCGCTAGTTTCGTCACTTATTACAATCAGTAAATAGCATGCCCCATGGGATCTCATCTTGTATTTTGTGGGTTAGCTCATCCATAACTAGGGTAAATAAGTAGGGGCTCAATGCAGATCCTTGGTGTAAATCCATTGTTATGGGAAACGGTGTAAACCCACTGTTCTGGGAAACACCTTTGTATCTCCTACTACTATTTTGACGCTAGTGACAACTCCTTCATATATGACATTTATATATTTAATATGAATTTCTTTCTTCTCCTTCACCCATCAAAGAACTTTCTGTGGTACTCAATCATATGCTTCTCTAGGTCAATGAATACCATGTGTAGATCTTTCTTCCTTTCGCAATAAATTTCCATCAATCTTCTTAGCACTCTTGTCGTGTTCCTAAATCTACGCACTATTACTCTTTCCCGGAGTTTCATCGTATGACTCCTTGAGTTTAATGCCACGATAGTTTGCACAACTTTGAATATCTCCTTCTTTTACTTTCCATCTCCATACATTCTCTTTGGACATGACCTTCCTTTGCCAAGCAAGTGTCTAAATTTTGTCAAAATTTTGTTGTGATAAGAGCTAATGGTTTTGGCTTGTTGTCAATTGGGTGTCATTATATTCTTTCATGTTTTCAGCTGTTTGAGCAAGTATTGCCCTTCTCTCTCCTCCTCTTTTCTTCCTGGAAGTAATCAGGAAGTATGGGAAGAGAAAGCACATCTCAGTCACTTCTGAAAATGGTTAAATACAAGTTGTTTTTGAGTCCTAAGATGTGGAGAGCACTAGTGCAAGATGTGGCTTTGCGAGATGGCACTAGTCATGCAAGATGTGGCTTTGCGAGATGCAACTCATCAACTGTGCATTCAGGGACATTTTATTAGTTTAGGTTAATGTGGAAAAATTGTTTAGATATTGGTACCTTTGGGATGCCTTCCTTGTATAAAAAGTTGTAAAAACAAAATTTATTTGATCAGAATTTAACCAAGAAGCTCTATAGGCATCAGTCTAGAGAAAAATTTAATTAGTAGAGTTTGTTTTATGCTATTTAGCACATCATTCTAGACCTGATATGCATGTGATGGTGAAATAGGGGGAACTTGTTCCACAAAAGCAGGTGTAATCTACGTTAAGGATTTGTCTTTGTTTAAGGAGGAACCCTCTGTTCTATCAATGGGAAAGGTCACTACGTGTCCCTTGATAAAGAATCCTAGAAAGAGTTGTGAAGACTCTTGACAGTCCCATGAAGATCTGTGTTATTGTCCAGGACAAGTGAGATCCTTTGAGATGCATTGATTGGGGTAAAATGGTAGCTTTGGATATGAACTTCCCTTTGAGATCCTTTGAGATGCATTGACTGGGGTAAAATGGTAGCTTTGGATATGAACTTCCCTTTCATATTCTTTTTGGTTAGATCCTGAAATCTAGTGCAAATGCATTTGGAAGTTGAGATTTTTATCTTCTGCTTCTTATTTACTGTTTCAAAAAAAGAGAGGGAGAGATCTTTATCTTCTGGTACATATGGGCATGACGCTGATTCATATGTTGTGGTCAATTTGCAAATTTTCTTTTGTTGCGCTTGTTATCCTGCTATTTGCAGACATGCCCCCTTTGTTGTTACTTGTTTGAAGGTAAATGGTATAGTGTGTTCTACCACCACCCTCTGATGCTCTACCTTGTCCAGTTTCAACTGAAACTCTGCTTTCAAATATTACAATGTGCAATGTTTTTTAGTTGGACTTGAAAGTCATACACTGAAAAGTATGGTCTTCTACCACCATCTGATGCTCTACCTTGTCCAGTTTCAACTGAAGCTCTGCTTTCAAATATTACAATGTGCAATGTTTTTTAGTTGGACTTAAAAGTCATACACTGAAAAATAGTTTTGGAGACTTGAAACAATCAAATCTAGTGATATTACTTTTATTTGGTATGCCGGCGAAGTGAAACCCACCCTGGAAAGTGGTCCTAGAATGTCAGTAGAAGTATTACGAAATATTCAGTTGTTTGACTATGGTGATTTAAAGCCCACCCCGGAAAGAGGTCTCAGAACGTTGGTAGAAATGCTGAGAAATTTCAGTTGTCTGACTATGGTGATTTGAAATCCACAAAGAGGTTTCAGAACGTCGGTAGAAGTGTTGAGAAATATTCAGTTGTCTGACTATGGTGATTTCATTGTCAGATTAGCTCTCAAAGCCTGAACCTTCGAATATAAAGTGGTGTTTCGCGTAAATTCTCTACTTTTTGATGAAGTTGTGTAAATTCTCTACTTTTTGGTACACTTCTTGTATATGTTGTTTCTCCTACAATGTCAATAAAATAGTACTTTCTTCAAGATTAAAATAAAGTTGTATTTTATGCTATAATTGCTTGTTACATATCTGTAGCTCCGAGAGCTTGAGAGAGGAGTTGATATTCTTGTGGCAACTCCTGGAAGACTGGTTGATTTACTTGAGAGAGCAAAAGTTTCATTACAGATGATTAGATATTTAGCTCTTGATGAGGCAGATCGTATGCTGGACATGGGATTCGAACCTCAAATCAGAAGGATAGTGGAGCAAATGGATATGCCTCGACCTGGTGAAAGGCAGACTATGCTGTTCAGTGCCACATTCCCAAAGGAGATTCAGGTTTTTCTTGTAGTCACTAGGGCTGTTTTCAATCATCAACGTTATCATTTGTTACTGTAGTGTTTGCTACTTACATTTTCTTTTGGAATTACGCACATATCATCTTAAAGCATGGTTTGGGCTTCTTTGTACTTTTACTAAATTTTCCAACGTTTTCTTTTTCTTTCTCCAACCCGCTCCCCCATCCAATTCCTTGCTTGCTGAATTCTAATATACCAATTTTTCTTCTTATTGCTTGGTACACTATGCCACCTTTCTTTTTGCAATTGCAGAAATCTGCCTTGCAAAATGTTGAGTTGGCAGTGAGTAAAATCTTCCGAGCAGTCATAGTCTTGTTTTATATGACTTTAACCCTCCCCTTTTTTGTGTGGAATGCAGAGACTGGCATCTGATTTTCTTGCAAACTACATATTTTTGGCAGTTGGACGGGTTGGTTCTAGTACCGATTTGATTCTTCAGCGAGTTGAATTTGTTCATGATGGTGATAAGAGAAGCCATCTTATGGACCTACTTCATGCACAGATGGCTAATGGGGTTCATGGCAAGGTAGCATGTTACACTAGCTCTCTCTTGCTTTAACAGTTATTTTCATCTACTTTGATCATAGTTGAGGCACTTCAAGCAGCTGACTGAATAGGGAAGAAATCAGGACTTCTAATCCTAGGAACATAGCAGAGAATTGAGAATGTTGGCGTTCTACTTTTCCTGTGTGTACAGGCACTAGCATAAAACTTCTATGCCTGGTCACTTTTTTTTTTGTTAATAAAGTTCTCTACCTGGTAACTATTGGCTGCTCATTCTATCCATGATTGGTTTTGTTGGTTTACATACTATAGATGTGAATGCTGAATTTCCTAGATTGGAGTCTTCATAGATTTTCATTCTGCATGAATTTAATTTTACCGGTTTTGCAATTGCTGTTCTCTCTTTAAATGCTTAAGTGTCTTCCACTGACATGATTGCATCCTCTCTATTTGCTGCTGCTCCGTTGAACATAGATTCTGTTGTATTGTAAAATTTATAGATAGTGGAACACAAAGTGGAGTCTTTAAGCTAAATTAACTGGCAATTTGACTGTGTCATTGTTTTCTGCAGCAAGCTCTAACTTTGGTATTTGTCGAAACAAAGAAGGGTGCTGATGCATTGGAGCATTGGCTGTGTATTAATGGGTTTCCTGCAACTGCCATTCATGGTGATAGGACTCAACAGGTAGGCGAGATCTAGGTATTGTTAGGTAGATCAAAACAATTTCATCTTCGATCTTCTAATATGACCTTTTGGCGCTTCCACTACTATGTGATTAAATGGTGCCATATCTTGCTATCAGTGCTTGAATTTCAATACTGTCTGTTTAACATAATAATAAAGATGAGGTGATCCAATATTCTCGTCTGCTTTTACAGATGCATGTATGCATGTGAGTATAAAAAGCATCGAAATGTGTGCATGAAGCATGTGTACCTTTAGCTGTAGAAGCATAGTGATTTGTATAATATGTTGAGGAAAAGGGGCATTCGTGCACGTGACACATGTACCTGATACTTCTAATTCAGTTTGGTTTTTGTGTTGCACCAACTGTTACTTACATACACTATTTTGCAGCTTCATAGTCAACATTACCTGTGGGTTTATTTTACAGGAAAGGGAGCAAGCGTTAAGAACATTCAAGAGAGGGGATACTCCAATTTTAGTTGCGACAGATGTGGCTGCCCGAGGCCTTGATATCCCTCATGTTTCTCATGTTATCAATTTTGACCTTCCTAATGACATTGATGATTACGTGCACCGAATAGGCAGGACAGGTCGTGCAGGCAAGTCAGGATTAGCAACTGCTTTCTTTAATGAAGGTAATCTTTCAATGGCCAAACCGCTAGCTGACCTGATGCAAGAAGCTAATCAGGAGGTACCTGAATGGCTGACTCGTTATGCTAGCCGTTCATACGGAGGAGGTAGAAACAGGCGGTCTGGCGGAGGCCGTTTTGGTGGGCGTGACTTCAGGAGGGATACCTCTTACAATAGAAGTGGTGGAGGTGGTGTGAGTTACTATGATGGAGGTAACAGCAGTGGTGGTTATGGCAATTATAGCGGGGGATATGGTCCTGGAGTAACTAGTGCTTGGGACTAGCTTCTCAAACTTGTGATACCTATATTTTCCTGCAGTTGTATATTACTCATCAACAAATTTGGATTTATGATATTTTTCAGTGCGAAAACGGGGTTGAGTTCTTGTTGTTTTGTGGTCCTATAGGGGACAACTGCAAGATTGTTATGGTAGTAGTTAGATTGGCAATTGGAGACCACTGACAGCTTTGTCCAACAGTTCAATGATGCCTTTGTTTTAATATATACTATTTCCCGAATTATATTCTTGAATGCATATCAAAGGTTTATTGTATTTTCAGCAAAGTGAGATATTAGACGCCTCAATCTTTTGAAGGTTACTTCATTTTAGTTGTATCTTTCTTCCTTAGGGAAGTGGAAATTGGAAAGAAGGCTCATACGGACATTGACTACTATTTGTTTGTAATACTGATTGTTGACAGTCGAAATGGATTGCATGCAGGATCACAAGTGTTGGCATTGAACGAGCCTGTCTTCATTTTGTTTGTCAATGTTCCATGAGAAATGCAAATGAAGCAATGCGTCTATGAATGGCCTCTACGTCTGGTGATGAATCTTAGGATGTGTCTAGGTGTGACAGAGGTCGTGTTTGATTACAAAGAAAACTTTTTTCCTGAAAAATGACATCTCACAATGGAGTGCATGTAGCAACTAAGGTGAATCCCCTATGGAAAAGGGAGCGGTCCTTTGCTTTATATTACAACTAGTGGGAGGTAGCAAGAACCTTATAATTTTTTTATTAAACATAATTTTTTTTTTGTTTACATGTCATGAAACAAAGCTGGAAGAAATCTATACAATTTGATTCAAAATGTTTCAAAACTAATAATACAAATTGATTACCTTTTAAGCTACATCACAGTCAAATTGAAATGAAACTAATCAAAAATATACAATGTGGATGTACTTTTTGTTGCTGCAATTACACCAGCTTCCTGATAGTTGTGTTCTTAGGAAGCAGAATGTTTTTGTCTTATGGCAGAGACAACAAGCTAATCTGAAAAATACAGAAGTAAAAAATGTCTTAGCACATGTATGTAATACAAATTATCAGAATGGAAAAAGTAGAACCATCAGGTAACATTCTGATATATTAACTGTATTTTTCAGTAGTTTTTTTTTTTTTTTTTTGCTTCATTTTTTCTTGTTGGGCAAGAGGATAACTGCATATAATGCCGTGATCTAATAAAATAGAGTTACCTATTTCAACTTCTAGGAACAATGGCTTCACTGTTAGTAGATGAAAGCCATTAACAGAGAGAACTACATTGTAGCACAAAAATGAGAAAACGGGATAGGGAGCAAATATCATTTACGAAAGAACTTTAGATGAACTCTAGAGTTTAAATGTGGTATGAAGCCATTAAAGAATCGCTTTATCCCTCAATACGTGGCATATATGTATAGCAAAAAGGTAGACCAACTTCAATTAATTCTAGGCATAAGATATGAGCAAGCCAATTTGGGAGCCTCTTCTTCTTTCTTTCACTGTGATTTAAAGGACTGATGGAGAGAGTCCAAGAAACAAACTCTTCTCGCATTAGTAGCAGCCATAATACAGAAAAGATAAGAAGGTCTAGTATACTTGTAGTAAAAGCTCATCAAAGAACCCAGAACATAAGGAATATTTCTTATGTGTTATAAGAAAAATCAAATTATGGTGGATGTCTACTCTTTCTTCATGATCTTCTCAGATGTTTAATGACATATTCAATGACATATTTCTATGCTTAATGACATATTCAATGACATATTTTTCTTCACTTTTCATGCCTATATAAAGGCCTTGTAATAGATAAGAAAATACACACAATTGAAGAAGAAAATCTCTTCCTTCTCTCTATCTCTATTTCTTGTTCATGTTTTACTAAATTGCTTTTATTTCATAACAACATGTCTTGTTCATGTTTTACTAAATTGTTTTTATTTTATAACACGTTATCAGCACGAATTGCTCATTTCATGATCTTCTACGTCAAGACTATGTAAATTATAAGCAGACAATGAGATCAAGTACAATGAAAAATATCTTGGATGATATACAAAGATAAGTTTTACATCCATCTAAACCCATTCATATTTTCATATCTTTGCATTAACTTTATGTGCAGTATTTAGTTAAAATATATTTTTTCAATTGTATCCACTGAAATAAAGAACTGGAAAGGTATGTCTTTATTTGGTACATCTCTTATAGGACAAATATACTATTCCAACGTATATATATGTTCTGACCTTTTACATACTATGATAGATAATTATTAAGGTAATTTAGTAATAATATTTTTACCATCACATGATGTATTTCATTGAAAGCAAAATTATCAAATATGTAGGCGATTTTACAGTACCTTATAAATTTGGCATTCGAATATACAATCAATATAAATTCATTATAGTAATAATTTATAACAGTCACAGTTATGCATTAAGCCTTAAATATTTTTGCTGGAAACATAAGGCTCATTCCTCCGTATTGAATTTTTTTGGTGAAGTTCTTATAGTCTTTGAAATATAAGTGGTTATAGGTTATCTGCATCTTTCCCCTAATTAATTTATTAAAATGTAAAAGTGATTGTATCATTTTAAAAAAAAATGGCATATATCCTAACTAGAATTTTTGTTGCAGAGGAACTGTTTCAAGATTGAAATAGTTATATATGTCTTCTTGAAACTTAATTTACTTATGCCTATAATTATTAAGTAATAATATTTTAAAAGCTCGAGTGCGAGTCCTAGTAAATTTTGGCCTATTATGTCAAAGATTGAGGGTAAGACGATGGGTTCAAGTCCCAATGCACTATGTTGATAAAAAGACGCTGGATTCAAGTTCCAACGCATTATGACCTAGCATGCCTTTATATGGGTAAGGCATTGAGTTTGAGTCCTAATGCACCATATTGATAATAATAATAACTAAAGAAAAAAAAATATTTTTCATGAAAAATCATTATTATCTTGCGGAATTAATTCCAATGAATTTTATTGACTGAAACGAATTATTTATGACCAGATTCGAGGCGTTTGGAGATCAATTCACGAGGCCGCGGTTTGAGGTAAGTAACAATTGTAAATCTAGTCTTGAGGATATGAAACCCCGGATTTCGTATCATTCTACTATTTTGAAGTGACGTACATGCTAGGTGATGGGCGTGCGGGCGTACACTGTTGGGGATTTGTGACTTGGTCCGTCCCGTAGCAATTGTAAAGTTGCATACTTTGTTGAAACCATTTGATTCTTATATGTTTTAGAAAGAATTTCTATAAATTGGGCTGAATGCCATGTTTGAGCCTTGCGCCAATGCTGTTTGGACCCTTAGGGGCTGTGTCTTACCATCCTCTCATTGTTTTCGATTGAAAATCTATACTCAGTCATGTTTATACTTGTTTACCGCATAACTCAGTTTTATGACTCTATTTAGATGCATATAAATGTTTTGGGCCGAATGCCCTATTTTACTGAAATGCCCGAGTGGCTTGAGAGGTTTATGACTGAGTGAGGCCGATGGCCTGATTTGTGAGGATGAGTGTGGATCGGGGCTGCCCGCCTGTAACATACTTTATTATTATGGCACGTGAGTTGTCCGTGCAGCACGTGAGTTGTCCGTGCAACACGTGAATTGTCTGTGCAAATTATAGCGCTTGGGCTGAAGGAGCCCCTCCAGAGTCTGTACACACCCCTAGTGAGCGCATGTACCTACTGAGTGCAAGTGCCGAGTGACTGGGAGGCATGAGCGATTGTGAGGTATGCCCGAGTGGCAAGAGCGATTGTGAGGTATGCCCGAGTGGCAAGAGTGACTGTGAGGTTTGCCCGAGGGGCTGTATATGAGGGATGTTTTGCCCGAGGGGCTGTTTATGATTTCATCATTTTTGCTCACCTTTGCATTGAGCCTTTGTTTGAAAAATCGTTGGAAAAAATATCTTTAAATGATTTTTTTTACTGGAACTGGGTTTAAACGAGGTGATTTGATTCAAATACTGATTTTTAAAGCATGTTGTACTTTACTGAGATTTCATGATATGAATATTATATGCTTTATTACTCGTCACTAATGCTCATTCTTTATTTATTGTTGTTACTTACTGAGTTGGCGTACTCACGTTACTCCTTGCACCTTGTGTGCAGATTCAGGTATAGCTGGACACAGTAGCGATTATTGAGTGTTCTGGTTGCAGATGTTTTTCTTGGAGATAGCAAGGTAACTGTTTGGCGATCACAGCCCCTGCTCTTCTCCCTCTTATCTTCCTCTAGTTGTATTTAGCTATTTTTCAGGCTGAGTTAGCCTTGATATTGTTAGACAGATTGTAGTAGATGCTCATGACTAGTGACACCCCGATGTCGGACTTTTCTTTTTCGCACTTATGTTTTCTTTCATTTGAACTCTTTAAATAGAGGTTTTATGTTAAATAACCTTGAAATGAAAATATCGGTTTGTTTTGGAAATGAGTCGGCTTGCCTAGTTCCACGATAGGCGCCATCACGACAGAGGTTAGTTTGGGTCGTGACAGATTGGTATCATAGCCTAGGTTACATAGGTCTCATGAGTCATGGGCGGGTATAGTAAAGTCTTTCGGATCTGTACGGAGACGTCTGTACTTATCTTCAGGAGGCTGCAGAACCTTTAGGAAACACCACATTCTTGAATTCTTGTCGTACGAATCTGTTGATTCTAGTAGCTGAACATCTGTTATTTTGTTCTCTCACAGATGGTGAGGACTCGTGCTATTGGTCAGGACGGCCAACCACTAGTACCACCAGCTAGGGCCACGAGAGGCCGAGGTCGCGGTAGAGGCCGTGGTAGGGGCAGAGGTGCAGCCCGTACAACAGCTGGGGTAGTACCTGCAGATCCATCAGTTGTCCCAAATCAGGACCAAGTTCCAGTTGTTGATGCACCAGCTCAGGCACCACCCGTGCCTATTGTGATTCTAGGCCTTTAGGAGGCCCTAGCTCAAATTCTGACAGCGTGTACTGGCCTTGCTCAGGCGGTCTCTATTTCGACGGCCGCAGCCACTTCTCAGGCCAAGGGAGGCACTCAGACTCCCGTCGCTCGCACACCCGAGCAGGTTATTCAGTGACTTCAGACACCAGAGGCACCACCAGCCCAGCCGATTGTTGTTGCTCAGGATTATGTGGTTCCTGCTATGCCTGAGGATGATCAACGTAGGTTGGAGAGGTTTGGGAGACTTCAGCCACCACCTTTTAGTGGCATAGAAAGAGAGGATGCTCAGGACTTTTTGGATAAGTGTTAGAGGATACTCCATACTGCTGGTATTTTGGAGATTTGTGGGGTCTCATTCACTACCTTTCAGTTTTTTGGGGCTGCACTCAGATGGTGGGAGACTTACGAGTGACGTAGGCCTGTTGGCACAACACCCCTTACTTGGCAACAGTTTTTCGTGGTCTTTTTGGAGAAGTTCGTGCCTCGATCTCGCAGAGAGGAGTTGCACAGGCAGTTTGAGCGGCTTCGCCAGGGTGATATGTCTGTGACACAATATGAGATGTGGTTCTCCGAGTTGGCGCGTCATGCTATCTGGTTGGTTCCCACGGACAGAGAGAGGATCATGAGGTTTATTCATTGGCCTCACTTATCAGCTACAGTTGCTCATGACCAGGGAGCGGGTTTCGGGTGCTAACTTTGATAAGGTTTTCGACATTGCTCGGCAGATTGAGATGGTTCGCGGTCAGGAGAGGGTTGAGCGGGAGGCCAAGAGGCCTCGTGGTCAGGGTGGATTCAGCGGTGCTCCTTTTGGGGGTCAGTTCCAGCATGGTAGAGGTCGTCATTTCAGGCAGGCTCAGTCAGCTCGGCCATTTCATCGGGGTGCATCATCTGGCCATGGTTCTCACAGTTCTCATCAGGGCCACTCATCACTTAGTGCCCTTCCAGTTCAGAGTTCGCCCCGTGCTCCACCTGTTCAGGGATCTTCCATGCCAGGTTCTTCTACCAGTCATCACGGTGCTAGGGGTTCCCTTCAGTTTCCGCCGCCAGCACCAGGGAGTTAATTTGAGTGTGGGGAGCTTGGGCATATGTAGAGGCAATGTCCTTGTCTTCATGGAAGTCTATCTCAGCAGAGGAGTCAACCTCCGACTACAACACCAGTTACCTCACCACCCGCCCAGTCAGCTCGGGGTGGAGGCCAGTCAGCTAGGGGTCGCCCTAGAGGGGGAGGCAGATCAGGGGGTGGTTAGGCCCGTTTCTATGCTCTCCCTGCCAGACCAGATGCTATTGCTTCAGATGCTGTTATTACATGTATTGTCTCAGTTTGTCACAGAGATGCCTCGGTATTATTTGACCCTAGTTCCACGTATTCATATGTTTCCTCGTATTTCACCCATTTTCTGGATATTCCCCGTGAGTCCTTAGTTTCTATCTACTCCTGTGGGCGATACTATTATTGTGGACCGCATATATCGGTCATGTGTGGTGACTATTGGGGGTTTGGAGACCCGAGTGGATCTATTGTTGCTCAGTATGGTTGACTTTGATGTGATATTGGGTATGGATTGGTTATATCCATTTCATGTTGTTCTAGATTGTCACGCTAATACGGTGACATTGGCTATGATGGGAATTCCGAGGGTTGAGTGGAGCGGTTCTATAGATTATGTACCACGTAGGGTAATTTCATATTTGAAGGCTCAGCACATGGTTGAGAAGGGTTTCCTATCTTATTTGGCTTTTGTGAGGGATGTTAGTGCAGAGACTCCTGTCATTGATTCTGTTCTGGTGGTACGTGATTTTTCGGATGTGTTTCTTGCAGACCTGTCGGGCATGCCACCTGACAGGGATATTGACTTTGGTATTGATTTGGTGCCGGGCACTCAGCCCATTTCTATTCCACCGTATCGTATGGCACCGACGGAGTTGAAAGAATTGAAAGAACAACTTCAGGAACTCCTTGATAAGGGTTTATTCGGCCTAGTGTGTCACCTTGGGGTGCACCGGTTCTATTTGTGAAGAAAAAGGATGGTTCCATGAGAATGTGTATTGATTACAGGCAATTGAACAAGGTCACAGTCAAGAATATGTATCCTTTGCTTCGCATTGATGATTTATTCGACCAGCTTCAGGGAACGAAGGTGTTCTCCAAGATTGATTTGAGGTCCGATTATCACCAGCTGAAGATTCGGGATTCAGATATTCTTAAAACAGCTTTCAGGACCCGATATGGCCATTATGAGTTCTTAGTGATGTCTTTTGGGATGACCAATGCCTCAACAGCGTCATGCATTTTATGAACAGTGTATTCTAGCCCTATTTGGACTCATTCATTGTTGTATTCATTTATTACATCCTGGTGAACTCTCGTAGCCAGGAGGAGCACGCTCAACATCTGAGGATTGTATTACAGAGATTGAGGGGGGAGAAGCTTTATGCAAAGTTCTCCAAATGTGAGTTTTGGCTCAGTTCAGTAGTATTCCTGGGGCACGTGGTGTCCAACGAGGGTATTCAGGTGGATCCGAAGAAGATAGAGGCGGTGCAGAGTTGGTCTAGACCATCCTCAGCCACGGAGATTAAGAGCTTTCTTGGTTTGGAGGGTTACTACCGTCTCTTTGTGGAGGGAGTTTCATCTATTGCATCGCCATTGACCAAATTAACCCAAAAGGGTGCTCCATTCAGGTGGTCGGATGAGTGTGAGGAGAGCTTTCAGAAGCTCAAGACTGCTTTGACCATAGCTCCAGTGTTGGTTCTGCCATAAGCTTCAAGTTCTTACATCGTGTATTATGATGCCTCGAGGATAGGCATTGGTTGTGTTTTGATGCAGGAGGGTAGGGTGATCGCCTATGCCTCGCACCAGTTGAAGACCCATGAGAAGAACTATCATGTCCATGATCTTGAGTTAGCAGCCATTGTTCACGCCTTGAAGATTTGGCGTCATTATTTGTAATTTCAACCTCGTCCGCGTGTGCTTCCATCGTGGCCGCGTAATTTGGACGCGGACCACGTTCTTCAGTAAAGCCCGACTTGCAGGTTCTCTGAACCTCAAGATGCGCTCTCAGCGGAATTCCCTTCGCGGTCGCGCCAAAGATTCCACGGCCGCGCCTTTCCAACGCGGTCAACGGTGATTTTAGTACTCAAAAGCAGCTTCTCTTAATCTACTTTCGCGGACCGCGTAATAGTGGCCGCCTCAGCGGTGGTCCTTACGCGGCCGCGCTTTTCTGCCGCTCTCAACGCTCTAGTCTCAGCCTTGGATTCGTGCAGGTCAGATTGGATATTTCGGAGCCTAGTCGGGTATTGGCTTGTGTGGTCTCCAGGTCTTCTCTTTATGACCGTATCAGGGAGCGTCAGTATGATGACCCCCACTTGCTCGTCCTTCAGGACAGGGTTCAGAGAGGTGATGCTAGGGATGTGACTATTGGTGATGACGACATGCTGAGAATGCAGGGCCGGATATGTGTGCCTAATGTAGATGGGCTTCGAGAGTTGATTCTTGAAGAGGCCCATAGCTCTTGGTATTCCATCCATCCGGATGCCGAGAAGATGTACCAGGATTTGAGGCAACACTATTGGTGGAGGCGGATGAAGAAGGATATAGTTGGGTTTGTGGCTCGGTGTCTAAACTGTTAGCAGGTTAATTATGAGCATCAAAGACCGGGTGGCTTGCTTCAGAGATTAGATATCCAGAGTGGAAGTGGGAGCGGATCACTATGGACTTTGTATTTGGGATCCCACAGACTTCGAGGAAGTTCGACGCTATTTGGGTTATTGTGGATCAGCTGACCAAGTCCGCGCACTACATTCCAGTTGGTACTACTTACTCTTCAGAGCGATTGGCTGAGATTTACATCCGAGAGATCGTTCGCCTGCATGGTGTCCTAGTTTCCATCATTTCAGATAGGGGTACTCAGTTCACATTGCAGTTTTGGAGGGCCGTGCAGCGAGAGTTGGGTACTCAGGTTGAGTTGAGCACAAGTTTTCACCCTCAGACGGACGGGCAGTCCGAGCGCACTATTTAGATATTGGAGGACATGTTGCGTGCTTGTGTCATTGACTTTGGGGGTTCATGGGACCAGTTTCTGCCACTCGCGGAGTTTGCATATAACAACAATTATCAGTCGAGTATTCAGATGGCTCCGTACGAGGCTTTATATGGGAGGAAGTGTAGATCTCCGGTTGGATGGTTTGAGCCGGGTGAGGCTAGGCTCTTAGGTACAGACTTGGTCCAGGACACATTAGATAAGGTGAAAATTCAGGAGCGGCTTCGCACAGCGCAGTCTAGGCAAAAGAGCTACGCAAACAGAAAGGTCCGTGATGTGTCTTTTATGGTTGGGGAGAAGGTTTTGCTGAAGGTATCACCCATGAAGGGTGTTATGAGGTTTGGGAAGAGGGGCAAGTTGAGCCCCCGGTTCATTAGGCCTTTTGAGGTGCTTCAGAGAATAAGGGAGGTGGCTTATAAGCTTGCCTTGCCACCCAGCTTGTCGAGTGTGCATCCAGTGTTTCATGTTTCCATGCTCCGGAAGTATATTGGAGACCTGTCCCACGTTACTCCCTGCACCTTGTGTGCAGATTCAGGTATAGCTGGACATGGTAGCGGTTATTGAGTGTTCTGGTTGCAGAATATTTTTTGGAGATAGCAAGGTAGCTGTTTGGCGATCACAACCCCTGATCTTCTCCCTCTTATCTTCCTCTAGTTGTATTTAGCTATTTTTCAGGCTGAGTTAGCCTTGATATTGTTAGACAGATTGTAGTAGATGCTCATGACTAGTGACACCCCGATGTCAGGCTTTTCTTTTCCGCACTTCTGTTTTCTTTTATTTGAACTCTTTAAATGGAGGTTTTATGTTAAATAACCTTGAAATTATCTTTGAAATGAAAATATCGATTTGTTTTGGAAATGAGTCGGCTTGCCTAGTTCCACGATACTCGCCATCACGACAGAGGTTAGTTTGGGTTGTGACATGTTGTGATTTTCTTGTGTTTACTTTTATACCTTGTGCAATTTGTCTTCTTGTTGGTAAATTGATAACAATCTGATTTATGTTGAAACTGAGAGCTTGTGGCTATTGCCAGGCGGATTATAAATTGAAATGTGGGCACGAGGTGCCGTGAGTAAATAATAAGGATATTTGGCACGCGAATTGTCCGTGCAGTTATGATATGAAATATGTGCACGAGGTGTTGGAATAAAATGATAATGATAATTGGCACGTGAATTATCCGTGCAGTTGTGATATGGTTTAATTATGGGCACGAGGTGCCGTGGATATATGAAAAATGGGATGAGACCTGTGTTTACGAAAAATATAAAAATGGTCTGAGACACGTATTATGTTTATGATTATGAAATGAGGTGTCACATGGTGACTTTTTAATTGAAAGAATTATATTCAAAAATATTTATTGGAAGTATTTTTATTCAAAATGAATTATATGGAAGAATTGTATTTGAAAGATATTTATTTGAGGAGATTATATTTGAAAAGATTTATTGAAAGAATTATATTTGAAAAATAATTATTTGAGAAAACTACATTTAAAAAAGAGTTATTTTGAAGAATTATATGTGAAGGATATTTATTTGAAAAACTTAATTTAATTGAGTGTACATGTGTTTATTAATTATTGAGTGATATTAATGGTATTCTTGTTGTTTGCTGTGCATATGTCATGACCCAAAATCCCACTAGTCGTGATGGCACCTAACCCAACCCGTTAGGTAAGCCAATTACTAACTATCCAATTCCAATAAAATTAATTAAAAGAAAATTTCTAGAACCAATACATCTCCCCAAGAACTGGTAGTACAAATCATGAGCTTCTAAGAATAGAGTATACAAATCGGAAATAAAATAAATACATAGTCTGTTTGAATATTACATAAACAAAGCTTTTATAAATCTAAGGCTACCTTGAACAAGAGGCAGCTACAACAGGAACGCATGTACATCTTCAGATCCCGCAACCATTGAGCACAACAACAACAACAGGCATCATCTGCACGCAATGTGCAGAAGTATAGTATCAGTACAACCTACCCCATGTACTGAGTAAGTAACAAACCTAGCCGTAGGTTGAAAGTAGTGACGAGCTTCCACGAAGGTCGGGTCCAAAATCAATAGTCCACAACAATCCATAACAACATAAAACAAATAATACCAGAAGTAACTCAGGGATAAAATACTCAGCCAAATAATGATTTCAAAAAAATATAGTAGTTCTTTCTTTCAAATACATTAGTGAAAACCCAAATCGTTTGCCGAAGTTGCCAATAATATGAATAGTTTGAAAATAATAAATTTCTCCAAAACATCTTCTCAATAATAAATAATATGTTTCATTTTCCTTCCGGATAACCCGTGTAAAACAAATGCATCATTATGCCCATCTGTCAAAAATGTGTGAGAAATCATGAATGATGTGATGTTGTACAGCATGAGAAAAAATACATCTCTATGCATGTATGTCATGTGTGCATGCCAATGCGATGCAATTCAGTGATAAAATCATAAACAGCCCCTCGGACAGAATATCACTCATACACAGCCCCTCGGGCAAACCTCACAGTCACTCGTACCACTCGGGCATACCTCACATTCACTCTTGCCACTCGGGCATACCTCATAATCACTCTTGCCACTCGGCATACCTCACAATCACTCATGCCTCCCAGTCACTCAGTACTCGCACTCAGTAGGTACCTGCGCTCACTGGGGGTGTGTACAGACTCCAGAGGGGCTCCTTCAGCCCAAGCGCTATAATCTGCACTGACAACTCACGTGCTATAGTAATAAAGTATGCTGCAGGCGGGCAGGCCCGATCCACACTCATCCTCACAATCAGGCCCTCGGCCGATATCAAACATGTTGCGGCGTGCAACCCGATTCCATAAATATGCAAACATGCTGTGGCGTGCAGCCCGATCCCATAAATATCCTCACAAATCAGGCCCTCGGCCTCACTCAGTCATAAACCTCTCAAGCCACTCGGGCATTTCAGTAAAACTGGGCATTCGGCCCAAAACATTTATATGCATCAAAATAGAGTCATAAAACTAAGTTATGATATGCAATGAAATGAATCTGACTGAGTATGAATTTTTAATTTAAAATAAATAATTTACAGCAATATGACCTCTGTGGGTCCCAATAATACTGGCACATAGCCTCAATCATGATTTGTAATATGTTTTTCAGCTTAATTTCTCTAACTCATAAAAAAACGCATGGAAAATGCCAAGATCATTTAACTACAAAATTTCACAGAAACAATTATGTCACAATTTCTATAGTGCACGCCCACACGCCCGTCACCTAGCATGTGCGTCACCTCCCAACAATTCACGAAATACATATATTCAGGGTTCATACCCTCAACTCCAAGATTAGAAGAGTTACTTACCTCGAACAAGCCAAATCCAATGTCGAGCAAGCTAAGCAATGCTCCAGAAATTCCATTATGCGCGTATCGACTTCCAAACGGCTAGAATCTAGTCACAATTAATTTGATTTAGCCCACAAAAATTATAGGAATTAATTCCATATCAAAATACTAATATTTTCCAAAAATCCGAAATTACGCCCCAAAAATCACCTATGGAGCCCATATCTCGGAATCCGATAAAAGTTATAAAATCCGGAAGCCCATTCAACCATGAGTGTAACCATACTAATTTTACCAAAATCCGACCTCAACTCGACCTCCAATTCTTCAAATCTTATTTTCAAATCCCTAAGTTCAAACCCCCGATTTACACCTCAAAAATATGTAATCTAGTGGGATTATTCGATGATAATTCAATATTATGGAGTAGAAATGATCAAAAGTGACTTAACTCAAGTTTCTCTTGAATTCTCTCTCAAAATCGCCCCCCAAAACCGTGCTTGAAAGCCCAAAAATGGCAAAAACTTGGAACCCCTCTTTTTTAAACATTCTATCCAGGATTTTTGCACCCGCGATGACTGTTTTCGCACCCGCGGTCTTCACACCCGTGGTGCCTGGACATTCCATGCATTTTCGCTTCTGCGAAACATTCCTCGCATCAGCGAGCTCGCACCTGCAGCCCTTTTTCGCGCAGGTGCGATCATACCAGCAACTGAGCTGCTTCAGCTCCTCCTCCAAATCCAAATTCGATCCGTTAAACATCCGAAACTCACCCGAGGACCTCGGGACCCCGTATGAACATACCAACAAGTTTCATAATATTACATGGACCTACTCGAGGCCTCAAATTATATCAAGCAACATCAAAATGACGAATCGCACCTCAAATCAAAATCTATGAACTTTGAACTTTTAAATTCTATATCTTGTGCCGAAACATATCAAATCAATCCGGAATGACTTCAAATTTTGCACACAAGTAATAAATGACATAATGAAACTATTCAAATATCTAGAATCAGATTTTGACCTCGATATGAAAAAGTCAACCCCCCGATCAAACTTCCCAAAATTAAATTTTCGGCATTTCAAGCCTAATTCCACTACGGATTTTCAAATAATTTTCCGGACACGCTCCTAAGTCCGAAATCACCATACGGAGCTATTGGAACCATCAAAATTAAATTCTGAGTTCATTTACTCATATGTCAATATCCGGTCAACTATTTCAACTTAAGCTTCAAACATGAAAATTCATCTTTTCAAACTAGCTCCAAAATACCTTAAAACCAAAACCGACAATTCACACAAGTCATAATACCTCGTAGGAAGTTATTCAAGACTTAAAATAGTTGATAGGAGCGTAAATGCTCAAAACGACCGGTCGGGTCGTTACAGCATATCACTGGTTGTTTCCATGTTGTCCTATTGTTATTTATTTCCTATCATTTTGTATATTATATTGCACAGGTTATTAGACTAGTGAGTGCCTTGACTGTACCTCGTCTCTACTCCTTTGAGGTTAGTCTTGATACTTACTGGGTACCGACCGTGGCGTACTCATACTACACTTCTGCACATTTTTGTGCAGAGCCAGGTATTGAAGATATCGGACTTGAGTAGAGTTAAAGCGCCATCATAAGGATTCAAGATAGAGCTGCTTGGCCGTCGCATTTTCTTAGAGTCTTTTCATTTCATTGCATTATTAATTTGTAATCAAACAGTATTGTATATTCGGTCCTCGTGATCATTCCATGTATTCAGTTAGAGTTCGTGACTCAGTACTACCAGTCTTGGGAGGTTGTGTGTTGTAATTATTTTCGCTGTTAGTTTTGATTACTTTAAAAAAAATGGCTTCAAAATGTAATAGGAATCGGCTTACCTAGTCTTAGAGACTAGGTGCCATCACGACGCCTGTGGTGAGATTTTGGGTCGTGACATTTAAATTTCTAACTTTCGCCAAATGACCTACGGGCCTCCAAATCCACATTTGGACAAGCTCCCAACGCCAGAATCACCATACGGAGCTATTCCCAGGCTCGGAATCCCAAACGGACATTGATAACATTGAAATACACTTCAACTCAAATTTAAGAAATCCTTCTAAAAATGCCAACTTCCATAATTGCTGCCGAAATGCTCCCGGGTCATCCAAAACCCGATCTGGACATACGCCCAAATTCAAAATCATCATACGAATCTGCTGGAACCTTCAAATCCTGATTTCGAGGTTGTTTACTCAAAAATACACTTTAATCAATTCCTCCAACTCTAGGCTTCCGAATTTAGAATTTTCTTTTCAAATTAACTCCAAGCTTCCCGAAATTCAATTCCGACCACGCGTACAACTTATTATACCTGAAGTGAAGATGCTCAGGGTCTCAAACCGCTGAACTGCAAGGGAGCAAAATGACCGGTTGGGTCGTTATAACCTAAAGTCAACGCGTAAATTTATTACTCACTTGAAATTAATAGTGAAAGACCATAGAAATATATTTCTATCACCACTTAATCATGATTGAATTTTAATTACAAAATTGATTCAATATTTAAACTCAGATAGAGAGTCAATACATGTTATCAATAACTAGTAACCTTACCTAGTGAGTTTATAATAAATTTATCCGATATGGAGGAAGACCTAAAGTCAATGCATAAATTTAATATCTCACTATAAATTAAAGGTGGAGACCATAGGGGTTAACTCCTATCACCACTTGATCACAACCACAAAATTTTCTCTAAGGATTAAGTTCCATAATTCAAAAAACAAAAAGAAAGAAGAAGCTCAAACCCATCTAAATAGTCTTAAAATGCTAAGATTAAAGTTTTTCACTGCAGAACAATGAGTATTGACCACTGGACTATTTCTGATAAACCTACCAAATTTCAGATCAATCGAAGAATGTTAAAATCACAATCTCCAAAACTCCAACCAAATTTGGGAAATTTCCATTTTAAGCATTTCTTAAGAATTTAAAATATGACCTACATTCTTATCATATACCAATTCATGTCATATCAACATGTGTTATCATGTTCCAGATTAGACATAAATAAAATGATAGAAAGAATGACTTTTCGTATGTAAATCACTTTTTTATCTACCTAACCTCCAAAAAACTCATATAAACGATCCCGAATCGTCAAAATACGATGTGATTCAATGCACAACAGAGAGTTCTTATTAACTGATTGTTTCCGATAGTCATACCAAATTTCAGTTCATTCGGAGATCATGAAATTCACGATCGCCAAAAAACTAGACCAATTCGAATAAATTATTTTTGGCATATTTAGTATTAAATCCACGTGATTTGCATTCTTGCTATATATCATATCAAGTTAAATCATCATGTGTCATCATGTTCCAAATTTAACACAAATATAGTGTCACGACCCAAACTAACCCTCCGTAAGTTATCGTGATGGCACCTAGTCTTTACGACTAGGTAAGCCTAATATTACGAAATATATAAAGAAAACACAATAATTTAAGGATAACCAGCATATTATGAATAGCCAAGAGTAGTACCACTCGACATATACAAAATAATTTTCCAAGACCCAGAATATCACTAAGTCACAAGCTGCTATAATCTATGTAGCTCTATACAAAAGTCTGAAGATAATAAAGAAAGTCTCTAGGCGAGGGAGTAAAAGGTGAATCCGAAGATTTGCGGACGCAAGAAGAAGTACCTTGAAGTCTACTAGAATCAGCAGCACGCATTAACCCCAAGGTTGATAGCTCGTACCTGGATCTGCACACGAAAACATATGCAGGAAAGGGCATGAGTACACCACAATGGTACCCAGTAAGTGCAAGACTAACCTCGGTCGAGTAGTGACGAGGTCAGGTCAAGGCCCTACCAGAGTAAATATAATAAATTAAATAGTAAAAGGTATAAGTAAAATTCACGGTAACACAGTTAAAGAAACTCTCGAAAGTTTAACAATTAAGGGAGTCTTCGACTCAGAACAAGGTAAACACAGTGGGGAATCTCCCGGGATACCGTCCCGTAGTTCCAAATGAATATACAGTACATGGGGATCTCCCGGAATACGTCAGTAGTCCCAACGTAAATATGCAGTGCTGGGGGATCTCCCGGAATACGTCTGTAGTCCCAAAGTAAATATGCAGTGCTAGGGAATCTCCCGGAATACGTCCGTAGTCCCAAAGTAAATATGCAGTACAAGGGGATCTCCCGAAATACGTCTGCAGTCCCAAAGTAAATATGCAGTATAGGGGGATCTCCCGGAATACGTCCGTAGTCCCAAAGAAAATATACAGTACAGGGGGATCTCCCAGAATACGTCCGTAGTCCCAATTTAAATATGCAACGCAAGATAAAATGGCAGGTATGGCATCAAGTTATACAGTTTATACTAAACACATATAAGAAAAGTAGGGACTTAACTAAGCATGGCACACAGAATGTCAAATAGGCAGTTGAAACACGTAAGCATGCTTCTCTAGCCTAAGTTTAACAATTAAACATATTAGTGTAATTTAATAAGGAAAACAGTTTATGGTTTAGAAGGGAAAAATGAGATTTTTGCAATAATAGCCCGTGTACGTACTCGTCACCTCACGTACACGGCCCCCACACATCAATTAATATCAAACATTTTAAAGGAAGGCCCCCAACACAAGGATAGGCAAGCCACTTACCTCGAACCGCTCAAATCACCTCGATAACACGTTCTTGCCATGAGTATCTGACTCCAAATGGCCTGAATCTATTCAAATAAATTGCATGATATAAATATAATTACAAGTAACTAATTTAGCTAATTAATTCGAAGCTAAAGCGTGAATTTAGGAAAAATACCCAAAAGTCTCCCTGGGCCCACGTCTCGAAATCGGGTAAAAATTACAAATTATGAACACCCATTCACTCATGAGTTCAATCGAACAAAAATCATCTAAATCCGACGTCAAATTCCCATTCAAATCTCAGATTTTCAATTAGGGAACCCTTTCCCCCCATTTCCAAACTTCTACCCTCAATTTCCTTAATTAGACGAGGAAAACAACAATAGATAAATGTATTATGATCAAAATAGAGTTAGAATTAGTTACCCAATAGTTCTCCTTCAAAATCCCTCAAGAAATCGTCTCCCACCGAGCTCTAAATTGAATTTTGTGTTATGAAATTTCAAACCCTCGAAATCCTCTTTTCTGCCTAGCGATTTCCGCACCTGTGGACCTAGGACCGCACCTGCGGACAATCCATCGCAGGTGCGAAGTCCACTAACTTGGGCTGGGTCCGCAACTGCGCGCATGAGTCCACACCTGTGGATGGGCTTCTATGCTCAATCGTCCGCTTCTACGGAACCTTGGGTCCTTCACACCTCCGCATCTGCGACTGCCCTTCCGCAGATGCGGCTCTGCTCCTGCGGCTCAATCGTCGGATCTGCGACCACTGACTCTCTAGACAAAAAGCGCACATGCGATCCCATCCTCGCTTCTGCGAGGCCGCACCTGCGGACTCCCCACCGTAGGTGCGAAAACACCAGAACCAACAACTCCAAAAATTCGTCTAAGTCCAAGTTCATTACGTTAAGCATCCAAAACACACCCGAGGCCCCCGGGACCTCAACCAAATATACCAACCAATCGTAAAATACCATACGAACTTAGTCAAACCTTCAAACTACGTCGAACAACACCAAAATCATGAATTAAGCACAGATTCAAGCCTAAGAATTTAAAAATTTTCAAATTCTACAAATGATGCTCAAACAAATCAAATCTAGTCCGAATGACCTCAAAATTTACACACAGTTCACAAATGACATTACGAACCTACAGCCACTTTCGGAATTCCATTCCGAGCTTGATATCAAAATTTCCACTATCGGCCAAAATCGTTGAAAAACTAAGTTTCGCCAATTCAATCCTAAATATACTACAGACCTCCAAAACACATTCTGGACGCGCTCCTAACCCCAAAATAACTCAACGGAGCTAAAGGAGTTGACAGAATTCCATTTCGGATCTGTCTTCATACAGTTTCGACTATGGTACAAACTCTAAGGCTTAAACTCACAACTATGGACTAAGTGTCCCCAAACTACCTGAATTCCATAACCAAACACTCCGGAAAATCCCAAAAGTAGAAATAAATATGGGGAAGGAAGATATTAGGGGATCGGGGCTCAAATTCTCAAAATGACCAGCCGGGTCGTTACATCCTCCCCTTCTTATAACAATTGTTCGTCCTCGAACGAGTATAAAGACATACCTGAAATAGTGAAAAGATGAGGGTACTGGCTGCGCATATCCTCCTCGGTCTCCCAAGTCGCCTCCTTGACCGGCTGACCCCTCCACTGGACCTTTACTGAAGCAATATTCTTTGACCTGAGCTTTCTGACCTGCCTGTCCAAAATGGCTACTGGCTCCTCAACATAAGATAGATCTTTGTCTAACTGGACTAAGCTGAAATCCAATACTTGAGTCGGATCACCGTGATACTTCTGGAGCATAGACACGTGGAATACCGGGTGAAATTCTGCTAGGCTGGGAGGCAAGGCAATCTTATAAGCAACCTCCCCAACTCGCCGCAATATCTCAAAAGGACTAATGAACCTCAGATTGAGCTTGCCCTTCTTCCCGAACCTCATGACGCTCTTCATAGGCGATAACCGAAGCAAGACCCGCTCACCAACCATAAATGCCAAGTCACGAACCTTTCGGTCTGCATAACTCTTCTGCCTGGATCGGGCTGTGCGAAGTCTCTCCTGATTCACCTTCACCTTATCCAGGGCATCCTAGACCAAATCTGTACCTAACAATCGAGCCTCACCTGACTCAAACCATCCCACAGGGGACCGGCACCGCCTACCATACATAGCCTCATACGGTGCCATCTAAATGCTGGACTGGTAACTGTTGTTGTAAGCAAACTCTGCAAGTGAAAATTATTGGTCCCATGACCCTACGAACTCCATCACACAGGCACAGAGCATATCCTCAAGAATATGAATCGTGCGCTCGGACTGCCCGTCCGTCTGAGGGTGAAAGGTTGTGCTAAACTCCACCCTAGTATCCAACTCCTGCTGTACGACTCTCCAAAACCGTGATGTGAACTGTGTACCTCTGTCTGGAATGATGGATCCTGGAATACCATGAAGGCAGATAATCTCTCTGATATAAATCTCAGCCAACCTCTCAGAAGAATAAGTGGTCAATACTGGAATAAAATGAGCTGACTTGGTCAGCCGATCCACGATCACCCAAATAGCATCGAACCTTCTCAATGTCCGTGGAAGTCCAACTACAAAGTTCATGGTGATACGTTCCCACTTCCACTCTGGGATCTCTAACCTCTGAAGTAATACACCCGGCTTCTGGTTCTCATATTTGACCTGCTGACAGTTGAGACACTTGGCCACAAACCCAACTATATCCTTCTTCATCCTCCTCCACCAGTAGTGCTGTCTCAAATCCTGATACATCTTCGCGGCACCGGGATGAATGAAGTACCGCGAGTTATGGGCCTCCTCGAGAATCAACTCCCGAAGCTCATCTACATTGGGCACATAGATTCGTCCCTGCATCCTCATCACACCGTCCTCACCAATAGTCACATCTCTGGCATCACCTCACCGAACCCTGTCCTGAAGAACTAGAAGATGAGGATCATCATACTGGCACTCCCTGATACGGTCATAAAGAGAAGACCGAGCAACCACACAAGCTAATACCCGGCTAGGCTCTGAAATATCCAATCTCGTGAACTTGTTGGCTAAGGCCTGAACATCCAAGGCTAAGGGCCTCTCAGCTACCAAAAGGTATTCCAAACTCCCCAAACTCTCTACCCGGCAACTCAAGGCGTCAGCCACTACATTGTCCTTCCCCGGGTCATATAATATAGTGATATCATAGTCTTTAAGTAGCTCTAACAATGCAAATTAAGGTCCTTCTGCCAGGACAAGTACTGCAAACTCTGGTGGTCAGTGTAAATCTCATAGGGAACACCGTACAAATAATGACGCCAGATCTTCAGGGCGTGAACAATAGCTACTAACTCGAGATCATGAACAAGATATTTCTTCTCATGCACCTTCAACTGCCTAGACGCGTAGGCAATCACCCTACCGTCCTGCATCAATATCGCTCCAAGGACAATCCTCGAGGAATCATAATAGACAATGTAGGACCCCAAACCTGTAGGCAATACTAATACTGGGGCTGTAGTCAAAGCTGTCTTGAGCTTCTGAAAGCTCTCCTCACACTCCTCGGTCCACCTGAACGGAGCACCCTTCTGGGTCAGCCTGGTCATAGGTGCTTCAATGGATGAAAATCCCCCCACAAAGCGACGGTAATACCCCACCAAACTAAGGAAGATGTAGATCTCTGTAGCTGATGACGGTTTGGGCCAACTCTGTACTGCCTCCACCTTCTTCGGATCTACCTTGATCCCATCACAAGACACTATGTGGCCCAAGAATGTCACTGAATCAAGCCAGAATTCATACTTAGAAAATTTTGCATACAATTTCTTCTCCCTCAAAGTCTGAAGCACCATCCTCAGGTGCTGCTCATGATCTTCCCGAGACTGGGAATATACCAGGATGTCGTCAATAAATAGGATGATGAAGGAATCAAGATAAGGCCGGAACACACAATGCATCAAATGCATAAAGGCTGCTGGGGCATTGGTCAGCCCAAATGACATGACAAGAAACTCATAGTGACCATATCTGGTCCTGAAAGAGTCTTCGGGATGTCTGGCTCCCGAATCTTCAGCTGATAATAGCTAGAACGCAAGTCAATCTTGGAAAATACCCTGGCACCCTGTAACTGATCAAATAAATCATCGATGCGAGGCAAAGGATACATGTTCATCATTGTAACCTTGTTCAATTGCCGATAATCAATACACATACGTATAGAACCATGCTTCTTCTTCACAAATAAAATCGGAGCACCCCAAAGTGATACACTGGGCCTGATGAAACCCTTATCAAGCAACTCCTGAAACTGCTCCTTCAACTCCTTCAACTCAGGAGGAGCCATACGGTACGGAGGAATAGATATGGCTGAGTGCCCAGTAACAAATCAATACCGAAATCAATATCTCTGTCGGGCGGCATGCCCGGAAGATCAGCTGGAAACACATCTGGAAAGTCCCTCACTACTGGAACTAACTCAACTGTGGGGGTATCAATATTGACATCTCTCACATAGGCCAAATACGCATCACACCCCTTCTCAACCATTTACTGAGCCTTAAGAAATGAAATAACACTGCGGGGAGTATACTATAAGGTACCTCTCCACTATAATCTCCGCAAGCCTGGCATAGCCAGCATCACGGTCTTAGCGTGACAATCAAGAATAGCATAATGAGGCGACAACCAGTCCATGCCTAAGATAACATCAAAATCTACCATACTGAGTAATAACAAATCGACTCTGGTCTCAAAACCACTAAGAGCAATCAAACACGACCGATATAAGCGGTCCACAACAAGAGAATCT
Organism: Nicotiana tomentosiformis; assembly: GCF_000390325.3. Classification (NCBI taxonomy): domain Eukaryota; kingdom Viridiplantae; phylum Streptophyta; class Magnoliopsida; order Solanales; family Solanaceae; genus Nicotiana; species Nicotiana tomentosiformis. Next base: position 49,013,380 of record NC_090814.1, on the reverse strand, counting down.
CCCATAGGAGTAGATACATAAATAGGAAAACTCAAAGAATCCCGAGATATCCCAAAATGTGGAGCAAAATAAGAAGACATATATGAATACGTAGAGCCTGGGTCAAATAATGATGATGCATCCCTATGACATACATGGACGATACCTGTGATGACTGAATCTGAAGCAACGACCTCTGAACGGGCTGGAAGGGCATAGTACTTGGCCTGGCCTCCCCCTCTAGGGCGACCTCAATCTCCCCGACCTCCACCTCGAGCTAGCTGAGGAGGTGGGGTGGCAACTGGTGCTGGAACAATGGCCGGAGGACCCGCTGGAGCACGTGGAGGCTGATAAGTCTATGGAAGTGCAACCCTCCTAGATCTGGGGCAATCTCTAACCAGATGACGAGTGTCACCACACTCATAACAACCTCTCGGAGGATACAATGGCTAAGACTGACTCAGACCTGGCCTGCTGGACTGGCCAGTAATAGTGCCTCGAGTAGGAGGCATACTGGATACTGGCGGTGCATAATAAGGCTCCTGAGGTCTAGGTGGAGCTGGAACACCGCTGGCTGCTGGAATAGCTGTATGAACAGGGCAACTCACAAAACCCCTACCATAGCGTGTTGCTGGTGCATGAGCTCCTGAATAATGACCAGTCTCTCGAGACCTCTTGGCCTCTCTCTCCTCTTTGTCCCAGGCAAACATGCCCTCCACCCTCCTAGCAATGCTCACTGCCTGTTGATAAGTGATGTCCATCTCCAACTCCCTGGCCATACTGGTCCGAATACTGGGGTGGGGTCCCTCAATGAAGCGATGAACCCTCTCTCTGGCTGTAGAAACCAGAGCCGGTGCATGGCGAGCTAACTCAATGAAACGAACTACATACTCCGACACAGTCATAGCACCCTGACGCAACTGCTCAAACTCTGCGCGCCAAGCATCCCTGAGGCTCTGAGGAACATACTCACGCAAGAACATCTCTGAAAACTGAGTCCAAGTGAGTGAGGCTGCCTCGTCCGGACTACTCAGCTCATAGGCACGCCACCACTGATTTGATGCTCCCCTCAGCTGGAAAGCGGTGAAAGAAACCCCACTTGTCTCCACAGTGCCCATAGTGCGGAGAATACGATGACACTCCTCAAGAAAATCCAGAGCATCTTCTGAAGCTAGTCCGCTGAAAGTAGGTGGGTGGTACTTCTTGTACCTCTCAAGTCTGAGCTGCTCTGCCTCAGAAGCAGCTACCATGATCTCAAGCTGAGCCGGAGCCACTGAGGGTATATGAATATACTCTGGGGCCTGATCAACCTGGACCCTCTGCTCAGGAGTACGGGCTGCGGGAGTCTGTGCCCCTCCCCCGGCCTGAGATGTAGCTGGAGCTATCAGGAATGGTACAACCTGAGCCAGAGTGCTGAACATGCTCAAGAACTGAGCTAAAGTCTCCTGGAGGGCTGGAGTAGCAATAGGGATCTCCGGTGCTGGCCCTCCAGCTGAAGCTGCTGGGGGCTCCTCTGACGCAGCTCTCGCAGGTGCTCTGGCTGCACCACGTGGTCGTCCTCTACCCCGACCCCAGACTCTGGCAGGGGGCTCGGATGCTTGATCTTCGGTCCTCCCATTACGAGTCCTCACCATCTATGAGAAAGAATACAATAGAATCTTAGAATTTCTTTTTGGTGTCAATAACTTGCACGACAAGGAAATCAAAGAAATATGATTGTTCCTAACAGTTACATAGCCTCCCGAAGATAAGTACGGACGTCTCCGCACCGATCCGCGAGACTCTAATAAACCGGCTTATGACTCACGACTCCTATGAACCTAGTGCTTTGATACCAACTCGTTACGACCCAAACTAACCCTCCGTAAGTTGTCGTAATGGCGCCTAGTCTTTACGACTAGGTAAGCCTAATAATACGAAAAATATAAAGAAAATACAACAATTTAAAGATAACCAGCTTATTGTGAATAGCCAAGAGTAGTACCACTCGACATATACAAAATAATTTTCCAAGACCCGAAATATCACTAAGTCACAAGCTGCTATAATCTATGTAACTCTATACAAAAGTCTGAAGATAATAAAGAAAGTCTCTAGGCAAGGGAGTAGAAGGGGACTCCGAAGATATGCGGACACAAGCAGAAGTACCTTGAAATCTCCTAGAATCAGTAGCACATATTAACCCCAAGGCTGATAGCTCGTACCTGGATCTGCACACGAAAACATGTGCAGGAAAGGGCATGAGTACACCACAATGGTACCCAGTAAGTGCCAAGCCTAACCTCGGTCGAGTAGTGACGAGGTCAGGTCAAGGCCCTACCGAAGTAAATACAATAAATTAAACAGTAAAAGGTATAAGTAAAATTCATGGTAACACAGTTAAAGAAACTCTAGAAAATTTAATAGTTAAGGGAGTTTTCAACTCAGAACAAGGTAAACAGAGTGGTGAATCTCCCGGGATACCGTCCCGTAGTTCCAAATGAATATGCAGTACAAGGGAATCTCCCGGAATACGTCAATAGTCCCAACGTAAATATGCAGTGCTGGGGGATCTCCCGGAATACGTCCGTAGTCCCAAAGTAAATATGCAGTGCTGGGGGATCTCCCGGAATACGTCCGTAGTCCCAAAGTAAAAATGTAGTACATGGGGATCTCCCGGAATAAGTCCGTAGTCCCAAAGTAAATATACAGTACAGTGGATCTCCCGGAATACGTCTTTAGTCCCAAAGTAAATATGCAGTCCAAGGGGATCTCCTGAAATACGTCCGTAGTCCCAATTTAAATATGCAACGCAAGATAAAATGGTAGGTATGACATCGAGTTATACAGTTTATACTGAACACATATAAGGAAAGTAGGGACTTAACTAAGCACGGCACACAGAATGTCAAATAGCCAGTTGAAACACGTAAGCATGCTTCTCTAGCATAAGTTTAACAATTAAACGTATTAGTGTAATTTAATAAGGAAAACAGTTTATGGTTTAGAAGGGGAAAACGGGATTTTTGCAATTATAGCCCGTGTACGTACTCGTCACCTCACGTACATGGCGCCCTCACATCAATTAATATCAAACATATTAAAGGAAAGTCCCAAACTCAAGGTTAGGCAAGCCACTTACCTCGAACCGCTCAAATTACCTCGATAACACGTTCTTGCCACGAGTATCCGACTCCAAATGGCCTGAATCTATTCAAATAAATTGCATAATGTAAATATAATTACAAGTAACTAATTTAGCTAATTAATTCGAAGCTAAAGCGTGAATTTAGGAAAAAACCCAAAAAGTCTCCCTGGGCCCACATCTCGGAATCAGGTAAAAATTACAAATTATGAACACCCATTCACTCACGAGTTCACTCGAACAAAAATCATCTAAATCCGATGTCAAATTCCCAATCAAATCTTAGATTTTCAATTCGGGAACCCTTTTTCCCCCATTTCTAAACTTCTACCCTCAATTTCCTTAATTAGACGAGGAAAACAACAACAGATATATGTATTATGATCAAAATAGAGTTAGAATTAGTTATCCAATAGTTATCCATCAAAATCCCTCGCGCAATCGTCTCCCACCGAGCTCTAAATCGAATTTTGTGTTATGAAATTTCAAAACCTCGAAATCCTCTTTTCTGCCCAGCGATTTCCGCATTTCCGGACCTAGGACCGCACTTATAGTCACGCACCTGCGGACAATCCATCGCAGGTGCAAAGTCCACTTACTTGGGCTGGGTCCGCACCTGCGCGCATGAGTCCGCACCTACGGATGCGCTTCTGCGCTCAATTGTCTGCTTCTGCGGAATCTTGGGTCTTTCACACCTCCGCAGATGCGGCTCCGCTCATGCGGCTTACTCATCGCATCTGCGACCACTGACTCCCTGGCCTAAAAGTGCACCTGCGATCCCATCCTCGCTTCTGCGAGGCCGCACCTGCGGACTCCCCACCGCAGGTGCGAAAACACCAGAACCAGCAACTCCAAAAATTCCTCTAAGTCCAAGTTCATTCTGTTAAGCATCCGAAACACACCCGAGGCCCTCGGGACCTCAACCAAATATACCAACCAATCCTAAAATACCATACGAACTTAGTCGACCCTTCAAACCACGCCGAACAATACCAAAATCATAAATTAAACACGGATTCAAGCCTAAGAATTTAAAATTTTTTAAATTCTACAAACGACGCCGAACCACATCAAATCTAGTTCGAATGACCTCAAATTTTACACACATGTCACAAATGACATTACGAACCTACAACCACTTTCAGAATTCCATTCCGAGCTCGATATCAAAATTTCCACTATCGGCCGAAATCACCGAAAAACTAACTTTCGCCAATTCAAGCCTAAATCTACTACAGTCCTCCAAAACACATTATGGACGTGCTCCTAACCTCAAAATCACTCAACGGAGCTCACGGAGTCGACAGAATTCCATTCTGGATCCGTCTTCATACAGTTCCGTCTACGGTCCAAACTCTAAAGCTTAAACTCACAACTAGGGACTAAGTGTCCCAAAACTCCCTGAATTCCATAACCAAACACTCCGGCAAATCCCAAAAGCAGAAACAAATATGGGAAAAGCAGATATTAGGGGATTAGGGCTCAAATTCTCAAAACGACCGACCGGGTCGTTACATATAGCCAATATATAAAGAATATTGTTTTATATTTATAACAAATTTAATTTAATAAATTGTTTGAAAACTCATCTAAAGGACATTAAAAAGCCGAAAAATAATATAATTCACTGCATAGCAGTGAGATTTTCTCACTAGATCGTTTTTGATGAACCTACCAAGTTTCAGGTTAATTGGAGTTCGTCAAATTCATGACCACCATCATGTAACCAAACTCAGAGAATAATTATTTTAAGAAGTTTCATGAATTAAATTAATAAATATGCTATTAATTTCCACTATTTTTTTAATTATACTATGAGCTCAAGGCATATATTATGCTCTTCCTATTTCTAGGTTACATAATATCTCCTTTTGTAATAAATTATCCTTTTATTAAACACACAAGAACTCATGACATTATATTTTCTCCCGTTCGGCAAAAACCCAATATCTCTTCTCATGGACGGAGTTGGTCTCACTAGTACACAAAGATAAAACTCTTTTTCTAGTTAAAAACCTCCACCATTAATGTAGATTTATCAAGGATAATTTTCACATGGTACATTAAGCAAATTTTAATGACTCAAATAAATAGACCATTTTGTGGATCCTACTTATTAATCATAATTCTCAATCCATGAATATACATAATTTCACATGTACAAATTTGTTAAGAATTTTTCATGAGTTCAAATACACAAACCACTTTAGTGGTAACTATTTATTAATCACAAAATTCTCAATTTACGAGTGAAGATACATGTAGCTCATAAAATTATTTTATGTCAGAATATGGACCACACCTTAAAATCTATATCAATAATATAAACTCATACAAAACTCCATATTTCACTTAATTACAACCTCCAAATTAGACAACAAAACTTTTCATCGAAAATCTAAGACTAGTAATCACGTAGGGCATGAAAACATAAACCAAAATTTGAGAATTTATTTTGTACACAAATATGCCAAACGCACCAATCATTAGTCATCCAGGATATTAAACAGATGATTTCACTTTCTTACAAAATGATTATATCATCACACAATATCAAGTGAACTTTGTAAGACCTAGTCAATAAAATCCTACACCTCTAGTATTGAATTCAATATAACAACATGTCCATTTACAAATAACCAATGTGTAAACCCATTATATAACTAGTATTTAATCATGGAGACCATGGGGAGTCACCCCACCACCATAGAATTAAAAACAGATTTAAAATATTAAGAAATAATTTTCAGAAAATAAAAAAACGTCCAAAATACAATTCAAACGATCTCAAAACGCCGAAAAACACCATGTTTCACTGCAAATCAGTGAGCTTTTCTCACCATGTCGTTTCCGATGGACCCACCAAATTTCGACTCAATCGAAGTTCGTCAAGTTCGTTGACCTTTGAAAACACCGGCAATTCGGTCAAAATCGGATTTTGCGTTTTTCTAAGGTTTAGCCAAAACAATCGTGATCATCCTAACCAAATATCAATAAAAATAGATATCTCATGATTACAAGAATAATTCAAATTTTTTGCACAGTTAATTCACAAAACAACAGTGCAGTTTTTCAGGAAACAGCATATCCATGTAATTCAAAAACACACATAAATACGACATTCTTGTTTCATGATAAACCTAGTTATCCGGAAGTAATTCCAGTACCAAAATCACATGTAATCTATACAACTAGTATAAATAGGATTTCACGGGTTAGCTCTTGAAGCGTGTACAAAGCTCATTTATCACGTGAGCCTCCAATTACACAACAACTCAATAAAATCTCCACCATCAGCATGATAAAGATTCGCGAATGTTCCACAATTTTCTACTGTGTTACCCAAATAATATTCGAAAATAGTAATTTCGTGTGGGCAAAAATTTCTAGGGAAAAAAGCTGAAAAATTCGACCACCTTGTTCTTCCCCCTCTAGATGAAAAATCTTATGTATTTATAGCACAAGTTTTAAGGGTTAAAATGATTTTCCAAAACCTGTTGGGTTTTCTTTTCCACAGGAAAAAGATTCATTTATTTCCTATTATTTAGGCACAGCATGGACCACTTAATTTAATTAACAAGACTTCCAATTATGAAATTAATATTCACCATAATTAATTAAGAATTATTCCACTAAAATTCATAATTGCACTCCTTATTCAATTTTCAAATTCATCCATTAAATCTGATTCAACTCCCCATGTTAAGATTAAGATACTAATCAATTAAATTAAGTTACTGAAAATTTAATTGATTGATTATTTTCTTTAGACTTTCGCTTAACTTATTTCATGTGTCAGATACAAAATTCACTGGCCGGGTTTACACATAAAAACTTATAAGCTTTCATAAAGGTGTATCATCAATCTCTAAACCGAGATATGGATTTCATCAACTAACTATTATTTCGCCAATGTACATTATTATTATTATCCAATTTACCAGATATATTGACCCACGAAAGAATCTCGCCTTTTAATAAATCAAAAAATAATAATATACACAACTAATAATAATTATATCAAGATTAAGAGTATAAGTACATCTAACGGCTAAAGAGTTTATTTTATTAAGTCAGTATAAAATACTTATCTCTAATTGGTTGTTCAATACATACAAATGTACTAGCACAAGAAGTTGAAATTAAATAAATTTCCATAATCAAGATAAATTATATTTAATCTTGTGCTATAATCATCCATGATGGTTAGTCTAATTCTATTATTAGATTGTGAACTCAAACTTTATACTTATAAGAACCGATGATTTAATCTTCTGTGCATAAGCTAAACTCTATACACTAAATCATCTACTGTATAAGCAAAAGACACATACTAATATGTGATATATTTAAAACTTTATTAAAATCGAATAAAAAATTATTTCATAATAAATACTATGTCTAAACCAAATCTATAGTTTATAATATATATCCCAACAATACAAGGTACAAATCCATGAACATTGTTGGGACAAAAACAAATATGATATTATTGTTAAACTCCCGTAGTACGACAATGGGCCAAAGCTTAAGTTTTCAAGGACTAATTGGTTCCTAAGTTGACAGGTATCTAAGATTTTGGTGCATGTGACAAGTTATAAGAATCCAGTGTCGGAAAGGGAGGGGAAAGTCATTATATGGAAAAGAACATTCACATCAAGCACACGCATTTTGCGGTCAATGTAACATAGCCTAGAAGACAAATAAGTAAGCCTATAATTATGTCCGTCACATAATTATAAGGATTGACCAAGAAATGCTAATATCTTGTGAACGATGCAAAAACTATTTACCATCGACACTGTTACAAAGTCAAGTGTATAGGATCCAAACAACACATACATATATTATATTATATGCGTGATTGTCTAACCTTGGAGTCCAGGACCAATTTATGCATATATCACAAAGAATTGAACCCATGCAATCTCAACATTGTGTAAAAGATTCATTGGCAGTCTTTTCCCCCCCTTCAAACAAGCAAAAATTTGAAATATCATCATAACATGATATAATTTCTCTAAAGAGAGACATAGGGAGAGAATATTGAGAGGGTCAATTATTTTTTGGCTCTTTACAAATTTGTTTTTAGTTTTATAACCTTATCTTATTATTTTTTTTTTTACATATGAGAGATTTACTTTTACATGTAAGAGATATGTCTTTTACACAAAAAAGATCTAAAATATTCATTTATTTAATTTCAAAATGGTAAAGGGGCATTATGTGCAAATAACACGAGAATATTCCTCAAGAAAATACAAATGATGTTATAAAATAAAAATTGTAAAGTAAAGAAACCGAAGACAAGTATAGAGAGATTGATATATTATTCAACTTCAAACTAATATACATGATGAACTGAATTCTCCTCTATTTATAGAAGAAAAGAAGTTGATGTATAAGCTGCTACTGCAAGCTGTTGTATAAGCTGTTGTGTAAGCTGCTTGTAAGCTGCTACTCTAAGGTGCTGTGTAAGCTGCTACTGTACCACATATAGATAATCTTCTACCATATGTAATATTTATCCATAACGGAGTACCGAAAGGATAAGCTTCTTCAGGAGGTTTATTTTCAATAGAGTACTAAATAGATAAACATATTTACGACGAAGTCTCATATGGATAAGCTTCTTCAGGAAGCTTATTTACAACGGAGTACTAAATAAACATCAATAATATAATATATTTATAACACTCCCCCTTAGATGTTCATTAAAAGATATTGTGCCTCGTTAAAACCTTACTAGGAAAAACCTAGTGGAAAAAAATTCTAGTGAAGGAAAAAGAGTACGCATATTTAGTAATACGCAATTCTAGCTGCCTCATTAAAAACCTTACAAGAAAAATCCCATGGGAAAAACCTTAATAATGAATAAAGAGTACAATGCGTATTTCACTCCCCATGATGAAAATCTTGTTCCAAATATTTGAGTCTCTGCATTCCAATCTTGTATACCATCTTCTCAAACGTTGAAGTTGGCAAAGTGAACAAATCTACTAGATTATCACTTGAACGGATTTGTTGCACATCGATGTCACCATTTTTCTGAAGATCATGTGTGTAAAATAATTTTGGTGAAATGTGCTTTGTTCTATCTCCTTTTATAAATTATTTATTTAATTGGGCTATGCATGTAGCATTATCTTAGTATAATATTGTGGATTTTTTAAAATGTGCTTCGTTCTATCTCCTTTTATAAATCACATTCCAACCCACATTTTTCTCGAATAAAATAAATCACAGATCTCAACCATACGCATTCCCTACTTGCTTCATGAATAACTATTTTCTCAGCATGATTTGAAGAAGTAGCAGCAATAGATTGCTTTGTAAAGCGCCATGATATGACAATACCTCCACATGTAAACACATACCCGATTTGAGAACGAACTTTATGGGGATCGGATAAATAACCTGCAGCTGCACAACCAATATGATCAGCACCACCTTTGTTAGCATTAGCAAGATACATAAGTGCACCAATTGCACTGAGATAGAGTATTTCAGGACCAAGGAGTTCCGCATCCTTTTCTAGAGGTCGGAACGGATCCTTATTCACTTCATGTGATCGAACAACCATTTGGTGTACTTAATGGGTGTACTTTGTCCATGTAAAAGCATTTTAAGACCTTTTCTATATAGACAAATTGATGGATAAAGATCACGTCTGCTAAATATTCAATTTGCAGACTAAGACAGTTTTTCCCATTGGAGCTCTTTTGGAGTTCCTATGAGATTTATGCCATTAATATAAACAACAAGTATAACAAACTATGATGTTGTTTTCTTTGTAAAAATTCAAGGACAAATGCCATCTTTTACATAACCTTCATTCATCAAAGCAGTGAGGCGATTATATCACATGCACCCAGATTGATTTAAACCGTACAAAGATCTTTGTAATCGGATTGAATACATTTCACGATGCTTTGAACTATATGCTTCAGGCATTTTAAATCCTTCGGGGATATTCATATAAACTTAATCAAATGAGTCATATAGTTTATGACTTGCATTTAGATGGAATGACATCTTCAAGTGTCTGGACTACAGGTTTGATCCTCATAATCTTTTACAATATTGTGAACTATATTGTATCCAATATATCGTCGACGATCGTTTTGTATCGGTTCCTAAGCGACATAACTTGTTGAGATATCATCACTTTCCTTATTTTCAGGTACCTGAACTTCTTCTAAAGTTTCATGAAATGTTATGTCGTGGGCTCTTCTAGAGCTCATTTCCTCATCATTATGATCATTTTGATCATTTTCTCCTATCAGTTTTCAAGGATTGTTACCTTTGGAACCGATCGATTTACTACGCTTCATGCGTGCAGTAAACTTTATCCTTAAGGGACTTTAATTTTAATAGGAGCATTTGCAGCTGAAATATGATATTTAATTTTGGGTCAGCAAATGCTTCTGGCATTTGACTTGAATTATCTTCTAAGTGAGGATCATATTAATAATAATTCGATTCATATAGCAGATTTTTCATCTATTTATTCCATCCCCAAATGTTAGAAAAACTAACACATATCCCCAATCTTCTTTGGAAAACCTATCTTTGTGCATTATGGTAGAGAAATTAATCATATACCATACATCAAAAGTTATTAGATAGTAAAAAAATTTGGTTTCTGATCCTAAACCAATTGTGAGAGGATGACTTATCATATTTTATTGGTCTGATGCATACAAGTGCTGTTGTATGCAATTTAGAAAATCTTAGACCAACTATGAGGCTTTGTTCTCATAAGCAATAGTTTACACATTAATAGGAGGTATTCAATGCTAAACTAGCTTGGATATAATTTGAAAATTATGCTCTTAATTGAGAAAGACAATTTCAAATGCCAAACTACAGGTTGACAATAAACACACATGTAACCATCTCATATATGCATCTATAAGTGGTTCACATAATAGGTGAATGGACCCATATTTACCTTTTATATATTCCAGAATTCAGGGATTTTAGTCTCAACTTTAGCTGGTATAATCAATTTATTATGAGAACAAGCAACACAAGAGAATTCTTAAAGAATCTTCTAGTTCTTCAGTATATGCTTATCTGAATTCTCAAATAGCTCATTTAAAAATGGCAAATGAAAACTTCAAGTTTATCATAGCATGTGCTATCTCTAAGTAAACTTCTGGTTTACGCATAAACTTTTGCATCAGTAAACTTCTGATTTACTGTGGCTACTTTTGTATCAGTAAATTTCTGGTTTACAGTAGCTACTTTTGCCTCAGTAAAACTTATGGTTAACTGTGACTGCTTTTGCATTAGTAAGCTTCTAGTTTACTGTGATACATGATATAGTACAAATTAAAGAATAAGGCGAGTCACTTCTCACATACATATTATTTCACCCCCTATGATTGTGAAAATATGAAGATTTTCAATCTTCCAGTCATTTGTAGTCTCAATATGATAGCCATTTATTAGTAAACTTCAGGTTTACTATAACATATATTTTGACCATAATCATATAATATGAATAACATATTTGTATATAAGCTCTTCGAGAGCCTTCATTTATTATCCACAATTTAATATTTATCCGACACTACTGGTGTCATGTGTCTTCTAGACAAACAGTTAGATCTTTAGGAGCTTTTGATAAATTATGTACTACCAAATATTGTTCAGACACTTCTGGTGTCATGAGAGAAAATCATAATCAAATGAACAATATAAAGACAATTCTAAACTTATAAATGACGAAAATTAAGAATTTTAATTTTTTTTTACCACTACATAATATTTTCCTGCTTTAGGAGAATTTTTTTATTATTTACTACTTCAGGAGAAATCTGAAATCTGAAATATTGAGAATATATTCTCTCAATCGTATTACCTCTTCTGGAGGTGAATTGTAATATATTTGCATCAAGAGCGCGTTCATATTTAATATTGTCACATTCACTTCAGGAAATAGATTAATATTATCAAAAGTTCTCTTCCTTCAGGAGATAGAACATAATTATCTGAACGTGCATAATCACATCAAATTGTGATGCTTCAAACCTCTTTTAAGACATTTGCTACTTCAGAAACAAATCGAGGTTTGAATATAATATAGAGAATTTTCTCTAACTTATCCTCATTGTAACCATAGCAAGCCTAAATTATCACTTCTGGTGGTCATAGGTATATAACACTTCTGGTGGTTAACAAAATTTAGTCACAATGAGATATATAAAATATAGCCGCTTCTGGTGGCCGTACTCTGCTGGAGTTCAAGTGAACCATGAAGTTAAGTCATAACGAGACTTAGGAAATATTACCACTCTTGGTAATTATATATTTCTCTTAAACTCTGTTGGAGTTTAGATGGATCTGACATTGTTATTCACTTTGTAATCTTTTATGGAGATGACAACATGATGAAAACAAGTATATAAAAAAAATAGTTGTTATATGCTAATACGTAAATATAGCACGTAACATAGTAAGTTGATTCAATATCCATTGTCTTCTTAGCCTTCAAATTTGTATTTCAAATCACAATATACCTGCAAGTCCTGCATCACTAGTTGCTTAGAATTAGGACGTAATGGACATAGATAATAAGCATAATTTTTCAAGCTCATGAAGGAAATAAAATTAAAATTATAAATTAATAAGCCTTATCTTTGAGAAATGACATCAGAAGGATTTCATCTCTTCATAGAGTTGGAAATTAACAAATTGTTCACCACTTCAAGGATGTAATTTTCCTCAAAATGCTCTGAATGAACTCAGTTTGACCACGCACAAAGGTAGTATGTTGGCTCACAGTCAGGTAGTGATGATAAAATTAGAGACTCATGCTGATAACGTATTATAAAATAAAAACTGTAAAATAAAGAAACCGAAGACAAGTATAGAGAGAGATTGATATATTATTCAACTTCAAACTAATGTACATAATGAACTGAATTATTCTCTATTTATAGAAGAAAGGAAGCTGATGTGTAAGTTGCTACTGCAAGCTGCTGTGTAAGCTGCTACTGCAAGTTGTTGTGTAAGTTGGTTGTAAGTTGTTGTGTAAGCTACTTGTAAGTTGCTACTCTAAGCTGCTGCCTGCTGTGTAAGCTGCTTGTAAGATGCTACTGTACCAGATATAGATAATCTTCTACCAGATGTAATATTTATCCATAACATAGTACCGAAATGATAAGTTTCTTCAGGAGGCTTATTTCCAATAGAGTACTAAATAGATAAACATATTTACGGCGGAGTCCCATATGGATAAGCTTCTTCAGGAATCTTATTTACAACGGAGTACAAAATGAACATCCATAATATAATATTGTCACGACCCGAAATTTCCACCTTCGGGACCGTGATGGCGCCTAACATTTCACTTGCTAGGCAAGACAACGTTAGAATAATATTATCCATTTTAAAATAATTTTTAAATTCATTAACAAAAATAGAAACAAATGCGGAAGTAAGGTCTGAAATATAGTGAACAATCCATACAATTAATGGTGTCTAAATACCATCCCATAATTGGTATCACAAGTGCACGAGCTTCTAAAATAATACAAATAAAGGTCTGAATAAAATAAAGTTGTCTGGAAACAAACACACTGTGATGACCCAAAATATCATCTTTAAATTTAATAAGTAATTCTGTGTTCTAAGACCTCAAAAAGAACTATTTATCATTCCTTGACTTGCGTGCGCATTTCGTAAAAATTTTCGGAAAAGCTTTTATGTGAAAAATGGATTAAAATGTGAAATAGAGCCTTAAAACACAATTGAGTTGACTCTGGTCAACATTTTGAGCAAACGGACCCGGATCAGTATTTTGACAGTACCGGTAGGTCCGTATCGTGATTTGGGACTTGGGCATATGCCCGAAAATTAATTTGGAGGTCCCTAGCTCAAGTTATGACCATTTAATGGAAAATAGTAATTTAAAGGCTAAAGATTTCCAAGTTTGACCAAGGGGTTGACTTTTTGATATCGGAGTCGGAATCTAATTCTGGAAATTTGAATAGCTCTGTTATATTATTTAGGACTTGTGTGCCAAATTTGAAGTCATTCCGGATTCATTTAATATGTTTTGGCACGAGATTTGCAAATTGAAAAGTTTAAAACTCAAAGTTCGAATCGGGGTGTGAATTATAATTTCAGTGTTGTTTGACGTGATTTTAGACCCCGAATAAGTCCGTATTATGTTACGAGACTTTTTGGTATATTCTAATGGGGTCCCGAGTACCCCGAGTGTGATTCGAATCGAAATTGGATCAAGAATTGGACTTAAGCAAAATCTAAAATTTGGCCTTCTGGTTTAATCGCACCTGTGGATTTTTGATCGTAGGTGCGAGCTTGTGATGACCCAAAAGGTCATCTTATATTTTAGAACTCAAATCTGCGCTCTTAAGCCTTAAAAATCTCATTTTTATCCTCCTCGATTTGTGTGCGCGGTCCGGGCATGTTTTCGGAGAACTTTTATGTTGAAAATTGATGAAATTAAGAATTTATGCCTTAAAAGTTGATTTTAGTTGCTTCGGTCAATATTTTTGGTAAACGGGCCCGGATCCATATTTTGACGGTCCCGGTGGGTCCGTATCGAATTATGGGACCTGGGCGTATGCCCAAAATCGAATCCGGAGGTCCCTAGCTCAAGTTATGAATTTTTGATGAAAATTAAAACTTTGGAAATTATTTGTTTTTAAGAATTGATTGATATTTGGCATTGTTAGTATCGGGTCCGTATTTTGGTTCCGGATCCCGGTATAGGTCCACTATAATATTTATGACTTGTATGCCGAAGTTGGTGAGAATCAGAGTTGATTTGACGTGATTCGGACGTCCGATTGTAAAAATATAAGATTTAAAGTTTTCTTGAAAATTTCCTTTGAATTGGTGTTTGATTCATAGTTCTAGGTGTTATTTTGGCGATTTGATCACGCGAGCAAGTCTGTATGATGTTTTCAGACTTGTGTGCATATTTGGTTTGGAGCCCCGAGGGCTCGGGTGAGTTTTGGATAGGATACGGGATGATTTTGAACTTAGAAAATCTGGTTTTTCTGCAACTTCAGGCTTCTGGTATTTCCTTCATCGCGTTCGCGAATGTACTCTCACGAATGCGAAGAGCAAAATGGGATGCCTGAATTTTCCTTCTTCGCGAACGCGAAGATTGGGTCGCGAACGCGTAGCTATGGGGACTTTACCCTTCGCGAAAGCGACCAGCTCAATGCGAACGCGAAGCTTTAGAGGCCTGGGGGAGGGGTCAATTGTCCTTCTATGCGAACGCGAGCACTGGCACGCTAACGCGAGCACTGGCATGCGAACGCGAAGGACAGGGGGTAAAAGCCTTCGCGAACGCGAAGGAGGACTCGCGAATGCGAAAGCCACAGGCTGCTATGCATCGCAAACGCGACAGGCCCTTCGCGAACGCGAAGAACGCTTGACGCATGTGACTTAAAGCAGAACCAAAACGGGATTTTTCCCATTTTTCACAAACCCTCAATTATAACTCGGCTTAGGGGCGATTTCTAAGGAGTTTTTCACGATTTCGAACTAGGTAAGTGTTCTTTATCATATAGTGATTGTATTTCATAAATCTAAGTCTATATTTATCATTTATTTCGGATTTAGATAGAAGAAATTAGATATTTTGTAAAACTTTCCAAAAACGAAAAATTTAGAATTGAAGGTCCATTTTACATTGGAATTGGATAATTTTTATATGGTTGGACTTGTCTCGGAATGGGTGTTCGGATTTTGTATGTTTTTTTCGAGATTTGAGACGTGGGTCCTACTGTCGAATATTAAATGAATTTCAGATTTTTATTTGAAAAATTTGTAAATTCATATGGAATTAATTCCTATGATTCGTATTGAGTATATTGAATTGTTTGTGAATAGATTTGAAGCTTTCAATGACATGTTGAGTAATTGATTGGAATTTGCAAAGCGAGGTAAGTGTCGTGGTTAACCTTGACTTGAGGGAATAGAATCCTTAAATTAATTGTTATGTGAAATGCATATAAACGACGTATAGGAAAGGTGACGAGTGTCTATACGTCGTCAAATTAATTGTTTGCGTATTTACTTGAAAAATCATAAATTATTTTAAATGATGAATTAATTGTTATAATATTTGTTTCTCTCCTATTCTTTGTGAAATATTAATTCTTGAATTCCTGCATTAATTGTCACATGCTATTTGAATTATGTGCCTTAATTGTTATTTGACATTTAGCATATTAAATATTAAACTGTATATTTTCTCGCTGATTTCTATAATAACTTGCTATTTGCCTTTGTTTGTTCGTAATTAAATCATAATTAGTATATGCTTGTTGTCTTATAATTTTATATTAATTGTTGCATTGATTGGGAAAAATTCTTCTATAAGAATTGGTAAATGAATATATTGGAGGAACGGGTTGCACGCCGCAACAAGATTGATTATAATGAATATATTGGAGGATCGGGTTGCATGACCCAACAGACTTATTAAAAGTTCATATTGGAGGATCGGGTTGCACGCGCGCAATAGACTTATTAAAAGTTCATATTGGAGGATCGGGTTGCACGCCACAACAGACTTATTTAAAAGTCGACATATATATATATATATATATGTCAACTTTTAAATAAGTTTGTTGCGGGGGTCGGGTTGCACGCCGCAACAGACTTGATTAAAATGAATATATTGGAGGAGCGGGTTGCACGCCGCAATAGAACGTGAATATATTGTGAGAGCGGGTTGCACGCTGCAACAGAACTGAATGTGAATATATTGTGAGTGCGGGTTGCACGCTGCAACAGAATTGAACGTGAATATATTGTGAGAGCGGGTTGCACGCTGCAACAGAATTGAATGTGAATATATTGTGAGAGTGGGTTGCACGCTGCAACAGAATTGATAGAAATGATAATTGGTTATGACTGTTGAGTTGGCTTCAATTATTATAAACGAGTTACCTCATTTATTTCTACTATTGTTGTTGTTACTAATATTGCGTACAGGTAATGTAAGTGACCCGCCAACGCCTTAGCCTCGTCACTACTTCGTCGAGGTTAGGCTCAGCACTTACCAGTACATGGGGTCGGTTGTACTGATACTACACTCTAAACTTCTTGTGCAGATTTTGGAGTTGGTCCCAGTGGCGTGCCATAGACTTGGTCGGCTTTCAGCTATCAGAGGAGACTTGAGGTATAACTGCATGGCGTCCGCAGTACTGAAGTCCCCGTCTATTTTACTTTAGCTATGTGTTTGTTCCTAGACAGCTTTATTTTATTCAGACCTTTATTTGTATTTATTCTAGAAGCTCGTGCACTTGTGAAACCAATTCTCGGATGGTATTTAGACACCCTTGTTTTTATGGATTATTCACTATATTTCAAACTTTTCTTCCGCATTTGTTTCTTTGATTATTAATAATTTAAAGATTGTTTAAAAATTGGTTAATATTATTCTAACGTTGGCTTGCCTAGCAAGTGAAATGTTAGGCACCATCACGGTCCGAAGGTAGGAAATTCGGATCGTGCTAGAGCTCACAGAAGCAAGCCTTCCATCGCAGATGCGCCCAGGCATGGCTGGGAAAAAGTCCGCAGGTGCGGAAACTAGTATGCACCCGCGCGTCCGCAGAAGCGGAAGGCAGCGCAAGTGTGCATTTTTTCTCCGCAGATGCGAGGCCTCGCCTGGTAGCCTCACTTCGCAAATGTGAGGCCGCAGGTGCAAAAATATAGCCCGCAGATGCTAAACTACTGGGCAGAATATAAAAAATCGTGTCTTAACCATTTTTACTCATTTTTGCGTTTTAAGTCTCGGAATTTGGCGATTCCAAAGGGGATTTTCATGGCTTTGAATTGGGTAAGAGTTCTATAACCAAAAGTGATTATATTTCATAAATCCATGTCTATAATCATCCTTTATTTCGGATTTAGATGCAAGAAATTGAAATTTTTATAAAATCTTCCAAAAATGAAAATTTAAGATTTGAATGTCCATTTGATATTGGAATTGGATATATTTTGTATGGTTGAACTCGTATCAGAATGGGTGTTCGGATTTCGTAAGTTTTTTCGAGATTTAAGACGTGGGTCCCACTGTCGAATATTTAAATGTATTTCGTATTTTTTTCGGGAAAATTAGTAAATTCATATGGAATTAATTCCTATGATTCGTATTGATTATATCGAATTGTTTGTGAATAGATTTGAAGCTTTTGGAGATAAATTTAAAAGGAAAAGATGTGATCGAGTATTTGATTGAAATTGCAAAGCGAAGTAAGTGTCGTGGTTAACCTTGACGTGAGGGAATAGAACACTTAAACTATTTGTTACGTGAAATGCATGTGAACGACGTATAGGGGAGGTGACGAGTGTCTATACGTGGTCAAATTAATTGTTTGCATATTTACTTGAAAAATCATAAACTATTTTAATCATGAATTAATTGTTTTAATAATTGTTTCTTTCCTATTCTTTGAAAAATATTAATTCTTGAATTCCTAGAATAATTGTTACATACTATTTGATTTATGTGTATTAATTGCTACTTGACATTTAGCATATTTAACATTAAACTGACTATTTTCTCCATGATTTCCTTAATAAATTGCTATTTGTCATTGTTTGTTTCATAAATAAATCATAATTATTGTATGCTTGTAGTCTTAAAAACTTTATATTAATTGTTGCATTCATTGGAGTAATTTTTTTTTATAAGAATTGGTAAATGAATATATTGGAGGAACGGGTTGCACGCCGCAACAAAATTGATTGAAATGAATATATTGGAGGATCGGGTTGCACGCCGCAACAGACTTATTAAAAGTCCATATTGGAGGATCGGGGTTGCACGCCGCAACAGACTAATTAAAAGTTCATATTGGAGGATCGGGTTGTACGCCGCAACAGACTTATTTAAAAGTCAATATATATATATATATATATATATATATATATATATATATATTGGGAGATCAGGTTGCACGCCACAACAAACTTGATTAAAATGAATAGTAGGTTATGACTGCTGAGTTGGCTTCAATTATTATAAATGAGTTACCTGATTTATTTCTATTATTTTTTGTTATTACTTATATTGCGTACAGGTTAATGTAAGTGACCCGACTTAGCCTCGTCACTACTTTGTCTAGGTTAGGCTCAGCACTTACCAGTACATGGGGTCGGTTCTACTGATACTACACTCTATACTTCTTGTGCAGATTTCGGAGTTGGTCCCAGCGACGTACCATAGACTTGCTCGAATTTCAGCTACCCAGAGGAGACTTGAGGTATAACTGCATGACGTCCGCAGTTCTGAAGTCCTCGTCTACTTTACTTTAGTTGTGTGTTTGTATCCAGACAACTTTATTTTATTCAAACCTTTATCTGTATTTTTCTAAAAGCTCGTGCACTTGTAACACCAATTCTGGGATGGTATTTAGTCACCGTTATTTTTATGGATAATTTACTATATTTCAGACCTTACTTCCGCATTTATTTCTTTGTTATTAATAAATTTAAAAATTATTTTTAAATGGCTAATATTATTCTAATGTTGGCTTGCCTAGCAATTGAAATGTTAGGCACCATCACGGTCCGAATGTGGGAATTTCGGGTCGTGACAGTTGGTAGCATAGCACCAGGTTACATAGGTCTCACGAGTCACGAGCAAGCTTGGTAGAGTCTAAAGGATCGGTACGAATACGTCTGTACTTATCTCTCAGATGCTATGAAGTTTAGGAACAATATCACTTCTTTCTTATTCTTTCGTGCGATTTTATTCTATCATCAAAAATTGAAACATTCTACTCTTATTCTCTCGCAAATGGTGAGAACACGTAATACCTCTACCGATGGACACAGACCAAAGCCCCCGGTGGCAACTATGGTCAGGGGTAGAGGTCGAGGCCGAGGTCATGCTAGAGGCAGAGGTATAGCTCAGTCTAGAGCTCGAGCAGCTGCACTTGTTGTAGAACCTCAGGTAGACATTCAGGAGGAGGTTCCAGTTCAGAATATACCAGTTGGACCAGTTCAGGTCCCGGAAGGATTCATAGCCACTCCAGTACTTCAGGACGCTCTAGTCCATTTGGTAAGTATTATGGATGGCGTGGCCCAGAATGGTACATTTCCAATGGTACCAGCCATCTCTCAGGCTGGGGGAGGAGCACAAACTCCCACTACTCCCGCTCCAGAGCAGATGGCTCCCCAGAATTAGGCTCCAGCAGCCACGCCAGTTGGGGTAGTTCAGCAGTTGTTGCGACACAGACTGATGATAGGCCCGCCATGTCTTTTTGAGGCCTTATTGAGACTGGATAAGTTTACTAAGCTCTTTCCAGTTCACTTTAGTGGAACACCTTCTGAGGACCCACAAGATTATCTTGACAGGTTCCGCCAAGATGTGGTGGAGAGATTATATATTGACCCGACCAGTTGGATCGCCTGCACTTACCTGGGAGTAGTTCTCTCAGCTATTTCTAGAGAAGTTTCTCCCTATCACACTAAGAGAGGAATTCCACAAGCAATTTGAGCGTCTACAGCAGGGCAGTATGACTGTTACTCAGTATGAGTCCCGTTTTGTGGATTTGGCTCGTCATGCTCTCCTTTTATTACCTACTGAGGGAGATAGAGAGTGAGGAGGTTTATTGAGGGACTCACTCACCCTATCAGGCTTTAGATGGCCAAGGAGACCGGAAGTGAGATTTTTTTTCAGGCAGCTGCTAATGTCGCGAGGAGGATCGAGATGGTTCTTGCATAGGAGAGAGGGCAGAGGTCTGATAAGAGGCCTCGTCAATTCGGTGGTTTCAGTGGTGCCTCATCTAGAGGCAGGGGTAATTTTGGTAGGGGTCATCCTCCTAGACCGTTTCATTCAGCACTTCATGCATCTCACGGTGCTTCAGGGAGTCACAGTCCTAGTATACCTTACAATGGGTAGCCATCATTCAGTGCATATTCAGCTCCTATCAGTGCACCGCCACTCCAGAGTTACTACACCGGTTATCCGGCCCATTTGGGTCAGCTTCAGCTTTAGCAGCCACGGCATCAGGATGGGTGTTATGAGTATGGGAACATTGGTCACATCAGGAGGTATTTTCCTAGATTGGCGAGTAACATATCTCGGCAGGATTCACATGCCATCATACCGGCACGGGTTCCTTCACCACCTGCTCAGCCAGCTAGAGGTAGGGGACGGGATGGGATTCAGGACGGGACCGGGACAGCTCGTCCCGTTGGACAGCCTTAGGTCAGGACATTAGAGGTGGAGGTCAGACCAATAAAGGTGGAGGTCAGACTGTTAGAGGTGGAGGCCAGCAAGTTAAAGGCCATCCCAAGGACGTAGTTCAGAGTGGTGGGGCTCAGCCCCGATTTTATGCTTTTCCAGCTAGGCCTGAGGCCGAGTCATCTGATGCTGCGATCACATATATAATTCCAGTTTGCCATAGAGATGCTTCAGTTCTATTTGATAGAGGATCTACTTATTCCTACGTGTCCTCCTATTTTGCTTCATATTTGGTTGTGCCTTGTGATTCTCTGAGTGCTTCTGTGTGTATCTACACCGGTGGTAGACTCTGTTGTAGTAGATCATGTCTATCGTTCATGTGTGGTTACTATTGTTAGTCTTGAGACTAGTGTGGATCTTCTACTTCTTGATATGGTAGATTTCGATGTCATCTTGGGTATGGATTTGCTGTCACCTTATCATGCTATATTGGATTGTCATGCCATGACAGTGACTCTAGCCATGTCGGGGTTACCTCAGTTAGAGTGGAAAGGAACTCCTGTCTATTCTGCCAGTAGGGTTATTTCTTATATGAAAGCTCGGCGTATGGTAGAGAAAGGGTGTCTCGCTTATTTGGCTTATATTCGCGATCCAGTGTGGATGTTCCTTATATGGACTCAATACCAGTTGTTCCTTCTATGGCCCCGTCGGAGTTGAAAGAATTGAAAGAGCAGTTACAAGACTTGCTCGATCAGGGATTCATTAGACCCGGTATCTCGCCCTGGGGTGCACCGGTACTATTTGTAAAGAAGAAAGATGGCCCTATGCAGGTGTGTATAGATTATCGGCAGTTGATCAAGGCCGCTATCAAAAACAAATATTCGCTGCCAAGAATTGATGACTTATTTGATCAACTTCATGGTGCCAAGGTATTTTCGAAGATTGATTTGAGGTCTGGTTACCATCAGTTGAAGATTAGGGCATCTGATATCCCTAATACATCTTTTCGGACTCGGCATGGGCATTACAAATTCCTAGTGATGTCATTTGGGTTGACAAATGCCCTAGCAGCATTTATGGATTTGGTGAATCGGGTGTTCAAGCCCTATTTGGATTCTTTTGTGGTTGTATTCATTGATGATATCTTGATTTACTCCAGCAGTCGAGAGGAGCATGAGCAACATCTTTGGAGTGTGCTTCATACTTTGAAGAATAATTAGTTATATGCCAAATTTTCAAAATGTCAATTTTGGTCAGACTCAATTGCCTTTTGGGGGCATGTTTTATCGGCAGAAGGCATAAAGGTGGATCCTAAGAAGATAGAGGTTGTTCAGAATTGGCCTAGACCTACTTCAGTTATAGAGATCCGCACTTTCCTGGGTTTGTGTGATGATCCAAAATGTCATATTTAAATTTAATAATTAATTTTTTGTTCTAAGACCTCGAAAAGCACTAATTATCATTCCTCGACTTGCGTGCGTAGTCCGTAAAATTTTCCGGAAAGTTTTCAGGTGAAAAATGGATTAAAATGTGAATTAGAGGTGTAAAACTCAACTGAGTTGACTTTGGTAAACATTTTGAGCAAATGGACTCGGATTAGTATTTTGACAATTCTGGTAGGTCCGTATCGTGAATTGGGACTTGGG
The DNA here is from genome assembly GCF_000390325.3 of Nicotiana tomentosiformis. NCBI lineage: Eukaryota > Viridiplantae > Streptophyta > Magnoliopsida > Solanales > Solanaceae > Nicotiana > Nicotiana tomentosiformis. Next base: position 48,990,438 of record NC_090814.1, on the reverse strand, counting down.
CGTATGCCCGAAATCACATTCCGAGGTCACTAGCCCGAGATATGGAATTTTGATGAAAAATTAAAAGTTTAAGTTCAAATAGTGACCGGATGTCGAATTTTGTGCAAACGACCTCAGAATAGAATTTTGATGATTCCAACAGCTCAGTATGGTGATTTTGGACTTAGGAGCGTGATCGGAATTTTATTTGGAAGTCCGTAGTGAAATTAGGCTTGAAACGGCTAAAATAGGAATTTAAAGTTTGGAAGTTTGACCGGGGAGTTGACTTTTTGATATCGGGGTCGGAATCCAGTTTTGAAAATTTTTACAACTCCGTTATGTCATTTATGACTTGGGTGAAAAATTTGAGGTCAATCGCACTTGATTTGATAGGTTTCGACATCGAATGTAGAAGTTGGAAATTCTAAGTTTCATTAAGATTGAATTGAAGCATGATTCGTGATTTTAGCATTGTTTGATGTGATTTGAGGTTTCAAATAAGTTGTATGATGTTTTAGGACTTGTTGGTGTAGTGGGTTGAGATCCCGAGGGCCTCGGGTGAGTTTCGGATGGTTAACGGATCAAAAGTGAGACTTAGCTGCTGCAATATTTCTGCTGGAATTGCTGTCAAAAATCGGGCGGCCAGTCAAAAATCGAGGTCCCTGACAAATTGAGGTCCCTGACAAATCGAGGTCCCTAACAAAATCGAGTTCCTGACAAAAAGAGGTCCCTCACAAAATCGAGGTCCCTGAAAAATCGAGGTCACTGAAAAATCGAGGTCCCTGACAAAATCGAGGTCCCTAACAAATCGATGTCCCTGAAAAATCGAGGTCCCTAACAAAATTGAGGTCCCTAACAAAATCGAGGTCCCTGACAAATCGAGGTCCCTGACAAAATCGAGGTTCCTGACAAAATCGAGGTCCCTGACAAATTCGAGGTCCCTGACAAATCTGTAAGTTATAAAAACATGGGACTTCGTCACATTTGCCTTTTTGACAAATTGTAGATTGAGGAGAGGCGATTTTGATATATTTTCAAGGAAAAATATTTGGGTAAGTGATTCTAACTCGGATTTGGTCAATATACACGAATACATCATTGTTTTCACCATTTAATTAGTGTTTTGAGATAAAAATTTGGGAAACTTTTAGAAATCTCATAGAAACGAATTTTTGAGATTTCGGTGTCGATCCGGAGTCCAATTTGAGTGAAACTGGTATGGTTGGACTCGTAATTGAATGGGTTATCGAATTTTATAAGTTTCACCGGATTCCGAGACGTGGACCCCACGGGTAATTTTTGAGCTAATTTCGGATTTTATTGAAAAGTGTAATATTTTCTTATGAAATTGATTCCTATAAATTTTGTTGACTGTATCGAATTAATTATGACTAGATACGAGTCGATCGAAGTCGGAAAAATCGAGAAAAAAGCATAATACTTGGTTAAATTGGAGCAAGTCGAGGTAAGTGACTTGTCTAACCTTGTGTGGGAAAAATTTCCCCTAGGATTGGTATTGATGTGATTATTGAAATGTGTTGAAAGTTATGTGCACGAGGTGACGAGTGTATACACGGGATAAATGTGAAGGATTATATTTTTAAATTGTGTAGATCATTGTTGTGCATTTATTAAAATATTCTATCTTATTATATTCTTCATCATTGATTAAATGTTTATAATTTAAATTTGTTTGACCTTCTCCTGCTAATTGTTTTACCTGTTAGTTGAAACTTGATTTTTTTTATTTTGTGCATTATTTGAAGGTTGATTTTTTTTAAATTAAATATTATTAATATGAAGTATTTGACATTTTTAAACTTGATATTGAAGCAACGTATTAAAGATTTTGAAATATTATTTTTCCTGAATTATTTACTCCTGAATATTTTTGTAAGATTTTCGTACTCATTGTGATGAAACAGTGAGCTCTTTATTATGGAAAAATATTATTGTTGAATTATTTTGACATGATCCGTGAGCTCTTTATTATGGAAAAATATTATTGTTGAATTATTTTGACATGAGCCGTGAGCTCTTTATTGTGGAAAAATATTATTGTTGAATTATTTTGACATGAGCCGTGAGCTCTTTATTGTGGAAAAATATTGTTGTTGAATTATTTTGGCAAATTAAATTATTTGAGCACCTGAGAGGCAAATTGTGACATATTGTGATATTGATACGCATGCGGTGGTATAAGGTCTGGATATTGAAATGCATTCGGTGAGATAAGGGTGGCTTGATACGCGTGGCTAGTAGGGGGAACTACTAGAAGTCATGCGATGTGATAAGGATGACTAAAACGCGGGATGCTATTTCGGAAAAAATATTTTCTTTCAAATAAATTGTTAAGGCTCCCGCGGTGAGATAAAGAAATGAGATATTGTGAATTTTTTTATAATTTGGGAGTACGAGGCGGTACCTCGGGAGTGCCCATGTTGATATTGATTTATGGCCGCAGTTGCCTTTGATTATTGTTGTGATTTTCTTCAAGTTGAAAAGAATTCTGTTTTATTTCCACGAGGTATTTATTTGCCATTATTTGATGTAATTAAATGTGACATACTACTTGATTCATTTCCTTTGTCATTTTATCTTATAATATTGTTTAAACATTTTACCATGCCATTATTTATTCTCCAATAGGGTCTGACCTGACCTCGTCACTACTATACCGAGGTTAGGCTTGGCACTTACTGGGTACTGCTGTGGTGTACTCATACTACGCTTCTGCACATCTTTTTGTGCAGATCCAGGTACATATTATCAGACCACGCATCAGTAAACTAGTTGTATGAGGAGACTTCGAGGTATATCTGCCAGCGTTCGCAGACTCCGGAGTCCCCTTCTATCTTGCTATGTTGTCTTCCGTATTTGCTTTAGATTTTGATGTATAGAGACATAGAGAATAAATTCTTAGAAGCTTGTGACTTATTTCTACCGGGTTTTGGGAGTTGAAATTATAGTTTATTTATTTCAGATATTTATTATTATTCCGCATTGATAGGCTTACCTAGTCTTAAAAATTAGGTGTCATCACGACATCCTACGGAGGGAATTCGGGGTCGTGACAGTTTGGCAGGTTATTATCGTCGGTTCGTGGAAGGGTTTTCATCTATAGCAAGCTCATTGACCAGACTAACCCAGAAAGGTGTCCCATTCAGATGGCCAGGCGAGTGTGAGTTGAGCTTTCAGAAGTTCAAGACTGCTTTGACTACGGCGCCAGTGTTGGTATTACCCACAGGTTCAGGATCATATACGGTATATTGTGACGCATCTCACACTGGTCTTGGTACAGTATTAATGCAAGATGGCAAGGTGATTGCATATGCGTCACGGCAGTTGAAAGTTCACGAGAATAATTATCCTTTTCATGACTTAGAACTGGCAGCCATTGTTCATGCGCTGAAGATTTGGAGGCATTACCTCTACGGTGTCTTGTGTGAGGTATTTACTGATCATCGTAGCTTTCAGTATCTGTTCAAACAAAAATATCTTAATTTGAGGCAGAGAAAATGGTTGGAGTTGTTGAAAGACTATGATATCACCATTTTGTATCACCCCGGAAAGGCTAATGCGGTGGCCGATGCTTTGAGTAGAAAGGCTGTGAGTATGGGCAGTCTTGCGTATATTCCGATTGGTGAGACGCCATTAGCTGCAGATGTTCAGACTTTAGCTAATCAGTTTGTGAGGTGAGATGTTTCAGAACTCAGTCGGGTTCTAGCTTGCACAATCGCTCGGTCTTCTTTATATGAGCGCATCAGAGAGAGGCAATATTGTGATGACCCAAAATGTCATCTTTAAATTTAATAATTAATTCTATATTCTAAGACCTCGAAAAGCACTATTTATCATTCCTTGACTTGCGTGCGTAGTCCGTAAAATTTTTCGGAAAGTTTTTATGTGAAAAATGGATTAAAAGGTGAATTAGAGCTTTAAAACTTAGTTGAGTTGACTTTGGTCAACATTTTGAGCAAACGGACTCGGATCAGTGTTTTGACAGTTCCGGTAGGTCCGTATCATGATTTGGGACTTGGGCGTATGCCCGAAATTAAATTCCGAGGACCCTAGCCCGAGATATGGAATTTTGATTAAAAATTAAAAGTTTAAGTTCAAATAGTGACCGGGTGTCGAATTGTGTGCAAACGACCCCGGAATAGAATTTTGATAATTCCAACAGCTTCGTATGGTGATTTTGGACTTAAAGGCGTGATCGGAATTTTATTTAGAAGTCCGTAATGAAATTTGGCTTGAAATGGCTAAAGCAAGAATTTAGGTTTGGAAGTTTGACCGGGGAGTTGACTTTTTGATATCGGGGTCGAATCCAATTCTGAAAATTTTTATAGCTCCGTTATGTCATTTATGACTTGTGTGCAAAATTTGAGATCAATCGGATTTGATTTGATAGGTTTCGATTTCGAATGTAGAAGTTGGAAATTTTAAGTCTTATTAAGCTTGAATTGGAGCATAATTCGTGGTTTTAGCGTTGTTTTATGTGATTTGAGGTTTTAAATAAGTTCGTATGATATTTTAGGACTTGTTGTTATATTTGGTTGATGTCCCGAGGGCCTCGGGTGAGTTTTTGATGGTTAACAGATCAAAAGTTGGACTTAAAACAGCTGCTGCAATATTTCTCTTCTGCTGTAAATTTTGGGCTGTGATCGAGCCCAAGATCGAGGCCCATGATCGAGCTCCCATGATCGGACACTAGGACTGAGCTCCCTGATTGGACTCCCTGATCGAGCTCCCTGATATCGGACTCCCTGATCGGACTCCCTGATCGAGCTCCCTGATCGAGCTCCCCATGATCGAGGTCCAGAATCGGACTCCATGATCGAGGTCAGCCTGGACAGATCTGTAAGTAATAAAAACAGGGGGGCTTCGTCCCATTTGCCATTTTTGACGAATTGGAGCTTGAGGAGAGGCGATTTTGATATATTTTAAAGGAAAAATATTGGGGTAAGTGATTCTAACTCAGATTTGGTCAATATACCCAAATATATCATTGTTTTCACCATTTAATTAGTGTTTTAAGATTGAAATTTGGGAAATTTTTAGAAATCTTATAGAAATGAATTTTTGAGATTTCGGTATCGATTCGGAGTCGGATTTGAGTGAAATTGGTATGGTTGGACTCGTAATCGAATGGGTTATCTGATTTCGTAACTTTTGCCGGATTCCGAAAAGTGGGCCCCGCGAACGAAATTTTAATTAATTTCGGAATTTTTATTGAAAATGTAGTATTTTCTTATAGAATTGATTCCTATAAATTTTAGTGATTGCATCGAATTAGTTTTGGTTAGATTCGAGCCAATCAAAGTTGGATAATTGAGGAAAAGTGCTACTAGTGAATTAAATTGGAGCAAGACGAGGTAAGTCTCTTGTCTAATCTTGTGAGGGGAAAATTACCTCATAGGTGATTAAATTAAATAATTATTGTTAATTGTGGGGGCTACGTATGCACGAGGTGACGAGAGTCCGTGCGTAGCTACTATTAATGCTAAAGTCCGGGTAGTTTAGGACTCAAAAGTATGAATTACTTATATAAAAATATATATATATATATATATATATATATATATATATATATATATATATATATATATATATATATATATATATATAGTGAATTGTTAGGGAAGATATTAAAGGATGAAAATCTCATATGCTTAAATTTTCTGTTTAAACTAATTAATTGTTAAGAGAAATTATTCTTACTCCTGAATTTATCTTATAATAAATATACTCTCATTCCAAAGGTATATAAGAAAATGTCCTCCTTTCTTGTGGAGCGGGCCGAACGCTTCGGCATGATAGATGCATCTATGGATCGTGCCGCTCGTCCCTCGGCAGTGTACATGACATTCTGGATCGGGCCGAACGACCTCGGCAGATAATTACACGATACTTTGATAGTTTATTGTAGCTTGTGAAGCTAATTGATAAATTTGGAAATCTTTGGAATTTAAGGATTAGTATCCCTACTAGCTAAGGAATCATTGTTATTCCTGTAAATGAGATTAATTGATAATTTAAAAATTTATTGGAATTGAAGGAATTTAGTTAATATATTGAGAATTGTTGCATTTGAAGAAATTTAATTATTTTAGCTGGTTAAATAAATTATTATATTCTGTGAATCATGTTGAATTATATATTCTAGTTTTATTTCAATTATTATTGACCCGTATTGAGTGTCAAAGTCGGCCATCTCGTCTCTACCACTTCGAGATTAGGCTTGATACTTACTGGTTACACGTTGTTTACGTACTCATACTACATTTGCTGCACTTTTTGTGCAGGACCTGAGGCAAGTACAAGTGGGGGACATATCGTCTTACACCTACGTTATCCAGAGGCATAGTGGTGAGCTGCCTTTCTAAACTGTTCTGCAGCTACCAGTGTCTCTTATTATATTTACATTCTGTCTATTTTTTTCAGACAGTATTTGGAGTTTTTGTATAATCTAATAGATGCTCATACACTTATAACACCATGTCTTGGCACACACATTGGTTGAATTAAGAGTTGCTTATTTTTCTTGGTTATTTTAAATTACTAGTTGGCTTGCCTAGCTGTAGTGTTGGGCGTCATCACGACCTATAGGTGAAATTGGGTCGTGACAAGTATGATGATCCTCATTTACTGGTCCTTAAGGACACGGTGCGGCCCAGTGATGCCAAACAGGTTGTTGTGGGGGAAGATGGAGTTCTGCGAATGCAGGGTCGTATTTGTGTGCCTAATGTTGACGGGTTTCGTGAATTAATTCTTGAAGAGGCACACAGTTCCAGGTATTCTATTCATCTAGGTACCGCCAAAATGTATCAAGATTTGCGGCAACATTATTGGTGGAGGAGAATGAAAAAGGATATAGTTGCATATGTATCTCGGTGTCTGAATTTTCAGTAAGTTAAGTACGAGCATTAGAGTCCTGGTGGTTTGCTTCAGAAGTCCCATATGGATAAGTTTCTTCAGGAAGCTTATTTACAATGGAGTACTAAATGAACATCTATAATATAATATTGTCACGACCCTAAATTCCCACCTTCGGGACCATGATAGCGCCTAATATTTCACTTGCTAGGCAAGCCAATGTTAGAATAATATTATTCATTTAAAAATAATTTTTAAATTCATGTATAAAAATAGAAACAAATGCGGAAGTAAGGTCTGCAATGTAGTGAATAATCCATTCAATTAACGGTGTCTAAATACCATTCCAGAATTGGTATCACAAGTGCACGAGCTTCTAGAATAATACAAATAAAGGTCTGAATAAAATAAAGCTGTCTAGAAACAAACAAACTTTGATGACCCAAAATATCATCTTTAAATTTAATAAGTAATTATGTGTTCTAAAACCTCGAAAAGTACTATTTATCATTCCTCGACTTGTGTGCGCAATCCGTAAAATTTTTCGAAAAGTTTTTATGTGAAAAATAGATTAAAATGTGAAATAGAGCCTTAAAACTCAATTGAGTTGACTTTGGTCAACATTTTGAGAAAACGGACCCGGATCAGTGTTTTGACAGTTCCGGTAGGTCCGTATCATGATTTGGGACGTGGGTGTATGCCCGGAATGTAATTTGGAGGTTCCTAGCTCAAGCTATTCCCATTTAACGGAAACTAGTAATTTATAGGCTAAAGATTTCCAAGTTTGACCACGGGATTGACTTTTTGATATCGGAGCCGGAATCCAATTCTGAAAATTTGAATAGCTCTGTTATTTCATTTAGGACTTGTGTGCCAAATTTGAAGTCATTCCGGATTCATTTAATATGTTTTGGCACGAGATTTGCAAATTGAAAAGTTTAAAACTCAAAGTTCGAATCGGGATGTGAATTGTAATTTCAGCGTTGTTTGACGTGATTTTAGACCCCGAGTAGGTCCGTATTATGTTACGGGACTTGTTGGTATTTTCGAATGGGGTCCCAAGTACCCCGAGTGTGATTCGAATCGAAATCGGAACAAGAATTGGACGTAAGCAAAATCTGAAATTTGGCCTTCTGGTGTAATCGCACATGCAGATTTTTGACCGCAGATGCGAGCTCGCAGAAGAGAGCCTTCCATCACAGATGTGCCCAAACGTGGCTAGGCAAAAGTCCGCAGGTGCGGAAACTTACACACACCCGCGCGTCCGCAGAAGCGGACTGTTCGATCGCAGGAGTGGAAGGCAGCGCATGTGCGCATTTTTCCTCCGCATATGCGAGGCCTCGCCTGGCAGCCCCACTTCGCAAATGCGAGGCCGCAGGTGCGAAAATATACCCCGCAAATGCGTAAATGCTGGGCAGAATACATAAAATCGGGTCTTAACCATTTTTACTCATTTTTGAACTGGGTAAGTGTTCTATAATCAAAAGTGATTATATTACATAAATCCATGTCTATAATCATCCTTTATTTCGAATTTAGATACAAGAAATTGGAATTTTTATAAAATCTTCCAAAAACAAAAATTTAAGTTTTGAAAGTCCATTTGACATCGGAATTGGATAAATTTTATATGGTTGAACTCATATCGGAATGGGTGTTCGGATTTCGTAAGTTTTTCCGAGATTTGAGATGTGGGTCCCATTGTCGAATATTTAAATGAATTTCGGATTTTTATACGGAAAATTAGTAAATTCATATGGAATTAATTCTTATGATACGTATTGAGTATATCGAATTGTTTGTGTATAGATTTGAAGCTTTTGGAGACAAATTTAAAAGGAAAAGCTGTGATCGAGTAATTGATTGAAATTGCAAAGCGCGGTAAGTGTCGTGGTTAACTTTGACGTGAGGGCCTTAAACTATTTATTATGTGAAATGCATGTGAACAACGTATAGGCGAGGTGACGAGTGTCTATACGTGGTCAAATTAATTGTTTGCATATTTACTTGAAAAATCATAAATTGTTTTAATCATGAATTAATTATTTTAATAATTGCTTCTTTCCTATTCTTTAAAAAATATTAATTTTTGAATTTCTGCAATAATTGTTACATGCTATTTGATTTATGTGTATTAATTGCTACTTGACATTTACCATATTTAACATTAAACTGCCTATTTTTTCCCTAAATTCTTTAATAAATTGTTATTTGTCATTGTTTGTTTCTTAAATAAATCATAATTATTGTATGTTTGTAGTCTTAAAACCTTTATATTAATTATTGCATTCATTGGAGTAATTTCTTCTATAAGAATTGGTAAATGAATATATTGGAGGAACGGGTTGCATGCCACAACAGAATTGATTGGAATGAATATATTGGAGGATTGGGTTGCACGCCGCAACAGACTTATTTAAAAATCGATATATATATATATATATATATATATATATATATATATATATATATATATATATATATATATATATATATATATATATATATAAAGTCTGTAATTAAGAAAATAGGCAGTTAATATTTAGTATGCTAAATGTCAAATAACAATTAAGACGCATAAATCAGATAGCATGTAACAATTATTGCAGGAATTCAAGAATTAATATTTGACAAAGAATAGGAGAGAAATAATTATTATAACAATTAATTCATGATTTAAAACGATTTATGATTTTTCAAGTAATTATGCAAACAATTAATTTGACGACGTATAGACACTCGTCACCTCGCCTATACGTCTTTCACATGCATTTCACATAACAAATAGTTTAAGGGTTCTATTACCTCAAGTCAAGGTTAACCATGACGCTTACCTCGCTTTATAAATTCCAATCAATTACTCGACCACAGTTTTTCCTTTTAAATTTATCTCCAAAAGTTTCAAATCTATTCACAAATAATTCGATATACTCAATACGAATCATAGGAATTAATTCCATATGAATTTACTAATTTTTTGGATAAAAATCTGAAATTCACTTTAAAGATTGACAGTGGGGCCCACGTCTCTATTCTCGAAAAAATTTACGAAATCCGAACACCCATTCCGATACGTGTTCAACCATACAAAATTTATCCAATTTCGATGTCAAATGGACCTTCAAATCTTAAATTTTTATTTTTGGAAGATTTGATAAAAATCTGATTTTTCTTTCAAACTTTCACGGATTCATGATATAAATGAGTATGGAATCATGAAATATAATCAATATATGATAAGGAACACTTACCCCAATATTTTTCCGTAAAAATCGCCCAAGAATCGCCTTACCCGAGCTCAAAAATGAAAAATGGTTGAAAATGGGACGAATCCCATTTTCCAGAACTTAAGTTCTGTTTCTTGGATTTTTACCTTATGCGATCGCGTACAATGCTTCGCGATCGCGAAGCGCATTTTTGGCTGCCCAGCTTTTTACTCTATGCGAACGCGGAAGGGCTTATGTGAAGCACAACTTCTCAGCCTTCCGCGATCGCGGACCACCTTGTGCGATCGCATAGCACAAATTTTGTGCTTCAGGTTCTGCCTTATTCCTTCTACGCGAACGTGGCTTGGCCCTCGCGTTCGCGGTGATTTGCATGTTGTCACTGTGCGATCGTGAACCTCGCTATATGATCGCATAGTACAAATTTCATCAGTGACCATTAAGCCTTCGCGATCGCGGACACAATCACGCGTCGCATAGAAAGAAACCAGTAGCAGCAGGTTCAGCAGTTTCATGGTTCCAAAATGCACCGATCCTGATCCGAATTACACCCAAGCCCTCGGGGTTCCAAACCATATATGCACACAAGTCCTAAAATATTATACGAACTTGCTCGCACGATCAGATCACCAAAATAACACCTAGAACTACGAATCAGATACCAAATCAAAGGAAATTTTCAAGAAAATTTTAAAACTTATATTTTTGCAACCGGACGTCCGAATCACGTCAAATCAACTCCTATTCTCACCAAATTCGGCAGACAAGTCACACATACTATAGTGGACCTAAACCGGGCTCCAGAACCAAAATACGGACCTTGTGTCAATAAATCCAAAATTAGTAAATTCTTAAAAGTCATTAAGCTTTCAAACTTTTAATTTTTCATCAAAATTCCATATCTCGGGCTAGTGACCTCGAAATTCGATTCCGGGCATACGACCAGGTCCTAAATCACGATACGGACCTATCGAAGCTGTCAAAACACTGATCCGAGTCAGTTTTCTCAAAATGTTGACCAAAGTCATCTCAATTGAGTTTTAAAGCTCTATTTCACATTTTAATCCATTTTTCACATAAAAACTTTCAGAAAAATTGTACGAACTGCGCACGCAAGTCGAGGATTGATAATTAGTGCTTTTCGAGGTCTTAGAATACATAATTAATAATTAAATTTAAAGATGTCATTTTGGGTCATCACATTCTCCACCTCTAAAACAAGCGTTCGTCCTCGAACGAAGTTAAAAAAAAGAATCTGAGCTGGTGAATAAGTGTGGATATTTACTCTGCATGTCCGACTCGGACTCCCAGGTAGATGCCTCTACCGACTGACTTCTCCATTGCACTCGAACTCAAGGATAACGCTTAGACCTCAATTGTCAGACCTGCCGGGCTAGAATAGCCATCGGCTCCTCCTCGTAAGTCAAATCTTTGTCCAATTGGACTGAGCTGAAATCTAACACATGGGATGGATCACCATGATATTTCCAGAGCATAGACACATGGAATACCGGATGAACCGCTAATAAACTAGGTGGTAATGCAAGCCTGTAGGCTACTTAACCCAACCTTTCAAGAATGTCAAAGGGTCCAATATACCTAGGGCTCAACTTTCCATTCTTTCTGAACCTCATTACACCTTTCCTAGGTGAAACCCGGAGTAATATTCTTTCTCCAACCATGAATGCAATATCATGAACTTTATGGTCGGCATAACTCTTCTGCCCAGACTGAGCTATACAAAGTCGATCTTGAATAACTTTGACCTTATCCAAAGCATCTTGTACCAAATCGGTACCCAACAACTGAGCCTCTCCCGGTTCAATTCAACCAACTGGCGATCGGCATTGCCTTCCGTATAATGAATCATATGGAGCCATCTGAATGCTCGACCGGTAGCTATTATTATAAGCAAACTCAGCAAGTGGCAAGAATTGATCCCATGAACCTCCAAAGTCTATAACACAAGCGCGAAGCATATCTTCCAATATCTGAATGGTGCGCTCCGACTGTCCGTCTGTCTGTGGATGAAATGTTATACTCAACTCAATCCGCATGCCTAACTCACGTTGTACAGCCCTCCAGAAGTGTGAGGTAAATTATGTGCCTCGATCTGAAATAATAGACACGGGCACACCGTGAAGGCAAACAATCTCAAGAATGTAAATTTCAGTTAACCGCTCTAAAGAATAGGTAACTACCACAGGAATGAAATGTGTTGACTTGGTCAACCTGTCCATAATGACCCAAACTGCGTCAAATTTTCTCTATGTTTGTGGGAGCCCAACTACAAAATCCATAGTGATACGCTCCCACTTTCACTCAGGAATTTCTAACTTCTGAAGCAAATCACCAGGTCTCTGATGCTCGTACTTAACTTGCTGACAATTCAGACACCGAGCTACAGATGCAACTATATCCTTTTTCATTCTCCTCCACCAATAATGTTGCTGCAAATCTTGATACATTTTGGCGGTACCTGGATGAATAGAATACTTGGAACTGTGTGCCTCTTCAAGAATTAATTCACGAAGTCCGTCAATATTAGGCACACAAATATGACCCTACATTCGCAGAACTCCATCTTTCCCCACAGCAACTTGCTTGGCATCACCATATCCTTAAGGACAAGAAAATGAGGATTGTCATACTACCTCTCTCTAATGCGCTCATATAAAGAAGACCAAGCGATTGTACAAGCTAGAACCTGACTGGGTTCTGAAACATCTAACCTCACGAACTGATTAGCCAAAGTCTGAACATCTGCAGCTAATGGCCTCTCACTGAAGGTGTCCCATTCAGATGGTCAGACAAGTGTGAGTGAAGTAGGTCTCTGTAACTGAAGTAGGTCTAGGCCAATTCTGAACATCCTCTATCTTCTTAAGATCCACCTTTATGCCTTCTGCCGATACAACATGCCCAAAAAAGGCAACTGAGTCTAACAAAAAATCACATTTTGAAAATTTGGCATATAACTGATTATTCTTCTAAGTATGAAGCACACTCCGAAGATGCTGCTCATGCTCCTCTTGACTTCTGGAGTAAATCAAGATATCATCAATGAATACAACCACAAAAGAATCCAAATAGGGCTTGAACACCCGATTCATCAAATCTATGAATGATGCTAGGGATTTGTCAACCCAAATGACATCACTAGGAATTTGTAATGCCCATACCGAGTCTAAAAAGCTGTATTAGAGACATCAGATGCCCTAATATTCAACTGATGGTAACCAAACCTCAAATAAATCTTCGAAAATACTTTGGCACCCTGAAACTGATCAAATAAGTCATCAATTCTTGGCAGCGGATATTTGTTTTTGATAGTGGCATTGTTCAACTGCCGATAATCTATACACATCCGCATAGAGCCATCTTTCTTCTTTACAAATAGTACTGGTGCACCCCAGGGCGAGACACTGGGTCTAATGAATCCCTGATCAAGCAAGTCTTGTAACTTTTCCTTTAATTCTTTCAACTCCATCGAGGCCATACGGTATGGTGGAATAGAAATGGGCTGAGTGCCCGGAGCTAAATCAATACAAAAGTCAATATCTCTGTCGGGTGGCATCCCCGACAAATCTGCAGGAAATACTTCTGGAAATTCACGAACAACTGGTGTTGAGTCCATAGAAGGAACATCCGCATTGGCATCACGAATATAAGCCAAATAGGCTAGACATCCTTTATCTACCATACACCGAGCTTTCATATAAGAAATAACCCTGCTAGCAGAATGACCAGGAGCTCATTTCCACTCTAACTGAGGTAACCCTGGAATGGCTAGGGTCACTGTCTTGGCATGACAATCCAATATAGCATGATTAGGGGACAGCCAATCCATACCCAAGATGACATCAAAATCTACCATATCAAGAAGTAGAAGATCCACACTAGTCTCAAGACTACCAATAGTAATCATACACGAATGATAGACATGATCTACTATGACAGAGTCTTCCACCAGTGTAGATACACACACAAAAGCACTCAGAGAATCACAAGGCACAACCATATATGAAGCAAAATAGGAGGACACAAAGGAATAAGTAGATCCTGGATCAAATAGAACTGAAGCATCTCTATGGCAAACTGGAATAATAATTGTGATCACAACATCAGATGACTCGGCCTCAGTCCTAGCTGGAAAAGCATAAAATCGGGGCTGGGCCCCACCACTATGAACTGTGTCTCTGGGACGGCCTCTAACTGACTGGCCTCCACCTCTAACGGTCTGACCTCCACCTCTAATGGCTTGACACCACCTCTAATGTCCTGAAACCACCTATAGCTGCTTTACCCCTACCTCTAGCTGGCTGAGTAGGAGGTGAAGCAACCGATGCTGGTATGATGGCATGAGAATCCTGCCGAGATTTGTTACTCGCTAACCTAGGGCAATTGTAACGACCCGGCCGGTCATTTTGAATATTATAAATCCATTTCCCTATTTACTGCTCAATTTATGCCTTGCTATTTATTTATGACTTATCGGGTTAGTTGGTTCGGGTCCGAAAGGAATTCGGAGTGAAATGAGATACTTAGTCTCATAATTGAAAACATATAAAGTTAGAAAAGTGGACCGGATATGGAACTATATGTAAACGACCTCAGATTCGAATTCTGATAAATCCAATAGCTTCATATGGTGATTTCGGACTTAGGAATATGTCCGGAAGAATTTTTGGAGGTCCGAAGAGGAATTAGACTTGAAATGCCGAAAGTTGAATTTTTTGAAAGTTTGACTGAGGGGTTGACTTTTTGATATTAGGGTCAAAATCTGATTCTGAAAATTTTAATAGGTATGTTATGTCATTTATGACTTGTGTGCAAAATTTGAGGTCAATCGGACGTGGTTTGATAGGTTTCGGTGTTATTTGTAGAAATTAGAAATTTCAAAGTTCAATAGTCTTGAATTGGGGCGTAATTCATGGTTTTTGCGTTGTTTGAGGTGATTTGAGGATACGACTAAGTTCGTATAATGTTTTAGGACTTGTTGGTATATTTGGTTGAGGTCCCGAGGGCCTCGGGTGAGTTTCGTATGGTTAATGGATCAATAATTGAACTACATCAATTGCTGCAATTTCCTTCTGTTGGAAATTTCTTTTGCCAGATTCGAGCCCAGAAATCTCTCAGAATCGAGGGCCACGATCGAAGCCATGATCGAGCCCAGGGTCTAGGGCCACGATCGAAGCCATGATCGAGTCCAGGGTCGAGGGTCACGGTCAAAGGCAGGGTCGAAGACATGATCGAAGGCCAGGGTCGAGGGTCATGATCGAGGCCTAGGATCGAGGATCAAGATCGAGGCCAAGGATTGAGGCCTAGGATCGAGGACATTGATCGAAAGCCAAGATCGAAGGCCAAGATCGAAGCAGAACTGAGGTTGTTATAAAAACAGGGACTTCGTCTCATTCGCCATTTTTGACAAATTGGAGCTTGAGGAGAGGCGATTTTTTATATGTTTTCAAGGAAAACTTGAGGTAAGTCCCTTGTGATCATTTATACTCTATAATATTGAATTATCATCGAATAATCTGACTAGATTACATGATTTTGAGGTGTAAATCGGAGATTGGAACTTAGAAATATAGAAATAAGATTTGTAGATTTGAGGGTCGAGTTGAGGTCGGATTTTGGTAAAATTGGTATGGGTAGTCTCGTGGTTGAATGTGCTTTCGGATTTTGTAACTATTGTTGGGTTCCGAGACGTGTATTCCACGGGCGATTTTTGAGCTAAATTTTGGATGTTTTTTGGAAAATTAGCATTTTCTTAAGGATTTAATTCCAATAAATTTTATTGACTGAAACGAATTTTTTGTGACTAGATTCGAGGCATTCGGAGGCCGATTTGCGAGGCAAAGGCATAGCAGAGTAAAGAGTTTCACGTTTTGAGGTAAGTAACAATTTTAAATCTGGTCCTGAGGGTATTAAACCCCGAATTTTGGTATCATGCGATTATTTTGGAGGTGACGCACATGCTAGGTGACGGGCGTGTAGGCATGCACCGAGGGGATTATGACTTGGTCTATCCCGGAAAACTGTAAAGTTGAATAATTTGTTGTTAGCTATATGCTCTCTATGTGTTGATAAAATTTGACTGTAAATAATGTTATAAATCATGTTTAGGCTATGTGATAATACTGTTGGGACCCACAGAGGTCACATACTTGTTGAATTGCCTGCTAAATGCTATATGTACTCAGTCTCAGTTTTTACTTGCACATTTTATCTCAGTCTCTGTTATTATTATTGATACATCATATCATTGTTGTTTGGGTTGATTTCATGATTAGCAGAGTAAAGAGTTTCACGTTTTGAGGTAAGTAACAGTTTTAAATCTGGTCCTGAGGGTATTAAACCCCGGATTTTGGTATCATGTGATTATTTTGGAGGTGACGCATATGCTAGGTGACGGGCGTGTGGGCGTGCACCGAGGGGATTATGACTTGGTCTGTCCCGGAAAACTGCAAAGTTGAATAATTTGTTGTTAGCTATATGCTCTCTATGTGTTGATAAAATTTGACTGTAAATCATGTTAGAAATCATTCTTAGGCTATGTGATAGTACTGTTGGGACCCACAGAGGTCGCGTACTTGTTGAATTGCCTGCTAAATACTATATGTACTCAGTCTCAGTTTTTACTTGCACATTTTATCTCAGTCTGTGTTATTATTATTGATACATCATATCATTGTTGTTTGGGCTGATTTCATGATTAATGAGATCCCGAGAGACTGGAGAGATTTATGACTGAGAGAGGTCGAGGGACTGATTGTGAGATATTGATATCATAACACGTGAGTTGTCCGTGCAGCACGTGAGTTGGTCGTGTAGATCCTTATATTATACTATAGCACGTGAGTTGGCCGTGCGGATCCTTATATTATACTATAGCACGTGAGTTGGCCGTGCAAATCCAGATATTTATATTATGGCATGTGAGTTGTCCGTGCAGATTATAGCGCTTGGGCTGTAGGAGCCCCTCCGGAGTCTGTACACCCCTAGTGAGCGCGGGTACCCATTGAGAGTGAGTGATGAGGGCTGGGAGCCCAGTGAGTGATTGTTGTCCTAAAAGGTTGCACTTGATTTCCATTTGTTGTTGCACTTAGTTGCTATCTGTCATTGTTGCGAAATCTCTGAAAGATTGTTGATATACGGATTACATGAACAGGAACTGTATAAAATTGATTTGACATTAAACTGCCAAATTTGATAGCATGTCTATTCTTTGCTGGAATTACTGGAAATGAACCATAACTGTGTAGCTCGTTACTATCTTCAGTTCCTTATTTATTATTATTACTTGCTGAGTTGGTTGTACTCATGCTACACCTTGCACTTCGTGTTCAGATCCAGGTGTTTCCGGACATAGCGGGTGTTGATCCTTTTGCGCGGTTGATTTTCAGGAGATTTTGAGGTAGCTGCCATGTTTCGCAGACCTTGTCTCTCCTTAACTATCTCTTTGTTTACTGTATTTGGTCTCAGACTATTATAGACTATATTTTTCAGACTTCCGACAGTGAAGGTGGTTGGAGTTGCTTAAGGATTATGATATCACCATTCTCTATCATCCCGGAAAGGCCAATGTGGTGGCCGATGCCTTGAGTCGTAAGGCAGAGAGTTTGGACAACTTAGCATACTTACTGGTATAAGAGAGACCTTTAACCTTGGAGGTTCGAGCCTTGGCTAATCAGTTTGTTAGATTATATGTTTCCGAGCCGAATCGAGTTTTGGCCTGTGTGGTTTCTCGGTCTTCTTTATATGATCGCATTAGAGAGCGCCAGTATAATGATCCACATCTCTTGTCCTTAAGGACACGGTTCAGCATGGTGATGCCAAGGAAGTTACTATTGAAGATGACGGGGTATTACGAATGCAGGGAAGGCTATGTGTACCTAATGTAGATGGTTTGCATAAGCTGATTCTCCAGGAAGCTCACAGTTCGCGGTACTCTATTCATCCAGGCATCTCGAAGATGTATAAGGATTTGAGATAGCACTATTGTTGGAGGCGAATGAAGAAAGATATAGTTGGGTTTGTATCTCGGTGTTTAAATTGTCAATAGGTAAAGTACGAGCATCAGAGACCAGGCTGATTTCTACAGAGACTTGAAATTCTGGAGTGGTAGTGGGAGAGTATTACCATGGACTTCGTAGTTGGACTCCCACGGACTTTGAGAAACTTTGATGTTGTTTGGGTGATAGTAGATCGGTTGACCAAATCTGCGCATTTTATTCCAGTCGGTACTAATTATTCTTCGGAGCGATTGGCTGGGATTTATATTCGCGAGATTGTTCGCCTAAACGGTGTGCCGGTGTCCATTATTTCATATCGAGGTACGCAGTTTTGAAGGGCAGTGCAGCGAGAATTGGGCACACGGGTTCAGTTGAGTATAACATTTCACCCTCAGACGGACGGACAGTCCGAGTGCACTATTTGGATATTGGAGGATATGCTACGCGCTTGTGTCATTGATTTTGGTGGTTCTTGGGATCAATTTCTACCACTCGCAGAGTTTGCTTACAATAATAGCTACCAGTCAAGCATTCAGATGTCTCCGTACGAAGCTTTATATGGGAGATGGTATCGGTCTCCAGTGGGTTGGTTTGAGCCTGGTGAGGTTAGACTATTGGGTACTGACTTGGTTCAGGATACTTTAGAGAAGGTTAAAGTAATTCAGGAATGACTTCGCACGACACAGTCTAGACAGAAGAGTTATGCCGACAGGAAGGTTTGTGATGTTGTTCACATGGTTGGGGAGAAGGTTCTGCTCAAGATTTCACCCATGAGGGGTGTGTTGAGGTTCGGGAAAAAGGGCAAGTTGAGCCCTCGGTATATTGGGCCTTTTGAGATACTTAAGAAAATTGGGAAGATGGCTTATGAACTTGCTTTGCCACCTAGTCTATCAGGTGTTCATCCAGTGTTCCATGTATCCATGCTCCGAAAGTATGTCGGGGATCCGTCTCACATTCTGGATTTCAGTACAGTACAGGTGGACGATAATTTGACTTATGATGTGGAGCCGGTGGCTATTTTAGACCGGCAGGTTCGAAAGATGAGGTCGAAGAACATAGCATCAGTGAAGGTGGAGAGGCCATCCAGTTGGAGAAGCTACTTGGGAGATAGATCAGGAGATGCGGAACAAATATCCACACTTATTTGAGACTCCAGGTATTATTCTAAACCCGTTCGAGGACGAACATTTGTTTAAGAAGAGGAGAATGTAACGACCAGGCCGATCATTTTGAATATTATAACCCAATTTCCCTATTTACTGCTCAATTTATGCCTTGCTATTGATTTATGACTTATCAGGTTAGTTGGTTTGGGTCCGGAAGGAATTCGGAATGAAATGAGACACTTAGTCTCATAATTAAAAAATAATTAAGTTAGAAAAGTGGACCGGATATGGAATTATGTGTAAACGACCTCATATTGGAATTCTGATAATTCCAATAGCTCCGTATGGTGATTTCGGACTTAGGAGCGTGTCCCAAAGAATTTTTGGAGGTCCGTAGAGGAATTAGACTTGAAATGCCGAAAGTTGAATTTTTGGGATGTTTGACCGAGGGGTTGACTTTTTGATATCGGGGTCGAAATCTGATTCTGAAAATTTTAATAGGTATGTTATGTCATTTATGACTTGTGTGCAAAATTTGAGGTCAATCGGACATGATTTGATAGGTTTCGGTGTTATTTGTAGAAATTAGAAATTTCAAAGTTCAATAGGCTTGAATTGGGGCATAATTCATGGTTTTAGCATTGTTTGAAGTGATTGGATTCGACTAAGTTCGTATGATGCTTTAGGACTTGTTGGTATATTTGATTGAGGTCCCGAGGGCCTTGGGTGAGTTTCGGATGGTTAACGGATCAAAAATTGAACTACAACAACTGCTGCAATTTCCTTTTGTTGGAAATTTATTCTTCCAGATTCGAGCCCAGAAATCTCTCAGAATCGAGGGCCACGATCGAAGCCATGATCTAGCCCAGGGTCGAGGTCCACGATCGAAGCCATGATCGAGCCCAGGGTCGAGGGTCACGGTCGAAGACAGGGTCGAAGACATGATCGAAGGCCAAGGTCGAGGGCCATGATCGAGGATCAGGATCGAAGCCACGATCGAGGCCTAGGATCGAGGGACAGGATCGAGGCCTAGGATTGAGGACCTCGATTGAAGGCCAATATCGAGGCAGAACCGAGGTCGTCTGGGCAGAATTATAAAAATAGGGACTTCGTCCCATTCGCCAATTTTGACAAATTGGAGCTCGAGGAGAGGTGAGTTTTGATATATTTTCAAGGAAAACTTGAGGTAAGTCCCTTGTGATCATTTCTACTCCATAATATTGAATTATAATCGAATAATCCGACTAGATTACATGATTTTGAGGTGTAAATCGGAGATTGGAACTTAGAAATTTGGAAAAAAGATTTGTAGATTTGAGGGTCGAGTTGAGGTCGGATTTTGATAAAATTGGTATGGGTAGACTCGTGGTTAAATGGGCTTTCGGATTTTGTAACTATTGTTGGGTTCCGAGACGTGGGTCCCACGGACGATTTTTGAGCTAAATTTCGGATTGTTTTTGGAAAATTAGCATTTTCTTATGGAATTAATTTCAATAAATTTTATTGACTGAAACGAATTATTTGTGACTAGATTCGAGGCATTTAGAGGCCGATTTGCGAGGCAAAGGCAAAGCAGAGTAAGGAGTTTCACGTTTTGAGGTAAGTAATAGTTTTATATCTGGTCCTGAGGATATTAAACCCCGGATTTTGGTATCATGTGATTATTTTGGAGGTGACGCACATGCTAGGTGACGGGCGTGTGGGTGTGCACTGAGGGGATTATGACTTGGTCTGTCCCAGGAAACTGTAAAGTTAAATAATTTATTGTTAGCTATATGCTCTCTATGTGTTGATAACATTTGACTGTAAATCATGTTAGAAATCATGCTTAGGTTATGTGATAGTATTGTTGGGACCCATAGAGGTCGCGTACTTGTTGAATTGCCTGATAAATGCTATATGTACTCAGTCTCAGTTTTTACTTGCACATTTTATCTCAGTCTCTGTTATTATTATTGATACATCATATCATTGTTGTTTGGGTTGATTTCATGATTAATGAGAGCCCGAGAGACTGGAGAGATTTATGACTAAGAGAGGCCGAGGGTCTGATTGTGAGATATTGCTATCATAGTTGTCCGTGCAGCACGTGAGTTGTCCGTGCAGCACGTGAGTTGGTCGTGCAGATCCTTATATTATACTATAGCACGTGAGTTGTCCGTGCAGCACCTGAGTTGGTCGTGCGGATCCTTATATTATACGATAGCACGTAAGTTGGCTGCGCAACACGTGAGTTGGCCATGTAGATCCGGATATTTATATTATGGCATGTGAGTTATCCGTGTAGATTATAGCGCTTGGGCTGTAGGAGCCCCTCCGGAGTCTGTACACCCTTAGTGAGCGCGGGTACCCATTGAGAGTGAATGATGAGGACTGGGAGCCTAGGGAGTGATGAGGGCTGGGAGCCCAGTGAGTGATTATTGTTCTAAGAGGTTGTACTTGATTTCCATTTGTTGTTGCACTTAGTTGCTATCTGTCATTGTTGTGAAATCTCTGAAAGATTGTTGATATACAGATTATATGAACAGGAATTGTATAAAAATTGATTTGACAATAAACTGCCAGATTTGATAGCATGTCTATTCTTTGCTGGAATTATTGGAAATGAACCATAATTGTGTAGCTCGTTACTATCTCCAGTTCCTTATTTATTATTGTAACTTGCTGAGTTGGTTGTACTCATACTACACCCTGCACTTTGTGTTCAAATCCAGGTATTCCCGAACATAGCGGGTGTTGATCCTTTCGCGCGGTTGATTTTCAGGAGATTTTGAGGTAGCTGCCGTATTCCGCAGACCTTGTCTCTCCTTCTCTATCTCTTTGTTTACTGTATTTGGTCTCAGACTATTATAGACTATATTTTCCAGACTTGTATTTATATTAGATGCTCATGTACTCAGTGACACTAGGTTTTGGGGAGTGTTTGTATTGTATTTAAATATTATATTTTCAACCTTAAAGAGAAGTTTTGGTTTATTGAGATTATCCGCTTGCCTAGTATCGAGATAGGCGCCATCACGACAGGTTGGGATTATGGGTGGTGACAACACTACCTCCTGATGTGACCAATATTCCCACACTCATAACACCCATCCTGATGTCGTGGCTGCTGAAATTGAAGCTGACCCGAATGGGCCAGATAACCGATGTAGTAACTCTGGAGTGGTGGTGCACTGATAGGAGCTGAATATGCACTAAATGTTGGCTGCCCAAAGTAAGGCATAATAGGACTGTGACTCCCTGAAGCACCGTGAGATGCATGAAGTGCTGAATCAAACGGTCTGGGAGGAAGACCCCTACCAAACTTACTCCTGCCTCCAGACGAGGCACCACTGAAACCACCGAACTGATGAGGCCTCTTATCAGGCCTTTGCCCTCTCTCCTGTGCAAGAATCATCTCGATCCTCCTTGTGACATTAGCAGCCTCCTGAAACGAAATCTCACTTCCGGTCCCCTTGGCCATCTGAAGCCTAATAGGGTGAGTGAGTCCCTCAATAAACCTCCTTACCCTCTCTCCCTCAGTAGGTAGTAAAATGAGAGCATGACGGGTCAAATCCATAAAACGGGACTCATACTGAGTATCAATCATATTGCCCTGCTGTAGACGCTCAAATTGCTTGTGGAATCCTCTTTCAGTGTGATAGGGAGAAACTTCTACAGAAATAGCTGAGAGAACTGCTCCCGGGTAAGTGCAGGCAATCCAACTAGTCTAGTCAATGTATAATCTCTCCACCACCTCTTGGCGGAACCCGCCATCTGAAATACAGCAAAATCAACCCCATTGGTCTCAACTATTGCCATGTTCTGCAGCACCTCGTGGCAGTGGTCAAGATAATCCTGTGGGTCCTCAGGAGGTGTACCACTAAAGTGAACTGGAAAGAGCTTAGTAAACTTATCCAGTCTCAATAAGGCCTCAAAATACATGGCAGGCCTATCACCGGTCTGTGCCGCAACAACTGGCTGAACTACCCCAACTGGCGGGGCAGCTGGAGGCTGATTCTGGGGAGCCATCTGCTCCAGAGCAGGAGTAGTGGGAGTTTGTGCTCCTCCCCCAGCCTATGAGATGGCTGGTACCACTGGAAATATACCATTCTGGGCCACGCCCTCTATAAGACTTACCAAACGGACTAGAGCGTCCTGAAGTACTGGAGTGACTATGAATTCTTCCGGGACCTGAACTGGTCCAAATGGTACATTCTGAACTGGAACCTCCCCCTGAAGGACAGCCTGAGGTTCTACAACAGGTGCAGCTGCTCGAGCTCTGGACTGAGTTGTACCTCGGCCTCTAGCACGACCTCGGCCTCGACCTCTACCCCTGGCCATAGTTGCCATCGTGGGCTCTGGTCCCTGTCCATCGGTAGATGTATTAAATGTTCTCACCATTTGCGAGAGAATAAGAGTAGAATGGTTCAATCATCAATGATAGAATAAATTCGCACGATAAAATAAGGAAAAAGTGATATTGTTCCTAAACTTCATAGCCTCTGAGAGATAAGTACAGACGTCTCTGTACCGATCCTTCAGACTCTACTACGCTTGCTCGTGACTCGTGAGACCTATGTAACCTAGTGCTCTGATACCAACTGTTACGACCCGAAATTTCCACCTTCGGGATTGTGATGGTGCCTAACATTTCACTTGCTAGGCAAGCTAACGTTAGAATAATATTATCCATTTTAAAATAATTTTTAAATTTATTAATAAAAATAGAAATAAATACGAAAGTAAGGTCTGAAATGTAGTGAATAATACATACAATTAATGGTGTCTAAATATCATCCCAGAATTGGTGTCACAAGTGCACGAGCTTCTAGAATAATACAAATAAAGGTCTAAATAAAATAAAGCTGTCTGAAAACAAACACACAACTAAAGTAAAGTAGATGGGGACTTCAGAACTGCGGACGCTGTGCAGTTATACCTCAAGTCTCCTCTGGTAGCTGAAATTCGAGCAAGTCTATAGTACGCCGCTGGGACCAACTCCGAAATCTGCACAAGAAGTATAGAGTATAGTATCAGTACAACCGACCCCATGTACTGGTAAGTGCTGAGCCTAACCTCGACGAAGTAGTGACGAGGCTAAGGCAGGTCACTTACATTAACCTGTACGCAATATTAGTAACAACAACAAACAATAGAAATAAATCAGGTAACTCATTTATAATAGTTGAAGCCAACTCAGCAGTCATAACCAATTATTAATTCAACCAATTTCCGTTCCCACAATATATTCATTTTCAATCCTCCAATATATTTATTTTAATCAAATATATATATAGACTTTTAAATAAATCTGTTGCGGCGTGCAATCTGATCCCCCAATATAGACTTTTAAATAAGTCTGTTGCGGCGTGCAATCCGATCCCCCAATATAGACTTTTAAATAAGCATGTTGCGGCGTTCAATCCGATATATATATATATATATATATAGACTTTTAAATAAGTCTGTTGCGGCGTGCAATCCGATCCCCCAATATAGACTTTTAAATAAGCATGTTGCGGCGTTCAATCCGATATATATATATATATATATATATATATATATATATATATATATATATATATATATATATATATATATATATATATACACACACACACACACACACACACACTTTCATTTACGTTGCGGCGTGCAACCCGTTCCCCCAATATAACTTTAAACAACTCATAAATGTAATAAAAATTACTCCAATAATTACCACGTCCAATGAGAAACTATTAAGCATCAAGGCACACAATAATTATAATTTATTTATAAACCAACAATGGCAATTAGCAATTAATTGTGAAAATCGTAGAGAAAATAGGCAGTTAATATTTAGTATGCTAAATGTCAAATAACAATTAAGACACATAAATCAAATAGCATGTAACAATTATTGCAGAAATTTAAGAATTAATATTTGACAAAGAATAGGAGAGAAACAATTATTATAACAATTAATTCATGATTTAAAATGATTTATGATTTTTCAAGTAATTATGCAAACAATTAATTTGACGACGTATAGACACTCGTCACCTCGCCTATTCGTCTTTCACATGCATTTTACATAACAAATAGTTTAAGGGTTCTATTCCCTCAAGTCAAGGTTAACCACGACACTTACCTCGCTTTGCAAATTCCAATCAATTACTCGACCATAACTTTTCCTTTTAAATTTGTCTCCAAAAGCTTCAAATCTATTCACAAACAATTCGATATACTCAATACGAATCATAAGAATTAATTTCATATGAATTTACTAATTTTCCGGATAAAAATCCGAAATTCACTTTAAAAATTGATGGTGGAGCCCACGTCTCAAATCTCGAAAAAACTTACGAAATCCGAACACTCTTTCCGATACGAGTTCAACCATATAAAATTTATCCAATTTAGATGTCAAATGGATCTTCAAATCTTAAATTTTCGTTTTTGGAATATTTTATAAAAATCTGATTTTTCTCCCAAAATTTCACGGATTCATGATATAAATGAGTATGGAATCATGAAATATAATTAATATAGGATAAGGAACACTTACCCCAATATTTTTCCGTAAAAATCGCCCAAGAATCGCCTTACCCGAGCTCAAAAATGAAAAATTATTGAAAATGGGACGAATCCCATTTTCCAGAACTTAAGTTCTGTTTCTCGGATTTTTACCTTATGCGATCGCGTACAATGCTTCGTGATCGCGAATCACATTTTTGGCTGCCCAACATTTTGCTCTACGCGAACGCGGAAGGGCTTATGCGAACGCGAAGCACAGCTTCTCAGCCTTCCGCGATCGCGGACCACCTTGTGCGATCGCATAACACAAATTTTGTGCTTCAGCTTCTGCCTCATTCCTTTTACGCGAACACGGCTTGGCCCTCGCGTTCGCGGTGCTTTGCCTGCTGTCACTGTGTGATCGCAGACCTCACTATGAGATCGCATAGTACAAATTTCATAAGTGACCATTAAGCCTTCGCGATCGCAGACACAGTCACGCGATCGCATAGAAGGAAACGAGTAGCAGCAGGTTCAGCAGTTTCATGGTTCCAAAATGCGCCGATCATGATCCGAATTACACCCGAGCCCTCGGGGTTCCAAACCATATATGCACACAAGTCCTAAAACATCATACGAACTTGCTCGTGCGATCAGATCGCCAAAATAACACCTAGAACTACGAATCAGACACCAAATTAAAGGAGATTTTCAAGAAAACTTTAAAACTTATATTTTTACAATCGGACGTCCGAATCACGTCAAATCAACTCCGATTCTCACCAAATTCGGCAGACAAGTCACAAATATTATAGTGGACCTATACCGGGCTCCGGAATCAAAATACGGACCCAGTGTCAATAAATCCAACATCAGCAAATTCTTAAAAGTCATTAAGCTTTCAAATTTTTAATTTTTTTATCAAAATTCAATATCTCGGGCTAGGGACCTCGGAATTCGATTCCGGGCATACGCTCAAGTTCCAAATCACGATACAGACCTACCTGAGCTGTCAAAACACTGATCCGAGTCCGTTTGCTCAAAATGTTGACCAAAGTCAACTCAGTTGAGTTTTAAAGATCTATTTCACATTTAAATCCATTTTTCACATAAAAAATTTCCGGAAAATTGTACGGACTGCGCACGCAAGTCGATGAATAATAATTAGTGTTTTTCGAGATTTTAGAACACAAAATTAATAATTAAATTTAAAAATAATATTTTGAATCATCACTAATATATTTATAACAAATGAGATATAGTAATAGTTTTGGGCTAAAGTATAACTATTGAAGATCTTGTAATTCTTTTTCATGAAAATCGGACAAAGTTGACCAATTCTCTAGAAATTGATATATAGGCCATTTTCTAGGCCCTCCCTCACTGCACATAGAATTAGCCGTCAAAATAGAATATATCTAAAAAGAATTGACTGTTTGGACTCTCCGCGCCTTAAAGATTCCACGACTACTTGATTTAAGAGGATCTAAATGACTTGTGAAAATGTCAATATTTTTCATATTCCATCCGTTTCAAATTAGATAAATTACTTTTTTTTAGTTTATTTCGAAATAAATAATATATTTTTAAATTTAAAAATAATTCAACTTTAAACTCTTTATTTTACTTATTTTATCCTTAATAAAAAACTTTTAAACCACACAAATATCATGGCCCCACAAAATTTTTACCCCTTAAACTTTTATGACCACAAGTTTCAAAAGTTTTTTTTTTTGCGTAAACTTTGTGCCGAATCAAACTACCTCATCTAAATTAAAACGGAGGAAGGTTTTTAAGGATTTGTTCTTTCCTTAGGTTTTAAATTTTAGCATAAGTAAAAAAATATTAAGTGTTTTTTTCTTATTTATAGACAAAAATAATATAAAGTGATTTCTTTTTATTTATCTAAAGTTTTGTAGACAGAATTATCTGACACTTATACTAGAAAAATAATAAATATTTAGTGGAATAATCGCGAACAGGGGCGGATGCAAGATAAAAGAGCCGGGTACAATTGAATCCATAACTTTTTACGCGGAGTATAAATTTACGTGTAAAAATTTACTAAAATTGTAACAAATAGTAGATCTGAATCCATAACTTTAAAAATATAATGAGTTCAAGACTAAAAACATTAGAGTTGAACCCATAAACTTTGAATTCTGGATCCGCCTCTGAATTCGAACATCACTTTTATCCCAAAAATAAGGGGGGGGGGGTGCTTAATGATATTTCGCCTAATACTGTGGCCTGCATTTTACATGTGCAACTTGGTGTCGATTGGAAGGTCAACTTTCGCACAACAGCCTTTAGAGTTCTGACCAAGACCATATCAGATCTTTGACAATATATAAATACTAAGTAATTAGTAATAACCGAATTATCAAATATGTTTGACTAGTAAAAGGGATTTTTATTTCTCTGTGTATTTTGTAAGGTACTGTTTTGGTTCAAATATATATTTTAATATCTTAAACTTCATAAGTACATAGTCATCTGGCATGGTTAGTGACAATAAGTTTTAGCAGTGATGTACATAGCCTATTGTTAATTTGTTATATTTCAATTTTTAAGTGATTCTTATATGAGACTCAACGGATTTAAGGTATTATTTCATGTCTTAAATTAATACTTATTTTGTATTATTTGTCAAGAATGTCAGTGTAGTGCATATAAACATATTTCTTTTCCAAAAATATTACTCTATTGAAAAAATAAATACTACTCTTTTATTACCCTCTAAAAAAATTAGTGTGATGACCCAACTGTATCTTAATCTTTATAATTTCAATTTATTAGTTGTCCTTGTTTGTTATTTAACCACAAGAAGAAGAAGAAAAACAGAAGGTTGGGATAAACATCAATTAATTGGTTATTTTTTTGTTTGAAAAATGGAAGTGTTTCAACGGAAAGTTCAAGGGAAAAAATATGCATAGTGACAACCGACAAAAGGTAAAGGCCGGATAAAAAAACAAAAGAATAGCGAAAAACAAAAAGAAAAGAAAACAGTCTGACAAAATCCAAAGTCACTAAAACAATTAACTCATCATCACTGCCGACGGCAATTGGAATTTTTCATAATTTGTGTGTAAAATAAAAAATTGTCTTAGAGATCTTTTTATAGTCAAGTCAAACTTACTCTTTCTCTGCCAGCCAAATCCAACAGGGAAATTAGTTGTTGCCTAGAAAAATACTGTTACCATTTTTCTAAAATTTAAAACTAAAAAGGAAAACAAGAAACCAGAGAATCACTTGTTTCTCTCTCATCCCCCTGTAGTTTCAAATTTAACCTTTTTTCCTTTTAGCTGTCTCGGAAGAAATAAGGAGGAGAAACCTCTGTGGTTTCTTCAATCTAAATTCTTGAGAAAAAGGGGTAGAAGAAAATAAAAGGAGAAATTTGAAAAAAAAAATATAGAGATGGAGAGCATCCCAGGGTGGGAGGTGGCGTTTTTGTGTGGAATTGCAACATGGGTTGTTTTGTCTTCAATTTTTAATGTGACCCAAAAGACTAGATCTTTCACTCAACATTGGGTTTCTAGTTATGTTGTTTCTGGCACCCCCATTACTTTAAGGATCCAGGTTTGCTTCACAATATGCAAAATTCTGGAGATTTTATGATAAAGTTTATGTCTTTTCTGAATTCTGTTTGATGGGGTTTTCTCTCTTCTTTTTTTTTTTTTGTAGAAATATCAGCACAAATATTTGGATGCCTTGTTTTCTGGTCTTTCTTGTGTTGTTTCTGTGCCTTTCTACACTGCTTTCCTTCCCTTGCTATTCTGGGTATGTTTTTCAGTTTTACATTTGGAGCTCAAAAGTTTAAAGCTTTCTGTTGTAAGTTTAAGGCATTTTTTATGTTGCAGAGTGGACATTGCAAATTGGCTAGACAGATGACCCTTTTGATGGCCTTCTGTGATTATGTTGGTAACTGCATAAAGGTACTCTCTTTTCTATTAACTTTACTTATCTTGTCAGTTTTAATTTTGTTAGGTCATGGTTGGTTTAATAATGAGCTAAATGTGTCATTTCCAAAATAATAATACTAAGCTAAATGTGTGTGCAGGATGTGGTATGTGCTCCTAGACCCAGTTCATCAGTTGTTAGGAGAATAACGGCGACCGAAGATGAGAAAGAAAATGCTCTGGAATATGGACTTCCTTCTTCACACACCCTCAACACTGTCTGCTTGTCAGGGTACACCTCTTCTTTATGTTGTGCCACTTGATATCTGCATTGATGGAATTAGCTGAAGATTCCTATAGATTGGTGTGTGCACATTATATCCGTCATATGTGCTGAGAACTTAACGATATTGTGATCTAGGAAAAATCAATAATGT
Source organism: Nicotiana tomentosiformis (assembly GCF_000390325.3). NCBI lineage: Eukaryota > Viridiplantae > Streptophyta > Magnoliopsida > Solanales > Solanaceae > Nicotiana > Nicotiana tomentosiformis. The sequence goes on along the minus strand of NC_090814.1, from coordinate 48,960,422 downwards.
TTCACGTCAAAGAGAGTTACTGTTTCGACAGGCATAGATCTATATTTCTCTTCCTAAGGTGAAAAACTTAATGCTTCTTTCGCATTATTGATAAAAAAACATATGTTTACTACTTCTGAGGGAGAATAGTCCGGCAGTACTTTGATCATGTTTCTTTTTGTGGTTGGCCAAAATGGTTTATCAAGTGTTTGAATATGCCCATTCCTCCAAACATTTTCTTTTCTGTGAATTGGTGGCCAGAAGGGGCAGTATCCAACCACCTCTTGGGTTGTAATGTATACTATAGAGAAGGAAAAATACTCAACGTGCTGCATTTTTGGTAGCAAAATGCTTTACTCATGCCTCATCTAATCAGCATATTCTTACTCCTCTTATTCTCTTTTATGGATAAATCAGGTTCCTTCTTCAGTACATCTTATCCTACACACAAAATGAAGATGCCATTATTGGATTAGCTGGATTTGCAGTCGTTTGTTTGTTTGTTTTCTTGATTGCAGTAGGTAAGTTTTACCTTGCACAAGGCTCCTATCTTTCTTCTTTAAAACGTCCAGGATTGAATATTTGCTTATTTATCAGGAAGAATATACCTGGGAATGCACAGCTTGATTGACATCATTGGGGGTCTAGCTTTCGGATTGGCAATCCTGGCATTTTGGCTCTCTGTTCACAAATGCATTGATGATTTCGTAGTCTCGGGGCAAAATGGTATGTGTGCTGCTACCTGTTTGAATTTGCTTTGGTCTTAAATGGATATGGAGTCAGGTTCTTAATGTATTGGCGTAAAGGTTCTTAATGTATTGGCATCTGTCGGAAAATCCTCTTGTTCTTCATATATCGGGTGTTATAACCTCAGAGCTGGATGAGAGAAGACATAGCTCTTTGCACCAATATCGATGGTAGATTTTTTGGACGGCCTTTTGCGGACTTTCTTTGAGTTCTTTCATAATAAAAGAGTATAAATCAGTCATTACAGACAGATATAATCGCTTTAAGTTCCCTCTTGAGCATGAAGATGCCCTGTGCTCTGCTTCAATATCATTTTCCCCTGAATCCTAATGAGGGGCTTTGTCAGTATTTGGTTCTTATCAAGGATTTGAATGAAAGTTTGATATGGGTAGACTGAACCTAACTTTTAATAATGCCCATATTCAGCAGCAAATTTTATCGAAGAGCAAATATTTTCTGCTTAAAATCTGATGCTATATATCTAGTATCCGTTGGCGAAAAATAACATAAAGTTTAATGCGCATGCAATTAGCTGACTCAATAAATTCAGTTATTGTCATTAGGCAACTCCTGCAGTCATATTAAGATAGCTTAATTTGTATGTGCAATTTTGTCTCGTAACAATGCTTGTTTTATCCCTACCAGTCAATTTGAAAGAATTGTGTTCTTCGCATAACCCCCAAAAACTCTATGCTGGGAAAGCTAGATGCTTCACCTCGGTTAACCCCAGCGCTTCAGTGCAGGCTGAATGTCTTAAGGAGGACAACACTAAACAAGAAAATAGAGATATCGAGGATATACTAATTGTTAAGGAAACTTTATTGATGAATGTTAATGATAAGGTAGGAAGATTTGAAGTTTAGTAAAAGAAAATTAGTCACTAATTTGAACTAGGAACTTGCATCTAAATCAGAAATTTAAAATGATCTTTGAATTTGATTTACATGGTTTGTAATTCTTTGGTCCGTATAAGTAGTGAACATATTTACAATTATTATTTTGCAATATATATTTTAATCTATTTCTTTCATTTGCGCTCTTTTTCAGTAACGCTCATGCTTTAATTGCTCTTAAAGTCCTAATAGATGTTTGACGCTTTTCTATGCTTTTTGCCTTTGATTCACTGGAAAGAACATTGGTTATGAGAAAATTCTATCTTTTGATTATTTAAGAAAGAAGAAAGTCAATTCTTTGACAAATGGGAGTTTTTCCAAATTTTTATATCATCTTTATTGCATATTTGCATGATTATATATCTTGTCCGTAGTTCTGAGATTTGGCATCTTTTGCAGTTTCATCCTTCTGGGCTGTGCTCAGCTTCTTATTGCTCTTTGCTTACCCAACACCGGAGATGCCAACTCCAAGTTTTGAGTTCCACACAGCCTTCAATGGTGTGGCATTGGGAATTGTAAGCACACAACAGTATTTCCTTGACTTTATCTTGTGAAGTTCATTTTTCTTCTTCCACCTATTCCTTTGTTGAGACCTCCCACTGAGATTTGTGTTCATTGACCAGATTGTTTCAGTATGTTTGCATAAAATTTGTAGAACTGAAAAATGACTGTATAGCGAAAAATGTGGGCAACAGCTATATCTCTGTGCTTAGCATATGATTGTAATATTTTGCTTCTCCTGATTCATAGTTCATGTGAATCAGTTATCTAGATATATAAAAAAAGGAGATATTGTTTTGCGAAGTTACTTCTTCCGTGCTGCTTTTCTCCTTGATGAGTTAGTCAGAAGGTAGTCGTCTATTTAGAAAGTGATTGTCTTTGGACAATTTGTTGGAGAAAATGGACTTTCGACTGTTCAACCTAACATTTTCTTTTACTCTTAGTAAACTTGTTATTTGTCGCACTTTGACTTGTATGATTAACATGGTTCTGTTGGTAGTCATCAAACTCCATTTAAATTGAATGACTAATAGTGCAAAGGCATCTTAGGATTAAATATTGGTGCGGGTAGGCTGTCCTGAATTAGAAGCCATTTTGTGTTGCTACCTTGGTCTTGGTAGCCAAAAAATAAAGAGTATGCATGCTATTTATTGGCTATCAACGAAACAACTAGATATGTCAAGGAGTAGCATAAGTGTCCAATTCCTCCTCTCATATTTCGTTCGCATAGCTATTATTTAAGCAAAAAATGGAATAAGTAGAATTGTTGGAGAGGGAGAGAGAGGTGTCTGCTCTTTTCCTTGTAGGTCCACAGTCAATCTTAACTTGTGTCTTCTGCTCAAGCGCCATCCTTTTTGATTCCTACTCCTGTTTACATTCCTGCTCAACACCTCACTCTCTCTGGGGATGAGGGCTAATAATCCTGTAGACCTTAGTTATTGTGGATTCAAATGTTTAGGATTGAGGAAGAACTACTTGGTATTGGTTTTCTCTATGAGAGTTCACGTAATGAATTTCATTCCTTTTGTTCTAACTTTTGGCAAGGTTACTGGCAGTAATTTGCTTTTAGTTATGATGCATGTCCTTGTGCTCTGCCTTTTTTTGTTTTCTGGACGTAAGAAAGGATGAAACGATCTCTTATAGAAGATAGGTGTACAGGGTAATTGCAAGTGTCTCTAATTTCATGAAAAAAATTCTTCTGTCCAGGTAATTGGCGTCCAGCAGACATATCATCAGTTCCATCATGAGAGTGTTCCTCGTGTCTTCACTCCCCATCTTTCTTTTCCTGCATTTTTGGGAAGAATGCTAGTAGGATATCCGACGATACTCCTTGTGAAGTTCTGTAGCAAGGCTCTAACCAAATGGATGCTTCCCATACTTGCCAGTGCGTTGGGTATCCCAGTGAGATCAACCAGCTACGTCCCATCACTAAGCTTTTCAGCTTCCGCTAAAAAGTCAGATGAAATAAAGCAAGCAGGTTATATTCAAAAGCTATTATTTTTCTCCCGTCAGGACTCGTTTGACGTGGATACTGGTATAAGGCTCCTTCAGTACACTGGTCTTGCATGGTCTGTGGTGGATCTTGTGCCTTCTCTATTCTCTCACCTAAGCCTATGATGCTTGGCATATCATGTATAATAGAACATATTTTTTGTGTTGATATGTAGGAATACGTTCTTAGCTGACCATATTGAACTCTTGTATGACAATTTTGAACTTGTGTAATATATCATTACTAATGAAAATGAGGTATATTCTGCGGGTTCCGAAAGCAATACTCTCATCTCAATTCAAAGAGGATTGTTTGATCTGTAGAGAGATAATTCGAAAAATATTATCCCCTATTTAGTTCAAGGATCGGGTATGGGATAATTGTTGGAATTAGATTTTCTTATGTGATTTACAAATCTATTATTATTAGCAACTTAATAACATTTAATTCGGACAACAAAAAACATATAAAAATAGATGATGTGGTTTAGTTGTGCTGATTTAGCTTCTCTTTACTCTAAAAGTAAATAGAATATTGAAAATCATTGAATTTGTTTGTTTGTTAATCAACAGTGTGCTTGACGCACTACCCACTTACACCATGTCTCTATTTCCAGCTCCTCCTCCAGTGCTGAAACGCATGGACAAATTAAGGAGAGATTTTCTTTGGAATGGCAATAAACTATCAAAGCCTATTTGCCTTGTAAATTGGAAAACAGTCATCAGAAACAAAAGGAAGGGGGTCTGGGAATGAAGAACCTTAAGAATCATAATGAAAGTCTTGTGATGATTCAACAGGGAGGAAAATGCACTTTGGAGGAGAACTTTGGTGGAAAAGTTTTCGTTGGACAATCCATGGCGCACCAAAGAGTGGAGAGGGTAGGCCTCTTGCTACAAATGCTAAGCAACGCTGTTTTGGACCACAGCAAAATGGACTCTATCAGTTGGAAGGGTCACTCCAAGGGCATTTTTCCAGTTAAAAGTTGTTACAATATGCTAGGTTTTAGCAACAGTGAGTTATGGCCTTGGAAAAAAATATGGTACAACATGGCACCTTTAAAGGTTTCTTGCTTCTCTTGGATTGTCGCTAAGGAGGCATGCCTCATAGAAAACAATCTCCAGAAGAGGGGTTTCAAGCTGTGCAGCAGATGTCTTTTATGTGAAGAACAATCTGAAGATGTTACCCCCCTTTTTCTGCATTGCAACGTTACAAACCATTTATGGAACATGTTCTTTTCAATATTTGGTATGTCTTGGACCATGCCTAGCTCCATTTTAGAATTGCTGAAGTGCTGGACCAGGGAGGGTCTATGCAAGAAAGCTCAAAAGACCTGGAACACTGTTCCTCAAGTTATCTAGTGGTCTGTCTGGCTTGAAAGAAACATTAGAATTTTTGAAGAAATTTATAGTGCCTTAAACTTAATTGCATTTTGTTGATCGCTTTTTGGTGCAAACTGGTTCTTGTACCAGATGTAGATGATATTTTAGACGCAATTGCTGATTTGCACAACCTGTAATTACGCCCGTTGCACTGGCTTAGTGCAAATATTTATACAATATATATTATTTACCCATAAAAAAACAAAATATGATAGGCCTTGAAGATTACTGTCACGACCCCAATTTCCCTCCGTAGAATGTCGTGACGGCACCTAGTCTCTAAAACTAGGTAAGCCTAACACTTGCTGAATTAATAGAAGAATTTGATTAACAATTAATAATGATGAAATAGAGCCTTGTTACACAACTTACAATTCTCAAAACCGATAGTACAAGTTATAAGCTCTACTGAGTTTACTACAAAAACCTCTAAATACAACTGTTTCGAAATAGAGATAAACAGTGCAAGTACAATACAAAAGGTGACTCCGAGGCTTGTGAACGCAACAACAAGTTTACTTGAGTTTCCACAACAAGATCCGTATAGCTAGCTACGATCGACTGACTCCGAATTACCTGGATCTGCGCAAAAATGTGCAGAAGTGTAGTATGAGTATACCACAGCGGTACCCAGTAAGTATCAAGACTAACCTCAGTGGAGCAGTGACGAGGGAAAGTCAAGACACCTACTGGACTAGATAACCTGAACAAATATAGGTATAGAACTAACAGAGTATGATACTCTACAGAACTACGCATAATGACAACAATAATACGGTGCTTGCAGTAGGAAGTAGAAGCAACAATTTGCAGCGGGATACCACAAGTAATAACACAGTAGAGTAAGCTGGACACAGTTTAAATCCGGTGAAAAACAAGCAAAGGAAAGACAAGTAGCAACTTGATAGGAATAATTGCTTTCGCACCAGGTTTATTCAATAATCCCCACGAGGTACCAAACCTCAAAACTCACACAATTCACGGGTCCCAATTCACGAACACTAATCACTTGGCATCTCGTGCCCTCGTTATAACTGATAACTGCAAGGACGACTTACGTACCAATATAACCAATCTCACATATAAGACAAGTAGACGGAGTACGTACAGATGATCGGTAGCATCAGTGTTCATCTTCTTAAACCGATAGGGTGGTAAAGTACGTGTATGCTTGTGCAAGTGTTCTATCAAGTTCGGGCCAACGAATAAGAGTAGAGAAAAATGAACGACACATAAGGAACGATCCTCACAATTTGCACCAAGTAAAACTCACACAGGTTAGGCACGCCACTACATAAATATCAACAACAACAACAATGCCCCGAGGCCATCACAAGTTATCACAAATCAATCCCCGACATAGCCCATCTTGTCTCGTCACGTGCACAATAATAAAGTAAATGCCTACCTTGTCTCGCCGCACACGCATAATAATTTTTCCACCTTGTCTCGCCACATGCGCAAACCCACATATATAGCCCGCCTTGTCACGCCGCATGTGCATATATCAATAGTAACAATAGCACGGCAGAAACCTCGTGCAAACAACCGAACAAACCTCCCAACAATATCACGTGCCAAAAACACAACATCACGATAGAATGACTTTCACAATATGTACTCATATACCACAACATTTCATATAAACAGTGTCAATACCACAACCGCACGTAGCCCTCGGCTCAATAAACTGAGTACAACAACAACAACAACAATAATAGCACAAGAATACGACAAGTAAATCAACTCAAGAGCTTTGGATCACAAAGAAGCGGTAGAACGAGCTCACAAAGAATAAACACAATAGGGAATACTAGCCTCAATAAGAATGGCTCAACAAGGGAGAAATAATATGTAACAAATTATTCTAAATACGGATGAGGCAACTACGTTAAAGGATAACTATACTTCGTTTAGGGTTGAGCAATTACGAAGAGATGCAATAAATTCAATTAAGGATAAGCAACGGAAAGGATAGCATGTCAATCGAAGAGGCAACAACTTCAGTTAAGGCACACAATAGTCAAATAGGCAATAAAGGTTGAACATGAAGCAATTAATTCCAATCAAGACACGTAGAGTGAAACTAGTAACTGGGAAACTTAACATAACAAAACAACTTCATATCTAATTAACATAAGAACCTAAGAGCCCTAAAGGTCAACTTTCCATAAATCAATCACGTACTCGTCACCTCGCGTACACGGACTTCACATGACACAATTAGCACCAGAGACTCAATACCTAAGGGGTAGTTTCCCCCACACAAAGTTAGGTAAGATACAAAGTTAGGCAAGATACTTACCTCAAAGAAGCTAGACCGATACACTAAAAAGACCTTCTCGAGTGAAACAACCTCCGAACGACTCAAATCTAGCCAAAATAACTTCAAATCATAAATAAACTCATAGGAAACTATTCCGGATAGTAAAGTTTCGATTTTTAATTAAAACTAAAAAGTCAATCCAAAAGTCAACCCCCAGGCCCGCACCTCAGAACCGGACCAAAATTACAAAATTTGAACACTCATTCGATAACGAGTCCAACCATACAAGAATTACTCAAATCCGACCTCAAATCGCCTTTAAAATCCCCAAAATTTAGTCTAAGAAGTTTTCATAATTTTTCCCCAAATTTTCAACTCAAATCACTAATTAAATGATGAAAATAACAATGAATTCGTGTAATATAGCCAAAACCGAGTGAGAATCACTTACCCCGATAATTTTCTTGAAAAATCCACGAAAAATCGCCACAAACCGAGGTCTCTAGGTCCAAAAATAAAAAATGAGATGAAACCCTCATTTATATGGTACCACATCTGACCTCCAAGTGCTGACCGCACATTTTTTGTGCGGTCCGCACATTCTAAGTTCCGCGGCTGCAATCCAAATTGTGCGGCCGCACTTCAGCAGCATTTGCACTACCAGGCTTTAGTAAATTGAGCATAACTTTTTGTACATATATCCAAATGATTAATGGTTTATCTTTCTGGAAACTAGACGCAAATGGCTACAACTTTCATTTTTGAATCATCTCCAAATTTCTTATATATTAAAAGATACAAGCTTCCGAAGTGAGACCATCAAACTTGCAGATTCCCCTTTCTGCGGCCGCAAGAGGATTTCTGCGGTCCGAACATTTTCTACTGCGATTTGCACATTTTCCACTGCCTCCGCACTTTGGGAGTTTGCGGCCGCACACCAGCACTCCAAAAATATGCCCTCCGCACTTCAACTGCTCCTGAACACCATCAAAGTGCCGAAGTGCCCAAACTTGTTCAAAACTCACCCGAAACACACCCGAGGCCCCCGGGATCTCAACCAAACATACTAACAAGTCCTAAAACATAACACGGACTTGCTCGAGGCCTCAAACCACATCAAACAACGTCGAAACTACGAATCACATCACAAATTGAACTCATGAATTTCTAAATCTTCCAGCTTCCAAAACTCGTGTCGAAACATATCAAATCAACTCGAAATGACGTCAAATTTTTTCATGCAAGTCCCAAATGACATGACGGAGCTAATCCAACTCTCGGAATCGCATTCCGACCCCGATATCACCAAATTTAACTCTCGGTCAAACCTCCCAACCTTCCAAAACTTCAACTTTCCATTTTTTTGCTGAAATCCTTCAAATTACTCTACGGACCTCCAAATCCAAATCCGGACGCACGACTAAGTCCAAAATCACCATACGGAGTTATTGAAATCATCAAAACGTCATTTTAGTGTCGTCTACATAAAAGTTAAAACTCCGGTCAACTCTTACCGCTTAAGCTTCTAAAACAAGAACCCTTCTTCCACATTGACCCCGAATCATCCGGAAACCGAACTTGACCACATACGCAAGTCATAACACGTAATACGAAGCTGCTCGAGACCTTAAGCCGCCAAACGGGACGCTAATTCTCAAAACAACCGGTCGGGTCGTTACAATTATAATGGTGAATCGTGTGATGGGAAACCTTCCCGCATAATTCTAAGAGTACTGAATTAGAATGGGAGATTTACCACCTTATCATTGCATGCAAGTGTTTTCCATAGTTCAATAAGGAAAAGAGAGAAGAGCAGCCGATTAAATATATTAAATCCTGATTCGATCTTCATACTTTCCCGGTGTCATAGGTTACCTTTATATCTTTCTCTGCCATGACATGCCTAAGTAGGGTGTCCACTTTTGTGTGATTCATGAAAGCCAGGCTATCACACTCTTGGGTATTCGGGAATATATAGAAGGGTATCCTAAAGCTACTTCTATCCCCATTTTTGAACTTTTCTAGTGTCATTAGGTTACCTTTCAATCTTCTCCCCTCCCCTGTGACATACCTAAGTCGGTTGTCAGCTATCATATTTACAGGGATCCAGGCATGGTAGGGTCTTTATCCTGATTCCTGAAGCTAATCCAGGATAAAAGAGGTAGAAGTGGAGGTAGTGTTGGAGTAATATTTGTGAAATTCTCTAAGTTCCAACCCAGTTCCAACAATGCACTTCTCGGCACATCATCGGTAGGGGAAAGCGGAACTGCTTGATGCTGTATACTAAATACAACAAGCCCAATTCACATCATTATGCTCAATAAAAGGAACAACTCTTCAAAAACCCAGGGTGATCCGACCCCTTCGACACTTTTTTCGCTATATACCCCCTCCATCCTTCGGAAGTGGAAGAAAGGGTAGTCTAATTTGACTACATAGTAGGGCCCCAGAACGCTAATGTTTTTCCTTATAAATACAAAGAACTAAATAAGTGTATAACCTAGGCTGCACGTATATTTCTAATCCATGTAGAAGCTGAAGAACCCTAAACATTTTTCATGGTAGACTTACATTGAAGTGATATTACATCAGTGATATGATTTATTAATTGAAATGATATTACATCAGTGATCCTTGATTTTGTCCGGAAATCATTAGTCTATACTTGTATTACAGTAAGATGCAGAAACTTAAAGGGATTAACTGCATGATCCTCTTCCTTTCATCACATGCTTCCTTAGCCCTGGAATGTGGACGTTAGAGATGTAATCTTTCCAATCTATGTTCTCTACATCAAATCCAAATTGCCATCTTTCTTCTTTAGACATGCATTCCATCAACCTTTGAGTATTGCTGTTGTCAAATCTGGAAATTTTGGAATTTTCGTTTAGTTTCATGACAAACTTTATATATGCATAGGGTTATGTTCTTAAACTCTTACCTTCCTCCATAGAAAGTGTACGGTTCATAGATATTAGCCAAGTACTTTGCTTGCTCCACTGACTTTCTACAGATATTCTCAAGTTTCTTGGACAAGTTGCCGTTTGGATCAGCCAAATCTGTTAGGCCACTCCTGTTAATGGCGTCTTGCCAAAGGTGGGACGAAAAATCCTCCATGGATCTCAGCAGCGTCATCTTTGGAACATGAATTGGTCTTCCTTTGGAATCGATGTATGGTGAATGATTGAAGTGATCAAATAGCATTCTTGCCAAGTCCTTGAAGACTAATGGATTTACAGCAGATGAAGCAACCTGGTAAACACTACTTCCTGTTTTTCCTTCTGTCCCATGTTTTGCCATGGCTGCCAACGTTGCATTCACAACCATGTCAGCTGGAACCTATAAGAGACACAAAAATATTGTTGATTACACACTACCCTTTATATTACGATTCATCTGCAATAAAATTAAATCACTGGCTTGAAGAACTTGCCACATCAAGAACTCCATTAGGGTCTACAAGAAATCCTGTGAGTTGCCCTTTACCATAGTACAAAATGATTGGATCCATCATCCTGCATAAGATTTCAAGGTTAATATTATTCGGAAATTACGTTAGCTTAAGGTAAATGGAAGTGGTCTTTTAGGTTAAGTAGAATACCTGCTCCCTTCCATCCATCCTGGAAATGGTTCCTTGTAGGTGCTCTCAATGACACTTGGTCGAATAATAACTACCGGAATATCACCTCTCATGCTGTCTATCATCATCTCTCCCATTGCCTTTGTGAATACATAAGTATCTTGCCAACCAAATTTGTTTGCTCTGATCAATTCAAAACTCTTTGTTAAGCAAATAAGTTGTGTTTATATATTTCTTAAAGTTTATAATGAAGCAAATGTCTAGTGTTGTTATATATACCTCTCTAAACCAATTTCTTTCATTTTCTGAGTCACTGAATTGTTGTCTAGAGCTTGTTTAGTCTCCAAAACTAACTTTATCTCATCTTCAACATTCAAAAAGGGGAAGGAGTTGTGATTGACTCCAGAGAGAAGATTCTCCCTTGCTATACTATCTCCAACGCAGAATGGCTTTTCCATAATTCTACCTTGTCGCTGTCCATTTACATAAGCTGTTTCCAACATGAAACAATCCAGTAAATCGATAGACACATCATTTTAGTTGAATAAGATCAACAGTGTAACTTGCCTGTAGATACTTGAAGAAAGAGTTTAAGATTGTGGCATTGTTTTGCAAAGTTCATAAGGCGGCTTGGTCCTCCAGTGTTTATATCAAGTGCAATATCGTACCTGACTTTCATTACATATTTGTTAGATATACTTGAGAAAATATGGAAAGACATACACAATTCCAAATGTAAAATTTCCATCAACCTTTCATCAAAAGTTGTATTAGCAGCTGAATTCACAATTATGTCAACCTCTTTGGCCATCATTTTGGATGTATCTTCATCAATTCCAAGATTAGACTCACAAACATTTCCTACCACAGGTACCAACTTGTTCAACATGAAAGTCTGATAAGATTTCCCATGGACTTGTTTGAGGGACTTGAATATATCAGCACTCAGGATCTAACAGTCCAAACATGTGAAAAAACTATGTTAAAGGTTGAAAAGGACCAAAACATAAAAATATTATGACTAAATAAGATTATGCATACTTCATTCTTCAATCTCTTCATAGCATGTTCTTTGTTTTTTGCCTTGATCAAGATGAATATTTTGTTCACATCAGGTGCTGTCCTCAACATCTTCTCAATTAGAACTGAATTTCCAGCAGAGCGAAAAAGGTGTTAGGAAAATCAATAGCATAGAAAGAAAAAATGAACAACAACAATCTCAATCCCAAGCCAATTGGGGTCGGCTATATGAATTATCACTGTCCATATTGCCTCATTTAAGCTCATCTTAGTCTAATACGACATCAAGAAAAAAAAAAATTATGCATTGGAAATAACCTTTTCCCAGAAAACCAGTTGCACCAGTAATGAGAAATGATTTGCCTCTCAGAAACTTGGTAATGCCTATACCATCATCATGCCTTTCGTAAGGCACCAAATCTTTCACCTTAATTTCAGCTTGGCTGCTACCATTTGAACTCAAAACCAAACTTCCTGCAGCCTCCATTAAAGCTGTGCTATGATCCGAGCTAATCACCGATGACCTCTCACTTATAAGAGAAGACAATTTTATAGCATTTGTACCACTACTTTGGCAATATATCATGTTGTCAACTTTCTTGGGAGGGCATCTTCTGGAATTATTAGACAATTTCAAAGCAGTTCTTGATATAACAGAGCAAGAACTTAGAGTGCTCAAAGCCTCCATTGATGCAAAGGAAAAGAAGAAAAAAAAGTTTAAAGGAAAATAGCAGGAAAGGTTATAGCTATGAGGTGCAAAGATGGCCTGCAACCTCTACTAGCTAGCTAATCACTGTTTTCTTGATTTTTTCTTTTTTCTTTTTTACTTTTCCTTTCCTTAAAGAAAAGACAGTGAGAAACAAGTCAACTAACAAGTTTCTATACTATAAGTGAGTTTGGTTTGATCTAAGAGGGAGCGAAAGATTGAGGGAATGTGTAGAAAAAGAAGGTTTGGTTTAGGGATATTTAAAAGGAAGAGGAGATGAAAGTTAGGAGAATGAAAAAAAAGGCACTCTTTTTGCCTCTTTCTTCACACTTATAACCAATGGCTAACTTGGCGGGAGTAATTTATATACTTGTTCTCGTTTGATTATTCAACTTTGGTGTATAAAAAAGTCAAGAAAGTATATAAGAATAAAGAGTGTGATAATTGTGGGAAGAAAATTGTGCTAGAAAGTTATCACCAGTAGCGGAGTCAAAATGGGAAATGGCACCATTGGTCAGCTATTTTAGTGTGGAGAAAACATTACTATTACTTTCCATTCTTATAGACCAAACATTATTAATTTTTCATTCTTACAACTTGTGACTTAATATGTGGAAACATAGGGCGGAATGTTGTATGTATCATGATTCATGGCCATGGGGTAGGACGTTAGCCATATAAATTTGTGGAAGCAGAGGGTGGAGTATTTTACCTATCATAGGCATGGGGAAATGACACTTTCGCTCTAGATTAGTTCAGAATTAATAGTCTTTTAGAGGAGCTGTATTATAGTGTTTAATATATAGCTGAATAAGATTGACTTCCACCTTGACATGATTAAACTTGATTTGCAAAAGAAAAAGCACACGGTCTATTTCCTCATCATAGGAGGAGTAGATTGCAATTGCTGCCTCAATGGCCAGATCTTCCATATGTGATTGAAGAGCTCAAGGTGGAAAATGCCTTTGATTTAGAGAACTAGCCATCCATATTTTTGGCGAACCCTAATAAACAACATAGGTATGCTAGGCATTAACGTCTTTACTCCTCCTATGAAGGTTTTTAAAGACCTCTAGGTTAGTTCAGAATTAATAGTCTTTTAAAATACAACCCCTTTTTTGTACACTAGTAAGATGTTAAAGATATACTATTTTCTTTGTAATTAATCCGTTTCAAAAAAAATGACAGAATTATATATTTGGAAACAATTTAACTTTACCCTTAATGAGAAGTTTAATTCGCTAGTTACACAAATATCATGGCCAACAAATTAAAGTTTTTGACCTTAAGCTTTTTAAGATCATATATTTCAATAGGTGGAGGAAAAGTATACTTTCGGCCAAATACGACCTCTTGTTCGTCCCTCCTTTGGGACAATTATATTATATTAGAAGAGGGATCTTCTAGAGCTACCCCTCCCTCCCTTTTCTTGTTTTGTTAATGACTTAAGTCAAAATTGTCATCATCTTCTTGTCCTTTTTTTCACATATTATGCTACTCCGTATATATCGTTATTTGGTTAAAGAAAGTAGAATGTCAATGTGTATATTACGTTCTTGACTGCAAGTTTACTTTGAAATTTGACTATTTCTGTCCTTTGAGTCTTAGATGATAATAATATTTGACCGCACCCACTTTAGAGTTATCACGACTCATGTAGCCAAGGTTTTACATCATTTTAGTTGAACGCAACAAATTAAGTGAAGGAATTTGCGCTGTTTTTGTTCCAGAAAGTGACACCCAAAAGGCCAAAATAGTAGAATATTTGTCTTGTAAAAGACCCTCTCAATGAGGACTAGATTAACGTCCCCTATTGATGCAATTTCCTTCTCTTTTCCAATTTTATTTTTCGAATATGAATGGTCGACTACTTTGATCAACACTTGAAACAAAAGCAATCAAAAGTGATATATCATATCTGAGAAAGTTCATACATTTCATAATTTGTATATCACTACCTATAACTGCCTTTTTGAGTTAAAGTTGATTGTATAAATATTTTTTATATTTTTAGTACATCAAACTTAAACTCTTTATATAATATTCAATGAGTTATCAAGGGCTAGTAAAGAAGGTACGCATTTGAGCTGGGCTTTTTCAAAAATGGTTCGCTACACTAACAAATACCACAAAATTGCACCGATTGTTCCCCTAAGGAACTAGTCTTGAAATATTATGCCCATTTTATATTTTATTATAAAAATTAGATTTTTTCTTCACCAAGAACAATCATAGTTCAACATTTGTAGCTTTAAATTCTTGTTTCGGGGGTAGAAACTGAAAGTTAATGATCGATTATTATTAAAATTAAATGAAGATTGATAAGTTGTGTTTAAATTATTAGGTCAACACTCATATAGTAATCTATTTTAAAAATCTCAAACCTTCATTGTTGTTCCTTAGAAAGTATTGAAGAAGAGAAAATGAGTCTTCTTGATTTGGTATTATTTGACTAAATTGGTGATCGGGGATCGTTTGTGTTAGTATTTAGAGGTTTTGTTTCAAATTTGGGACATTCATAGCAGATTTGAGGCGGTTTAATCGAAATTGCAATTGTTATTTTAAAGAACACTTTGTTGAACAACACAAATAAATTATGTCGATCGGGTAGACTTTGATGAACAATTTAACAGATAGGTCGATTGTAGATAACACAAAGTCATGCAATCTGGTAGAGTTTGGTGAACAATTGAACAAGAACAAAATCATGCTAACCAGGTAGGTCAGTGAACAATTTGACAAATAAATCAAATGCAGATAATACAAAGTCATGCTAATATGGTAGAGTTTGGTAAACAATTAAAAAATCACAAAGTCATATCAATTGGGTAGAGTTTGTGAACAATTAACAATATAGGTAGAACAAATATAACAAAAAATCTTCCAATCTAGTAGAGAAATCTCTGACAAGTAATAAGTGTGTGGGGCCAAGGGTTATTTTCTAAATACTTTTAAAAAGCAAAAATAATATTTAAAGACCAGCCCCGGCCATTCATGTCAATCACCCTATTAATACTGGAGGAATTTTCAGAAATCACTATTGTTTAGTGGCTATTAATTTCTTATAGCTACCATATACATAATTACTTCCTATAGCTACTATTCAATTGTTACTGTAGTGTATTCGTTGTATTCACGCTGATGTATTCATGAATACAACAACAAAAATCGCCTAAATCACTACAGTCCAGTTGTACGCACATGTATTCACATGTATTCGCGTTGTTGTATTCATGAATACACCAACAAAAAAGCGCCTAAAATCAGGGCAGTCTAGCTGTACACGTATGTATTCACATGTATTCGCGCTGCTGTATTCATAAATACAACAGCAAAAAGCGCCTAAAATCAGGGCAGTCTAGCTGTATGCGTATGTATTCACATGTATTCGCGCCATGTATATATGAATACAGTAACGACAATCACCTTAAAAATAGGTATGTCCAGCTGTCTAATAACGAAAATAATATCAATTAGCGTGATACACTCCTAATATAACTCAACAAAATTAATTCTAATATACCTCATTATTAACCCAATTAATTAGAATGATTTTTTCAGTTGTATATAACTGCTTTATTTAGTGTGTTTCAATATATTTTTTTACTGTTGCATTCGTTAGATTCAATATTTATATTTACTGTATTTGCTATTTTATATATTCACATATATTCAAATGAATTTGTATTAACAATATTTTAGTTATTCCTAATACATGTTATTATTGTTGTATTCGGTATATTTCACTGGTTGTATCCACTGTATTTCTATTTGTATTCCGTATATTTTACTGTATTTTAAAATTAAATGTATTCACTGTTTATATTCTGTTCTATTTTAATGTTTGTATTCAGTGTATTTCAATATTTATATCCTATATTCATATATGAAAACAAGTGTATTAAGCTGTATTTAAAAAATATAAACCTTCGAAATACATAAATACATGCAAAAAATAATGTATTTATATAAAAATATAATGTATTTGAGTGAATTTGTATAGAATATAATGTGTTTGTATCATTGCATGTGACTAAATAGCAAAGAAGGGAAAAAATGTATTTATATAAAAATATAATGTATTTGAGTAAATTTGTATAGAATATAATATATTTATATAAATACATGCAAAAATACATGCAAACCTTCGAAATACATAAATACATGCAAAAAATAATGTATTTATATAAAAATATAATGTATTTGAGTGAATTTGTATAGAATATAATGTATTTGTATCATTGTATGTGACTAAATAGCAAAAAAGGGAAGAAAGTTCGCCGAAGATGGCGTTTTCCAGCAAAGCAAAATATTGTATACATTGTATTAAAACTAAAAATGGAGACGGACAAAAACCCCGACCCTCAAATATTCTATGGCATAAAAAATATTGCAGTATCCGTGTAGAGGAATCCATTGCAATATCCGACGTAGATAAAAGTCGTAGTCTCTTTCTTTCTAATATTGCAGTACAAATCCGTTGCAAATATCCGGCATAGAAACTAAGCAGTACAAATCCATTGCAATATCTGGCGTATAAACTAAGCAGGTATTTTGCTCGAAGAGAGAGGAGGAAGAGAGAGAGAGAGAGAAAGAAGAAAAAAATTGTTGGGATTTTGTGAGAAAATCGTGTGTGTTAATTGAAAGAAAGAGAGAAAGAAGAAAAAAGTTGGGAAAGAATCTTTTGTTAATTGAAAGAAAGAGAGGAAAAACATAAATAACGTATTTCATGCCTCTATAAATACTTATTTTGCTATAAAATATAAAATATAGCTATAAAAAATAATATTTTAAAATAATTTTTATTTATAATAAATAGGGTGTCTCAAAAGTCCATATTTCCAAACAATCGTTTTATATTAGAAACTTTTTAACATGGAACACTTGGTTAAGTTCAAGTACCATGAAGGCTTATACTAACGCTGATGGATTATTTCACATGATTTGTCTCTTCTTCCTTTTTTTTTTTTTTTCGTGGTTTGAATCTCTATCCATATTTTAATACAATAATATATTGAAGGTTAATTTAACAGGATAAATTGACTTGACTAGTTGACTTCTGGCTTAGTGAAGGTCAAGAGTGAAACAAGTGATGCAAATTCAACTGTTAAGAAACCGCGTTTGCTCCTCTTTATTTGACTCCTTCTATTTTGTGTATGTAAAAACTCTCCAAATTCAGAAAATAATTTCTTTTTTTTTACTTTTTTTACCATTATTCTCCTCCTTTTAACCTAGCTGCAGGCCAATTTTGATTGGCTTTATCCGAACATCCGCTACTGATGAAGAAATCTGTTCGAAAAGAAATATTTATTAAATAATAACAGCGAAAACATCCCTAGTTAAACTTCAGAGCACATAACAACACAATTTGTTAAGGACATCTTCAAAATTTTAATACAGAACTTAATAATATCAATAGCGTTTGTAGTCCAACGGTTAGGATAATTGCCTTCCAAGCAATAGACCCGGGTTCGACTCCCGGCAGACGCAATTATTTTGCATCTTTTGCTTAATTTATTTACCTATTCTGTGCATTTATTTGTTATTTATTTCTTTTATTAATGAAAATCTGCACATATCCTTTCGGTCTATAAAGTGTGGTATGTTTTTTTTGTTTGGTCAACCATGGTATGTTTATTTTGTAAGATGACAAATTGCAGGTCCAGGGTGTTTCCCTTTCTGTGCATTTATCATATATTTATTTTGCTATTTCGAAAATCTGCATTTATTCTTTCGGTGTATTTTTAAAAAGTTTGGTAGGTTTATCTAGCCCCCTTTGGCCATAAATTTTGCCAAGTTTTTTTCAAATTTATTTTGGCAAAACCTGTTTGTTTATAAATTTTATCCATATTTTGACAGATTTTGAAAATCAAAATTTTCAAATCCCAAAACTAGCTTTGCACATGTTTTTGGCCTAAATATTACCTTTGAATTTTTTAATAATTTCAAAAATTATCCTAAACTTTTTTATTTTATAAAAAAGTGCACCATCTATTATGACCCAACTAATCTACCAGCTAGTTACTATCATTATTTTTTATTGATGGATCTTGTAATACTATTACAATTTGACGAATTGTAGTACTAGTGATTGTGTTATTAGCAGTTGATATTAAAATATCAGGTTATGATTTTAGGATAATGTATTATGTAGTTCATTAGAAAAATGATGATTTTATTCCAATTTTATCTATGTTCAGGACTATGGTTTGTAATAATGATAATTAATGGCATCGATAAAGGTTATGTATTTACAGGATTAGCAAGTTTATTTGTTTGGTATTGTTGGGTATTTTTGATAGTTTTTAGAACTTATGGGTATAAGTCACATTTCATAATCAGGTTTTTCAAAATAAATTTGGGAATTTATGGTCAAACGCTAGCCTAGTAACTTAAGGAACTGCAGGTCTTGAGTATTTCCTTTTCCCTGCATTTATTTGTTTACTAATTTCTCAACATGTGCGTTACATGCGTAAATGTCGAATCATGTAATAATAATTTTATAAAATAATATCAATATTATTAAAATAAAGCTTTGAGTTAATAATTATACATAAAAGAATAAAGTACAAGGTTAATTATCAATTTAAATCGACATACGATGACTTGTTTGTCGAGTTCAGGATAATTGGATATATATGTAAAATGATGCAGATATTTTTATTAAAATAATATAAAACAAATGTATGCTAAGCGTTTCTAGAATACTATATTTACGAAAGTAATTTCTCTATATGGTGCAAATAGTTAAATAAAAATTCTACCCTCAAACATAGTGTCTTCTCAAGAAATCAAAGTTGTACTTTAAGATTTTTCTAACACAAAAACTCAAGAAGTCTAGAAGTTAAAATAGAAGATTGAAGGAAAAAGGAACGTACCCTGTTTGTAGGAATGAAGAAGAAGCTTTTAGCAGAATATTTGTAGAGAAAAATGGCTCTCTCACTGTTGCCTTAATAGAGTAAAAAACCTTTAAATATATGTGTCTTTTGATTTTAAAGGCAGCCAACGGTTGAAGGCAAATTTAAAAGATTGGTTACAAATGGAAGAGTTGCAACTCTTGGAAAAGAGTCAAAGACACATTCTTTTTATATATACTAAAATCAAAGGGCTATTACTTTCATATTTTGATAATTTTTAGATTTTTTATAAATTTCGAGATATAAGCTTCCAAAGTCAGCTCTGTGTATCAGAAATTTCGCACACTGCTGTAAAAAAAACTAACAGTTAAAAATGATCTGAAACTTACTCGAGGCTCTTGGGACCTCAATCCAATACACCAACAAGTCCTAATATATCATACGAACTTAATTAAAACCTCAAATCACATAAAACAATGCTAAAACCACGAATCATACCCCAATTCAAGGTTAAGGAATCTAAGAATTTCCAAATTCTACATTCGATGCCGAAACCTATCAAATTAATTCCGATTGACCTCAAATTTTGCACACAAGTCATAAATGACATAACGGATCTATAAAAATTTTCAGAACTAGATTCTGACTCCGATATCAAAAAGTCAACTCCCCCGGTCAAACTTTCCAAAAATTCAACTTTCGTCATTTCAAGCAAAATTTCACTACGGACTTCCAAAAGAATTTACGGACACGCTCCTAAGTTCAAAATTACCATACGGAGCTATTGGAATCATCAAAACTCTATTTCGGGGACGTTTACACATAATTCACTATCCGGTCAATTATTTCAACTTAAACTTCCAAAACAAGAATTGTTGTTTCAATTAAATCCTGAATCATCCGAAAACCAAACTTGACCACCCTCGCAAGTCATAATACACATTTCAAAGCTGCTCGAGACCTTAAGCCATATAACGAAACGTAAATTTTTAAAACAACAAGTCGGGTCGTTACAGTTTAATAATTGGGTATTTTTTTAATATTACGCAAAAATATTGATAAAACAATATTATTTGAGTAGAAAAATAGTTAAATTATAATATAAACATACATTATCGTGGGGTATTTTTTCTCAATTTTAACTCTTTATGCAGTTCATTTAATATTACTTTTAATATTTTTGGTATTGGACATTATGGAGTGGTAATGTATTGCCAATATAGAGGATTCTGATAAAATTAATTTTATTAAAATTTTCTACATATTTTTAATAATAATTTAATAGATAAATTTTATTAATTTTAAAATATTAAATATTAGCATAGAAGGTATTGTAGTCCAAAAAATAAGTTATTGCAGTTATGCCCTTTACCTATGAGTTCTTATGTTTAATATTTTAGGGCTATTTTGGTATATTAATGTTATATCTATGCTTTTATAATAATATAGGCTCTCATTTTTCTAAATGAATTTTGACAATATAATACATTCTCATATTAAATTAGTAAGAGGACATTATAATACATTTTCGAATTAAATTAGTAATAGAAATTTTTAAGAAGTATATCCTAAAAGTAATAGAATTACATGACTAAAGATATTTACTTGTTCAATTTTATATGAATTAGACAGCCCGAAATTAATTATATTAATAGGATTCCTAAAGGTAATCATATAGGTTTCCTAACGTGTAGTATTATGTCCTAAAACTAATAGGATTATATGACTAATATCTAGAATTCCAGTTATGTCCTGTTGGCCCAAGTAAAGGATAGTTTTGAAGATTGACAAATGAACTCAGAGATGAACCAGGTCCATCACTAGTAGGCATAGACACGGGTAAATTCAAACCACGTGAGATGCACATACATGAGATAAACGAAATCTGGCATAATAATAGATATCTCCTGATCGAAAAGGGTTGTATAATTGATAAGGAGAATGACTCCTTAATCAAAGAGAACACTATCTAAGATAAGGGAGGAGTTAGAGGTTGAGATCAACTAGAACTCTTCCACCAAGGAAGAGTAGCATTAGAACTCTAGTTATTTTCTACTCTACTAACTCTATAAATCGCAGGATGTTCTCATTCTACATGGGACGCACAAAAGCATAAGTTAAACGTGAATTGAGAGCAAAATAGCAAGGCATTTTGCAAGCAGTTCGTGTGTGATTCAAGTGTGCGAACCTGAAGCTACATGAACCAGATAGAAGAACCAGCTCCAAGTGTCTGTCTTTTATTCTAGTTCAATTGTAGTAGGTGTTTTCATATTGTACCTTTCAGCTTTATCTAGAGAAAATTGTAATAGGTACTCAGAGTATTCAAATTAGAGTTAACTTGAAGTTGTCGTAGCAGTTAGAGGCTGGTTGCCACAACAGGATTAGAGTTAATCCTAGGTTTATAAAAGTATTTTGTAAATATAATTTTTGGCTCAGTGATTTAGTGGAGAGTTTGAAAAAATTCTACTGGGAAATCTGTACACGCGAAAAATTGGACGCACACAAATCACACCCCCTCTTGTGTGGTATTGAAGTTAAAATATCATGTCCTTTTATTATGAGTTATTATGCTTAATATTATAAGGTTATTTTTGTAAACCAACATTGTATTCATGCTTTTATAATAATACTAGTCTCTATGTACGTGCGTTGCACGAGAAATGCATATTGAAAATAATAAGCTTTCAATCGCTTATACTGTTGAATATGCACAAAGTAGGAAGTTTAATAATCAATTCTTTAAAATAAAAAAAATATAATATATAATTCAAATCAAGTTATCAACAACATTTTTGAATATAGGAGGAAAAAATAGAACTAATTAAATATTTTAGAATCACAATGTTATATCATTAAAATTATAAACTCACTTTAAAATACGATATTATTCACTATTATTTGTGAATCGATACTGAATAAGTATGAAGTTCAACAATTCTTAAAAAAACATTATATGTTATCAAAACCAACTCATTAATAAAGTTTTGACACAATCTAAAGATAAAATGAAACTGAATATTTTGAGAATTATGTTAAAAGATTTAAGATCACTTCGAGAATGCAACAAACACTTATGGGAAGGTATATTCAAAATTTGTGATCACGCCACATAATAAATTAACTTTGATAACATAAGGCGTAAATATTACTATTTGTGGTAAATTTTATATTTGGTTCTATGGAGAAGAATTGAAATATATCTAATGTTTGACTTGTTTTGGTTCCAACACATAATTAACTTCCCGAACTATAGATAATATTTTCTTCACACTTGATTGTCTAATATTTATAGTAAGAATTATAGATAATGAATATAGAATTTGATTTTCATTAAAATAATGAATGGACGAATACGTTTTCTTTACGAAGTGGACTCTAAGAATGATATTTTGACTTGAACTCTACAATATTTGAATTGCTTTTCCGTTTTTAGACATTAATATTTAAGATATAATTTAATTATGGAAGGGCATAATAGGCAGTTAATATTTTAAAGATATTTTTATCGTTCAACATTTAGCGTAGAACATTCATACTTTTATAATAATATAGATATAGATAGATAGATATATATTTAATAGTAGTTAATATACTGACTCAAAATAAAGGAAAGACGATATTGAGTATTTATATAATACCTAACTAAAGGTAGCTAAACAAGCCTTGAAACTTTGGAATGTACGATATGTTCATATCGTACGTGAATTCTTCTTCTGTAATGGAGGCGTAGATCAATATGGACTTGCACTATATTATGTACAATACAAGTACTTTAGATTAAATTCATTGAAAGCGACTTTTCACTTTCTTACATAGATAGATAATCTCATCCAGAGAGTGTCACAATTGCTCTATCTTTCCAATTTAAGCTAGATTGAGAAAACTTTAGTGCCATCAAAATAATATTAACAACTAATATCAAAAGTAATTTTTAATCATTAACTTAATATCCTCGTGCTTTAAATATCTTCAGTACCATATTCATGGGCAACTCTAAATCATATTGTTGACTAATATAATGCCCAAAGCATTAATATTTCATGCTCAAGTTAAGGTATTGTTATCTCAAATTATCATATATATATATATATATATATATATATATATATATATATATATATATATTATAAGTTTTACTCATGTGAAGATAATCTTTCACATATTTTCATGTGCGATAGAAAATTATATATTAACGAATCAATTTCATTTGGTAAAAGATATAATTATAATAATAGCCTGAATTATCCCTAACCATAACATACATGCAAGATACAAAATAATTATGATATTTGGATCCTTGTGACAAATTGTGATAAATGTGTCTAAGAAAGGTATTATACTATTTTTTAGCAGCTATTGATAAATTTTTCAAAGAAGAAGTACTATCATTTATAATTTATTATTAAAAATAAATAAGCATTCGAATGAAAGGGAATTCTTCCAGGACTTCTTGAAAAGCTAGAGCACCGCGCTTGTCTACAAATCTCAGGTGCTACTTAAAACATTTTAAAAGTTTTTGAAGAAAAACTATATACACACACAAAATTTTATACTAAAGACAACATTTTATTTTCCCACTAAAAGCAACGAATGAGTAGAGTTTAATTTGGATATTTAGCTACATATTAAAAGGACATAACCTTTTAGAAAAGACACTTAAAATTAAATTAGTTTTTTTTCTAATAAAACATTAAATTTTTAAAAAGGGTAGTAATTTAATTTTTTAGATTAAGGGTTCCCACTTTTATAATAACTAGTTTTAGTTTACGTGCTTTGCGCATATTCCCCGTCTTAATGAGTAATTTTAATTTAAAAAATTACATAAATATTATTCAAAAATTATGTTTGAGTTATAAAATAAAAATGTGAGAACCTAAAATTAATGAATATTGATCCTATATAATTAACTTAATAAACTAAGAAACTTTGTCTCAAATTCACTTTAAACTCTATTCTAAACTCTTTCAGCAAGAACACATAGTCTTTAAAGATTTAAGAGTTTTTCTAAAGATACTTTTGAAAAGCTATGTCACGACCCAAAATCCACTATAGGTCGTGATAATGCCTAATGCCACCGTCAGGCAAGCCAACAGTGATTTACCAATTTGATTATTTATTTTATTACCTTTGAAATCACAATTTTAATAAGAAAAAGGAGATTTACACTTCTAAATCCACGGGAACGTACAACCTTTGTAGTTTATAAAAGAAATGAAAGGCGATAATAATATACGAAACCATAAGCATCAACTAGTATAACCCCAAGATCCGGTGTCACAAGTACATGAGTATTTCTAAGGAGTACAATAATAATACAACATCTGTCCAGAATATAAATAAGACAGGATAAAATAAATAGTACGATGGAGACTCGGTGGACTGCGATGCGTAGCCTGGAATAAAGCTCACATAAAGTCTCCTCAACAGGTGCGCCCACGCGCCAAGATAATCACCAAATGAACCTGTCAGATCCTGCATATTTAGTGCAGAAGTGCAGCATGAGTACGTAAATCAACGCGTACCCAGTAAGTATCTAGCCTAACCTCGAAGAAGTAGTGACGAGGGGTCAACATCGACACTTACTAGAGGTCTAACAAAGCAATATAATAAAATAATAAGCAGATGTGAAACACACAGCCATAATGGGGTTAATCTGTGAGTTACCTAATCTTTCAAATATTTCTTTTAAAATACGAATTTTCCAATCTTGTATTCTACCTCATCAGCTCAGATGTATCAAGTACCAGAAACAAACGGATAAGAAGTACCATGTAAAATATCGGGCATCAGTGCGAGGATAATCTCGTGAGTGTTCGGACTACCATCGATATAACGCACGATTATGCCGAGGTCGTTCGGCCTGATCCAGAATAATATGCACACTGCCGAGGGTCGAGCGGCACGAACCATAGATGCATCTATTATACTGCCGAGGCATTCGGCCCACTCCACAAGAAAGGAAGGAAATTATCGAATCATGAGACACGTACTTACAATACAGTACATGTCTGCAAGGTGAATATAATCTTTACCGTTTCTCCATAACTAGCCAACAACTCAAGGTGATAAGGTTCGGCCTAGTATACATACATTTATTTCTACATCAATTTTAATTATAAATTCAAAAATTAAGCCAGTAAAACGAGTCCAAAATAATTCAAATATTACATGATAAAGTCCTAAGTCTACCCGGACATAAATATGCTTTATCCACGTACGGACTCTCATCACCTCGTGCGTACGTAGCACCCACAACTAGTTGCACATAACAATATTTATCACCTAGGGGATAGTTTCCCCCTCACAGGGTTAGACAGGAGACTTAACTCGCTCCGAAGTACCTTAACCGGCTCCAATGCCACTCTAACACTCAACTCCAAGCCAAACGTTCCGAAACTAGTCAAACAATGAGCAATTCAATCAAAATATACTCCAATGCTTATAATTAATCAATTTATAACAATTCTCAACTCCGCTTTAAAAGTCAATAAGTCGACCCTCGGGCCCACGTGCCCGGATTCCGAAACTTCTTAAAGATAAACTTTACTCATAATACCATTAACTCAAATATATAATTTATTTTAATTTCTATGTCCAATGTCATGGTCAAAATTCAAGAATACCAATTTCTAGGTTTTCTACCAAAATCCCAAATTTTTACTCATTTCCATGTTCAAATCCACATATAAACTATGTATTTAACTCACAATGTGAAGAAATAACTTACCCCATAATAGATGATGAAAAATAACAGTCCAAAATTACTCTAAGGTCGGATCCCATGGAAGAAATAAGTGAAATTGAGCCAAACCCCCATTTTAAAACCTCATTGCCCAGCCCGTCCTTCGTACCTACGACCAAACTGTAGCTCCTGCGACTCCGCACCTGCGGAAAAATCCATCGCAGGTGTGGTTCCTTCTAAGGCCAGGTAAATCCGCATCTACAGACAAAACTCTCGCTCATGCTCAACCGCTTCTGCGGTTCACCTCACGCTCTTGCGCTCCCGCACGTGAGGAGATCGTCCACTTCTACGACCCCAGCTGTCCAACTCGTATTCCGCTTCTGCGGAGCATTCATTGCATCTGCAGGCTCGCAGATGCAGAAATATCCTCGCATCTGCGGCCATCCCGTATCATTCCAAATGTCGCTTCTGCGACTACAAGGCCGCACCTGCGGGCTCGCACCTGCGGCCCTTTCCACGCAGGTATGATTGCGCCAGATCCCAGCTGCCTCGGCACTTCTCCCAAGCCCAAACTCGATCCTCTTTTGATCCGATCCGCACCCAGGTGACGAGCGTAAAACACACACTTAAATATGCTCGCTAGTCGAATATAATATAATATAATATCGTATCCACATGGATTGGAGTTAAACAGTATTATCGTAGTTTGTAGCTAGATTGCTATCCAAGATGATAAACAATTTAGATTTATATGGTTAATACTAAAATTAATTAAGAATCTAAAATCTACAGCTATTGACTAGTGACTATCGAAATAAGGAATAAGCAATTAAGGTTATCAGTGGAAGAGGATAGGGTTTTGATAAAATAAGTGCAAGATAATTATTCGGGATCTAACTCTAGATAATTCACTTTCAATGTTCAAGTGAGTCTCTCGAATTCACTCTATTATTAGATCAAACGTTCAACAAAAACTCCTCTCTCGATTAAGTCTTAACCTCACGAGATGAACCAATTTACGCACTGTGAAGATATGCAAGAATGCGTAGTGGATCGGTCTTTAGGAAAACCTCTTTCGATTATTCTCCTAACTAAATTTAATCAATGATTTAACTAGCCTCTTTCGATTATTTAGAAGAATCTATGAACTCAACCAATAATATAATTCAAAGATATCACAAGTTATGCCTCTTTCGATTACAAGAACAAGTAAATATAGATGCAACAATTAAATCTTCCAAAAATAATTCAAATACATAAAAATAGAGTAATAATCTACAAACAATCATCAATACACCCAATCCATCAAAACCCAAAAGGATCTATTTCATATACATGGAGAAGTTCTTCACAAATATAACTAGAGTATAGGAAAACATAAATTCAATCCAAACCCAAATCTTGAGTGAGGAAGGAATGATGAAGTCCTTGTGCTTGTATTCTTCCAACTCCTCCTTAGCCTCGTTAGGTCGAAATTGTGTCAAAAGTCCATCTAAAATGATGTTTTGGTGTATTTAAGCCGCCCCCAATAAACCCCGAACGAAATTACCCTTTCTTAACCGAAATGTGACGTCACTCTAACATTTTTGGGCTACCACGCCCCGCGCCGCTCCATGCGGCGCTCATGTAGGGAATTCCAGAACGTGCCAAAAAATCATTTCTAGCCGCTTTTTGCACTGTCGCGCAGCGCCTTACGCCGTCCCATGCGGCGCGGCAATGTAAATTTGGCCAGAAATTGAGTTTTGTTTCACTTTGCAGGAAAATTACACTAGCGCTACGAGGCCCGCGGGGCGGTAGTGTAATTTTCTAAGAGTGAATTCGTTTTCTCCTGTTTTGATATCCAGACTTGGTTTTCGACCCCCGAACGTGATCCCGGCTTAATTGCTTGGGCTTCTACTCAGATTTTAAAGCTGCAAATACTCGAATTAGCTCCACAATATCTACATAACTCGAAAATTACTCCTACACGGCATAATACATAAAATAAGTGCAAAACACTACTAATTAAATCTCAACACAAGTAAAGTGTATTGAATTAGAGTGCAATAACCGACTAAAATACGGGATTATAGCTTACCATCACTGGGCCCCCGGTGGGACCAACCCCGTCCAAATATACCAACACATCCCAAAATATGACACGGACTTAGTCGAAGCTTTAAACCACGTCAAACAACATCAAAATTACGAATCAACGATCGAAATCTTTCTTTAAACTTTCAAACTTCGCCGAACGCGTCCGAATCACACTTAAACATTCCAGAATGGACGCCAAACTTTACGCACAAGTCATAAATCACATTACGAACCTATTCCAAGGCTCGAAATCTCAAACGGACATCGATAACGCTAAAGCCTACTTCAAACCAAACTTAGGATTTCGAAATGATAACCTTCCATAATAAGCGCTGAAATGATCCCGGACCACCCGATACTCAACCCGAACATACACCCAAGTCTGAAATCATCATACGAACCCATTGGAACCTTCAAATCCCGATTCCGAGGTCGTTTACTCAAAAGTCAAACCTTATTCAATTCTTCCAACTTAAAGCTTCCGAAATTAGAATTTTCCATCCAAATTCTTCCAACGCGCTAGAGCTCAAAACGACCGGTCGGGTCATTACAACTATTCTCAGATTCATTCAAGGAGACACAAACAAAATGAATTAGCTGTATTCTTATTACGATTCTTCAAAGATCAAATAACACAAAATATTAACAGTACGTGAATTGATTATTTTGGGGAATTAATTCTACACGAGTTGATTATTTTATATAATTAGAACAAGAATTTTAAATGCATATTTAATTTATTTTGCTTTGAAACAATTTTACGTGCTTCGTGTACTTTCCTTGAATGTATTTTTATTTTTGTTCTTTGGTGATGATCTAGTAAACTATACTCTTCATGTTACGCATATTTATAGTACACGCACTATCTCAATGGGTAAAT
This sequence comes from Nicotiana tomentosiformis, assembly GCF_000390325.3. Classification (NCBI taxonomy): domain Eukaryota; kingdom Viridiplantae; phylum Streptophyta; class Magnoliopsida; order Solanales; family Solanaceae; genus Nicotiana; species Nicotiana tomentosiformis. Next base: position 48,931,364 of record NC_090814.1, on the reverse strand, counting down.
TTCATTTAAAGAATCGTATAAATATTATATTAACATATTGTTTTAAATTATATAATAAAAGTAGATGTTACTTTAAATATGACATTGATCCTATATACATAACTCAATAATAGAAGAAAATATCCCATAAAAGTTCTCAATTATTAATCAATATATTCAACTAAAAATATGTTCTAATTTTATAATTCCATCACTTCAAATTCACAAGTTGTTATGCTTCCTTTTTCAGTTTCGGCAATCACATGTAACCTTTGAAAATGTAAGCGTTTCTTAAAAAAAAATTGATAAGCTATTCACAAGTTCATTTTACAAGACACAAACAAGATTAACAAATTGATAGAAAACAATAATTTTTCTCTCACAAGTAAAATGCAAATTGTTATATTTTTTTACAATAAACAATACTCCTATATGAATTGTTTCCAACATGTTACAAAAAAATTACTATTACTTATTTTTTATAATCTAATTACATAATGAAGACAATGAGTTCTGAAAAAGGAAAGGAAAATAAGGACTACTAAACCTAGAGTATTTTAAGCAAAAAACAAAATCTCGTAAACGTGAAAAAAGGATTTCTAAAATTGGAAAAAGATAAAGGAAATAAGGACTCCTAACCAAATTTTATTAATGATTTCTTTCTAATTTAATAAGGAAATATTTTTATAAATAAAATTCTAGTTGATTCTAAATTCCTAAATATGAGAAAGTAACTTAAATTATAATTTTGTTCAATGTACAATCTGTATCTATATTCTATATCTATATCTATATTATATTAAAAGGAGGGTAGTATGCATTGTGATTAAGACAAGTGGCAAGCTAAAATGAAGCCACTTGGCAATTTTAAGACAACATTAATAATTAGAAATTATAAATGAAAATATAATTAATGGAAGTAGTTGAATGAATCTTATACATAATCTAAATAGATTTTACACAAATCTAATATGTATATCTATATTTATATCTATACCTATTTATATATTGATCCACTCATAAAATTTCTTCTATATTAGCTAGAAATATGGAGTTAAAGAATTAATTAAAAACTATAATAAATTAAAACAAATATAGAAAGACGTAAATTGAGATAACCTATGATTATTTATACTTTGGAGTAATTTAAAATATAAAATAAAAATAAAATTTACTTAAGATATTAAAATTTTGATCAGTTTAAGAACTAAAACATTTCAAGCATAAAAATAAGATCTTACATAAAATATACAAATTATTTACAAAGTAAGAGAAAAACTTAAATAATTATTAAAATATTTTAATAACAAGAATAATAAATCCTTATTAATATTGACAAATCAAAAAATGAATATTTTATACGTAAATAAATATTTTTATATAATTAAAAAAATTAAACTTAATAAGAACAAATTATAACCATTCGGATAAATGACAAATGGATTACTATGTGAAAGAATATACATAAAAGATAATGTTATAATATTAAGTATTGAATAATATACTAGCAAAACTAAGGAACTTATAGATAAGAAAATCAAAAATTTCATCATACAAAAGAAGAAGGATAAAACTTATTTAAATTTGAGATGAGAAAGTTTTTGTTTAAGTATGATAAGAATTGACATGCATGTATATAAGGACAAATAACTAAAGTCTAACAGATAAAGAAAAAATTAAAAATATTGAATAATAAAAATAAATTAGAGATAATGTGAGGATATTTATACTAAGAATTACTTTAGAAAATAAAATAAAGCAAATATGCAATAATTAAAATTTATTGATAAATTTAAATAATTTAAGAATTTCAATCAATTGTTTAAAAATAAAAAATTATTTAAATAAAATAAAATTACATATCTATCTAAATTATATTAAAAATAGTAGTAGATAAAAATATTAAATAAAGTGAAAAGGTAAAAACAATCACACGAAAACGTGATAATATTACATATTAAATAACATTATAGCAAAAGTAAGAAAACTAATTAAAATTCAAAAAAATCTATATTGAAAATAAAAGAAAATTACTATTTGAACTTGAGATTAGAAAGTTCTTAAAGTTATGATGAGAACGCTCAAAATACGGATATGACCACTAAATTGAAGTCTTGCCAGATAAAGAAAAATAAAAATTTGATACAAAATTAAAAATTTAAATATACTAAATAAATATATCATGTAGGTAATTTCACTAATGAAAATTAAAAATCAAATTTGTATCTTGAAACTAAAAGAGAAAACAAAATAAATGTACGTAATACAAGAAAATTATTATAAGAAAATTCAATAGATTTGAAACATTATAAAAGAACTTATGTATTATTCCTCCCGTTTCAATTTAGATGACCCATTTTGCTTATGGAGAATCAAACTAAGTGAAGTTTGACCAATATCTTAAAATATATTTTATTATCGTATTGACATGAGAAAAATTATAGGAGTAACTTATAGTGCTTTTGGTGTAGTTTTGTATATTTAAATTTTAATTTTAAAATACTAAGTTGAACTAATTTAATTTAGCTTCATAGTTTAGTCAAGTTATCTGTCGATAAGCAAAATGTGTCATCTAAATTGAAACAGCGGGAGTAAATTTTAGACTAATTTGAAGTTATATTTTAAAATAAAATATAATATTATTTTGAGTATAGGTAAAATATTTATGTAAAAATCTAATTAAAATTTCGTAGTAGGAAAGATAATGTATAAAGAGGAAAATAGAGATAGTGCAAGGATACTTATATTTTTAAATTTATTTAAAAATAAATAAATAAAATTATTAAATAATACTCAAAAATATTATTAATATATTTAAATGATGAAAGAGATCCGAGTAAGAGGATAATAGTGTAAAAATACATTAAAATTCAAGAATAACTTTTTTTTATATTTTTTAATATGTAATTATAAAAAGGGTAATAAGCAAGACATTAAGTCAATTTATAAGCGAAAAATATCACATTACAGTATAACAATATTAAGTAATAAATAATGCAAAAACTATAATGTAACGACCCAACCGGTCATTTTGACTGTTAGAATCCCGTTCCCTAAAAACAAACTCCCCGTATGTGCTTTTAATAATTTATGACTTGCGGGGATGGTTGGTTCGGGATTTGAAAGTGTTTGGGTTGAAATCGTAATACTTGGTTCCTTAAGTTAGCCTTAAAAGGCCAAGTTTGACTTCAATCAACATTTTGAGAAAATGACCTCGGATAGAATTTTAATGATTCCAACAGCTCCATATGGTGATTTTGGACTTAGGAGCGTGTTCGGAATTTTATTTGGAAGTTTGTAGTTAAGTTAGGCTAGAAATGGCTAAAATAGGAATTTAAGTTTGGAAGTTTGACCGGGGAGTTGACTTTTTTATATCGGAGTAGGAATTCAGTTTTGAAAATTTTCATAGCTCCGTTATGTCATTTATGACTTGTGTGCAAAATTTGAGGTCAATCAGACTTGATTTGATAGTTTTCAACATCGAATGTAGAAGTTGGAAATTTTAAGTTTCATTAAGCTTGAATTGGAGCATAATTCGTGGTTTTAGCGTCGTTTTATGTGCTTTGAGGTTTCAAATAAGTTCGTATGATGTTTTAGGACTTGTTGGTATATTTGATTGAGGTCCCGAGGGCCGAGTGTGAGTTTTGGATGATTAACGGATCAAAAGTTGGACTTAAAATAGCTGCTGTAATTTTTCTCTTCTGTTGGAAATTCTGGACCAAGATCGAGCCCAAGATCGAGGCCTAAGATCGAGGCCCAGGATTAAGACCCAAGATCGAGGCCATGATCGAGGGTCATGATCGAGAGCCATGATCGAAGACAAAGGCTCGAGGGCTATGATCGAAGCCACGATCGAGGCCGAGGATCGATGTGATGACTCAAAAGGTCATCTTATGTTTTAGAACTTGAATCTATGTTCTTAAGCCTTAAAAATCTCATTTATACCCTTTTCGATTTGCGTGCACAGTCCGGGGATATTTCCGAAAAGCTTTTATGTTAAAAATTGATGAAAATAAGAATTTATGCCTTAAAAGTTGATTTTAGTTGACTTCGGTCAATATTTTTGGTTAACGGGTCCGAATCCGTATTTTGACAGTCCCGGTGGGTCCGTATCAAATTATGGGACCTGTGCGTATGTCTGGAATCGAATTCGGAGGTCCCTAGCTTGAGTTATGAATTTTTTTATGAAAATTAAAAGTCTGAAAATTATTTATTTTTAAGAATTGATTGATGTTTGGTATTGTTAGTACCGGGTCCGTATTTTGGTTCAGGAGCCCGGTACAGGTTCATTATGATATTTAAGACTTGTCTATGAAATTTGGTGAGAAACGGAGTTGATTTGACGTGATTCGGACGTCCAATTGAGAAAATAGAAATTTTAAAGTGTTCTTGAGAATTTCATTTGATTTGGTGCTAAATTCGGAGTTCTAGGTATTATTTTGGCGATTTGATTACGCGAGAAGGTCCGTATGATATTTTTAGACTTGTGTGCATGTTTGGTTTGGAGCCCCGAGGGCTCGGGTGAGTTTCGGATAGGCTACAGGATGTTTCAGACTTAGAGTTTCTGTTATTTTGCTGTTGCTGTTGCTGGTGCACAGGTATTTTGTGCTTCGCGATTGCGAAGCAACTCTCCCGATCGCGAAGTGTAAACTAGGCTGGGAGGTAAATTCTTCTTCGCGAACGCGAAGGACTGGTCGCGAACGCGAAGCATTGGAGGTGGTACCCTTCGCGAATGCGATCAGTCTCCCGCGAATGCGATAGGTTAAGGGACCTGGGGGAGGGGGTCATGTTCTTCTACGTGAAACGCGTCCACTGGGTCGCGAACGCGAATGCTTGGGGGGGAGCTGCCTTACGCGAACGCGTAGAAAGACTCGCGAACGTGAAGGCCTTAGGCCACTGTGCATCGCGATCGTGACAAGCCTCTCGCGAATGCGATGAAGGCCTGTCCAGTGTTTTAAAACAGACTTCAAAACGGGATTTGTTCAAAATTTCATATTTTCTTCCATAGAACTCGACCTAGGGCGATTTTTGAAGAAGGATTTCGACACCCAATCATAGGTTTGCACTTTCTAACTTGTTTTCTTCAATTTCCATCATCATTTATTGAATTCCTAGTCTTTAATCTTGTTCTTTAAGGGTAGAAATTAGGAATTTTGGGGGAATTGGGAATTTTACAAATTTGGGAATTTAGACCTCGATTTGAGGTCGAACTCCAGAACTAATTACATACTCGGGTTCGGGGGTGAATGGGTAAATGAATTTTGGTCTGAACCTCGGGTTTTGACCAAGCGGGCCCGAGGTCAATTTCTTTTGACCTTTCGGAGAAAAATTTGAGAAATTTAATTTATGCAATATAATTGATTTCTTTAGCAATATTTGATATTATTGAGTCATTTTTGAATAGATACGAGTGGTTTGGAGGTGAATTCTAAAGGAAAAGCTGTGATTGAGAATTAAGTGGCCTTCGATGCGAGGTAAGTGTTGTGTCTAACCCTGACTTGAGGGAAATAGGAACCTTAGATTATTTGTTAAGTAAAATTTATGTGAGCGGCGTATATGTGAGGTGACGAGTACTTATGCGCCGCCAATTTACCTGTTTTTTCATGTTTCTTCCGTTTTCTTATATTGTCTCTTCCTATGCCTAATTGCTACATGTTTATACTAGTATTGTTAAATTGATCGTCATTATCATGTTTACGGATTTTCTGTTGGTAATCGAGTATTTATTTAAAAGTTGAGATTTATATTGTGGAACCAAATGTTGAAGTAAGGTTTGTACTTGTTATTCTATCTCCCTGTTGTTATTTATGCATTGCATTATGGTAAGGGAAAGTGTTAGTGCACGAAGGGTGATGTCGTGCCATATTGTGAGTGTTAATGCACGAAGGGTGATGCCGTTCCATATTGTGAGTGTTAATTTATGAAGGGTGATGTCGTGCCATATTGTGAGTGTAAAAGCACGAAGGGTGATGTCGTGCCATGATATGAGAGTTAATGCACGAAGGGTGATGTCGTGCCGTTTCTATTGATTTTATGGTGAGATTGAGAGTAAAAGAATGAAGGGTGATGTCGTGCATTTTTCCTTACTGTATTCACTATTCCTATCGATTCATGGTATATTGAGTGCTCCGGTGATCATTCGGTTGTAGTTCTTTATCTTGTATTCCCTTCAGTATGTTCCCCTCTCGATATTTCCTATTTAGTTCTTCATTTTTGTTATTTGTATATACACTGTTAAATTGTACAGGTTGATTTGTAGGTGCCTTGCCTTAGCCTCGTCACTACTTCGTCGAGGTTAGGCTCGACACTTACCAGTACATGGGGTCGGTTGTACTGATACTGCACTCTGCACTTTCTGTGCAGATTTTGATACCGGCTCGGGTTGATCGAGATCTTGCTATTGGTCCGCTGTCCGAAGACTCAAGGTAGATCTGTCGACGTTCACATACCTTGAAGTCCCCATCTATCTTTTCTGTTCTACTGTTTCTTTCATTCAGACAGTTGTATTTCTTTCAGACTATTACTTGTAGTAAATTCTAGAATACTCGTGAATTGTGACTCCAGATCCGGGTGGTAGTAATTAATACAGTTTTATGATATTTCACACTTATTATATTTCATTTTAGTTAACTATTGTTAATTACTGAATGGGAATAAGGAATTGATTTAATGATTCTCTAACGTTGGCTTGCCTAGCAAGTAAAATATTAGGCGTCATCACGGTCCCGTCGGTGGGAAATTTTGGGTCATGAAAATCGAGGTCATGATCGAAGACCCATGCTCGAGGTCCATGATCGAACCACAATCGAGGCCGAGGATCGAGGGCTGCTTGGGCAGAATTATAAAGGAGGGCATTCGTCCCATTCGCCATTTTTGACAAGTTGGAGCTTGAGCAGAGGCGATATTTGATAGATTTTCAGGGAAAGACATTATGGTAAGTGATTCTAACTCGGATTTGGTCAATATACACGAATATATCATTGTTTTCACCATTTAATTAGTGTTTTGAGACTGAAATTTGGAAATTTTTTAGAAATCTCATAGAAAGGAATTTTTGAGATTTCGGTATCGATTCGGAGTTAGATTTGAGTGAAACTGGTATGAATGGACTCGTAATTGAATGAGTTATCGGATTTTGTGAGTTTCGCCGGATTTCGAGATGTGGGCCCCATGGGCAATTTTTGAATTAATTTCGGATTTTCATTGAAAAATGTAGTATTTTCTTATAGAATTGATTCCTATAATTTTGGTGACTGTATCGAATTATTTTGATTAGATTCGAGCCAATCAAAGTTGGATAATCGAGGAAAAAGCCTACTAGTGGATTAAATTGGAGCAAATTGAGGTAAGTCTCTTGTCTAATCTTGTGAGGGGAAAATTACCCCATAAGGAATTGAATTAATAATTGTTGCTAATTGTGGGGTTTACGTACGCACGAGGTGACGAGAGTCCGTGCGTAGCTACTATAAATGCTAAAGTCCAAGTAGTTTAGGACACAAAACATAAATTACTTGTGCAAATTATATTCTTTGTTTAATAAATATAATTTGATATATATATATATATATATATAGTGAATTGTTAGGTAAAAATATTAAAAGATGAAAATCTCACATGCTCAATTTTCTGTTTAAATTAATTAATTATTAAGAAAAATTGTTCTTCCTCCCGAATTTATCTTGTAATAAATATACTCTCCTTCCGGAGGTACATAAGAAAATGTCCTCCTTTCTTGTGAAGCAGGCCGAATGCCTCGGCAGGATAGATGCATCTATGGATCGTGCCGCACGTCCCTCGGCAGTGTACACGAAACTCTGGATCAGACCGTACGACCTCGGCAGAAATCATGCTTAATAATAATAATTACACGATACTTTGATAGTTTATTGCAGCTTGCGAAGCTAATTAATATTTTGAAAATTTTATTGGATTTGAAGGAGTTTAATTAATAGATTGAGAATTGTTGCATTTGAAGGAATTTGATTGATAAATTGGAAATTATTGAAAATTGAAAGAATTAATTATCTCTGCTTGTTAAGGAAATTATGGTTATTCCTGTAAATGAGGCTAATTGATAAATTAAAAATTTATTGGAATTGAAAGAATTTAATTATTTCTGTTGTTCAATAAAAATTATTACTAACTCTGTAAATCACGTTGATATAAATATTTCTATTTTCATGATTATTTAATATTATTGACCCATAGTGAGTGTCAAAGTCAGCCATCTCGTCTCTACCTCTTCGAGATTAGGCTTGATACTTACTGGGTACACGTTATTTTCGTACTTATACTGCACTTGCTGCACATTTTACTATGCAGGTGCATATATGTCTAGCGGCCTTGTGGGCGCAGAGGTGTGGTTAATTATTATGGGGACATAGGTGAGGTGCATTCTGTATTACGATCCGCAACTAATAGAGTCTTCCTTCAGAGTTATTATATTTTCTTGTCTAATTTGTATTCTAGACAGATGCTGTATTTTATTTTAAATTCCCTAGTAAATGCTCATGCACTTGTGGTACCGGGTTTATGGGAATGGTTATGAATTATTTAGAAATTTAGTTGCTAATAATATTTATCACTTACTCTATGAGTTTTATCTTTACTATTTCATTGAAGAAATGTTAATTCCAAAAATACTAGGTAATTAAGTTAATTGATTATGGTTGGCTTGCCTGACAATGGTGTCCGGCGCCATCACGGCCTTAATGGATTTTGGCTCGTGACAACATGGTATCAGAGCACTAGGTTCACTTAGGTCTCACGAGTCATGAGCAAGTCTAGTAGAGTCTTGCGGATCAACATGGAGATGTTTGTGCTTATCTTCGAGAGGCTACATGGCTATTAGGAATACTTCCCTTTTTGTTTCCTCATCGTGTGATTTGATTTCTTTGAAGCTTATGCCTACATTTCCTTCCTATTCAATCTTATGCGACGTGAAGCTCTTGTTATAAATTGGGGATCGAGAAAATTTTTAATGGTACTACAGATGTAGTACGTGATGCTTCTCCTTGTGTAATTAATTGGGCTATTGTCGTCGCCTTATGGAAGGCCGCTCTATCGTTTCAGTTCAGTATCAATACTACCTAAGGTTTTGAGATTTGGCATTGATTGTTATGACGATTCATGCGTTGTTATCGCATAGTGTTTATGTAATGGTAGAATGCCTGTCTATGTGTCAGGGTAGTAAACGACTTGAAAGAATATTTTTCCCAGTATATGATTCAGAGGTTCCATGTTTTATTTCCAACAGAGAAAAGGCAATCGGACTATGAATCTTCAGGTTTGAGGTTGATGGAGTAATGAAGCCTGATATTTTCGAGCGTGGTAGAGTTCTCAATTTTGATGTAGTGTCATCGCCTTGTTAAATGTGCTAAGGTTTGTTGGTGTTATAGTTTTCTTCAACTCGCTTTCACGGCGGGGTGTTAGGAATTGGTATAGGGGAAGCAGTTGTTAGAAATCGCGGTGTGCAGTGGTTAAGGGTCAAAGCAGTGTTCCTAGTATTGATGGCTCGAGAAGGATGATCCTCGGAAAGGTTTAAAGCTGGTAACGACCCATTGGTTCGAGTGCTACAGAGAATGATTTTTAGTTAAGGCAACAACTGGGCAGCGAAGGATGAGGAAGGACATGTGGAAGGTCTCTTGTGTTGGTTAGGTTCCGAGAAGGCCAAGTGTAAGAAAACAGAAGTTGAGTAGTTTCTTAAAGGAGATGGTTGACCAAAGTGGGAAAGTGGCAAGGTGGCATATGGGTTACGTGGTAGGATAACTACACGACTTGAGGAAAGTTTGAAGTAATTTGGGATTTAAGATGGACAATGACTAGGTCTACGGACTTAAGTTGTAATATTAGCTGCTATATTGAGGAAGATTGGATACAACAGGAGGGAGTTGCTTGATATGAAGAAGGACACAACATGACTTTGGATTGGAATGTATTGTCGCATCTTTAGTTGGCGTCCATGAGGAGTGAACGGACTGGTGCAGCTGGTGAATGAGCTCGGGGTCAGGATGATCTACTGATTTTGTAGTAATTGCACCCAGTGCAACGAGGTTGGAATATGTCGGCATGTAATTTCCACATGTGGGTTATCTCCTGTGAGCAAGTTAACGGTCACGTGGTGTTGATGAAGCTTCTGCGAAGAATTCTACTGGCTACCCGGTAAGAGATTTAATATGTAAATGTTGTTAGTGGTTCAGAGTGTTTATTAAAGGTTAATAGAAGGATTTTGAGAAAATTTGGTGAGTTGTGTATGCAGGATCATGTCAACGATGAAGAAAGAATCTTAGTGGATTCCAAAATTTTATAATTGTAGCTTCAAGCTAAGTACGAGAGCCCCACCGTCTATGATTGGATTGCGTAGTGTCAACTTGTGCAGTTTCTAGTTATCGATGTATCGGTGGGTCATTACGACTAAGAAAAGAAACATTGGTGGTAATCTGAGCAAAAGATTTGAGGAATGTGTGCTATATTTGGCCTTATCGATTCGTATTCAGGCTTTGGGAAGACTCAAAGTTTATGCTTCGTGTAGATGTAATGCACAGGGAAAGTGAGACAGTCGGGTGTTTCCTTGATAAAGTGCCCATGTGCTAGCAGGGCCTTGGAGTTGATCATGTTTGGGAACAAGTCAGAGCAAGTGACTCTCAATAACAGTCCTGGTGGGTTCAAAAATTTAAAGTACGGTGCCTAAGGATCTCGAGTCCATAGTATGGTTGAGTATCAAGCTTTTGCAGCAGATTATGAAATGGGGCTTGGAGTACTCTGCGTTATCTTCAGGTTGTGGTGTAGCATTAGAGAAACGGAAGAAAATAACTTCGGATTCATAAAAGAAGTATCAGAATGGGTGTACCAATTGAAGATGTAAAAGTGCGCACAAAGAGGGATATGAGATGGTTAGTGGGTTTTGAAACAACGTGGTCTTGTGAAATAAGGTCACTCGGGATGAGTGCGGATTTGAGTTCGTGATGTAATGAATGGAGCTATTATTATTTCTAAGGCAAGTTGAGAATAAATTGAGAAAAAGACGGGTCGGCTAACAATGGTTGAATCGGCATGATGGTGGCAATGATCAGTTTCTTCAACGCATAAAGTCACGCATGTAATTTGTAGCGGTACGTGCGAGGCTTGGCGGCCGTCGTAATTGATTTTATTTGGAGGAATTCAAGTATTATGGCATGTTATGTGTAGAGGGATCCCGAAAGAGTTATGGTGGTTTAGACCACTACTTGAGGCCGGTATTTTCTACGGATATGGGAATTCAGTCACGTGTTGCAATGGTTCTCTTGAAATGAGTTAAGTAGAAGGTTTATATATGATGAAGTGTTTACCCTATTAGTGGTTAGGGAGTTATGATGGAATTCTTGTACTCCTGCGCATTGCATGATTTAGTGCACTAAGTAGCATGGAATTCGAAAGTTGAGGATTCAAGATTTCGGTTCGGTGTTGACAAGGATGTCATGAGCTCGGATGAGAAGGAAAAGGATTTAGATGTTTAAAGTAAGATGGTATTGTTTTCGGCATCACCTAAGGTCGATGTCAGGTGTAAGAGACCTTGTGTATTGATTTGTGGATTCTTGATATGCTTTACAGCATTAGAGTAACCGGTAGCATGGATGTGCAGACTTATTACATGATGCGGAAGGTCGTGGGAGCATGTCTCACAGAAAGATTGAGTAAGAGTGGCATGTAGTCACTTAATTGAGTGAAGATTGAAACCAAGTATGAATATTGTGGCAATATCGCTAATTCGAGAATTTATGCCTGGAGGGTGCTCGGTTCATTTGGTTGTGGACTGTGAAAGTTTGTTCTGGTTATGATGGTTGTTCTTGTGTGTTATGGGAAAAAGGGTCATTTTGGATCCTTGAAGGGTTATTAGCCTAGTATGGTGCGATCAGAATTGGCTTGAGGTCTGTGGATGGATTTAATATGAATATGGACTCTATATCAGGCCGGATGTGTTCATTCAGCATAGTGCTCCTTATGGAGGAGTATTCGGACGTTGGATGTCATTTCGTCATCGGCTATTACATGTAATAATATATTGTGTCGTGTGAGTTGAGAAACGACTTGATAAATTTCTTATGTGTTAAAGTTCTACGTAGCGATGGTGTTATGTGAGCAGGATGGCTCTCGAGATTCAGATCATATATCACACCTTAGTTGTGCTTGAGTTTTGTAACGCATGGAGCTGTTGATCCTTTCAAGGATGGTATTATGCACTTAGCGTGCTTGTGTCCGATATTCGTATATTTTGTAAGTAATGAGCATTCTAGCTCGATAAGTATTTCCTTATAGATTTATTTTATGCGGATCGGGTGGCACGCCGCCACGGGTATGTTGTTTGGATCGGGTTGCACGCCGTAACAGTGTGATATTGAATACAGTCCCCTATATTCTATTTGGTGTGTTATGTGTCCCATTTTCTCAGGAAGGTTCATGACACCTTTTCAGTTGTTTAATTAGTCACGTGGGTTGAGTAATCCTTTCCAGAGTCCGTTTTTCTTATGTATCGCAATCGAGTCTGCAGCTTATTAGCTCATTGTGGTGTCATATGAGGCTTTTTGATCTTGTTTGAGGTGTGTTATTGCCTGAGCAGCTTATACTAGGTAAGACGAGATTATTGGATCCGGGATCAGTGCGATCGGATTATATGAAGTATAATAAAGAGCAAATACCATTATTTGGTCCATAATGAGGCAATGGTTCTTGTCAAAAGGAGAAACTCAATAATTTGTTGACTCGGCAGTTGGTTATGAATTTCAATACATTTCTTCCATCGTGGAAGCATTTCAAGAGTTGGAACATGACTTATATGTATCATGAGGTGTGTTGTGAACATCAGATTCGTGGAATTTCGGCTATTGTTATCGGGGGATGTTATTATGGTTAAGTGAATGGGCGGTGCCTGGTCTAAATTCAACAAAGGTATGCAATCAAGTATTGGGGCGTCGTATAGTGATTGATACGGTGTTCGTAGGTGGGAAACAGGCATGATGGAGAATTCAGGATGTTAGAATTGGGATCTAAAGCCTTAATTGCCTAAATAAGGGGGAAAATCGTCAAATTTGCTCGAACTAATGTGCTCAATTGGGTGTGATAGCACGGGTAGGTGCTCGAAGTGTTGAACTGTGATTTTGGACAACTCCGGAACAGTCCTTAGTACGTTCGAGGACGAACGTATATTTAAGTGGGAGAGAATGTAACGACCCAACCAGTCGTTTTGACTGTTAGAACCCCATTCCCTAAAATAAAACTCCTCGTATGTGCTTTTAATGATTTATGACTTGCGGGGATAGTTGGTTCGGGATTTGGAAGTGTTTGGGTTGAAATCGGAACACTTGGTTCCTTAAGTTAGCCTTAAAAGGCCAAGTTTGACTTCAGTCAACATTTTGAGAAAATGACCCCGGAATAGAATTTTGATGATTCCAAGAGCTCCGTATGGTTATTTTGGATTTAGGAGCGTGTTCGAAATTTTATTTGAAAGTTCGTAATTAAATTAGGCTTGAAATGGCTAAAATAGGAATTTAAGTTTGGAAGTTTGACCGGAGAGTTGACTTTTTGATATCGGAGTTGGAATCCAGTTCCGAAAATTTTCATAGCTCCGTTATATCATTTATGACTTGTGTGCAAAATTTGAGGTCAATCGGACTTGAATTGATAGGTTTCGACATTAAATGTAGAAGTTGGAAATTTTAAGTTTTATTAAGCTTGTATTGGAGGTCCCAAGGGCCTCGGGTGAGTTTCGGATGGTTAACGAATCAAAAGTTGGACTTAAAACATCTGTTGTAATTTTTCACTTCTGCTAGAAATTCTGGCCCAAGATCGAGCCCTAAGATCAAGGCCCAGGATCGAGACCCAAGATCGAGGCCATGATCGAGGGTCATGATCGAGAGCCATGATCGAAGACAAAGGCTCGACGGTCATGATCGAAGGCAGGGCTCGAGGGTCATGATCGAGAGCCATGATCGAAGACAAAGGCTCGAGGGCTATGATCGAAGCCACGATCGAGACCGAGGATCGAGGCCGAGGATCAAGGTCATGATCGAAGACCCAGGCTCGAGGGCCATGATCGAACCACAATCGAGGCCGAGGATCGAGGTCATGATCGAGGGCTGCCTGTGCAGAATTATAAAGGAGGGCATTCGTCCCATTTGCCATTTTTGACAAGTTGGAGCTTGAGTAGAGGCGATTTTTGATAGTTTTTCAAGGAAAGACATTGGGGTAAGTGATTCTAACTCGGATTTGGTCAATATACACGACTATATCATTGTTTTCACCATTTAATTAGTGTTTTGAGACTGAAATTTGGGAAAATCTTAGAAATCTCATAGAAAGGAAGTTTTGAGATTTCGGTATCGATTCAGAGTCAGATTTGAGTGAAACTAGTATGGTTGGACTCGTAATTGAATGAGTTGTCGGATTTTATGAGTTTCGCCGGATTCCAAGATGTGGGTCCCACATGCGATTTTTGAATTAATTTCAAATTTTTATTGAAAATGTAGTATTTTCTTATAGAATTGATTCCTATAATTTTGGTGATTGTATCGAATTATTTTGGTTAGATTCGATCCAATCAAAGTTGGATAATCGAGGAAAAGGCCTACTAGTGGATTAAATTGGAGCAAATTGAGGTAAGTCTCTTGTCTAATCTTGTGAGGGAGAAATTACCCCATAAGGAATTGAATTAATAATTATTGCTAATTATGGGGGCTACGTACGCACGAGGTGACGAGAGTCCGTGCGTAGCTACTATAAATGCTAAAGTTCAGGTAGTTTAGGACATAAAGCATGAATTACTTGTGCAAATTGTTTAGGAATTTAGTTGCTAAAAATATTTATCATTTACTCTATGAGTTTTATCTTTACTATTTTATTGAAGAAATTTTTATTTTAAAAATACTAGGTAATTAAGTTAATTGATTATGGTTGGCTTATCTGATAGTGGTGTTCGACGCCATCACGGCCTTAATGGATTTTGGGTCGTGACATATAAGGAATGAAAAATAAAGAGAGAAAAAAAATATCTAAAAATGTAGAAGGATAAGACTTATTTGAATTTGAGATTAAAAAAAAAAAGTCGTAGTAACAATTTTGTTTAAAGTAATATAATTTAACATACTCAAACAAGACAGATCACAACGTTATATGTTTAGTATTCCTTAATATTGACCGTAAAATATAATACAAGTGTCAAAATTATGGGGTTGGGTTATTACAGATATAGAAAAAGAAAACATATTATGCACCGAGATTTGAAAAATGGTTTCATGTCCTATGTCTTAATTAATATCAAATAATTATTTATAATTTCTATATAGAAGGTTTAATTTTAAGGTTATTTGCACATAATTCAAATAATCCAAATCATTGTTTGACATGGATTATGTCCGCACATCGTGCGGTTACTAATACTAGTTATATTAAAAGACGGGTAGTGAAACATAAGGTTAAGCCAAGTGGCATATTGAGAAAATGCCACTTGGCAATTTTAAGACATAATCTAAATAGATTTTGGAAAAAATCTAATAAGAACTAGGATAAAATCTAATAAAAATTATCAATAAATTTTTTGAATTGATACCTATATTATATACCCATAAATGGTGCATTTCATCAATTAAACACTAAAGCATGTCAATCGCATGAGATCTAATGTAAAATGTAATTTAAGATTTTGTTACTAATTGATCTAAATGTTTTTTCCATGTTAACTAAAACACGAACAGAAAAGAATCAATCAAATTAATAAAAAATGAAGGGTCTAAAAGTGGATATTTATACTCCTAATATAGACAAAAATTAAATATTTTTGAATAATAAAATAAATTTAAAAATAAAAAGTAATTTAGAAGTAAGAAAGATATATATATATATATATATATATATATATATATATATATTATATTAAAAGGAGAGCAGTGAACAAGAATATTAATCCAAGTGACAAGGTAATAAAAACTCATTAACAATTTAATAATAAAATAGTGCATAGTATAATATAAAAAATAATAAACATAAAGGTATTCAATAACCATATGATTCATTTGTTAATAGGTATTAGGAAAAAAGACGAGGTACAGTTGAATTTTTTTTTTTTTTTTTAGCTTGACATGGCTATTTAAAAATTAGTTGTCAAGAATGTCGAGCACTTCTTATTCAGTAGCAAGAAATGAATCATAAAGATTAGATCAATTTTAAAATTTTGTGAATAAAAGAGTATAAAAGTTGCATCGAGGAAATTATTTTTTCCTGGCAACATAAATTTCCACACTGCTATATCGGGAAATTAATTTTATACATAAGTAGATGTTTCTCCGATAAGCTACATATGAAGATGAATTGACAAGAACAAATCCTTTAACGTTAATCTCACCAAAATAACGAAAGAGACATTACGAAAAATATAAAATATCAGATAAATGATAGATAGACTACTAAATATTTAGATATGTGTTAAAGCATAATCGGTCTTTAAGAATTATTATAAGAGGAGAGTAGCCGAATTCGATAAAAATATTAAGTCATGTGACAAGCTATTAAAAAGTCACATGGTAAATTTTAGACAATATTAATTGGCAATATAACAAATTTGGGTGTGATTAATTTTTGAATTAAGTGAAATTATTTTTTAATCTAAATTAAAAGATAAAATATGTGAGTTAGAGTATAGTTAGTTTTTGAATTTCAGTTAAAAAAATATCCAATAGCAAATTAAACCCATGTTGTTCATGGGTAACAATGAGCTTTTTGTTTCACAAAAATAAAACTCTATTTTCTATAATAATGAGAACAAATTGTTGAAAAATAATTGCTTTGTCTTCAACACAATCGTTTTCTGAAAACTTATTTTTGGGAATAAAAAATATAAGAAAAGAATATGTATATGCGTTAAAAAATAAACAATGGCGTGGATCTTTTATTATCAAGAACTTTTAATATTTATATCTTTAGAATAATTCAATATTACATTTAGAATAAAGTATAACATCATAGAGTTTATCTATCGGATATATTGAAATAAGAAAAAGAAAATAGTTTAATTTTGTTAAAGCAACACAATCACATGTACTTAAACAAGTAAAATCATAAATTTATATGATTAATATTTTTAATGTTATCTGCGCATCGCGCGGGTTCTAATACTTTTTTTTTTAAATCACTTCCAAATTAGGAGGATTTACAATGTTTTCACACTTCCCCTACAGCGTAACTCGAAGGAGGTGCTTTTACCGATGAGCAAGCCTCACTTGTCACGCAGGTTCTAATACTAGTTATATTAAAAGGAGGGTAGTGAAGCATGAGGTTAAGCCAAGTGGCATAATGAGAACAAGCCATTTGGCATTTTTAGGACAAAATCTAAAACTTTTAAGATAAATCTAATGAGAATTAAGACAAAGATTTAATATAGATTTTCTAAACTAAAAAATAAATCTATACCTATACAACTTCTCATTTTTAGCCATAACACTATTCTCTAATTATGGGACGTATCAAACTCAAAGATTTTTTTAAAAAGAGTTATATATTATCAAGTACCACATTTAATTTAAATTTATTTATAATCTAAATTTATGATTTATTCAGAATAAATTTAAATTTATACCAAATACCACATTAATTTTAACATGTTAAGCTCATTAAAATTGTAGGATCTTGGATAACATCTCCATCAAAATCCTTATGATAATGATTACACAAATACAAAAAAAAAAAAAAAAAAAAAAAATTAGCCTTGAGATACCTACATATCTGTATTATAAGGAAAGTAGTTTGCATTGTGATTAAGTCAAGTAGCATTATAAATAAGACATATGAAAAAATTATGATAAAATTATTATTAATTTAGATAAAACTAATGATCATTATAATAAATTATTTTCATTTAAAATTGGAACAAGATAATGCCTAAAAACACGTATTCGAATAAACGGATAGAGTAATGGTAAGGAAGTTAAGTCTAAGTAAAAAGCTAATAAAAATACATTTGGTTTCCCACTTGACTTAACGTCCTTACCACTACTCTCCAGTTATTCAAGAAAAAAAGTCGACAAGTATATTAATTCAAGTGACAAGCTAATAAAAAGTCATTTTAGTAATGTAATAATACTAAGTAGTAGATAATATAATAAAAAATAAGAAACAGAAAAGTTATTCGATGGCCATATGATTTGCTTCAATTAATATCATAGAGATTTTATTATTAGGTATATTATATAAAAAAAAACTGGATGACAATTGAAATTTTATTACACTAATATGATCTAATATAATTAAACGAGCCAAATCACAATATTTCAAGTATTACTTTGCTTTAATACAGACCGCTGGTACTAAACTAGTTTATCTTTAAAAAAGTAAAAAAAAAAAAAAGATGAATGATATTTCGCTATGGGGATTCGTGGTTTTAATATAGTATAGATAAATATAGATTTATTTCCTTATTTTGAAAAACCGTATATATTATTTCCACATTTCGGCGTATTTTGTGAAGTCTCCTAGGATTGATTATCTTGTAACCTAAAACTAAAAGGTTGGAGGTGTAGAGTGTTTTCTTTATCTCTTTAATTATTCCCTATTTTGATAATCTGCATATTCTTCGTTTTTGCAAGCCGTGTCTTACTTAATAAGCTTTTAAAGATCTAGTTCTAAGCACTTATTGTTAAGAATTTAACTTGAAAATTTTGCAATGACCACGTTACAGCTTCACCTCCACGCAGTACGATGGGCTTATAACATTTTACAGCTTGTGAGTTAATTGACTTCAATACCTAGAACAATGAAGAATATAAATAAATGATCTGACACCACTAGGTTTTGGTCTAGTGGCAAGAATGTTACGTGTGAATTAAACCTTGCCACAAAGTCTGATATTTAAGTGGAGAATACGGCCTCATTATCTTTTGAATAAAAAATACATGCCTTGATCAACAACAACCCAGCATAATCCTACTAGTGAGATCTGGGGAGCGTAGTGTGTACGCAGACCTTACCCCTACCCTAGGGTAGAGAGGTTGTTTCCGATAGACCCTCAGCTCCCTCCCTCCAAGAACTCCCCACCTTGCTCTTGGGGTGACTCGAACTCACAATCTCTTGGTTGGAAGTGGAGGGTGCTCACAGCAACCCACCCTGATCATTCTTTTGAATATCATGGTCCTAGATTAACATTGTTCTTCGGGATGCTGTAGGAAAACTAGAAACTGAGTTGAGTGTATTACCTAAAGAACTGAATGGAATGCAGATAACATAGAAGTGCAATTTTCTAGTCATTCGACATACATCGAGCACATTTGCAATGGAAACCGAATCCTTCAGAAAGGATAGCTTGCCGAGCATCATGATCCATGCTTGCATCGATGTAGCATATCCGCAACTCTTCCCCTGTTATATAACATGAGAGTTTAAACATCAATGTTAAAATCCTAGAGATAAAGAAACAGTTAGATTAGTGAAAACAAAGCAGGAAATTGACTGACTTATTTGTTAATTATATTATGCCAGCATGCTCTGCTGGACGGGAGATCACCAGTTGAGGTTTATCTTTAAACTATTTATTTTAGAAAATCTCAGAGAAACATATTCATGGCTATATGACCAGTACAAGGAAATCAATCAAACAGAGTATTGGATTGAACGGGCCAAAATGGAGCAAATGGATATTGAATATTCATATTATCGACCCCAACTAGCTTGGGATTGAAGAATTTGTTGTTGACAATGCTTGCTGTTTTATTGTTGTTTTTATTATATAGCAACATCAGCCAAATCATCAGGAGCTAGGCATTCCTATAGTAGCAGAAACTTAGATGTTCACCACAACAGAATTGTACGCCAACAGCATATGCAAAATATTAAGCACGCAGTGTTTTGAGGTCAGAATTGGATAACTGCTGCTATCGGGCTATGATCACGTGGAACCTCTGTACTCAATGGCAATGAACATCCAAAAATTGAACCACAAAACAAAAGCCTAGACGGGTTTCACCACATAAGTAAATATAGCGTTCTTAAATCTTATGGGACTGATTCTCTTACAAAAACACATGTATAAAACCGCAAAGTGAACGGATCAAATAATGAAAGGAGAATCACCTGCTTCAATATCACGAAGTGCCTTCAATTTTGCGTTCACACTTTCTATCCACAGAATGTGTACATTGGGATCTGCAGGGGGAATAAAACATTAGAGTTAATTGAACTGCTTAGTGTTCCATTGGCACATCTCTAGATATAAGCATTGGAGCAAAACAAATTTCTTTCTTTGTTCTTCTTCTAGGTTATTTTGCCTGCTTAAATTCAATTATTTGTAGGAAGTATGAAGTACAGAAGTGAAACCACTAACAACAGTTGCACATCAGAACTTGGAGGATCATAGCAAGAACGAAAGTACTGGTCCTACCCATAAAGGCCCAGTAATAGAAGTACAGAATCAAACCAACAGGTATGCAGACTAAGGAAGTTTTTGTTTTGGCATGTCTCTACAAATATGCAGTGTGATTAATGGTCAACTGAAACATTTAGATAATGTAAGTGCTAAACATCAGAAGATTGAGAACTCTTACCGCAGTCATGATTATAAAATGACGGTAGCATATAAATAGCATTTCCAACAGCAGCCTCTGCGTCTACTGATGCTGCTGCTGACAAAAGGATATCTTCATACGATCCCAAGGCCAATTCAATCCGAAAAGAATTGATACGGATCCGTGCCAATACATCAATATACCATTGCTTTGTCAAAACTAGCAGAAGTTAAAGAGACAATAGCACCATTTCTCTCCCAGTATTCCATAACTGATTGAAGTCCTCTATGTTAAATAATAACGAGACTAGACTGAAGACGCCTACTGTATTTCTTCAGATAAAACTATAATACACTCCAATCCTACGAAGACACTAGATACGAAACAGTAGGGATACATGCAATCTGCTCATCTGTGAACCCTGCATCTTCAAATGTGCTTCTCAGCAGCTGATATTCCTTCTCCATCTGATATTAAAAGGGTCAGAATAGCCTCCATTGATTACAGATCTAACTTGCAAGATGTAAGTCGCAGGAATCTATCTCATTCACAAACTAATTAGGAAGAGAAAAAGGGGTTTTTTTTTGTGGTGGTGGTGGTGGTTGGTTGGGGGGGGATGAGAAACAAGCAGCGCTTGAAAAAGTTCTATTTCATTCCACCTTCCAATGTCAGGGAGGAAAAAGAATCAAGCGGAACTTCTTTCCTCTTGGACTTCTTTTTGTAAGTCATACAACATTCTTGACAGAATATTTTAACAAATTCTGGTCATTGGCTGTTTCATTCATGAAAAAACAACTTCTTGAAGTACATTTAAATGGAATATAGATTTAAATGATGTATGCCTTTTAAAGGTACATGCAGTATTATCAAAGGCGAAAATCGGGAAAGAAAAAGCACAGTTGAATCGGGTTTTACATGCAAATCACAAAAAGGAGTTGGGTTTAATGAAGAAAGGAGCAAATGAGTAAAATATATGAAAAAGATATGCACATAACGCAATAAAAATAAGGCTAATAATATACCAAAAAAATAAAAATAAAATGACTCTTACGCACAAAACGCGCTTAAGCCTAAAGCTCGGTGAAGCTCAAGTTGTGCGCTTCACTTTGTTTAATTGGCGCCTCACCTCGTTTGACCAATACCTGACTACTTTAGCCACCTTATATTATGCACTAATGCCTCTCCCAACTACTGCTTTTCATCAACATTTATCACCATTGGTATTTAGTAAAATAAAATATGGTTGAAAATATTTCTTCAACCAATAAGAAAAAGAAAACCTTGCAAAAGAATGAGTATTTGTACTCCCAAGTTTCTTGTTGAAGATATTTATCCATGTTTACACGGCGACACTCACCTGTTAATTTCAGAAACAAAGTTTTGCAGTAAAAGTTCGTTACACTGCTGAATGAGATACAGTAAAGATTCTCAAGGATTAGAAAACAGCTAGCGAGTTTGAAGTTTTAATACAAACACCACAAACATGGATTCCAACTTCTAAGCAAAAGGCTGAACCTGAAATACTCACCAGTAAAATCATTCTGGAAGATAATGTTGCTGGCTGAAGTATGTCAAAAGTTTCAGGAGTGGAAGCTCCAGATATAATCATGCAAGCCAATCTCTTTACCAGAAGCGGATACTTCAGGCCCTGAGTTCTTCATAACAAGAACAAGCAAACTGAGAATATGCGACTCACAAAGATAAATGAAATAAATATCCCCGAGCTATGTGTCATTAGATCCATATATGCTTTCTAAAGCAACTCCAATAGTCATTCACGCCTTAATAGCTAATAGTACTATGAATCACGGAGGATGATTTCCCCCCTATACTCATATCCTATCAAGATATACAAAAACATGATATATGGTTTATTAGCAAAAGAATGAGATGGAATGAGAGTTATCTATCATATGTTCATATTTTCTACTTTAAAATGGAAGCAAATTATAGGACAGCCACTTCCTTCTTTTACATGTGGAAAGAATGTCTATTGCATTCGAAAAGGTTAGCATCAAAGGCAATTGTTTCAAGATCATATGAATGTTGCAAAACCTGAAAGGTTAATAAAGAAATTGTACTTTATCTCTATTATTTTGCTCAGACCTGAGAATTGAGATTTGACCTTCAGTGTTAGATATCAACTTGGTTTAGATTTTATATTAAAAATGCGCAATGACTTCAAAAGGGCAAAAGAGGAGAACAAAATTGTGACACCTCATTTTTTCTTCTAAGACACTTATCTTTTTTGTTTTTTAATATGTCCTCAATTTTCCAACTATAAAAGTAAGTTCAAAATTTCTGCTTCTAGGTTAGTTTCTAACTAAAATTAAGCAAAGACTTATTTGGTAGCAGAAACTAAACATAAAACATGAGAAAGAATCTACTTATGCAGACAACCTTTATACCCGAATAATTCTGCTAAGCAGATTGATTCGAATACCCAAATTTGACAAATTCAGATTATAGGAAACCTGAGAGCTTAACATGTTCCATAAGTGGACAACTTATAAGCTAGAGAACATTAAAGTTTATTCATTCAAGAAATAAGTATATCTTTCTCAAAAACTTACTCTTCGAATTGTTCTACAAATGTAACTTTTCAAAAAAGCAAATAGTTATAAAAATGTTAATGCAAGTTATCTTGCATCATCTATCCCCTAGCAAAAGGTACATGGGACAATTCCCATGGTACCCTGTAGCTAAACGCAGACAAAATTTATCAAATTTGTTTAAATAAATTGTTTAACTAAATGTAAAAGAATAGTTCTGAGTGTTGATAGATTTGTAAATGCTTGAATTCTTTTCTTTGGCACATATGGATGTTGAGAAAAAATGCCCTCAATGATCTAATTCAGATTTTCTTTTGACAAATTAACATTTTCAACATATAGGAAACAGTATTTCATTGCCTTCTCCCCTCATGTATAAGAATTAAGAAGTGGTGTGCGTCTAACTTAAGCATGGAACTAAAGCCTATACATAAAGGCAAGAATGAGACGAATAGGATAAAAATGATTCAGGAGAAAACCGATAGAGCAAACACGAAATATTCGATCGAGAATAGAGGGAAACTAGAAACTTCCATACCGACAATATTCATGAAAAGCTGACCAATCTGCTTGCTTTTCAGTCTCGTAAAAGATCTAAAACCGTGAGATAACATTAGTTAGAAGCGAGATATACTAATACAGGCAAGTTTATTTTAAAATCCAACAACCAAGACACATTAAGCACAACAAAGTAAGTATATAGAGCAAGTCATAGTATAGTCCCCCTGTCGAATTATTACAGCATATAAAGTTTATAATCATTTAACTACGGCTAAAAAAACCATTAGGTTAATTAATGGAAGCTAAACAGTCTTTCCATAAGAAGATCCAAGAAGTAGTTAGTCCACAAGATCTTACTGTGTGTTCTGATATCACCATCTTATTGCACGTTCATGATATCATCAACTCCAATCTATTCACCACAGGTTCATTCATTTAGTAATAGATCCACGATTTGAAATTTATGGGCTCCTACCATGAAATTAATATACAATTATAATACAGTCAAATAATTATAGTTATTTAGTGGATTTCTTAATACATATACAGGGTCTGAGCAAAAAAGCTACCCCGTAAGTTGTGCTCTAGATCAGCCACTGTTGGTAATGCCAACAAAAAATGAAAACCCCATCTAACCTGAGATTTGTGGTAGTGGCGAGGCGTTAGATTGGTTACTGTTTCCAGATGACTATCTCAGCTAAAATAGAGGGTACAGTCTGACGACAAAACTTGCAGTTTGAGCCTTGGAGATAATTAAATTGTTCGTAAGCATTAATTTTCATTCTTTTAGGAGGTCAATCTTTTTCATAAACCCATGCTTAACAGATTGTGATAATTACATTTCTAAAAAACGGATACATAGTTTCCATAACTATCTCTCAAACAAACTTAACGAAAAAGGGTTAATATACCTTGGACTGTTCTCTACATTCATAACTACAAAACGGAACATTTGACGCTTCAGTTTGGTTCTTGAATTGAAGCTTCTTGAGGCAGAAATAACAGGCGCTATGAAGTGAAGAAAGAGAAGGGTGAGAGACGATGGGTTTGGCAGTGTGAATGAGTTCGCCGGCACCGATTCTCCGATTGGCAAACACACCTCGACCGGCTGACTCGGTGAACCCGACTTGGATCGGAGGCGGCGAAGCGAGTCGACTCGGGCTTGACTCATTAGCGTAGCCATTACAAATTGAGAGGAACGGGTTTTTCCTCCTTGTATGAATATTGGACATCCGACGGACTAAAGGTACCATTGCCGCAACTTCCTACAACAAAATTGGAATTTTAGCGGGTAAGGAGTTGCCTCTAAACCCCCAACATATATATAGTTACTAGTAAAGGACCCAATAAGCATATATTAAATATTAAATTATAATTTTTGGGATTTTCGTATAAATAAACGGTCAGATTTATTATTTATTTTTTTTAATTGGTATACATAAATTATATACTAATGATACATGATTATACATATAATATATATATATATATATATGAATTATACATATGCAATTTTTTTTTGTTAAGAGTTCGTCTTCGAAGAATCCTAAAGTTAATCTTAAATCAGCTAAAATAACTGAAAAAACAAATATACTATAATATTTTTGGTCCCAACTATTACCTGAAAAAAATAAATTTTAAAAGGAACTTGCTTGATGTTCATATTATGCTAATCTTGGTACTAAAGATTCTTTTTTATAACATTTAAAATATTTGTTACCGCCTTAAATACAAAATTCATTTTGCTCTCAGTTTTAATATATTTTCAAGATAAATATTTCTTTTATCCATAGTATAAAAGATTTGGCGACATCTTTAGGCAAGGAATTTATTTTGAGATTTTTGTCAAACTCTTATTAAGCTTCCTATTCCCATATTTTAGAGTTGAATTATGATTCTAATATAAAAAAATCCAATCCCCTTGTACTCTCCAAGACTCAATCACATAAGTACAAGTTTTATTGAACAATTCACTTTAGCTATTTGGTTCTCCAATTGTCCTACTAACAATGAACACAAGTTATTTAACAAACATATTCATTCCCAATGATTGAAAAGAAGAATGGCCATATACAGTTGCATTTATATTTCTTCATTTGTGAATTAATAGAATTTATTTGCAACCTATTCTTCTTCTAGTGGTAAGTGAAAAATATAGTGATAGTATATAATCCTTTGTTGAATCCTTCTTCTATCATAATAATAATTAACACAATTTAGTTAGGACAGCTTATTTTTTTTTATAGTAATTGAAAAACTTAGTAAAATACTATATAGTTGTTTCTTTATTTATTCATTTTTCATAGTAATGGATAATGCTTGTTTTTCTTTGTTACCTTAGATTGGCTCTATTACTCTAGCCAAAATTCTTTACCCCAATTTTTTTACTATTATTTTCGTAAGAATTTAGAGTTGAGTATGCTAAAGTTAGATCGATTTTAATTTACAATGATGAAAATAAAAGATTTAATTTTAATTTACAAAATGAGCTTATTTTATTTACGCAAAAAAAGGGACCTACTATTATTTATTTATAAGATTTTACAAACAAATATGCTAAAGTTGGAAAAAATTTAATTTACAATGAAGAAAAGAATGATCAAGTTTACAAACAATGAAGTTTTTTTTGGTATAAGTACTACGTATATAAAGTTCACGTTGAAGAAGAAAACATTTGAAAGCGTGTCAAAAGATAAAGTTGGACACACGTGAATTTGTGAGCATGGCATTTTCACATGACATCATAGTATTGTCGCGATCCAAAATTTTAACCAGTCGTGATAACGCATATCTCGATACTAGGCAAGTCGAAATCTCAATAAACCAAAACTTCTCTTTAAGGTTAAAAATATAATATTTAAATATAATACAAACACTCCCTAAAACCTGGTGTCACTGAGTACATGAGCATCTAATATGAATACAAGTCTGAAAAATATAGTCTATAATAGTTTGAGACCAAATACAGTAAACAAAGAGATAGAGAAGGAGAGACAATGTCTGCGGAACACGGCAGCTACCTCAAAATCTCCTGAAAATCAATCGCGCGAAAGGATCAACACCCGTTATGTCCGGAAACACCTGGATCTGCACACGAAGTGCAGGGTGTAGTATGAGTACAAACCAACTCAGCAAGTAACAATAATAAATAAGGAACTGAAGATAGTAACGAGCTACACAGTTATGGTTCATTTTCAGTAATTCCAGCAAAGAATAGATATGCTATCAAATCTGGCAGTTTAATGTCAAATCAATTTTTATACAGTTCCTGTTCATGTAATCCGTATGTCAACAATCTTTCAGAGATTTCACAATAATGACAGATAGCAACTAAGTGCAATAACAAATGGAAATCAAGTACAACCTCTTAGGACAACAATCACTCACTGGTCTCCCAGCCCTCATCACTCCCTTGGCTCCCAGCCCTCATCACTCACTCTCAATGGGTACCCGCGCTCACTGGAGTGTACAGACTCATGAGGGGCTCCTACAGCCCAAGCGCTATAATCTGCACGGATAACTCACGTGCTATAATATAAATATTTGGATCCGCACGGCTAACTCACGAGCTGCATGGCCAACTCACGTACTATAGTATAATATAAGGGTCCGCACTGCCAACTCACGTGCTGCACGGCCAACTCACGTGCTGCACGGCCAACTCACGTGCTATAGTATAATATAAGGATCTGCACGGCCAACTCACGTGCTACACGGACAACTCACGTGCTATGATATTAATATCTCACAATCAGGCCCTCGGCCTCTCTCAATCATAAATCTCTCCAGTCTCTCGGGCTCTCATTAATCATGAAATCAGCCCAAACAATAATGATATGATGTATCAATAATAATAACAGAGACTGAGATAAAATGTGTAAGTAAAAATTGAGACTGAGTACATATAGCATTTAGCAGGAAATTCAACAAGTACGCGACCTCTTTGGGTCCCAACAGTACTATCACATAGCCTAAGCATGATTTCTAACATGATTTACATTCAAATTTTTATCAACACATGGAGAGCATATAGCTAACAACAAATTATTCAACTTTACAGTTTCTCGGGACGGACCAAGTCACAATCCCTTCGGTGCACGCCCACACGCCCGTCACCTAGCATATGCGTCACCTCCAAAATAATCACATGATTCCAAAATCCGGGGTTTCATACCCTCAAGGCCAGATTTAAAACTGTTACTTACCTCAGAGCATGAAATTCTTTACTCTGTTATGCCTTTGCCTCGCAAATCGGCCTCCGAATGCCTCGAATCTAGTGACAAATAATTTGTTTCAGTCAATAAAATTTATTGGAATTAACTTCATAAGAAAATTCTAATCTTCCATAAAAATCTGAATTTTAACTCAAAAATCTTTCTCGGAACTCGACAAAAGTTATAAAATCTGAAAGCCTATTCAACCACGAGTCTAACCATACTAATTTTATCAAAATCTGACCTCAACTCGACCCTCAAATATTCAATTTAAACTAAGAGGGATTTCAAACTTTTCCAACTTAATTCGCCAATTAAATGATAAAAATAACCATGGATTCAGGTAATTTAACCAATATTGAGTTAAGAACACTTACCCCGTTGTTTTTCTTGAAAAACTCCCGAAAATCATCTCTTCCCGAGCTCAAATCCGTCAAAAACTAAAAATGGGACGAAGTACCATTTTCAGAACTTAAACTCTCTGTCCAAACCTCTCTTCTTCGCGAACGCGACAGGTCCCTCACGTTCGCGAAGCACAACTCGACTGCCCACAAATTTAACCCTTCGCGAACGTGACCGTGGCTTCGCGAACGCAAAGCTTTACAAATCTTACCCTTCGCGAACGCGACCACGGCTTCACGAACGCGAAGCTTTACCAGCTCTGACCTTCGCGAACGCGAACGCCACCTCGCGAACGCGTAGAACAAGGACCCGGGGGTCCCCAATAGCCTCACTCCTATTCGCGAACGCGACACCTCCCACGTGTTCGCGATGCACACATAGACCATACCTTCGCGGACGCGAAGAACAAAATCTCACACTCAGAAAACACTCTTCGCGAATGCGAGGACCCACTCTCAAATGCGAAAGAGAAAATCAGAAAAATGCAGCAGCAGATATCAGCAATCTCAATGCCAAAAATAATCCTTTAACCATCCAAAACTTACCTGAGCCCCTCCGGACCTCAACCAAATATACCAACAAGTCCTAAAACATCATACGGATTTAGTCGAACCCTCAAATCACCTCAAACAACGCTAAAATCATGAATTACACCCCAATTCAAGCCTAATGAACTTTGAAATTTCTAATTTCTACAAATGACTCCGGAACCTACCAAATCACGTCCGATTTACCTCAAATTTTGCGCACAAGTCATAAATAACATAACGAAGGTACTCAAATTTTCAGAATCGAATTTCGACCCCGTTATCAAAAAGTTAACCCCCGGTCAAACTTCCCAAAAATTCAAGCCTAATTCCACTACGGACCTCCAAATAATATTTCGGACACGCTCCTAAGCCCAAAATCATCATACGGAGCTATTGTAATCATCAAAATTCAAATCTGAGGTCGTTTACATATAGGTCCATATCCGGTCCACTTTTCTAACTTAAATTTTCAATTATAAGACTAAGTGTCTCATTTCATTCCGAATTCCTTCCGGACCCGAATCCACTAACCCGGTAAGTCATAAAACAACTATAAAGAATAGATTGAGTAGTAAATAGGAGAACGAGGTTATAATACTTAAAATGACCGGTCGGGTCGTTACATTCTCCCCCCACTTAAACATACGTTCGTCCTCGAACGTGCCAAGAGTTATTCTTAACCTTCAAATCTCTATTACACCTTACCACGCACATACCCGGGAGTGATCTCACGTCCCCTATTCTATATAGGCCTGACCACACAACATAACTGAAAATTATTAATTAACCTTAGCCCAAAAACCATGGAGCCAAATTTCTAACATCGAGAATTCTTTTCAAGACCCGAACCTCACATCTACTCACTGTATAAGCCTGAACAAGCTGTATCCAGCCATAACTATAATCCTCTCTTAAGCCGACTTTCAATATTATCCTCCAGAATATACCATAATCAAGCCTGATAGTACCCATTCTAGGTCCAATGACCTTATATTATTAAACACAACTATCCCATAGACACGCCACATCAATATAACTCAAGCCACAACTGCGCAATCTGTGTACCCAAATATGGGAGATGTCTCAAGGAATAGAACCGTATTGCAAGTTCCACAAGCACCACCACAACCGCAATGTTACAACCAACTCCTCAAATTTCGTGAAGAGGATAACTGTAGGTACATGTGCACAATTGTAGAGGAAGGAAATTAATAGATCAGATAAATTATTATAGAAATAGAATTCCCACACACGGCACGGACAACTCACGTGCCAATAATATGAATCGTTTGGCATGGTTACAGGCCTCCAGTCCCAGCATATCATACATGTGCAATTAAACAAGTACACTTGTATATGATAATGAAATAAGATTCCCATGCTCCTGGATTGGTAGAAATAGCACGCCATAGTGTAAGCACGTGCAAAGTCTGCTATCACACTTCAAATCGGTTTTTTTAACGCAGAATTAGTAACTATCCCGTTTATTTAGGGAATCATCTTCTTTGTAACCTCAAGTATAGCCCGGATAGTTCTCAACAAAGGTACGAATACATGAAACGTTATAACTTTACGCTTAACAGTCAACTCCAGGCATATAATAGCCTCAGCATTCTTCCGAGTATGAATACTTGCTCTATTGACCGCACATGGCCTCAAACCTCACATATATGCGCACTCATAGCGCATAGCAATCACAAATAATTAACGCAACTAGTGCCTCCACCGAGTTTTAAATAAAATAGTCACCTCAAATAGGGTCGCAACCCCGAAACAATATACTTTTGAGAACTCCCAGTCTCCAAATTCATTGAAAACATGAATCACCGTAACTGATCTTAACTCCAGCACTAAAATGACTAACACATCTTCCATTCACGATAATCCCATGAGGAATACTTTCATAATTCTTCTATGCCACATAGCAATAATTTGAATATCAGCAGTCTATCAACCAGGTGAGTACTGCAATACCGATGGACATCCATAAGTCAAAACACAACGCGCCTTCTGAAATGCGCACTCTTATCAGGAATTACCGAGTAGTTATAACATTCATCAAAATATTTGAAACTAACCATCTTGTCCAACATTCGTTACCTTCTCTTCAAGACTAAACTGTCACCTTGTACATG
Organism: Nicotiana tomentosiformis; assembly: GCF_000390325.3. Lineage (NCBI taxonomy): Eukaryota > Viridiplantae > Streptophyta > Magnoliopsida > Solanales > Solanaceae > Nicotiana > Nicotiana tomentosiformis. The sequence goes on along the minus strand of NC_090814.1, from coordinate 48,900,532 downwards.
TAAATCCTAATCCCGCACAACACACCACATCTATTATGTCATCATGTGACAAGCACAAGAATCCCATTATCAACTCTGAGTCACCAGCAAATTGCACACCTGGTTAATTAGAAACCTTCCTCTTGCTTCCTTCCAGGAGAAAATCACAATACACAACACGTTTCCCACACCAGTAGAAAATATCCGTTTCAAACCATGGTAGAAACCATCAAGAACACTTTGAAATCCATCTGCACATAACCAAGCTATTAGAACTAAATTCCTCTAACTTGACCAAACCACGTAGGTCACCAAACCCAAGAATATTGCCACCAAAATATATGTAGAGTCTCACCACATCATAATTACCCTTATAAATACCACAACCGAAACACCTACTCTGAAAATACCTTATGCGAATTTAAAAATTATTCTTTTTTCCTTTCTTATATTGAAATGTAGAATCCATAGTCAAACAGAATTATCACACGTCCCGATACCATCCAATGCAAGTAACTGATTCTAGTGATATAGAAATTCGAAAAAATTTCAATTTCCACATATACATTTTGAATCCATTAGAACCCTCTCGATAGTCATCCATTCTGCTCAAATCTAATTTACTCCGCCCCAAACAGGCCGAAAGACATGTGCTCCTTTAACATAGTCAACACTCAAATAAGTAACCCTGCCTTAACACGGCCAACCAGATTCATACTTCGTATGCAATACATCCTTCAAAATAACAAGTTAATCATTCCAAACTTTTCATATTCCTATAAAGTGCCTTATAACCCATATTCAGGAATTTCCTTACTCGAGTCATCCTCGATCTCCATCTTTGTGAGTCATAACTGATCCACAAGTATGCCTCCGACCAAAATAATAATTTAACACATAACCATGAAATCAAATTGTCAATAGCAGGCTCCCCCACTTAGCCTTAAGCTGCAATTATATAAAATTAGAACCCGCAAGGATTTCACCTTCTCAATTACCAAGATCTCGCACCGTTAACCCGCCAAACTTCTCGAAGTCTTTTGTTAAGCTTTTCATGAACATTCTGAATCACCAGCTACAGTCACACACTCGATCTCTTACCAGGTAGCAAGTAATATTCCTCGCAGAAGTTTCATCAACATCACGCCACCGCTAACCACTCACAGGAGATAACCCACCTGTGAAATTCCTTACCGACATCTTCCAACGACGCTGCACTGAGTGCAACAACTACGTAATCAGCAAATACTCCTGAGCTAGTGCTCGCCAACCATTTGTATAAGTCTGTACTTTCCCTTTTGAGATCAATTGAAAGTTCAATAATACCTTCCGAACTCAAGTCATATTGCGCCTGAAACGATAATCAGATCTTCACATTCCTCTTTATTTCAAACAAAATCCTTTCTGTCATATTCAATCTTTCTTCATACAGTAACCCTCACTCTAAATAAAGTCTGTAGGCCAAATCACATTCTATCACGATTCCAAATTGTTCTACACTTTCTCAAGGCACGCAACTACCCTACCACACAATTCATATGCTAATCTGCCACTCTTACTTCGGCTAAACTATCTCCTTTAAGCAACTTCTCAACCTCTACTTCTCCTACTTGACCTGCTAGTACTTCAACCACCGTGAAACACTTCCTGTCATGTCTTCCATCACACTTTGCTGACCAACTGTTGCATCAAATCAAAATGCATCTCTGTCGCACTTGAACCAATAAATTGTTACCGACTCTAAGCCTCTACGAAGATCATCTTTATCGAGCCATCAATATTAGAAATACCCATTCGATTCTGAACCTCTACACACAGCTATCTCTGGCAACCGCCCCATATGCACCATTTCATAACACCCTTCCCCGAAGGCAAAATCCAAGAAGACCGTAACACCGGAGGACCATAATGCGTTCAAACAAGGACGACGATACAGCATCACAATGAAAATTCGACCATGCTCGCAAATACCAAGTCTTATAACTTTAACAACCAACTTAGACATCTATAGTCCGACTGCCTTTCCTCCGCTTGAATTAATTGCTGAACCCCTTAATCATGTACTGATAAATCCTCTCTTCGAGCCATTCACTGCCTCAACACATAACGAGCACCTTACCATTACACCAATATTGTGCGATAACAACGCATAGCCATCGTAGCAACCCGTGCACAGTCTCGAAATCATATACTGAGCTAGAATAAAAGAACATTCAAATCATCTTAACACATCCCACAGTTACATCTTAAGCCATTCCACCACTCATCGAGCCATAAATTCCACTCGTAGGGACATTACCGGACATATGAGTCCAAATGTACAGGTTACAACTGAAGCTATCGAGCCTAAGCTGCGGTCTAAACCTGGCCTCAAGTCCTCCAGACTGGCCCATCACCAAAACATGAAATATACATCTCAAACATCGTTCGTAGAATCACACCTTGGCGATGCACGACTGATACCGAGCGCTCATGTGTGCATACAAAATGCGTGAAAGGAATTCAAAGAGTTATGTTTCCAGCTGAATCGATTCCGCACGATAGAATACAAGAAGGGAAATTTTCCTAAGTGTTCTGCAGCCTCTCGAAGATAAGTACAGATGCCTCTGTACCGATCCGCGAGACTCTACTAAACCTGCTCATGACTCGTGACACCTACATAACCTAGGCTCTCATACCAACTTGTCACGACCCAAAATCCCAACTTGTCGTGATGGTGCCTATCTCGATACTAGGCAAGTCAAAAATCTCAATAAACCAAAACTTCTCTTTAAGGTTGAAAATATAATATTTAAATACAATACAAACACTCCCCAAAAACTGGTGTCACTGAGTACATGAGCATCTAATATGAATACAAGTATGGAAAATATAGTCTATAATAGTTTGAGACCAAATACAGTAAACAAAGAGATAGAGAAGGAGAGACAAGGTCTGCGGAACACGACAGCTACCTCAAAATCTCCTGAAAATCAACCACGCGAAAGGATCAACACCCGATATGTCCGAAAACACCTCGATTTGCACACAAAGTATATGGTGTAGTATGAGTACAACCAACTCAGCAAGTAACAATAATAAATAAAAAACTGAAGGTAGTAACGATCTACACAGCTATGGTTCATTTCCAATAATTCGAGCAAAGAATATACATGCTATCAAATCTGGCAGTTTAATGTCAAATCAATTTTTATACAGTTCCTGTTCATGTAATCCGTATGTCAACAATCTTTCAGAGATTTCACAATAATGTCAGATAGCAACTAAGTGCAACAACAAATGAAAATCAAGTACAACCTCTTAGGACAACAATCACTCATTGGGCTCCCAGCCCTCATCACTCACTCTCAATGGGTACCCGTGCTCACTGGGGGTGTACAGACTCCGGAGGGGCTCCTACTGCCCAAGCGCTATAATCTGCACGGACAACTCACGTGCCATAATATAAATATCTAGATCCGCACGGCCAACTCACGTGCTGCACGACCAACTCACGTGCTATAGTATAATATAAGGGTCCGCACGGCCAACTCACGTGCTGCACGGCCAACTCACGTGCTGCACGGCCAACTCACGTGCTATAGTATAATATAAGGATCTGCATGGTCAACTCACGTGCTGCACGGACAACTCACGTGCTATGATATCAATATCTCACAATCAGGCCCTCGGCCTCTCTCAGTCATAAATCTCTCCAGTCTCGGGCTCTCATTAATCATGAAATTAGCCCAAACAACAATGATATGATGTATCAATAATAATAACAGAGACTGAGATAAAATGTGCAAGTAAAAACTGAGATTGAGTACATATAGCATTTAGCAGGCAATTCAACAAGTACGCGACCTCTGTGGGTCCCAACAGTACTATCACATAGCCTAAGCATGATTTCTAACATGATTTACAGCAAAGTTTTATCAACACATGGAGAGCATATAGCTATCAATAAATTATTCAACTTTACAGTTTTTCGGGATGGGCCAAGTCACAATCTCTTCGGTGCACGCCCACACACCCGTCACCTAGCATGTGCGTCACCTCCAAAATAATCAAATGATTCAAAAATCCGGGGTTTCATACCCTCATGGCCAGATTTAAAACTGTTACTTACCTTAGAGCGTGAAATTCTTTACTCTGCTATGACTTTGCCTCGCAAATCGGCCTCCGAATGCCTCGAATCTAATCACAAATAATTCGTTTTAGTCAATAAAATTTATTGGAATTAACTTCATAAGAAAATGCTAATTTTCCATAAAAATTTGAATTTTCGCTCAAAAATTGCATGTGGGGCCCACGTCTCAGAACTCGACAAAAGTTATAAAATTCGAAAGCCCATTCAACCATGAGTCTAACCATACCAATTTTATCAAAATTCGACCCCCAACTCGACCCTCAAATCTTCAATTTAAACTAAGAGGATTTTCAAACTTTTCCAACTTAATTCGCCAATTAAATGATAAAAACAACCATGGATTCGGATAATTTAACCAATATTGAGTTAGGAACACTTACCCCGTTATTTTTCTTGAAATACTCCCGAAAATCGCCTTTTTCCGAGCTTAAATCCGTCAAAAAACTTTCTGAACTTATACTCTTATTCGCGAACGCGACAGGTCCCTCGCGTTCGCGAATCACAACTCGACAGGTCCCTCGCGTTCGCGAATCACAACTCGACTGCCCACAAATTTAACCCTTCGCGAACGCGACCGTGGCTTCGCGAATACGAAGCTTTGCAAATCTTACCCTTCGCGAACGCGATTATGGCTTCGCAAACGCGAAACTTTACCAGCTCAGACCTTCGCGACTGCGACCGCCACCTCGCGAACGCGTAGAACAAGGACCCCGGGGTCCCCAATAGCCTCACTCCTATTCGCGAACGCGACACCTCCCACGCATTCGCGATGCACACACAGATCATACCTTCGCATTCGTGTCCTCCCCTTCGCGGACGCGAAGAACAAAACCTCACACTCAGAAAATACTCTTCGCGAACGCGAGGGCCCACTCGCGAACGCGAAAGAGAAAATCAGAAAATGCAGCAGCAGATATGAGCAATCTCACCAATGCCAAAAATGATCCGTTAACCATCCAAAACTTACCCGAGCCCCTCGAGACCTCAACCAAATATACCAACAAGTCCTAAAATATCATACGGACTTAGCCGGACCCTCAAATCACCTCAAACAACGCTAAAACCATGAATTACACCCAATTCAAGCCTAATGAACTTTGAAATTTCTAATTTCTACAAACGACTCCGGAACCTACCAAATCACGTCCGATTTACCTCACATTTTGCGCACAAGTCATAAATGACATAACGGAGGTACTCAAATTTTTAGAATCGGATTTTGACCCTGTTATCAAAAAATCAACCCCCGGTCAAACTTTCAAAAAATTTAACTTTCAGCATTTAAAGCCTAATTCCATTACGGACCTCTAAATAATATTTCGGGCACGCTCCTAAGCCCAAAATTACCTTACTGAGCTATTGGAATCATCAAAATTCAAATCCGAGATTGTTTACACATAGGTCCATATCCGGTCCACTTTTCTAACTTAAATTTTTAATTATAAGACGAAGTGTCTCATTTCACTCCGAATTTCTTCCGGACCCGAATTCACTAACCCGGTAAGTCATAAAATAATTATAAAGCATAAATTGAGCAGTAAATAGGGGGAGGGCGAGGTTATAATACTCAAAACGACCGATCGGGTCGTTACAAGTATATCTTTTTGGGCATGGAAAGAAGACTGTATTATCCATTGGATTTACACAAATATGCAAGTGTATTTATCGTAAAAAGGTGCAAAAGTAGGGGCAAAATGAGACCTTTAAAAAGTACCGCAACTCAGATCCATTAACTGTATAAGAATGCCATAGGATTTAGAGGAAATAATGCTGGTTACAGCAAACGGTCAAGTCGCTGAAGCAGACGGTGCAATACAATCGAGCAAGGAAAACCATAAATTTTAAAAATACCCCTATGCCAAGCAAACATGTTGACAATGAGCTGCCTGGTTATCCCCACTTATAGTATAAGAATAGATATACTAGTTCCTCGACAAGTAATATTACCATTTATAAAATAATATTAATATTCTTAAAATAAAATTTTAAGTAAATAATTATACATGAAAAATAAAGTACCCGTTTTATCAATAAAAAATCACCTACAAAGAATCAAAATTTAATTAGATACATGCAAGCATTGGAAGTTTGTTAAAAACAAACATCAAACTTTGCAAACAGACGATTAACTTAAGCGAAAATAACTCCATTACTATAATTATCCGATCGGTCGTTTTGAGTATTAGCGCTTCGTTCAGTGGCTTAAGGTCTCGAGCAACTCCGTATTATGTGTTATGACGTGTGTGTAGTCGAGTTCGAACTTCGGATAATTCGGGATTGATGTGGAAGAAGGATTCGCATTTTAGAAGCTTAAGCGGCAAGAGTTGACCGGAATTTGACTTTTGTGTAGACGACACCAGAATGGAATTTTTATGATTCCAATAGTTTCGTATGGTGATTTTGGACTTAGGCGTGCGTCCGGATTTGGATTTGAAGGTCTTTAGGGTAATTTGAAGCATTTCGGCCAAAAATTGAAAAGTTAAAGTTTTTGGAAGTTGAGAGGTTTGACCGAGAATTGACCTTGGTGATATCGGGGTCGGATTTCGATTTCGAGAATTGGATTAGCTCTGTTATGTCATTTGGGACTTGCATGCAAAATTTGACGTCATTCCGGGTTGATTTGGTGTGTTTCGGCACGAGTTTTGGGAGTTAGAAGACTTGAAAATTTATGAGTTCGATTCATGGTGCGATTCGTAGTTTCGGAGTTGTTTGATGTAATTCGAGGCCTCGAGTAGGTCTGCGTTGTATTTTGGAACTTGTTGGTATGCTTGGACGGGGTCCCGGGGGCCCTAGATGTGTTTCAGATGAGTTTCAGATGATTTTTATGCTTGTGATCAGGTTTGGTTCTAGTACTTCGCACCTGTGACGTTTTAGAGCGCATGTGCGGCTTTGCATCTGCGTGAGCCTGGTCGCTTCTGCGATCATTGTGGCATGGGGAACGCGCTTCTGCGGAGTTTGGGAACGCAGGTGCGATGGCCGCTTTTGCGGCCCAGAGATCGCAAATGCGAAGATCTCCGCATCTACGGCTTTTTGTGCGCTTCTGCGGAGTCGGAGGTGCGGCCACTGGGCTAGCCAGTTGATTTCTCAAATGCGGACCTGTTCTCGCAAATACGAGGCCGCAGATGCGACATTCCTATTCGCAAATGCGAAAATCCTGGGCAGAATCCCATTTATGTCGAGGGTTTGATAATTTAAACATATTTTGAGTTCTACACCTCGATTTTGGGAGAATATTTCGTGGGTTTTTCAAGCAACTCATTGGGGTAAGTGTTCTCTACACGAATCTTGTTATATTTCATGAATCCATTGCTATTTTTATCATTTAATTAGTGAGTTAAGTTGAAAATTTGGGGAAAATTTGTAGAAACCTTTCAAAATGTAAAATGATGTATTGAAGGATGAATTGTTGTCGGAAATTGATAATTTTGGTATGGTTGAACTCGTATCGAAATGGGTGTTCGGGTTTTGTAATTTTTATCGGGTTCTGAGATGCGGACCCGAGTAGACGTTTTGGAGCGATTTTTCAATTCTTAGTTAAGATTATTATTTTATTATTTAAATTAGTTTCCTATAGTTATAATTATAGTATGAAATTATTTTGGCTAGACTCAAGTCGTTCGGAGTTGGAAATCAAGGGTTAAGGCCGTCTAATTGATTGATTGAGCGTGGTTTGAGGTAAGTATGTTGCCTAACTTTGTGTGGGGGAAACTACCCCTTAGGTATTGAGTCTCTGGTGCTAATTGTGTCATGTGAAATCCGTGTACGCGAGGTGACGAGTACGTGATCAGGCTTATTTGTGGAAAGTTGACCTTTAGGGCTCTTAGGTTCTTATGTTCTTTAGATATGAATTTGTTTTGTTATGTTAAGTTCCTCATTTACTAGTTTCACTCTACGTGTCTTAATTGGAATTAATTGCTTCATGTTCAACCTTTATTGCCTATTTGACTATTGTGTGCCTTAACAGAAGTTGCTGCCTCTTCGATTGCCATGTTATCCTTTCCTAATTACTGATCCTTAATTGAAATTATTATTATCTCTTCTGTAGTTATCTACCCTTAATTGAGGTTATGATTATCTTTTATGTTACTTATCCTTAATTGAATTTGCTGCATCTCTTCGTAATTGCTCAACCCTAAATGAAGTTTAGTTATCCTTTGTCGTAGTTGCCTCATTCTTATTTAGAATAATTTGTCACCTATTATTTCTCCCTTGTTGAGCCATTCTTATTGAGGCTAGTATTCCCTATTGTGTTTATTCTTTGTGAGCTCGTTTTATCACTTTTTTGTAATCCAAAGCTCTTGAGTTGATTTACTTGTCGTATTCTCGTGCTATTGTTGTTGTTGTTGTTGTACTCAATATGTTGAGCCGAGGGCTATGCGCGTTTGTGGTACTGACACTGTTTAGATGAAATATTATGGAATATGGGCACATGTTGAGAAAGCCATTCTATTGTGATGTTGTATTTTTGGCACGTGATCTTGTCGGGAGGTTTTGTTCGGGTGTTTGCACGAGGTTTCTGCCGTGCTGTTATTACTATTGATATATGCACATGCGGCGTGACAAGGCAGGCTATATATGTAGGTTTACGCATGTGGCGAGATAAGGTGGGAATATTATTATGCGCGTGCGGTGAGACAAGACGAGTATTTACTTTATTATTGTGCACGTGACGAGACAAGGTGGGCTATGTCGGAGATTGATTTGTGATGGCTTGTGATGGCCTGAGGGCATTATTTTTGTTGATATTTGTGTAGTGGCATGCCTAACCTGTGTGAGTTTTACTTAGTGCAAATTGTGAGGATCGTCCCTTATGTGCCATTCATATTTTTTATCTACTCTTATTCATTGGCCTGAACTATGATAGAATACTTGCACAAGCATACACATACTTTATCACCCTATCGGTTTAAGAAGATGAACACTGAAGCTACCGATTATTTGTACGTACTCTGTCTACTTGTCCTATATGTGAGATTTGTTCTATTGGCACGTGAGTCGTCCGTGCAGTTATCAGTTGTAATAAGGGCACAAGATGCCAATTGATTAAGGTTCATGAATTGGGACCCGTAAATTGTGTGAGTTTTGAGGTTTGGTACCTCGTGGGGATTATTGAATAAACCTGATGCGAAAGCGGCTATTCTTATCATGTTACTACTTGTCTTTCCTTTGTTTGTTTTTCATCGGATTTAAACTGTACCCAGCTTACTCTACTGTGTTATTACTTGTGTAGTTCCGCTGCAAATTGTTGCTTCTATTTTCTATTGCAAGCACCGTATTATTGTTGTCATTATGCGTAGTTCTGTAGATATATCATACTCTGTTAGTCCTATACCTATACTTGTTCAGGTTATCTAGTCCAGTAGGTGTCTTGACTGTCTCTCGTCACTACTCCACTGAGGTTAGTCTTGATACTTACTGGGTACCGTTGTGGTGTACTCATACTACACTTTTGCATATTTTTGTGCAGACCCAGGTAATTCAGAGTCAGTCGATCACTAGCTAGCTGTACGGATCTTGCTGTGGAGACTCAAGTAAACCTGATGTTGCGTTCACAGTCCTCGGGAGTCACCTTCTGTATTGTACGTGCACTGTTTATCTTTATTTCGAAACAGATGTATTTAGAGAGTTTTGTAGTAAATTCAGTAGAGCTTATGACTTGTACTACCGGTTTTGGAAATTGTAAGTTGTGTAATAAGGTTCTATTTCATAATTATTAATTGTTGGTCACATTCTTTCATTAATTCAGTAAGTGTTAGGCTTACCTAGTCTTAGAGATTAGGTGCCACCACGACATCCTACGAATGAAAATTTGGGTCGTGACATTCACCGAGTAAAACCTACTCATATAGAAGATGTCGACTAAAAGAGCCAATTTTTTTTTAAAAAGAAATAATGTCAAAGATCTCACGGCAAAATGATCCATCGTCCAAGTCCTCACACTAAACAATAAATATTTTACTTAATTATAGTCTTAGTTTGATTGGGCAGGGAGCTAAAAAAAAAAAAAAATTTTTTTTTAGAAACTTGTGGTCCTAAACTAAAGATGGACGTAATGTATCAAAATGCCCTTGAATCGTGTGATCTTAAATATGCCATGTAGAATATCGACTCGGAGCTAAAGAATTACGAAATAGAAAGGCATTTTTTTAAAATAAATTTAAAAAACTAAGACACATACATTAAAAACATAAGGAGTATTAATTTTTTATCTTCCCTTTTATCTGTTATTTTGTCACTAAGTACACACTGCATTTGCCTGTTGCGCTATCTATCACTTTTCGCCTTAAAATATAATATTTATATCAAGTCTTAATACAATATCATATAAAGGTAAAAAAATATCATTGCAGCATACGCAAACAACACCTACAGTTACTTGATTTTTAAAAATAAATATTTCTCACAAGATATTTTATTAAAATATTTTTCTCCATACAAAACTCACAAAGCTAAGGATATTTTAATATTGTGAAAAATGAGTTAAGAATCAGTATTTAATAAATCAGAAGTACTAAGCACCATCGCATACACCTACAACATTTAACTTATCAAAAATGTTTGGAGTACTTAGTTAGTTAGTTATCTTTTTAAAGGTGCATAGATCAATAAAGTTAGACAATTCCTTCTAACCTATAAGGAACAATTAATCTGGCTTCATAGCAGATAAGGTAATATATACTCTCATTTCCACATTGTTGTCCAGTAATAAATAGGTCACCTGCTAACTCAATCCTTTTGAAACATAAAATGCTATTAAATGGCATCCACGAATATCATACTTTTTCAAATTATAACTCTATCATTTTAGTTAAATAGGCTACCATATCTTCCATATAGTTCATGCTTGCCATTAGTTTTAAAGTTTGAGAGTAGGGATTGGCCACAGTTTAAACTTAGGGCACTTGAGAAAATATATTCCAGTAAAGTATTTTGGTGTGTTACATAAAGTTAGCTAAATGAATCAAGATTTGTGTTAATACCTATGAATTAGTGAGTGTTTTGAATTTATTATTGGACTAAAATTAAATAAATGTGCATATAATATTTCTAAATTTCATGAGTTTAAGCAGGACAATATTAGCAGAACACACTTATGCTAGTCATATCTAATAAGGAAACAAATATAAGAAGAACAGTAAAAAGGTAGAACCTGATTTTGTTACTTTCTTCTTTGATATATCCCATTAACATGGGAGTAGTGAGGTCGAAGTAATTGTATACAGATTTTCAATCCCAAAATCGCTTATGTAATAGGAAGATTTGCATACAAGGATGGTTTGTCCATCATTTCTCCGACAAGTAAAGAACATTGACGCCCACTATGTGCATTTTGACTCAAAATCGATTATTATAACCCCTAACAAATTCGAATATACTGTTATGAAATAAAAGCAATTTAGTAAAACATGAACAAGAAATTGAGATAGAGAGAAGGAAGAGATTTTATTTCTTTTTCAATTATGTATATTTTCCTAAATATTACAAGGCCTTTATATAGGCATGAAAAGTGAAGAAAATATGTCATTGAATATGTCACTAAGCATTTGAGATGAAGATCATGGAGGAAGAGTAGACATCCACCATAATTTGATATTTCTTATAACACTCCCCCTTCGATGTCCATAGATAATGTGCCTCGTTAAAACCTTATTAGAAAAAAAATTCTAGTGAAGGAAAAATAGTACACATGTTTAGAAATACGCTTTTTGGTTGCCTCATTAAAAACCTTGCAAGGAAAACCCAGTGGGATAAAACCTTGTAAGAAAAAAAGAGTACAACGCGTATTAACTCGAGAGCATCAATTCACATCAGCCACAACGCGTATTAACTCGAGAGCATCAATTCACATCCTTGAGCCTTTGCATCCCAATTTTGTACACTAGTTTCTTGAAGGTTGACGTCGGTAGATATTTGGTGAACAAATCAGCCATATTATCACTTGAATGAATCTGTTGCACATTGATATCACCATTCTTTTGAAGATCATGTGTGAAAAATAACTTTGGTGAAATGTGCTTTGTTCTATATCCTTTTATGAATCCTCCCTTCAATTAAGCCATGCATGCTGCATTGTCTTCATACAAAATTGTGGGTAGTTTGTCACACTTCAAACCACATTTGTTTCGAATAAGATGTATTATAGATCTCAACCAAATACATTCTCGACTTGCTTCATGAATAGCAATTATCTCAGCATGATTAGAAAAAGTAGCCACGATTGATTGCTTAGTCGATCGCCAAGTTATGACAGTGCCTCCATATGTAAGCACATAGCTTGTTTGAGATCGAGCCTTGTGTGAGTCAGATAAATATCCAGCATCGGCATAACCAACAAGATCAGGATTGCAATCATTGCCATAAAATAAGACCATATCGGTAGTCCCTTTTAGATACCGTAATATGTGTTTGATTCCATTCCAATATTTCCTTGTAAGAGTGGAGCTATATCTTGCTAAGACATTAACTGAAAAAGTTATGTCAGGCCTTGTAGTGTTAGCAAGATACATTAGTGCACCAATTGCACTAACATATGGTACTTCAGGACCAAGAAGCTTTTCATTCTTTTCTTGAGGTCGGAACGGGTCCTTATTCACATCAAGTGATCGAACAACTATCGGAGTACTTAATGGATGTGCTCATCAATGTAAAACCGTTTCAATACCTTTTGTATGTAGGCAGATTGATGAACAAAAATTCCATTTGCCAAATGTTCAATTTGCAAACCGAGACATAATTTTGTCTTTCCGAGATCTTTCATCTCGAATTCCTTCTTAAAATAATCAATTGCCTTTTGGAGTTCTGTAGGAGTTTTAATAAGGTTTATGTCATCAACATATACGACAAGTACAACAAACTCCGATATTTTTTTTAAATAAAAACACATAGACAAATGTCATCATTTATATAACCTTCCTTTAATAAATATTCACTAAGGCGGTTATACCACATTCTTCCCGATTGCTTTAGACCATACAAAAATCTTTGCAATTTGATTGAAAACATTTCCTTCGACTTTGAATTATGTGCGTCAGGCATTTTAAATCCCTCAGAAATTTTCATGTATATCTCATTATCAAGTGAGTCGTAAAGGTAGGTTGTAACCACATCCATTAAATGCAATGCATGCCAAGCTTTTCATGGACATCAAAACTAATGAGATAATAGAACGTTATAGCATCCATAATAGGAGAATACGTCTCTTCATAATCGACACCAGGCCTTTATGAAAATCCTTGTGCAACAAGGCGTGCCTTATATCTTTGTACCTCATTTTTCTTATTCCTTTTACGTACAAAGACCCATTTATAGCCAACAGGCTTAACACCATTAGGTGTTTGGACTACAGACCCAAAAATTTCACGTTTCGTAAGTGAATCCAACTCAGATTGGATTACTTCTTGCCATTTTGGCCAATCACGTCTTTGTCGATATTTTCCAATGGATTGAGGTTCAAGATCCTCATTATCTTGCATAATTCTAGATGCAACATTGTATGCAAAGACATAATCCACCACTGTTTCAATCGATTCAAATTTGTCTCAATATCGATTGGATTTATTGATAGTTCCTTATTTTCTTGAGTCTCTGGCTCATCGATATCCTCATGAATCTCAGGATTGGTTAAATCATGGGTTTCTTTATGAGACTCTTTCGTAGTGTCATCTTGATCATTTATTTCCTTTTTCTAGGATTTCGATCCTTAGAACCCAATGGTCTGTCACGTTTTAGGCGTGCTTTTGACTCATTAGCTATGACACTAGAAGATTATCCAACAGGGACATCAATACAGATTGGAACATTCTCTGCAGGGATATGTGATTTCGTTATCCTTTTCAGATCCGTAAATGCATCTGGCATTTGAATTACTATTTTCTGCAAATGGATAATCATTTGCACATCTTTTTCACAAATAGAGGCACGTGGATCAAGATGAGACAATGATGGCTTTTTCCACGAAATTTACCATTTGATTTCGCCAATTTCTCCCCCTAATTTTGGGTAAAATGCCTCATCGAATCGACATTCTGCAAATCGAGCAGTGAACAAATCTCCCGTTAATGTTTTGAGGTAGTGAATAATGGAGGGCGATTCAAACCCAACATATATTCCTAACCTTCTTTGGGGACCCATCTTGGTGCGATATGGCGGTGCTACAGGCACATATACAACACATCCAAAAAATTTTAGATGGGATATATTAGGTTCATGACCCAAAACTAATTGCAACAGGGAATATATATGATAATTTGTCGGTCTGAGACGAATTAGCATTGTTGCATGCAAAATGGCATGACCCCAAACTGAAGTAAGTAACTTGGTTTTCATGAGTAATAGTATTACTATCAATTACAGACGTTTAATCAAAGATACTTCAAGGCCATTTTGAGTGTGAACATGAGCTACAGAATGTTCCACTTTTATCCCAATTGATAAGCAATAATCATTAAATGCTTGGGATAAAAACTCAGTGGCATTATCAAGTCTAATAGACTTAATTGGATTATCGGGAAATTGTGCCCGTAATCGGATTATTTGTGCCATTAATTTTACAAATACCAGGTTGCGAGATGACAATAGGCATACATGAGACCATCTAGAAGATGCATCTATTAAGACCATATAATATCTAAACAACCCACTAGGTGGGTGAATAGGTCCACAAATATCCCCTTGTATACATTCCAAAAACGCAGGGGACTCAGTCTTAACCTTTGTTGGTGATGGTCTAATAATCAACTTGCCTTGATAACAATAAGTGCAAGATAATTCATTATTTAAAAGAATCTTTAAATTCTTTAATGGATGCCCATTTGAGTTCTCTATAATTCGTCTCATCATAATTGATCTGGGATGTCCCAATCGATTATGCCAAAGTACAAAAGTATTGGAATTGTAACCTTTTGGTTTACGATAAAATGTGCCTCAATTGCACTAACTCTTGTCCAATATAGGCCACAAGATAAAGATGGGAACTTCTCAATAATGCTTTTCTGGCCAGAGACATTCTTGGTAACGATGCGATATTCGAGATTATTCTCATCTATTATCTCAATATGAAATCCATTTCGGCGGATATCTTTAAAACTTAACAAGTTCCTCTTGGACTTGGAGGAGAACATTGTATTCTCTATGATAAGTATTGTTCCCTTAGGCAGAGTTATAGTAGTTCTTCCAGAGTCTTCAATTAATTTTGTACTACCATATATTCATCAACATCTATATGGTGAATATCTCTTTTAAAGAGAAAGTTATACCATTATGGTCATTGTTAAAATTAGATGCAAGATCTGTTTCTTGCATTATTGTTGTCCTTTAATAATCATATTGCCAAAATATTTTGGCGTACAATAGGTACGTGACCAATGACCATTCATGCCATAATAATGATATTATTTTCTTATTGCATCTCAAACACCTTTCTCGAGGTGAGTGTGGTATATTTACTACCACTAGCACGTTCATATTCTTGCAAGAATGAATATGTATTCATAATGATTATCACATTGTTTTCACATTCACTTCAGGAATGGAACATAATAATCCATGCGTGCTTTGTAAAATTTCATGCCATATCAATGGCAAACATCACTTTCACAAAGTGAAGGATTATTTTGAGAGCCATTATTGTTCTCATTACCATAATGATGACGATTATATTTTCGTCCATTACCACATCCACATCCATTCATACCTCCACGGCAACATCATGTCTTATTTTAGACTTATGAGACGGGTTTCCACTATTTATGGCGATTGAATTTAATTTGCATATGCGAACTTTCATTAACTGAACTCAATCAAATAAAAAGTATCAAGCAAATATAGAAAAATACATAATCAATTAAAATCTACGTGTCCTTTGTGATAATTATCCCACTTTAAGATGGAAGAGATATGTGATAAAATAGAAAGGAAATATATGTGTTCTCTTCATGCAAATCATGAAATGACGTGTCACGACCCAAAATCCACTAAAGGTCGTGATGGCGCCTAACACCGCCGTCAGGCAAGCCAACGGTGATTGATCAACTTAATTACTCATTTTAGTATTTTGAAATCATAATTTTCATTAATTAAATAGTATGAAATAGAATTTACAGGGTAAATGATAATATTTACACGAACTACAATAATGAACAACCCGTAGGAACCTCCAAAACCCGGTGTCACAAGTGCATGAGCATCAACTAGGAAATATAATAAAATACAACATCTGTCTCGAATACAAATTAGACAGTGAATATAAATAACTCGGATGGAGACTCTGCAGGCTGCAGATCGTAACATGGAATGCAGCTCACGGTGAAGTCCCCGCAATAGCCGTGCCTTTGCGCCCAAAAGGCCACCAGACATATATGTACCTACACAATAAGTGCAGCAAGTATAACATGAGTACATAAATTAACGCGTACCCAGTAAGTATCTAGCCTAACCCCAGAGAAGTAGTAACGAGGGGTCGACATCGACACTTACTAGTGTTCCAATAAGACAGATACAATAGAAGTAAACATATGCGAGTCAGAGTAAATAAACGAAATAACAAGTATAAATACGTGGTACAATTCTCCTCTCTGCAATAACTCAAGCTCTCTGTTGGTAGTTACCTCAATCGGAGTATATATATAATAGACCTCACCAGATCGATCGTCACAGTTCAAATCAGGAAAACTCATAAATATACTAGCTTCTTATCAATTATCACGCACGATTTCATAAGAGTATTTTATAGAAATTGCCGAGGCGTACAACCCGATCCCATCATAATATGTGCACTACCGAGGGTCGAACGACATGAACCATAGATACATCTATTATATTGCCGAGGCGAACAGCCCACTCCCATGAGAGTTTGATATATAATCATGTCGAGGCGAACAACCCGATCCCATCATAATGTGCGCACTGCCGAGGGTCTAACGGCACGAACCATATATGTATCTATTATACTTCCGAGGCGAACAGACCGATCCCATTAGAATAAGAAGCTTTAACAGGTCCTTGACCTCACTCACGAATAGACGTGTGAGTTATAAATTTTAAGGGAAACCTTTCGATGAAAACACATAACGCGGGAGAAATTCGTAAGATGAGTACAATTATTTCGCGGCTAATCATGACGCCCGTCGAATCTCTACAATAGCAAGTCTATCACTCTACACAAGTCTAGTCTCAAGTCGTAACGTAAAATAAACAAATTTTAATAGGCAAGACACAACTCAAATAGTACAGTTATAGCATGGTGGGAACCTAAGTCTACCCGGACATAACATGAATCTAGCTGCGTACGGACTCTCGTCACCTCGTGCGTACGTAGCCCCCAAAACAAGTAGCACATATCAAATGGATCACCTAGGGGTAGTTTCCCCCTCACAGAGTTAGACAGGAGACTTACCTCGCTCCGAAGTTCCATAGACGACCCCAACGCCACTCTAGCACCTCAATCCGATGCCCGTCTCTCCACAACGTTCCATAAATGACGAAAAATTTCCCTTTGAAGCTCTCCAAATATTGCCCCAACCAAGTAAAAATGAAAGAAAATGGGCTAAATCCCGTATATAACCAAGTCCTCTGCCTAGCGATCACCACACCTGTGGTCACTTGACCGCTTATGCGGTTCCCTTCAGGCCCCTCAACCTCCGCATCTGCGGGCAGGCTTTTGCACCTGCACCCGATCCTCCACTTCTACGAAACTGCCTCTCCTTCCCCCATTCCGCTTTTGCATCCAACAGCCCGCACCTGCGGGCTCGCAGGTGCGGTGGATTTTCTTATGCCTGCGAAGCCATCCATCCTCACTACCCCTCCGCTTCTGTGTGACCGCACCTGTGACCACTTCTTCCGCAGGTGCGAAGGCACTAGTCTTCAGCAACACTAACACTTCTTCAAATCCAAATTTGAATCCGTTTCAACCCCGAGGCCCCGGGAACCCTATCCGAACATACCAACATATCCCAAATCATGATACGAACTTAGTCGAAGCATCAAATCACGTCGAACAACAACAAAAATACAAATCGACAACCGAAACCTTTCTTTAATCTTTCAAACATTCAAGCTTCGCTGAACGCATCCGAATAACACTTAAACATCCCGGAATGATGCCAAAATTTGCGTGCAAGTCACAAATCATGATACGAACCTATTCCAAGACTCGGAACTTCAAACGGACATCGATAACACCTAAATTCATTTCAAATCAAACATAAGGATTTCTTAAACTTCTAAAATGCCAACCTTCCTTAATAGGCACCGAAATGCTCCCGGACCACCCGATACTCAAACCGAACATACGCCCAAGTCCGAAATCATCATACGAACCTATCAGAACCTTCAAATCCCGATTCTGAGGTGGTTTACTCAAAATCCAAACCTTAGCCAATTCTTCCAACTTAAAGCTTACGCAATTAGAATTTTCCATCCGAATCAACTCTAAACTTCCCGAAATTCAATTCCGACCACACGTACAAGTCATAAAGTATGAAGTGAAGCTACCCAAGGCCTCAAACCGCCAAATGACACGCTAGAGCTTAAAATGACCGGTCGGGTCGTTACATTCTCCCCCATTTAAACATTCGTTTGTCCTTGAACGTGCTAAGAACTGCTCCGGAGTTGTCCAAAATTCCTGTTTAAAACCTCGTGCACCTACCCGTACCACCATAACCCAGTTGAACACATTAGCTCGAGTCAGACTGAAGATCCCCCCTTTTATTTAGTCAATAAGCCTTAGAACCAAATTCCAACCTCCAAATTTCTCTACAAGACCCGATTCTAACATACGAACACCGTATCAATCACCACACGCTGTACCAAGACATGATCATACACATATGCTGAAATCACACCATGCATCACATAAGTCGGTTGCCCATAATAACATCCTCCGACCACAATAGCTGGAATTTCATGAATCTGATGCCCGCAATACGCCTCATGACGCATATAAGTCCTGTCCCAACTCTCGAAATACTACCACGACGGCAGAGATGCGTAGAAATTAATAACCACCTGCCGAATCAACAAATCAATGAGTCTCCCCTCCTGACAAGGACCATTACCTCATTCTAAGCTGAATACTGATATTTGCTCTTTAATATACGCTACATAACTCCGGTCGCACTAATCCAAGATCCAATAACCTCGTCTCACCCAGTACAAGCTACTCAGACAATAAGCTATCTCAAACACTTGCAAAAATCTCATATGACGCCAACAATGTGCTAGGAAGATACAAACTCGAATGCGATACATAAGGAAAAACGAACTCTGGAAAGGAACTATCCAGCCCGCGTAACCAATAAGATGGTCGAACAGATGCTATGAACCCTTCTCAGAGAATGAGAAAATAAGTACACAATAATAGATATAGGGAACCGTGCTCAACATCTCACTATTGCGGCGTGCAACCCGATCCACACATGATACCGTTGCGGCATGCAACCCGATCCAAACATGATACCGTTGCGGCATGTAACCCGATCCAAACAACGTACCCACGGCGGCGTGCCACCCGATCCACACATAAAAATAAATAAAAAAAATGCCCATCAAGCCATAATGCCTATACGTACGAAATAACGAATATCGACCACAAGCACGCCCAGTGCGAAAATACCACCCTGGGGAGACGGATAGCGCCATACGCTACAAAACCCAAGCACGGTTAAGGTGCAATAAATGACCTGCATCTCGAGAGCCATCCTGCTCATTTAATATCACAAGCTACACGGGACCACAACACATGTGCGAATAATTAAGCCGTCTCAATCCGGAATAACTTCCACAGTTTACAACCAAAGGAATAGAGCGCCTTCCAGGAATAAACTCTCACATTAACGATATTACCAAAAATCCCCGTACTTGGTTTCAATCTTTAACAATCGAGTGACTAACATGTCACACTTAGACAAATCTCCCCGTGGGGTACGCTCCCACGACCTTTCGCACCAGGTAGCAAAGTCTGAACCTCCATACCACCAACCATTCTAATTCTGTAAAGAAAATCAAGAATCCGCAAATCAATACACAAAGCCTCTTACACAGAACGCCGTTCTCAAGTGACACTAAAGAAAATGCCAGCTTACTCAGAACATCTGAATTCTCCCCTGCTCATCCGAGCTCGTGACATTCTTGTCAACACTGAACCGCAACCTTGATCCTCAACTTTCAAATCCCATGCCACTCACTGCACCTACATGCCGCTACGCAAGAATATAAGAATTCATCATAACCCCTGAATTACCAGTAGAATAAATACTTCATTGGCTAGAAACCTTTCACTCAGCTCATTTTAGAAGAGCCAATGCAACACGCAACTGAATTTCGAAATCGCAGAAAAATACAAACCTCAAGTCGTTATCTAAACCGTCATGAATCCTCCGAAATCTATTTACACTGCAAGGCCATTTGAAACAAATACCTCCCAAATCAATCAAGTTGTGGTGGCTGTCAATCCCGCGCGTACAACCACAAACCACATGTATAACTTCACGCGCTGAAGGAACAGATCATTACCACAATCATGCTGATTCAACCATTACTGACTGGCCAACTTCTTCCAATTTACTCTCGACCTGCCTTAGAAATAATAATAGATCCATTCAAAAATGTAACGAACCAAATCTGCACTCATCTAGAGTGACCCGTATCACGAGACCACATCGTCTCAATACTTATGAGCCACCTCATACTCTTCTTATGCACACAATAGCATCTCCAACTAGTACACCCATTCTTCTAGACCTTCCACAAATCCGAAGCTATTTCTTCCTTTACTCCAATAATGCACTGTATACCCGATGATAACATAGAACATTCCAAGTTTCGTTCGCAATCCACTGTGAAAACTCAGTCCTTAACCACACAACGGACCCGAAATCCTTAGGCATTGCACTTTAATTCTTGAAATTACCAGGGCTGTTGTTGAGAGTCACCCACTTTGACCTGGTCCCGAATATAACCAAACTCCAACACTCTGCTAGCACATGAACACCCTCTCAAAGAAGCCACAGACTGAATTCTTTTCCTTGTACATTGCACCCACAAGAAGCATAAACTCTGAGTCTTCCCAAAACCTGCATCTGAATCGATAAGGCGAAGTATATAACACATTTATCAAGTTCCTTGCTCGAATTAACCCCTGATGTTTTCTTTTCTTAGTCATAAATAATCCACCAACGCATCGATAACTTGAAGCTGCACAAGTAGACAACCACGTGATCCAATCGTAGACGGTGGGCTCCCCCACTTAGCTTTAAGCTAAAATCACATAATGTAGAGCCCACAACGATTCCTCCTTCTCAATTACCATGATCTCGCACTGTTAACCAACTAAATTTCTCGAAGTCTTTTGTTAAGCTTTTCATGAAATATTCTGAATTATCGGCCACGATCGCATACTCGACCTTCTGTTGGGTAGTAGGTAGAACTCTTTGTAGAAACCTCATCAAAATCACACAAACGCTAACCTGTTCACAATAGATAAACCACATGTGGTATTCCATGCCGACATCTTCCAACGACGCTGCATCGGGTACAACTACCACGAGTTCAGTAAACCCTCCTAAGCCCATGCTCGTCCATCAGTTGTACAAGTCTGTTCCTTCCCCATTGACATCATCTGAAAGTCCAACAATACCTTCCAAACTCAAATTCATGTTGCATCCAAAATGATAATCAAATCTTCACACCCTTCTTCATTTCAAGCAAACTCTTTTCTGTCATATTCAATCTTTCTCCGTATAGTAACCACCATTCCAATTATAATTCGTGGACCTAGTCACTTTCCACCATGCCTCCCAAATCACTCTAATCTTCCTCAAGGTACGTGGCTATCCTACCACAGAATCCATATGCTACTCTGCCGCTCCCACTTCGGTCAAACCATCTCCTTTAAGCAACTTCCCAACCTCCGCTTTTCATACTTGGTCTACTAGTAATCCAACCTCCACGAGACACCTCCCGCCATGTCCTTCCTCATACTCTACTGCCCAAATTTTGCCTCAAATCAAATCCACACCTGTAGCACCGAAACTAATGAATTGCTACCAACTCTAAACCTCCTAGAAGATCATATTTCTCGAGCCATCAACACCAGAAACACCAATTCGATTCTGAAACCGCTACACTCCGCTATCTCTGACAACCGCTTCTTAAGTGTCACCTCCCAACATCCTGCCCCGAAGGCAAATCGAAGAAGACCATAACACCGACGAATCTTAATGCGTTCCAACAAGGACGACGATACCACATCACAAATGAGAATTCCACCACGCTCGAAAATACCAAGTCTCGTCACTTCATTAACCAAGGTCTGAACATCCATAGTCCGATTGCCTTTCCTTTGCTGGTACTGAATGCTAAACCTCTAAATCATGCACTGAGAAACCCTCCTTTCAAGTCATTCACTTCCTCGACACATAAACAAGCACCCTACAATTACACCAACATTGTACGATAACAACGCATAGACATCATAGCAATCCCTGCACAGTCTCAAAACCATAAGGAATACAGATACTAAGCTGAAACAAAAGAACATCCTTCCACAAGGCGACGATAATAGCCTTCCCGAACACGCAGGGAAAAATATCCTACATCACGTCTGCAGTACCAATACAACTCCTCGATGCCCAATTGACAACAAGCGCCCCACGTCACGTAAGATTGAGTAGGAAGAAAATAAAGGCACAAGCCTCAATGGAATCAAACCGCACGGTGAGGAAATCAAGAAGGAAAGTGCTCCTAACAGCCATATAACCCCTCGAAAATAAGTACAAATATCTATGTATTGATCTGCAAGACTCTACTAGACTTGCTCATGACTCGTGAGACCCAAGTGAACCTAATGCTCTAATACTAAGCTGTCACGCCCCAAAATCCAATAAAGGTCGTGATGGCGCCTAACGCAGTCGTCAGGCAAGCCAATAGTGATTGATCAACTTAATTACTCATTTTAGTATTTTGAAATCATAGTTTTCATTAATTAAATAGTATGAAATAGAATTTACAGGGTAAATGATAATATTTACACGAATTACAATAATGAATAACCCGTAGGAACCCCCAAAACTAGATGTCACAAGTGCATGGGCATCAACTAGGAAATATAATAAAATACAACATTTGTGTGGAATACAAATTAGACATGGGAATATAAATAACTCTGATGGAGACTCTGCAGGCTGCAGATCGTAACATGGAATGCAACTCACGGTGAAGTTCCCGCAATAGCCGCGCCTTTGCGCCCAAAAGGCCACCAGTTATATATGTACCTGCACAATAAGTGCAGCAAGTGTAGCATGAGTACGTAAATCAATGCATACCTAGTAAGTATCTAGCCTAACCCCAGCGAAGTAGTAACGAGGGGTCGACATCGACACTTAGTAGTGGTCCAATAAGACGGACACAGTAGAGGTAAACAAATGTGAGTCAGAGTAAATAAACAAAATAACAAGTATAAATATGTGGTACAATTCTACTCTCAGCAATAACTCAAGCTCTCAACTGGTAGTTACCTCCTCAATCGGAGTATATATATAATGGACCTCACTAGATCGGTCGTCACAGTTCAAATTAGAAAAACACACAGATATACTGGTTTCTTGTCAATTATCACGCACGATTTCATAAGAGTATTTTATAGAAATTATCGTGCCATACGGCCCGATCCCATCATAATATGTGCATTGCCGAGGGTCGAACGGCATGAACCATAAATACATCTATTATATTGCCGAGGCGAATGGCCCGCTCCCATGAGAGTGTGATACACAATCCTGCTGAGGCGAACGAACCGATCTCATCATAATGTGTGCACTACCGAGGGTCGAACGACATGAATCATAGATGTATCTATTATACTCCCGAGGTGAACGACATGATCCCATTAGAATAAGAAGTTTTAACAGGTCCTTGACCCCCACTCACGAATAGACGTGTGAGTTATAAATTTTAAGGGAAACATTTCGATAAAAACACATAACGCGGGAGAGATTTGTAAGAGGAGTACAATTATTTCGCGGCTAATCATGAAGCCCGTCGAATCTCTACAATAGCAAGTCTATCACTCTACACAAGTCTAGTCTCAAGTCGCAACGTAAAATAAAGGAATTTAGTAGGCAAGAGATAACTCAAATAGTGCAGTTATAGCATGGCGGGAACCTAAGTCTACCCGGACATAACATGAATCTAGCTACGTACGAACTCTCGTCACCTCGTGCGTACGTAGCCCCCGTAACAAGTAGCACAACTCAAATGCATCACCTAGGGGTAGTTTCTCCCTCACAGAGTTAGACATGAGACTTACCTCGCTCCGAAATTTCATAGCCGGCCCCAACGCCACTCTAGCACCTCAAACTGATGCCCGTCTCTCCTAAACTTGCTATAGATGATAAAAAATCTCCCCTTGAAGCTCTCTAAAAATCGCCCCAATCAAGTACAAATGAAAGAAAATGGGCCAATTGCCGTATAAAACCAAGTCCTCTACCCAACGATCACCGCACCTGCGGTCACTTGACCGCTTATGCGGTTCCGCAGGTGCGGCTAGAGACTCCACTTCTACGGTTCCCTTCAGGCCCCTCAACCTCCGCATCTGCAAGCAGGCTTTCGTACCTGCGAAGGTGCACCTGCGCCCGATCCTCCGCTTCTGCAGAACTCCCTCTCCTTCCCCCATTCCGTTTTTGCGTCCAACAGCCCGCACCTGCGGGCTCGTAGGTGCGACAGATTTTCTTACACCTGAGAAGCCAGCCATCCTCACTCCCCCTCCACTTCTACGACCCTTTGGCCGCTTCTGCATGCCCGCACCTGCGACCACTTCTTCCGCAGGTGCGAAGGCACCAGTCTTCAGCAACACCAGCATTTCTTCAAATCCAAATTTGAATATGTTTTCGATCCGTTTCAACTCTCATGCGGGACCCCATCTAAACATACCAACACATCCCAAATCATGATACGAACTTAGTCGAAGCATCAAATCACGTCGAACAACAACAAAATTATGAATCGACGATCGAAACCCTTTTTTAATCTTTCAAACATTCAAACTTCGCCGAACGTGTCCGAATCACACTTAAACATCCTGGAATGGTGCCAAATTTTGCGTGCAAGTCACAAATCACGATACGAACCTATTCCAAGGCTCGAAACTTCAAACGGACATCGGTAACACCTAAATTCATTTCAAATCAAACTTAAGGATTTCTTAAACTTCTAAAATGCCAACCTTCCATAATAGGCGCCAAAATGCTCTCGGACCACCCGATACTCAACCCGAACATACGCCCAAGTCCGAAATCATCATACGAACCTATCAAAATCTTCAAATCCCGATTTCGAGATTGTTTACTCAAAAGCCAAACCTTAATTAATTCTTTCAACTTAAAGCTTCCGAAATTAGAATTTTCCATCCGAATCAACTCTGAACTTTCCGAAATTGAATTCCGACCACACGTACAAGTCATAAAGCATGAAGTGAAGCTACCCAAGGCCTCAAATCGCCGAACGACGCGCTAGAGCTTAAAATGACCGATCGAGTTATTACATGACGCTTTTGTTTTCCTGTACCGACTGTATTTTAGAGTGAAAATAAGAATAGGAGAGCCACTTAGTAGTATTCACTTTTCTCTTGGACTTTGTGCAAAACAATACTTTTTATGTTATATATCATAATAGAATTCTTCTATACGTCCATATAAGGGGTAAAAATTTTGTGGGGCCATAGCATTTGTGTGATTATAAAAGCTTCTTATTAAGGGTAAAATGGATAAAATGAAGAGTTTAAAGTTGAATTATTTCTAAATTTAAAAATGTGTCATTTATTTTGGAACAGACTAAAAAGGAAAGTACCCCATCTAATTTGAAACGGAGGGAGTAATGTAGAAAATAATGTTCATGAGAATTATGAAATGGTTGTGTCTGTTGGTGAAGAATTATGTAAGGGTGGTTTTTTTAATATATATATATATACTAGTTTCTCGGCACACGCATTTCGTATGTATCCCATCTCAATAAGTGTAATTCTTTTTAAAAAAACACAAAAATATAATATTGAAGTTGTGTTTGAATTATAGAGTAAAAGCTAAAGACAAAAGTGTAAGCACAGATGGTTGATTCTTAGTTAGCCAACTCAATACTACCGGATGAGTCCTCAATCATTTCAGCCAATATATTCAATTTAAAATTTGTTCAAGCTTTACATTTTTATTACTTCAATTTTACAAGTTATCATGCGTTCCTTTTAGCTTTAGCGTGAATACCAGATTTAGGTATTTTTCTAAATTTTCTTAGAAAGCTATTTCCTCTTAAATACTAAAATGGTCGGGTAACTAACAAAATATATCTTTTTTTTTATCTCACCAGCAAAATGCACAAAATGCCATTTCTTTAATCCTTAAGAAATACTATAAGAATAGTTTCCAACAAATTAGAAAAGAATAAAGCAATATAACAAAAATGGAATTAAACCACTACATTTTAATTAATCTATTGTTTCTTCATTTTGGAAAAAACTTTATTTCTCTGTCCAAGCACATAATTATAGTTATCGAATTACTTTTAATGGATAGATTTTGAAAGGACGGTATTAATACTATCCCATAAGAAGTAAAAACATTAAAAAGCATTAATATCATAGTTAGAATTTATTCTTTCAACCAATTCCCACAAATATAATGTTTTAGTTTCGTTTGCATCTATAATCAATTATCATTTAAATTAGAATTTATAAAAGTAAATCCGCTATGATTTGAAAAAAAGTAATTGTTTCCATTTTGTAAAAATAATTTTAAGAAAAATATATTACAAATATACTATTTTTGTTTATTTCTAAGAATATTTTATTCAGAGGATTTTATTATGTTTTTTCTTCTTCCATATATCAGATTTATTTTTACTATTTTGCCTTTCACTTAAAATGGTAAGTGCTTTAATATTATTTAGATATGTGCACTAATTTGCAATATAATAACTTGATAATCATAAAATTACATATATTTCTTATTTTGTGTGGTTTTTTTAATTAAGAATCACTCGTATGATCAATTCCTAGACTTCAGTCTACCTATAGACACCTCCTTTAACTCCCTTGTAATAACTTAACTTTATTTTTGTTGAAATGCATTTTATTTGTAACAAAAATAGATAAAGATAATTACAAAAACTCTCCTACCATAGAATTGCATGATAAAAATATACTACATACGACTAATCAAGGTGTTTTATCCTGTTTTTATCCATAAAAATCACGAGAATCGCACAAATATTTCTAAAGTTTGCAAATTTTTCATTACATTTTTATAAGGCCAAATACATACGTAGCCCCTTAAAGTTGTCACGAAATTTTACTTAGACACTTCAATTAGAACTGTTACCTATTAGACACTTAAAGTATATGAACAATGTTCCTATTGAACACCTCATGCATATGTGGCACAAAGAGTGATTCTCACCTTGAGCTAGGTGCGTGAATAACTGAAACTTCTTCTCTCTCTTCTCCTAGTTATTCTTCAATAAAACCCAGCTATCAACTTCTTTCTTTCGTGACCACTCTACTACTTAAGAGAGAACTAATAGAGAAATAGATAACGAATAGAAAGAAAATGGAGAACAACAATTTGATTCCTTTAGCTCTTTTTATTATGGCCAAGGATGAATCCTTCCACCTTATTTTGGGATGAAAATAAAAAGTTATTAAAATATTTTTTTCGGCATTGATCTGAAACTCAAAATGTATCTTTTCGTTATCTCCACCACCTAGCTTCGCCGGAGACACCAGTTGTGTTCATGGTAGGACGAGCCGTATTTGGGTTTGGCTTCAGATCTTCTTGGTGGAAAATATTTCTTACTAATTTATTTATAATATATGTTGAGGTACTAGTGTAGTTGTGATTCATTTGATTGTCGATTTTTGCTGAAATTTGATCGAAAGATATTAAATTTCCCTTTAAGAAGATGATGAGGGGAGGGGGGTTCTGATTTCGAAATAGTATAACAGCAGATCTAAAGATCGACAAAGTTCTACACCAAGCTTGAATTGCCATAAAAGATAGAGAAGAAAACTTCCAATCAATCAAAAGAATCCAGGGAAGAAGGGATAAGAAAAGGGAAAAACGATAATTTTTATTTTTCTAAATTTTTTTAATGTTTCTCTAAGAAAATGAGAATGCTTACACCAACAATAAACAAATTTGCTGGCTTCAATCGGAGAGAAAAGTTTGACGGGAATGCAGTATGTATCGTAAGGAACAAGATGACTAAGAAGAGTTATGGAAAAATCTTTTCTTTGTTGGCTTCTTTTTAATTTTTGACACGTCTCTTATTTTTTTGTTGATTTGTAATTTTTTAATTGGTTTGACTTGCCATGTCGAAAGAGTCCCTCGAAAGTGAGATGCACACACTTGTATTGGTTTGAAAATGTCAAATTTGTGTTCAATAGGAACATTGTTTATATACTTTAAGTGTCTATTAGGTAACCGTTCTAGTTGAAGTGTCTAAGTGAAATTTCGCGACAACTTTAAGGGTTACGTATGTATTTGGCCTTTTTATAATTTCTATATTTTTATCCTAAACATATTAATATTAAATGATAATTTTAATCTCTCTTTCCTTCATGTGAAAAGGTGTATGAAAGAAATACTCCACAAAGATCATAGTCATCTCTCTTTTTTAATCAGACCAAGGAAAGAAACTAAATCAGAAACTTATTATTATTGCAGTACATACTAACTACACCAACATATATGCAATGCAAGAGAAAAAAAAATAGAGTCATACATCTAGTTATAACACGCGAAAAATATTCAATAATGATAATAATACAAAGTTCCAATTAAACACAAACAAATAAAATTGCGCCATTGTATATAGAGAAAATTAACTTACCGAATGAAGAAAAAAATATTCGATGCATAATGGACTCCTCCATTGATTTGCTTTTTTATCTCCATAATCTTAAGAGAAGAAGTCAAAAGATAAAGGAGTAAAAGGTATAAAAGAATATTACTGCACACACAGATTCTTGACTTAATTTCTTTTTTAGAAATTCCATCTTTGATTATGGATTTCTACCTCATTTGTCACGTTGTATGGAAATAATATAATTTTCAGAACTTCTTAGACTCAAAGAACACTACAATCTTGTAGGATCTTTTATTTCTTTGAATAGAAAAATAATCAGTCTTCTATAGCAAATGAACTTAACCACATATTTGCAACGTTTCTTTAGTTCTCTCTTCTTCTCAACTTTTCAGTGTTTCATTTCTTCCAATATTTTCTCTTTGTGTTATTTTTAAAAATCCAAGAGTCATTCGTTAAATGACATCTTTTCTGAAAGAAAAGGCACCTCTTCGGATGGTGAGTTTTCTTTTGATTTGTAAGTAGGATAATTAGGTTTTTAACAAGAGTATTTTAGTAATTTAACTTTCTAGTTTAGGGCTTCCCACTTTATATATATATATATATATATATATATATATATATATATATATATATATATATATATATATATATATATATATATATATATATATATAGACATACCCCGTAATTAAGTGATCCGACTAATCCCATACAACAGTTTAGGTGCCGCACCCGTATTGACACGATACTAGTATCCGTACCGAATCTGGTCAAATAATTTTGGGTATTTTGACCGCGACAGACAGAAAAATTCGAGACGAGATACAATTTTATTCTCAAAATTGTATAAGGTAAAATCAGTTTATATTAAATGATCGTATGATAACGTGACACGTGGAACCAGAGAAGGATGGAAGATGAAACGAGTAGAAACCAGACCCGGGGACAACAACTTCGATTGGTACCGGGAATATCCCGAAGGGAACACAGTCAACGGAAGCAAATGAATATTTGTCACCGGATGACATTTAATGAAGAATATTCCTTAATATTAAATAACACAGTCGTTGCAATAAACTTTGGCATTCATGGCATGCCGTTACATATTCCTCAATGACCCCCATTATTGTCATTTAAGAGGGGCTTGATCCTAGGACCTTGTTCCTCAGGTATAACTATAAATAGTGGCTTCAACAACCATTGTAAGACACGAAAATTCTAATAAACTTATGCTACACACTATTCCAAGCT
This sequence comes from Nicotiana tomentosiformis, assembly GCF_000390325.3. Taxonomy (NCBI): domain Eukaryota; kingdom Viridiplantae; phylum Streptophyta; class Magnoliopsida; order Solanales; family Solanaceae; genus Nicotiana; species Nicotiana tomentosiformis. Next base: position 48,870,321 of record NC_090814.1, on the reverse strand, counting down.
GAATAATACTTTATTTTCAGTCTAACGCTATTCATATTACTACCTTCGGAAGCCATGCTCCCCGAATCAAGATGTCTGCTATTTTAACTCGATTTCAACGCTAAGTCTTATATTTTATTTAATTTATTTATCATTTTAAGATCAAATCAATTCGCTTTTCTATAATCCATGTTATAAATTCAACTGTATCATTTTACGGGTAAACAAAAATCAGAATCAAAACTAGGGTAAATTTGAAGAAAATAATATACCTTATCTAGGAAATCAATCATTTACTTATCTACAACTTGAGAATAAAAAACCAATTCACACTTTACAAGCTATACATAAATATTCCACAAAATTTATCATAATTTAGAGATTTTTTAAATTATTTTACTGAATCCCCCTGTATCCGTATCCCCTAATCTTAGAATTTACATCTCAAAGGATCGACCAATAGATGCGCAGCTGTGTAAGATATCCGTAAGCAACTTAGATGTTAATAAGTGCCACCTAGGATTGTAGGGAAAGGAGCGCCATTCCCACTAAGGATTTCTCAATTCCCAACATCCAAATGCTATTTCTTTTGGATAATACTATGATGAAATTCTAAGTATCCCTGTTTATATTGATTTCTTAACTAAAATTTTACATATGTCGGACTAGTTAATGTTAAATTTCATTTGTCTTGGGATACTTTTTGCTTTTCGAGATTCAAACTTATTAGTTTTGGTTATATATTTGGATAGAATCTTTAATTTTTTCGAAATAATATTTGCATATTTAGAAACTACATAAAAAGTGTTATAAATTACAACAATAATAGTAATAACATACCTAGTGTATTCCCACAAGTGAGGTCTGGGGAGGGTAGTATGTACGCAGACCTTACCCCTATCTTGTGAAGGTAGAGATAGTATTTCTGGAAGACCCTCGGTACAATAAAGAAAAATCACAGTAGTGATGATAAGGAACTATGGAAAGCGAAATAGTAACAATAACCAGAAAAAATAAAACCGAAGCAAAACAAATATCAGGTAATATTATCGATCGGAAAGGGAATATAAGGACAACATTAGTACTAAATCTATGAAAGGAAGTACATGTTTAGAAAGGAAATACGCTCGACAACTTACTAACCTACTTTCCTAATCCTCGACCTCCACACCCTCATATCAAGAGTCATGTCGGTAAGCTGAAGATGTGTCATATTCTGTCTGATCACCTCTCCCTATTATTTCTTCGGCCTACCTCTACCTTTTCTAGTAACCATCATAGTCAGCCTCTCACACGTCCTCACTGGGGCATCTGTGTCTCTCTTCTTCATGTGTCCGAACTATCTCATCCTTACTTCTCGTATCTTGTCCACCGCATAGGCCACTCCCACCTTATCTCGTATATCTTCATTCCTAATCCTATCTCGCTTAGTATTCCTACACATCCATATCAACATCCTTATTTCTGCAACTTTCAACATCTGAACGTGAAAGTTCTTGATTGGCCAATACCTTGTCCCATACAATATGGTCGTTTAATAACTACTCTGTAAAATTTACCTTTAAGTCTTTGTAACAACCCGACCAATTATTTTAATCTCTAGCATTCTGCTTGGTTGTTTGAGACCTTTAGTAGCTTCATATGGTCCATTATGACTTTTATGTATGGCTGATTTCGATGTTCGAGAAGTTCGAGATTGATTTGGAGGATGATTCTTAATTTGAAAACTTTAAGATTGAAGAGTTGACCAAGGCTTGACTTTTGAGTAAACGACCCTGGAATTGGGATTTGATGGTTTTAATAGGTTTGTATGTTGATTTTAGACTTGGAAATGTGTTCATATTTGGATTCAAAGGTTCCTAGAAAGTTTTGGCTCTCTTTGTCGAAAGTTAGCAAGTTGAAAGATTTGAGAGTTCTTAAGTTTGGCCGGAGGTTGACTTGGTGTTATCGGGCTCCGATTATGGTTTTGAGACCTTGGGTAGGTTCATTTAGTTGATTGGAACTTGTGTGCAAAGTTTACTTTCAATTTGTATGGTTTAAGTGTGATTCAGACGAGTTTGGCGAAGTTTGAATGTTTGAAAGTTAAGATAAAGATTTTGATATTTGATTCTTATTTTTGATGTTATTTATGGTGTTTTGGGCCATGGGAAAAGTTTGGATAATGTATTAAGACTTGTTGGTGTGAGTGGACGGGGTCTCGAGGGGGTCGGGTGAGTTTCAGGGTAGTTTCAGACCATTTTAGATGAGTTTGCATTACTGGTTTTCTGATGCCTATGATGAGCTTCGGGGTCACGAAAGGTGGATCAAGTTCGCATAGTGCATTTTGAGAGCTGGGGGCTTTGCGATTCATGTTCGCATGGAAAGTCACACATTTGTGAAGTGTTGGGGGACTTCTCTCTGTGTTTACGAATGAGTGTTTCTATTCGCATAGAGGGAGATCATGGCTAGGTGCTTGGTGTTCGCATTCACGGAGAGAAGGACGAGTTTGCGAAGGAGTTGAGTCAGGCTTGAAACTTGTTCTTCGCATTCACGAGGTCAGTATCGCATGTTTGAGCTAGGTGAGCTTCGCTATCGCGAGGTTACTTCTGCGATCGCGTTGAAGGATTTGAGCAGGGGCAGATTACTGCTTCGAGAATGCAAGGCAGTGGCCGCGTTCACGAAGGTACTTCTGGGCAGACCTTATAAGTGTTATATTTCGGTATTTTAGCCTATTCTTTCATATTTTGAGCCTTAGATTTCAATATAAGGAGATTTTGAAGAGGAATCTCACTACTTACATGGGAGGTAAGTAATTTTTACTTGGATTTGATTTTAGATATTGATTCCTCATGGATTTCTACACTTAAAACTTGAAATTTCGAAGAGACATTTGGGGGTTTTGTCTACAATTTTAAAGAGTGTAAATTGGGGATTTGCGAGTTGATTTAGACTCGATTTTGAAATCTAATCACATATTTGGACTTGTGTGGCATGGGTAGTCGGGATCTATCCCTTGACTCGATCTTTTACCATGTGTGTCCAAGTTAATTTTTGTTGACTTTTGGAAAATTTATTAAAGATTGAAGCTTTATTATTTGAAATTGATTCATATGATTCTGTTTGATGTTATTGAGTTGTTTTTGGCTAGATTCGAGTCGTTTGGGGTTGGATTTGAAAGGAAACACGGTTTATTATTGATTAAAGCTTGCCGGGTGGAGGTAAGTCTCTTGTCTATCCTTGTAAAGGGGAATCCTCCCCATAGGTGATCTATTTTCTACTTGATGCTTGATTTAGAAACCATGTATATGCGAGATGACGAGCGTATATGTGTAGCTAGGTTATGGCCATATTCCGCTGAATATTTGGCTTATGATTATGCATTGTTTGGACTATGTGAACTCCTTATTCATGTTTTATTGATTCTATGAGTATGTGATGACTTGTAATTATGGCTTAGAAGCAGGCTTAAGGTCACAAATTATTGAAGTAGGCACAAATAATTTCTTTTCCATATTGAGCTTCTTTGTCGAGCCGTAGTCATATGCTCGTCTTATTGATTCATAATGTAGTGACTAAATAACTTATTTCATTCGTGATAAATATTATGATAAGACTTTTGAATGGTGAAATTGCTTATTGAATTGTTGAGATGAATTGAATTATATGATTAACCATAGCCATCTTTTAGTCTTATATATTTTTATCTGCATTTCTATTGTTATGATTCGGTGCCTTTAATTATATTGTCTCATACATATATCTATAAGTTTGAGAGTTGAATATTATAAAAAGATGAGAATTCTGGCACCATAGATATTATGAGCGGATATTGATCACCAATGATGTTGTGTGGATCGGGTTGCAACCTGCAACAGTATTATGTGTAGATCGGGTGGCACGCCGCCACGTGTATATGTACGAATCGAATGGCATGTTGCTACTAGAATATTTGTGGATCGAGTTGCACACCTCAGTATTGTTGTTGTTGTTGTTGTTGTTGTTGTTGTTATTATTATTATTATTATTATTATTATTATTATTATTATTATTATTATTATTATTATTATTATTATTATTATTATTATTATCATTATTATTATTATTATTATTATTTGTGGATCGGGTTGCACGCCGCAACAACACTTGGATATGGTATTGTTCCTCCGGAGTCAGGTGAGTACATGTATTACTTTGGGCCCTATGAGCACAGACACTGAGATTGGTGCCAGTTAGGACACTTGACCTTTGTTAGATGTGTGTGTGTATGTATTTATGTATGTATGTATGTATGTATGTATGTATATTGTGAGCATGCACTGGCACCCTCGACTAGTGCAATGACTCTTACAAAATATGAAAAGAACTTTTATATAGATATAACTGATATTGTGCTAGACCCCTTGTTTGAGCATGACTTGGTAGCTTAGACTCAAGAAGTGGCTCTTATATTATGTGTGAATGTTGATTTACTTTTATCATGATATGAAAAGAACTGAGACAATTGATATTAAATTCTATCTCCTTATTTGAAAAGCATGTCTAATTCTAAGTTTTTACTGAGTTCTATTGGCAGACATATTCGATGATATTATGACCTATTCCATGTTTTTATGCTTCATATGCTTATTAAGCTGATAGTGGTGTCGATGTCGCCCTCTCGCTACTACTTCTTTGAGGATAGACTTGATACTTATTGAGTACCGTAGTTTTTTACTCATAATACACCTCTGCATACTTTGTGCAGGTTTTGAGACTGGTATTTGCGGTACCCATTGAGCTAAGTAGAGGTGTGTTATTGGAGACTTCATGATGAGCTACTATACTTGATCCAGTACGCAACACATGAAGTCCCCCTTCCATACTTATTCATTTTTGTCTATGTATTTCTTTTCCAAAAAATGTTATTGTGCAGTTAAAACTTGTTACTCTTACTTGTCTAGCAAGCGGTTTAGGCACCATCACAGCCTTTGGCGAGATTTTGGGTCGTGACAGTCTTGGTGGACATTCTTTTTGCACAAGACGCTAGATGCGAGCCTCCACTTCATCCACCCCGCTCCAATATGATATGTGACATCCTCATAAATCTCCCTAATGTTAACACCGCCTCACATCTCGTCAATCAGTACTATGTCATCTACAAATAACATGCACCAAAGTACCTCCCTTTGAATGTGTCGCGTCAACTCATCTATCACCAAGGCAAATAGGAACTGGCTAAGCGTTGATCCCTGATGCAATCTCATCTCTAATGGGAAGTGTCACGAGTCCCCTCCCATGGTTATTACCTGGGTCTTGGCACCATTGTACACGTCCTTAATCGCCTTAGTATATGTGACAGATACCCCTGTAGCCTCCAAGCATCTCTAAAGAACCTTTCTTGGGAATTTGTCATATGGCTTTTCTAGATCGATGAACATCATATGTAAATCCTTCATCCTCTCCCTATATTGTTCCACGAATCTCCTAACAAGATGAATAGCTTTTGTAGTCGAACGCTCTGGCATGAATTCGAGATGGTTCTCAAAAATAGACACATCCCTCCTTATCCTCATCTCCACCACCCTCTCCTAGACTTTCATAGTGTGGCTTAGTAGCTTAATACCCCTAGAGTTTTTGCAATTTTGAAAATCACCCTTATTTTTGTACAGTGAAATCATTATACTCTATCTCCACTCCTCGGGCATTCTTGTCGTCCTAAAAATGACATTAAACAACCTCGTAAGCCGCTCCAAACCTGCCCTTCCCACATTCTTCCAAAATTTTACCAAAGTCTCATCTGGCCCGATTGCTCTACACCTGCTCATTATGCACATAGCCCCCTCAACCTTCTCCACTTATACATGCCTACAATAAACATAATCACGATGACTCTCTGAGTGTTCCAAATCATCTAGTACAATGTTCGTATCCCTCTCTTCATTCAAGAGTCTATGGAAGTATGTCTGACATCTACGTCTAATGTGTGCCTCTTCTACCAATACTTTCCCATCTTTGTCTTTAATGAACTTTACTTGATCTAGGTCAGGGGACTTCCTTTCTCTTGCCTTAGCTAGCACGTACAACTTCTTATCCAAGCCTTTGACCTTAAGTTCCTCATATAAGCGTTCAAATTCTACCATCTAAGCCATAGTAACTGCTAACTTAGCCTCTTTCTTCACCGCCTTATACCTCTCCCTAAGCATCCTCTTATCCTCCTCGTCTATGCTTTCCACTAACTTTGTATAAGAAACCATCCTGGCTTTCAGTTTCTGTTGGACCTCTTCGTTCCACCACCTATCCACTCGACGCCCACCAACATAACCCCCTGAAACCCCCAGCACCTCTCTAACGGCTTTCCTAATAACTCTAGCTATTATATCCCACATGCTTCTTGTGTCCCCGCTACTCCTCTAAGCCCCCATTGCCAACAATTTCTCCCTCATCTCTTGATCTCTTTCTATAGTCATGCCACCCTATTTGATCCTTGCATGTCACACAATGCCCTCTTCTTCCTCTCTCTCTCTCTCTTAATATCTAAATCCATTGCCAAGAGCTTATGTTGGATTGCACTAGGACTAATAAACCTCTTATTAAGAAGCTCATGGAGCTGCTCTTTCAATTCCTTCAACTCAGTTGGTTCCATACGATACAGAGAAATAGAAATGGGCTGAGCGACCGGCACCAAATTAATACAAAAGTCAATATCCTTGTCGGGCGGCATGCCCGGTAAGTCTACAGGAAACACATCCGAAAATTCTCGCACCACCGGAACATAATCAATAGTAGGAGTATCAGCACCAACATCCCTCACAAATGCCAAATAAGACAGACACCCCTTCCCAACCATTCGTTGGGCCTTCAAATAAGAAATCACCATGTTGGGAACATAATTTAGAGAACCTCTCCACTCGATCCTTGGCAACCCCAGCATCGCCAATGTCATGGTCTTAGCGTGACAATCCAGAATAGCAGACATGGAGACAACCAATCCATACCCAAGATCACGTCGAAATCGACCATACTAAGCAATAAGAGATCAACTCTGGTCTCCGATACCCCAATAGTCACCACATACGACCGATATACACAGTCCACAATAATAGTATCGCCCACTAGCGTAGAGACATGAATAGATGAAACTAAAAACGCATGGGTCATATCCAGTTAACGAGCAAAATATGATGATTTATACGAATAAGTGAAACCAGGGTCAAATAATATAGAAGCATCACTGTGGCATACTGAGACAATACTTGTGATCATTGTGTCTGAAGCAACAATATATGGTCTTGCAGGAATAGCATAGAATCGGGCCTGACCACCACCTGATCGGCCTCCCCCTCTATGGAGACCTCTAACTGTCTGGGTCCCACCCCGAGCTGGCTGGGCGGGTGGTAAAGTAATTGGTGCTGAAGTTATGGCCTGACTCCTCTGCTGCACTGGACCTCCCGGGCGGCGAGGACACTACCTCCACATATTCCCAAACTCCTCGCACTCAAAGCAACTCCTCGAAAGTGGTGGTGGGGACTAAATCGGGCCCTGAGTACCAGAGTAACTGCCCGAAGGACCTGGCACAGATGAACCCTGAACCAATGGAGCACGGGATGAACTCTGAGCTGGGAGAGCACTAAGAGATGACTGACCTGGACGAGCACTGTATGAACCGTGGCTGGATGATGCACCACGATGAAATGGACGAGCCATCTGTTACCCTCTCCTCACGCTCCTGACTACAGACCATCTCTAGCCCCAAGCAATATCACCCACCTCATCGAACCGAGCACCAGATACACTCTCCCAAGTCATAAGAAAACACAACTGATAGTTGAGGCCATCAATGAACCTCCTAATACTCTCCCTCTTAGTGGGAACCAACTAAACTGCGTGAAGAGCCAACTCTGAAAATCTCATCTCATACTGGGTCACAGACAGGCCATCCTGACGTAGCTGCTCGAACTACCTGCGCAGCTCCTCCCTGCGGGTCTGTGGCACAAATTTCTCTAAGAACAAGATGGAGAACTTATGCTATGAAAGTGGTACAACACCAATTGATCTTCTCCTCTCATAGGCCTCCCACCATCCGAAGCCAGCCCTAGTAAAACTGAAAAGTAGTGAATGAGACCTCACTAGTCTCCAGAATACCCGCCGTATGAAGAATCTGCTGGCACCTATCCAAGAAGTCCTGGGCATCCCCTGACTCAGCCCCACTGAATGATGGAGGCTGGAGTTTCCCAAATCTCTCAAGTCTCTTCTGCTTATTATCACTCATAACGGGACCCACCTGGGCCTGAGCAACTGCTACCGGCTGGGCTGGTAGTACCCCTAGTGTCTGAAGTCCCTGTATCATCTGCTCTGGAGTATGGACGGCGGGAGTCTGAGTACCTCCCCCAGCCTGAGAAGTGGCTGGCGTGGTCTGAACAGAAACTGCTTGAGCAAGGCTAGTGCACACAGTCAATATCTAAGCCAAAGCCTCCTGAAGGCCTAGAATCACAATGGGCATAGATGGTGCCTGAGCTGGCCCCACTGGCTCAACCACATCTGGAACCTGCTCCTAAGCTAGAGCGACTAGTGGATCTATAGGTTCTGCTCTAGCTGTTGTACGAGTTGCACCTATGCCCCTACCACGGCCCCTACTACGACCGTAGGCTCTCGTGGCCCTAGTAGGTGGTACTGGCAGTTGTCCGTCCGCTTCGGTAGCACGTGTTCTCACCATCTGTGAAAGAATAGAATAACCGAAGTTTAGTTCCCAGAATCAACACATTCGCACGACAAGAATACAAGAATGTGAAGTTTTCCTAAGGGTTCGACAACCTCTCGAAGATAAGTACAGACTTCTCCGTACCGATATGCAAGACTCTACTAAACCTGCTCATGACTCGTGAGACCTATGTAACCTAGGCTCTGATACAAACTTGTCATGACCCAAAACTCAACCTGTCGTGATGGCGCCTATCATGGTACTAGTCAAGCCGACTACTCAGACAATTCCAACACTTTAAAATTTAAGATATGCTAAAACGGGTTTAAATAAATAAAAATCTCATAAAACAGATAAAACTGTCGCAACGCGATACATAAGTTCCCAAAACTAGGGTGTCATCGAGTACATGAACAAGTCTAAAATACTGTCTAAGAAAACCTGAAACTGAATAAATAAGACTGAGGGATAGGGGAAGAGAGTCAAGGTCTGCGGACGCCAGAGCAGCTACCTCAAAAATTTCCGAATGACTGAACAACTCTGAGAATCTGCACCCACCATGTCCGGAAACACCTGGATCTACACACGAAGTGCATGCTGTAGCATGAGTACAACCAACTCAGTAAGTAACAAGTCTAAATATTGGGCTAAAAGTAGTGACGAGATTCACAGGTACTGTTCAATTACACGATTACAGTATAGAAATGTAGGCATGCTTTCAAGTTTAACAATTAAAGCCCAAACAGGTAAATCATGTCAAGTTCAATTGAAATAAGATTTGGTGCATCTCGGTATCTATATGACAGTTATATATGCCAACTGAAGTATAAAATACTAATGAAATCATATGCATACTCTTGGAGTATCAATCACTCGGTCCTCTCTTTCACTCCATCATCACAGTCACTTATTCCTTACAGTCACTCCATCATTTCAGTCACTCAATCCTCCAAATCGCTCGACGCTCGCACTCAATAGGTACTTGTGCTCACTATGGGTGTGCAGACTCCGGAGGGACAAATCCAACCCAAGCACTATAATAAACCAATCATGGCATGAAACAATAACACATATTGTGGCGTGCAGCCCGATCCCATAAATATCCTCACAATCAGGTCCTCGCCCTCACTCAGTCATCAATCTCTCCAGTTTCTAGGGCTCACAAGAATCATGATTATTAGCCCTAACAATGATGATATAATATATAAATAGATGGCAATAGAGGCTGAGATATGATATACAAATAATGGTTGTGACTGAGTGCATGATTTCAAATTAAGCAAATAATTCAACATGTAATGCGACTTCTGTGGGTCCCAACAGTACCAACATGTAGCCTAGTCATGATTTCTAACATGACTTGCAGCTCATTTTCTCTAACACATGGAGAATATACGGATAATAACAAGATTATGCATATTTACATTTCCACGGAATCGACCAAGTCAAAATTCCTACGGTGCACGCCCACACACCCGTCACCTAGCATGTGCGTCACCTCATCACCAATCACATATTACGTAATTCGGGGTTTCATACCTTTCGAACCAAGTTTAGAAGTGTTACTTACCTCAAACCGAGAAAATCTCTACTCCCACAAGACCTTGCCTCGTGAATCGGCCTCCGAGTACCTCGAATCTAGCCACAAACAATTCGATACAATCAACTCAAGCTATATGAACCAATTCCATATGAAAATGTTAAGTTCTATATCAAAATTCAAAAAGTCAACCCCCAGGCCCATGTCTCGGAATCCAATGAAAGTTACAAAATCAGAACACTCATTCAACCACGAGTCCAACCATACCAAAATTAATCAAATCCGATACCAAAATCTCACTCAAATCCCAAATATTCGGCCTAAGAAGTGTTCTCCATTTCCCCCCAATTTTCCCACCCAAATCACTAATTAAATGATGAAATTAAAGTTATAATCATGGAATTTAACCAAAACTAAGTAAGAATCACTTACCCCAATCGCTCCCTTAAAATCTCTCCAAGAATCCCCTCCAGCCGAGCTCCCAAAATGAAATTTCTGTTATGAACTCAAACCCTCGTTTTGAAATATTTAAGTCTGCCTAGATATACCTTCTTCGCGATTGCGAAGCACAAATCCTAAGCTGCCAAACTCACCCCAATGCGAACGCGGACAAGTCCACGTGATCGTGATGCACTACCTCTCCAGACCTACGCGATTGCATAAACACCCACGCGTTCGCATAGAGCAACGCGTGTGACCAGCTCCTGCCTCCTTTCCTCTTCGCGAACGCGGATCTGCCCATGCGTTCGCGATTCATGGACTACTCCAGCTATGCGATTGCGTACTCCTGCTCGCGAACGCATAGAGAAAAATTCCATAAGTAACGAACACCCATTCGCGATCGCGGACCTAACCACGCGATCGCATAGAAGGAAACCAGACACTCCACACCATCAGGCTTCAGCAGTCTCCCAAGTCCAAATTTCACTCTGTTAACCATCCGAAATCCACCCGAGGCCCCCGGGACCTCAACCAAACATACCAATAAGTCCTAAAACCCGATACAAACTTAGTCGATCCCTCAAATCATATCAAACAAAATAAAAAACAAGAATCACACCCCAATTCAAGCCTAATGAAAATGAAGGAATTCCAACTTCTACAATCGATGTTGTAACCTATCAAATCACATACGATTGACTTCAAATTTTGCATACAAGTCATAAATGATACAACAGACCTACTCTAACTCCCAGAACCAAAATCCAAGCCCGGTAACCATAAGTCAACTCTCGATCAAACTTTTCAATTTCTAAAACTCCTAATTTTTCAACTTTCGCCATTTCAAGCCTAAATCAACTACGGACCTCCAAATCACTATTTGGATACACTCATAAGTCTAAAATCATCCAACGGAGCTATCGGAACCATCAAAACTCCATTCTGAAGCCATTTACACATAAGTCAATATCCAGTCATTCTTTTAAACTTAAGCTTCCAACCTTGAGACTAAGTGTCTCAACTCATTCGAAACATCCCCGAAAATGAACCAACTACCCTAGCAAGTCACGTAGAAACTAATAAGAATAAAATGAGAAGTAAATGGGGGAACGAGGCTACAACACTCAAAATGACCCCGGGTCGTTACATTGTAGTCCTTACAAAGAGTTCTATCACCCTTCATAAGGAGCAAGTAGTCAATCTGAGTCTTAGCCAATGTACTACATAAGGTCACCAAGTGCTCTTCTTTCTTCAAAAAACTCGAATTAGATACCACCAACTCAAAAGTCTCCGCAAAATCCAAAAGCAAAACTCCTCCTTCATTTCTTACCCTAAAACCAAAACCTTTATACACATCGTCATATCCCCCTGAAGTAGTCCGGATGTGGCAGTTGAAATTTTCTCCTATGAATAGCTTTTTAATGAGTGGTATATCTCTCGCAACCTCATCCAACTTTTTGACCTCCTTACTCAAGCCTGATTGAGGTGCGTAGGTACTAATAATATTCAAAGTAAACCTTCTAACGACTAGCTTAATCATAATCATCTTGTCGTTCACCCTCCTAACCTCTACCATTTTCTCCCTGAGTTTCCTATCAACTAAAATACCTACGCCATTCTTATTCCTCGAACCTCCTGAGTACCACAATTTAAACCTGTCCATATCCTGTACGTTAGTCCCTACCCATTTTGTCTCTTGGACACATACTATATTAATTCTCCTCTTTTTGAGAATCTTCACCAACTCTATAGACTTCTCCTTCAATGTTCTTATGTTCCAAGACCCAACTCGCAACCTGGAGGCTCTCTTAACCCACTTGCCACTCTTCACCCTCGAGCCAGCCCTAACCGAGGACATGAACATAATCTACCATCATTCACCAAATCCACTACAATATGTTTTATCTAATTAGAGTTTACTAGAAAAATGGTAATAAAATACGTGGCGGTTCTAGGTTCACAAACCAACCGGCTCTATAAAAGTAAATAAAACTAAATACAAGAAACTATATTAAAATAAAGGCAGACAATCAAATAACAGACAAATATAATAAACCAACAGGCTCTAGAAAAGTAAGTAGAGCTAAATACAATAATCAATATTACAATAAAGATAGACAATCAAATAATATACAAAATATAAAGAAAGATAGAAAGATAGTAGAACTAACACAAGAATCAATATTAAAACAACGACATACAAACAAATGATAGACAAAATATAAAAAATCAAGAAAGATCGAAAGATAGAACCTATATATAGTCGGTAATGCCGAGCCACTGCTTCCACTCCTTGGGGAGGGGGGATTACATTAGAGAACCCCTTAACGACGGTCGCCAACAACAATAGAGGTCACCAAAAAGTTGATCGGAGTGACTGGATCACGTCAAAACTAGCTAGAACATGGTGGGTCATGTCAATTTTGAAGAGTTGATAAGTGTAGATTTTAACCACTTTTTAGTACCTTATTGCTATAGTTTTTAGACCGAAAGTACTATTTTTTTCTCCGAATCAAATGAAAATGGTTGAATTGTAGGTGTGCTGGAGAAAGTATGCTCAATGAAGAAAAATAACTTGAAAAGGAGATTTTCTAGCCAAGTTCAGCAAAAGAAGAAGTGTTAAGAGAAGTGTGGTTCACAGAATTCCAAATGCGTCGGCAAAAGCAAGTGCAGTCCCTGAGAAGATGGAATGCGGCCGTAGAAGAACAACTGAAGCTTCAGGGACCTTTGGCAGAAGTGCAGTCCGTAGATTAAAATATGCGGTCACACTTGGTCCGCAAAAGAGGTTCGCACCGACAAGCTTGAAAGATTAGAGAATGAGCAATCGAACAAGTCTAAAGCCTCCTCAAATGTGGCTCACAGAAATTGAAGTGCGACCGCAAAAGCTGATGTGCTACCGCAGAACTCCTCCTACTAAAAGCACAACATTATCAATCCAGCTAAAACGCGGACAACAGAAGTTGAAGTTCGGCCGTAAACCCTCCAAAGGGCATTTTTGTCAGAGACTTCGGGAGCCCTATAAATAGGACTTTATGAATTTTTAGAGCATCTTTTCATTGTAAAAATATGTAGTTCATTGTTTTTATCCATTTGGAGCAATTTTGAGCTACAATTAGATAGGATCATTTACTCTTTCATTTTATTTTAGTTTTATGTCTTTTATTTCTCTTATTTCTTTTATTCATATTTTCATGTCTATTAATATGAGTAGCTAGATTTTTATTTAGGGTTGTGATCCAACCCTAGTGTATAAAACTAATGGGTTATTTATATTATGCTTGCTAATGATTAAGTTAGTTGCAATCATTGATTCATGTCTATTTGACTTTATTCTTTCTTAAGAAAGAGGAATTTAGTCTAGGAAAACTTGGCTAACAAGAAATTAAACTAGTTTAGTTATTGATTAGTTTAATTAACGAATTTGAACTAGAGATAGGGATAATCTAACTTGGACTCATATGCAATTTCACTTATAGCTATCCATTTTGATTTGAGGGAGCTAAATTGGGTATAATCACTCCTTAACTGAGAGGTATTGAGTGAGTACTTGAGTATTGAGAGTCATAGCAACCCTGATCTACCAAGCAAGCATAAATTTGCTTTATCCATTAGGTTTACACCTAGCTTAAGGTTACAACCCTAGGCTTTTCTCTATTTAATAAAACATCAAAAATATTTCAATTGTTACTCGTTTGCTAGCTTAGTCAAAATCCTTAATAGTTTAATTAGTAAAATTTTATATACACCTTTGTTTGAAAGTTACATTTAGTTATTTCAAGTTGATTTCTTAAGTTTTTACCTTAACCACCCAATCTAAACTCCTTGCAGTTCGACCCTGACTCACATTGGATTTTATTATTGTAATAATCATTTTATATTCTCTTAATTGGGGTGTGAATTGGACGTGATCAATATTTGGCGTCGTTGCCGGGGAGTTTACGGTGTTAACTATACACTTGAGTTTGTTTCTTGAGTATCTTCTTTTACTTTCATAATTCTAACTAGTTGAAGTAATTTTAGGTTTCAAATAGGGAACGATTTACTTGGAAATATACCATTGGGAGAGTGGATGGCAAAGAGGAACGACCAGATGAAATGCCACAAGTTCCACAACAAAACTACCGAGGCCATGGGAAACAATACAATATGCCTCTACCTCCCCCACCGCCACAACCACAAGCAGCGCAACACCGAATTTTTCCCAATGAAGGGTATGCAAGTACCATAGCCCCCCTCGCATTAGGGCGGGCAAATTTCAAATTACCAATGAGATGGTCACTTTGCTCGAGCAATGAGGTTATTTCACAGGGGCGCCAACTCAAAACGCTTACAAGCATTTGAAAGGTATTGTAGATATATGTTGGGTAAGCAAACAAATAAATATTTCGGAAGATGCATTGCGGCTAAGGCTTTTTCCTTCTCACTAAGGGGTAAGGCTTTGGATTGGTTGGAATGCTTGCCTAATCATTCTGTTCATACATGAGATAAATTGGCGACGAAGTGTTTTTAAAGTTTTTCTCTCTTGGGCATATGGCAACTCTACGAGATAAAATATTGGCTTTTAAGCAAGAGCCCAATGAACCTTTGCATGAGATTTGGGAGCAGTATCAGACTATGGTGAAGGATTGCCTGAACAATTATATGACCGACAACATGATCCAACAAACTTTCTACCATGGTATTAATACCACAAATTAATATGCGGTCAATCAATTGGCCGGAGTAAATTTCATGACAACACCTTATGCGGAGGCATGTGGGATTCTTGATGCGATGGCGGAAACCTCTTCGGCTTGGCAATCTTGAGCCAATTTTCCCCACGGTGATCCCAACACGATTCACCTTCATAAAGAATTGCAAGACCATGGGCAAGCTATTGCGGAATTGACAACTACCATGACTCAACTTACTAAGGTTCAACTACATCAAACTCAAGCTACTAAGCAAGTTCATGTTATGGAGGGGGTGAGTGTTTTAGCCAACAAGAAGCGAAATAAAGGTACCTAATTTCAACCCCGGGTAGAGACTTATGCATAAGATGATGGTGGTTATGATCAAGATGACTCCTATAAAAATCAAAAAGAAGAGGTACAATTTGTGAACAATTACCAAGGGCAACAGAGAAATTTTCTAGGCTCCAATCAAAATTGGTGGCGATCTCAAAAAAACCAAGGCAATTGAGATTCTAACAATAAAGGAAATTTGCATAACAAAAACAACCAAGGAAATTGGGGAGGTAATAATCAAGGAAATTGGGGTAACAATAACAATCATACAAATCAGAGTTCGGGGTTCCACAGACCTCCAATGTACCAACAACCAAGCAACTCACCTCCCTATCCTTCCCACAGTTTAATTTCCTCAAGCAATGAAATGGGTCGTAATGGGAATATGTTCAAGCAAATGATGAAAAAGAATACGGATTCGGATGCCCAACTTGCCTCACATACCACATCAATTCGAAAATCTCTCAAGCTCTTAATAATTATCCTAAGTGATACGGTAGTGAATCCAAAGGGTGGTAACAATACGGGGCATGTCATGGCGGTTATCACAAGAAATGGAAAAGGTGGGAATGCACCCACATCAAATGAAAAACAACTTATAGATGATGAGAAAATATTCTAAGTAGAGGAATTCCTACAAAAATGATGTTCAAGTACATGATGACGTTTGGATTGATATTAATGATAGTGTAGAAGAGACCCGAGAGGAAATGAACTCATCTAGGGAACACATCATTGACATGTCGGATCCAATGGTGCAAAAGGCTAAGGCACACTTTTCAAAGCCTCAACCTCCTTACCCTCAAAGGCTCTCTAAGCAAAATGGTGAGAATCAATTCAAAAAGTTTATACAAATGATGAAAGGTCTCTCTATTAGTGTGCCATTGGTGGAAGCTTTGGAACAAATGCCCGGTTATGCCAAGTTTATGAAAGACCTTGTGACAAAGAAGAGGTCGATGGACTTTGAAACGATCAAGGTCACTCATCAAGTGAGTGAAATTGTTCATTCCATGTCTCCTAAGTTGGAGGATACCGGTTAATTCCTTGTACTATTAGAAGTGCCGATTTTGCTAAAGGTCTATGTGATCTTGGGGCGAGTATCAAATTGATGCCCTATTCGGTATTCAAAACTTTGGATATTGAGAAACCAAGACCCACATCTATGAAATTGCAAATGGCCGATCGCACAATGAAAAGATTGATGGGTGTGATTAAGGATGTATTGGTCCGAGTTGATAAATTTATTCTATCAACGAACTTTGTGATTCAAGATTGTGAGGTTGATTATGAAGTGCCTATCATTCTTGGGAGGCCTTTCCTTCCTACGGGTAAGGCCCTTTGTGATGTTGAAACTGGAGAACTCACTTTTTGGGTTGGTGATGAACACGTGGTATTTCATATGTGCAAGTCTATGCATCAACGAAAGAGCAATAGGATGCGCTCTTTCGTGGATTTGGTGACCGATGTCATTGTTGATGATACTAGTGACACAACCAATGTTGGTGACATGTTGGAAGCTATTTTGCTCAACTTTGATGATGATGAGATAGATGGTTTCATGGAATGTATGAACTCTTTGCAAGGAATGAGGTCTTACAACTATGCACCTCGAAAGTTGTCATTGGATCTTGAGAATAGAAAGACTTCTCCTACAAAGCCTTCAATTGAAGAGCCACCTACCTTGTAGTTGAAGCCATTGCCACCCCACCTTCGGTATGAATTTCTTGGCCCTTGTTCTACTTTATTGATTATTCTTTCCTCTTGTTTGACTAACATGTAGGTAGATTTCACATTGGCCGTCTTACAGATGCAGAAGAAAGCTATTGGATGGACTTTGGAGGATATTCGGGGTATATGCCCTGCATTTTGCATGTACAAGATCAAGCTGGATGATGGTGCTAAACCATCTACTGAACATAAAATAAGACTTAATGAGTCTATGCAAGAGGTGATCAAAAAGAATAATATCAAATGGTTGGATGCCGGGGTTGTCTACCCCATTTTCGATAGTTCATGGACTTCTCCAGTTCAATGTGTCCCAAAGAAGAGAGTCATGACGGTTGTTACCAATGATAAAATGAGTTTATACCTACAAGAACGGTCACCGGTTGGAAAGTTTGTATGGACTATCATAAGCTCAACAAAGTCACAAGGAAGGACCATTTCCCTCTCCCTTTCTTGGATCAAATGCTTGATAGGTTGGCCGGCCATGCTTTATATTGCTTTCTTGATGGTTACCTGGGATACAACCAAATTCTTATTGCACCGGAAGACCAAGAGACAACCACCTTTACATACCTATATGGTACCCTTGCTTTCAAGCAGATGCCCTTTGGATTGTGCAATGCACCGACGATTTTTCAACGGTATATGATGGCTATATTCATAGACATGGTGGAAGACTACCGTGAGGTCTTCATAGATGACTTTTCGGTAGTTGGTGATTCATTTGATGATTGTCTTGATAACTTGGACAAGGTGTTAGCTAGATGTGAGAAAATAAATTTGGTACTCAATTGGAAGAAATGTCATTTCATAGTTAAGGAATGCATTGTCCTTGGCCATAAGATTTAAAAGAATAGCATTGAAGTGGATAAGGCGAAGATTGAAGTTATTTCTAAGCCTCCACCCCTACCTCGATAAAGGGTATGAGGATTTTCTTGGGCCCTGAGGGATTCTACTGGAGATTTTTCTAAAGTGGTGAACCCTTTGTGCAAATTCCTCGAGATGGATGCCAAGTTCCATTTCATTGATGATTGTATGAGAGATTTTGAACAATTGAAGCTCAACTTGACAATTACTCCTATCATTATATCTCAAAATTGGAGTTTTCCATTTGAACTCATATGTGATGTAAGTGATTTAGCGGTTGGGATTGTTTTGGGGAAACGGATCAATAAAATCTTCCACCCGGTCTACTATGCTAGTAAGATTATGAATAGTGCCCAAGTCAACTATATCGTTATGGAGATGGAGCTACTTTCCATTGCGTTTTCTATTGAGAAGTTCCGCCCATACTTGATGGGTTCCAAAGTTATTGTGCACATGGATCATGCGGCACTTCACTATCTTATGAGCGAAAAGGAATATAAAGCTCATTTGATGAGATGTGTGCTTTTGTTGCAAGAGTTTGATATTGACATCCAATACAAGAAGGGAGGTGAAAATCAATTGGCAAACCACTTGTCTCGTTTGGAGGAGGAGGGGAGGCCACATGATGGACTTGAGATCAATGACTCTTTTTCCGATGAGAAACTCTTGGCACTTTCAATGAAATAGGTAATGTGATTCGCGGATTTGGCAAATTTCCTTGTGAGTGGTATCATTCTGGAAAAGATCACTTCAAACCAAAGGAAGAAGATCAAGAGGGATGGTAAAGACACTATTGGGATGAGCCATACCTTTTTTGGATTTGCACGGATGGGGTAACTATAAGATGCGTGCCGGATGATGAACAAGTGATATTATTGGGGCTTATCATTCTTCACCTTATGGTGGTCATCATGGTGGATCAAGAATGGTGGCTAAGGTCCTAAGTTGTGGTTTCTATTAGCCTACTCTCTACAAAGATGCAAATGATTTGGTAAGAAGATGTGATGAATGTCAACGGGCCGGTAAAATTTCAAAGAAACATGAGATGCCCCTTACAACCATATTGGAGATTGATATCTTTAATGTTTGGGGCATTGACTTCATGGGCCCCTTTGTGAGTTCTTGTGGTAACACTACATTTTAGTCGCAGTGTACTATGTGTCTAAATAGGTTGAAGCCATTGCTTTACCCAACAATGAGGCTAGAAGTGTGGTGGCTTTCTTGAAAAGGAACATTTTCACAAGGTTTGAGACTCCGTAGGAAAATCATAAGTGATGGAGGGTCACACTTTTGCAACAAGGCTTTTGACACTTTTCTCAGCAAGTATGGTGTCACTCACAAAGTGAAAAATCCCTATCATCCACAAGCATGTGGTCCATGGAAGTGTCCAACCGAGAGATAAAGAATATTTTGTCCAAGACGGTGAATGCAAATTGGTCGGATTGGCCTAAGAAGCTTGATGATGCTCTATGGGCATATAGAACGGTTTACAAAACACCTATCATAATTTCTCTGTATCGGTTGGTGTTCGTAAAAGCTTGTCATCTTCCGGTGAAATTAGAGCACATGGCAATGTGGGCCTTGAAGAGACTAAATCTTGATTAGGATGTAGCCGCTAACTTGCGGGTTGCACATTCGAATGAATTGGATGAATTCCGGTACAATGTTTATAAAAGTTTGTCCTTGTACAAAGAAAAGATGAAGTACCTTTATGACAAGTATATTTGGAACAAGGATTTCAAGGTCGGTAATCTAGTCTTGTTGTTTAACTCAAGGTTGAGAATGTTTCCCGGGAAGCTTAAATCAAAGTGGAGTGGTCCATTTGAAATTGTTTGTATGACATCCTTTGGTGCGTTACACTTGAAGAACAAGAAAAATGAAATATTTTGAATCAATGGTCACCGAGTGAAATATTACTTGGGAAAAACTGGTGAAAGCCACGTGGCGGGGGTTCTTTACTTCAATTGAAGATGCTATGCCACGACGTTAAATAAGGCACTTCTTGGGATGCAACTGAAGTTCTTTTCCTTTTGCTCTTTTAGTTTTGAAGTTGTTTATTATTTTTAACCAAATTTTAAGTGTGTTGCAGTGATCAGTGTTAGGTATTGAAAAGTGGCTGAAGATGTGGCATTGCATGAAAAAGTGCGGACCGCCTTTTTATTTGTGCGGCCGCAGAAGAGGAAACGCGGGCATCAAAAACTTGATTGCGGTCGCAAATGTTGATTGTGGACCGTATATACAAAATGTAGCTTAAGTGCTAAAATAAGGGTCCTTTAAACTTTTCTCACCACAGTGCAGAGCCAATTTCGTGACCTATTAGATAAGTTTGCGGCCGCTGGAGAGAACTGTCGGAGAGGTCACTGGAAATAGGTTGACAGAAGTACAGTCGCACTTGAAAAAGAGTGAACTGCATAAGTACAAGCTCTCCACTGCCCAGGTAACATAGTGCGGACCACATTTGGAATTTTGCGGCAGCACCCACACTTTCTTTGACCCGGCCCATGCACAAGTATAAATAGAACAGTAGGTCATCATTTTATACTTTTTTCCATATTCACCCTCTAGTAGATATTGTACTGAAGAACCATTTGCTCGCACATTTGACCATACACAACCACTCACATTCCAATCATTCCAATCATTCTTATCATACTAGTACAATCTGGTATGTATCACTTCAATCTTGTTTATTTTTCTTTTGAATTTGTTTTTGATTTTTAACTTCTTTTTAGGCCGTCTATGTTACATCCCTTATCTGTGTCCATGTGGGGTAGTTTAAGAATGGGTATTTATGAAATCATGCTTAGATTGGGCTGGGTCTGTTTATATCATGCCTTTAACATGTTACCCAGTGAGATTGAACAAAATTGCATAACCTAGGTAGTAACTGAACTTTGTAATTTACTGTTCTTGATTGTGCGGACTGCATTTGAAATGTTGCGGTTCACAATTACTGATTTTGATAGCCTGGTTGTTAAACAAAGTTCTGTGGCCATAATCTAATTGTGCGGACTACAGTTGGAATTTTGCGCCTGCAAAGAGAGATCTGCACTGTCTATAGAGAACTTCTTCTCTGGGACCTGAGTACTTTTACTTAAGTACGAACCGCAATTTAATTGTGCGCACTACAGAAGCACCCGCACTATCCTTCAGAGACTTCTCTTTGAAGGTATGATGCATCTGTGCAGACCGTACTTGGATTTTTGTGGATTGCACTTTCACTTTGCGGACCGCACTTCCACTATGTCTTCTGCATATTTCATAATGAATATCTCACTACTCTTATGCTTTCCTCTACTACTATAATGACTCCCAACTACTTTGTACCTCATGTCAATGACTTGTATACCAACTGACAACTCTCTTTGTGCATAAACAGATAATGGTACGATCAAGAGGAAAGGCGAAGACATCCAAAGGTCAGGGTATCCAAGAAAGGGTAGAGGAAGAGGTGCCATGCACCCTAGTGTACAAAAAGCAATCTCTAAGAAGCAAACAACTGGCCGGGAGAGAGGTAGAAGCCTCTCAGATTCTAATTCTTATATCCCGTCTAGGGAATCCTCCAAAGGCAATTCATCGTCTTAGTTGGAAGAGCACAATAGGGAGCAGTCTCAGGCACTGGGGCAATCTGAGCCCCAAGTTGAGCCTTCCACATCCTAGGGCATCTCAGGCACAACTAGCACTAGCCATGAGTCAAATGCAGCTGCACCAAACTCTGATTCTGATAATTCCCCTAATGATGGAAAAGGGGGAAAGGTTGCAAGGGGTGGAACATGAAGGATCGAGAAAAACATTGTTTAGGAATACCAGTTCTTAAGCTTCAATGCCTATGTAGACTTTAAAAAGTGGTTGAAAGAAAGGTCCCTTACTCATGAAAGGCAATTCCTCACCAACGACCAAGATAAGTATAATCTGGCAATCCTTGAATAGTTTACAAAGAGAAAAGATAGGATGCAGTTCACTGAGGAGCTGGTGGATGTCAAGGAACACCTTGTCCGGGTTTTATGCCAACACTATACATATTTTAAAACGGACGAAGATTACCAAAAGTGTAGAACCTCAAAATGAAATTTTATCAATGAACTTTTAATGCCTACCTGGGACTTAAGGATATGGAGCCGAAGGAGTACCTAGCCAAATTACCTGAGAAGGAGGAAGTCCGATCGTGGCTCGTGGAGATTCATGCACCTGGTCCTACTCCTCCTTTGATAGGTACCGGAGTGCCAAGCTTGTGCAAACCTTTGAGCTTCGAGGTGAAGCAGTGGGAGACTTTTATTTTTACAAGACTTTACCCATGCTAGAATGAGAATAACCTACCTCTAGAGAGAACAGTGCTTATGGCTTCTATCATGTTGGGTACCCAATCAATGTGGGTGCCCTGATGTCGGCCAATATTACTCTGGTAGCAAACAATGGTATCACTTCCTACCCTTACCCCAGCACCATCACAGAGTATTTGACAGATGCCAAAGTGGAGTCCAGACCATTTGATATGAAAATTTGACCAACCGGCCCCTTGGATCTGTATAAGTTGCAAGACCTCAGGAACCCAAAGAAGAGCAGCAATTCTTCCACTACTACTAGCCAGTCTGATGAGCTTGTAATGGCTCCTGGTCCCTTTGATATCCCCTCCTCTTCAGCTGAGCCCTCTACTCAGGCTAGAGACACTGCTTCTAAGCCACCATCATCCCCTGCTCCATTGCCTACACAGCCCTGAGTCCGGTGCCTATGCCTACTGGCCCACTATTTGCCTTATAGGTTTCTCAAAAGTTGGTGAGTCTTAACAACTGAATGTAGACAGCTACATCAAAGTTGTCTGAGCTATGCAGTGCGGTTGCAGGACAGCCCTCTTCACAGCCAAACACTTGTGACACTAATGGGAAGCTCACTAAGATTTTGGACAACTAGAAGGTGATTATGGACACACTTCTTCGGCATGGTGCAGTGATTGAGAGGTTCACCGAGCAGGTGAATAAGATGAGGAAGACTTAGGCCAACAAGTACTCAGTTGAGTCGCTGCAGTTTAAAGTGAGTAGGATAGCTGAGGCATGAAAATTACCATTTGACATGCTGATTGATCCCACCCAGCTTCACCCAGCTCAGACTTCTCAAGATTCCCTTACCGCTCAGGCTGAAGAGCCCTGCTGCTGTGGTGCGTGACATGTTCACATCTCATGCAGCTCCCACGGATGATGATGATACCATCCAGATAGTTGAGCCGGCTCGGACTGACCCTACCGGTGATACATGATGATTGGGGATACTTAGGGAGTTTCTTCGCCCCTCTCTGATTTTTTATTTTTTTTTGTTAAGCATTGGGGACAATGCTTACTTTTATTTTGGGGGGGGGGGAGGGAGTGGGGTGGAGAATTTGATTTGATTGGATACATGTGATGACACTGGATGTAATAATTGGATGTTTTATTTTGTTAATTTTTAGTAGTTTTATACATTTGGTAGTAATCTATAGTTTTGTTTTGGTAGTGAAAATACTATGATTTTCTTTCTTGTTATTGATAATAAGCCTTTGGTATTTTTAATGCCATGGTTCTTTTCAAAGGTAGTCTTTTGTGTGAACGGGGTGACCTTTCCCGATGATGGATAGTGTGACAACGTTTTATTAAGGGAATTAGTTTGTTATATATTTAGGTAATAGTAGTAGTAAGTACTACTGAATAAAAAACCTAATCAACTTCTTCTATGAAAACACGTTATTTATGCTTCATGTGGTACCAACACACTTAACTGCATACTTATGGTTTGATACAAGGTTGTAGTGAAATATTTTTGAGAAAGTAACTCTAGTAAAATGACTTTTTTTGAATAGAGATCTTTAACACGATTGTGGTTGTTTTGGGTTTTAGATCTATTTTCTTTTATGGTATATTTGTATGAGAGATGAGGTGAAATTTTATTGCTAGTCCAAGTGCTTGAGTGAATAGTCTAGAACTTGTCCCGAATGTACTTTAAGGCAAAATTAAAGATGACTGTAGACTTTTCTTGGAGAGCCGAAGGTCTTTCGAAAACAGCCTCTCTACCTTCATAGGTAGAGGTAAGGTCTGCGTACACACTACCTTCCCCAGACCCCACTTGTGGAATTTCACTGGGTTGTTATTGTTGTAGACTTTTCTTGGACCGTTTGAGCTTTCATTTGCCACTGTATGATCATTATCCCTAATCAACCCTCTTTGAGAATCTAGCCTTTCTCTGTTGGTAACTTTTTTACAAGCCTTTCACCTTTTGAACATGATCTCCTCTTGGCACCGGAACCCTCATAAGCACTCACATGTAGTATGTGGCTCAAAGCCTAAGTTTGGGGAGAAAGTTGAGAAATCTAAATGAGGTACCAAGGCATTAAAAATAGAGAAAATAAATGATCTCTGTGAAAGAGAAGAAAGAAAATAAAGTAATATGAACAAAAAGAAGCCCAAAAAGGGACAAAAAGGAATATTGAAGAAATAGAGTGAGCCAAGTATCTCTAGCATAATAATAAAGGGAGAAAAAGAATGGAATTATTAACAAAGAGTAATGGCAAGTCTCTCTAACCTCCAAGAAGAAGGAATAACTCTAAGGGTTTGACAAATGTGAGCCAAAAAATGAGAAGTGAAGTGCTTAAGGAAGTGTGTAACCACTTGTATCCTATATAGTATCCTACACTGGACCAAAAACCTTCATTACAACCCGAAATAAGTCCTATTTGATTTCGAGTTAAGTATGCTTACATTAGTGGATATGTACATGAGGGACAAGACTATAGTACTTGAAGCTTAACTTGTGACCTTACTTTGTGAGAAAAGAGTGAAACATTTGTTGCACTAGAAATTGAGTGTTGAAATTTGAAGTGAGCAATGCAAATTGTAGGTAGAAGAGGAAGAATTTTGAGTCCACCATGATTTACATGAATGAACAAGAATCCTTGATGAACGAAGTTAACTCTTGAGGCTCAAATGTCACACTAGAATTATATAAAATGAGCAAGTTGCACCTTTTTGAAAAATTTGACACCTTGTTTAGAATGTATGAGTGTTGTGGGTAATTGTTAGTCTCAACTGAGTATAAATGACTTGTGGATTACTCTTTGAAATGGTTAAACAATGTGGGAAGAGGGGGGGGAGGAGGGTTACTAATCTAGTTGCTTGAGGACAAGCAAAGACTTAAGTTTGTGGGAGTTGATAAGTATGGATTTTAACCATTTATTAGTACATTCTTACTATAGTTTTTAGTTCGAAAGTACTATTTTTTTCTCTGACTCTATTAAAAATAGTTGAATTGCAGGTGTACTGGAGAATGTACGGTCAATGAAGAAAAATGACTCAAAAAGGAGATGTTCTAGCCAAGTTCAACAAAGAGGAGAAGTATGGTCCGCAGAATTCCAAATGAGGCCATAAAAACAAATGTAATCCGCAAAAGATGGAATGCAACCGCAGAAGAAGAACTGAAGCTCCAGGGACTTTTGGAAGAAGTGCGGTCGCACTTGGTCCGTAAAACAGGTTCACACCCAATAATCTTGAATGATTAGAGAATGAGCAATCGAACAAGTCTGAAGCCTACTAAAATGAGGTCCGAAGAAACTGAAGTGCGGCTGCAAAAGCTGATCCGCGGCTAAAAACTCCCCGTACTAAAAGCATAATATTATCAATCTAGCTAAAGTACAGACCGCAAAACCCTCTGAAGCGCATTTTTGTCAAAGATGTAGGAAGTCCTATAAATAGGACTTTATGATTTTTTTAGGGCATAGTTTTATTATAGTAGCTGGTAGTTCGTTATTTTTAGCCATTTGGAGAAATTTTGAGCTACAATTAGAGATGATCATTTACTCTTTCATTTTATTTTAGTTTTATGTCTTTTATTTCTTTAATTCATTGTTTCATGTCTATTAACATGAGTAGCTAGATTTTTATTTAGGGTTGTGATCCAACCCAGTGTATAAAACTTATGGGTAATTTATATTATGCTTGCTAATGATTGAGTTAGTATTATTTAGCCTTGTTTATGCTTTAAAGTTAGAATTGATGGTTGCAAATATTAATTCATTCCTATTTGACTTTGTTCTAACTTGAAAAGGAGGAATTCAGTCTAGGAAAACTTGGCTAACAAGAATTTGAACTAGTTGAGTGATTGATTAGTTTACTGAATGGATTTGAACAAGAGATAGGGATAATCTAACTTGGACTCATATTCAGTTGCACTTATAGCTACGGATTTGGACTTGAGAGAGCTAAATTGGAAATAATCACTCCTTAACCGAGAGGTATTGAGTGAGTACTTGAGTATTGAGAGTCATAGAAACCCCAATCTACCAAGCAAGCGTAAATTTACTTTACGCATTAGGTTTACACCTAGGTTAAGGTTACAACCCTAGGCTTTTCTCTATTTGATAAAACTTAAAAAATATTTCAATTGTTACTCTTTGCTACTTTAGTCAAAATCCTTAGTAGTTTAATTAGTAAAAATTGATACATACATTTGTTTGAAAGTTAAATTTAGTTATTTCAAGTTGCTTTCTTAAGTGTTTACCTTAACACCCAATCTAAACTCCTTGTGGTTCGACCCTCACTCGCGTTGGGTTTTATTATTATAGCAATTATTTCATATTGTCACAATCCAAAATCTCACCTTAGGAATCGTAATAGCACCTAGTCTCTAAGACTAGGTAAGCCAAACACATGAGGAGGTCTAATAGGGCAACTAACTTTACTATATAAAACTTAAACTGATAAATGAAATAACGTAACTAAAACTAAACAATGGTTATACAATCCCCAGAATCGGTAGTACAGAGTCATAAGCTCTAGTAACATACACAAGAATTTCTAAATACAATATTGTTCTAAAATAAAGATAAACACCAGTAAAGATAATATCCAAAGGTTACTCGGAGGCATGCGAACGTCAAGTAAGTATACCTTCATCCGCACAGACACAACTTTCAAAATTAACATAATCAGAAGTACCTAGATCTGCACAAAATTGTATATAAGCATAGCATGAGTACACCACATTGGTACCTAGTAAATATCAAGACTAACCTCGGTGGAGTAGTCACGAGGTAAGTCGATACATTCACTTGTCATGACCCAAAATCCTAACCTGTCATGATGGCGCCTATCGTGGTACTAGGCAAGCCAGACTTTCAAAATAATTCCAACACCTTTAACCGAAATGAATTAAAGCAATTTAAATAATAAAAGTTCTCATAAAACAGGGATAGAAATCCAAAACACAACGCAGAAATTCCCAACATCGGGTTGTCACTGAGTACATGAGCATCTAAATATCATGAAGTCTGGAAATATTGTCTATCATAGTCTGACACTTAATACAATAAGTGGAAGGGTAGGAAAGGAGAAAAAAGTTCTATGAAAATGCCGAGCAACTACCTTGAGATCTCCGAAGGGTCAACTGCGCAGTGTATCAACACCCACCGTGTCCGGAAATACCTGAATCTGCACATGAAGTGCAGGGTGTAGTGTGAGTACAACCAACTCAGTAAGTAACAAGACAAATAAAGAACTGAAAGTAGTGACGAGCTTCACAGTTATAGTTCAATTATAGTGGTTTCAACATAGGAAGGTAACCATGCTTTCAAGTTCGATAAATTAGGCCAAAATAGTTAATTCATGACAAGTTTAAGTAAAACATAGTGTAATATCTTTCAGAAATTTCAAGACAATAATACATGGCAGCTAAGTGCAACAATCATGAAATCAAATGCATCCTCTCAGGTCCAAAATCACTCAGCCCTCCCATTTACTCAACACTCGGCACTCACACTCAGTAGGCACCTGCGCTCACTGGGGTGTGTACAGACTTCGGAGGGGCTCCTTCAGCCCAAGCGCTATAATCTGCACGGACAACTCACGTGCTATGGTATCAATATCTCACAATTAGGCCCTCGGCCTCACTCACTCATCAATCTCTTCAGTCTCTCAGTAATCATAAAAATCAGCCCCAACAGAAATGATATAATGTATCAACAAGGAACAATAGAGACTGAGATATAATATACAAGTAAAACTGTGACTGAGTACAAAACAATAATTTAGCAGATAATTCAACATGTACCCGACCTCTGTGGGTCCCTACAATGTCAACACATAGTCGAAACATGATTTCTAACATGATTTGTAGTTCAATTTCTCTAATACATGGGGAATGTGCAGATAATAATAGATTATTGGGATTCCATGACGACACGTTTTCTCTCGGTGCACTTTTAGTTAGGGTTTACTAACGTGCACCATCTACGATGACTCGCCGAAAAAGACGAGGGACAATGACCCCTACCTCACCTAAATTGCAAGCAGTAACGGCTAGGCAAATAACCCCTAAATCTGGTATTCCACAGAGTCTAGCACTCCTACAGCTGACTCAATAGATGACAGGAATGGGGAGTGCACCAACAATTTTGAAAGGGAAACCTTCGACATCAGAATTAGAGAGTCTATCGGAGGAAATTAGAAAGGAGAATGCCCCAATTCTTCTGAAAAAGGTTCCTATGATGCATATACCAGAAGTATTACCGGAATTGGAAGCTAATGCCTCGACGACGGCGAGGAAGTTATCCTTTTTAGCTAAAGGGACGACTGCTACACCTACCATGGCTGACATTGTCAAAGGAAATAGAACTCTGCAATGGGTATAAAAATCGATTACTTCCCCCTGTTTTATAAGATGGAGTCAAAGTGGCTAGGTTAAACTTAGCAGAGATAGAGAAACAAAGCAAAAAATGGAAATCGGCTTTAATTGGCTATGTTATAGGAGGAAATCCTTCATTTAAGGAGATGCTGAAATATGTTTATGGAGTTTGGAACTTTGTCTCTACTCTACAACTTTTTTTGCATAATGATGGTTATTTCATCTTCCGATTTGAGAATGAGGAAGACAAGAGCACAGTCATGAAGTCTGGACCCTATACGTTCAATTACAGACCCATGATATTGAAGAAATGGGACCAAGATTTTCTAACGGAGAATGAACTAGCTCATGTCATGCCTCTGTGGGTCACATTTCCTAATTTGCCAATTCAATATTGGGTGACAGAGAATCTAGGAAGATTGGCCAGCTGTGTGGGGAGACCTATATGTGCGGATAAGCTAACTTCACAAGGGGATAGGGTGTCCTATGCTAGGATACTCATTGAAGTTGATGTCTCCCAACCCCTACCTGATGAGATACCCATCGAAATTTCTAACAAAAGGGAAATAATGCAAGTTGTGGAGTATGAATGGCGACCTCTATATTGTCAAGACTGCCTGCAAGTTGGACACCAGACAGGGAATTACAAGAGAGTACTTGCATTTCATGACACTATGGAGAAACACAATCAGACGAAAAAGCATGGGCAGAAGAAGAAGGAATGGAAACCAAAGCAACCAGCACAACCTAAAGAGCCTGTACCAACAGTTGTGATCCCAAAAGTGGTAAACCAAGTAGATCAACCATCCTCCTCTTCAATTGAGGATGAACAAGGTCAAATCCAATTGAAAGCAGAGGGAAAGCAAAGATGGATCAAATTCAACAGCCTTCACAAACTGAGACTATGGAAAGGATATTGACTCAAAATAGATTCAGCGCTCTTAGAATTCAGTCAGAAGTAGCCACTAATACAGTGGGAGGGATATCCACTCCAATAAAATAGAACCCCTCATGATTTTTGGATCATGGAATATTAGGGGGCTGAATAAACCATTTAAGCAGAAGGAATTTGAATCCTTCTTGCTTACAAATAAAGTGGTTCTAATGGGGTGTCTAGAGACTAAAGTTAAAGTTAAAGGGGTTGAAAGAGTAAAGCGGAAGCTAGGAACATAGTGGAAAATTGCAACTGATTACATCTCAGCTCCAAATGGAAGAATCTGGGTATGATGGAAGCCATCACTTGTAGAGGTCAAAATCCTAATGACTGTTAGCCAAATTGTCCACTATCAAATTAAGGACAAAGGGTCACAATTTAGCTGCCATACCACCTTTGTATATGGTTTCAACACAGTGACAGGTAGAAAGGAAATCTGGCAACATTTGAGTTTGATCAATACTACCAAGATTGAACTGTAGATAGTATTAGGAGACTTCAACACAATTTTGACAACTAATGATAGAACTAATGGGGCACATGTACAACAAGTAGAGATGCAAGACTTCCAGGATTGTGTTGAAGATATAGGGCTTAGTCAAATCTGTAGAAGAGGGTGCAAATATTCCAGGTCTAACAAGCATGTACTTGAAGATAGAATTTGCAGCCTCATAGATTGGCATTTGGTAATTAGTACTGGATCAACAAATACAACTCCCTTGTGGCATATTATCACCAACCAGGATACTCTGATCACTCCCTAATTCTAATAGCTACTAAAGTGGCTAAACATACACTGCCTCGACCTTTCAGGCTCTTCAATGTCCTCCTCAAACAAGAAGCATTTGCAGCAGCCACTCAGTCTATCTAGAGACAGTAAGTACCTGGTCACACTATGTATGCAATATGCAAGAAGCTGAAATGCCTTGAAATAGCAGTGACCCAAATGAATAGAGAAGTATCCAAGTTGGACCACAGATTAGAGCAACTACATGGTAAGCTTCAAGTTGTGCAAGAGAAATTAGAAACTGATCTATATAATCCTCTCATCATCAATGAAGTTAAGGAAGTCCTAGTAACTCTGGAAAAATGGTCAGATATTCATGAAAGGGTACTTAGACAAAAATCTAGAGCTACATGGTTAATGCAAGGAGACACCAATACAAAGTTCTTCTATGCACAACTCAAAGCAAGACAGGCCAGGAACAACATTTCAACTATTTGTGACAGTCAAGGTGTGACACTAACTGACCCTGACAGAATACAAAATGAGTTTGTCAATTTTTTCCAAGAGCTTCTGGGCACTACTGCTGCAGAACTACCAAGTATTGACATCAAAATTTCAAAAGATGGACCATGTCTCACTAGAGTACAACAGTTGGAGCTTATAAAACCTATCACCAGTGAGGAGATCTCCTCAAAGATTTACCTAATGATAAAGCCCCGGGAATTGATAGTTTTACTGCTGAATTCGTCAAAAAATATTGGAGCATTGTAGGGGATGATATAACACAGACAGTAGTGCAATTTTTTGAAATTGGCAGGCTACTCAAAGAAACCAATAGTACTACAATCACATTGGTTCCAAAAGTAGCCAATCCCACATTTGTGAAGGAATTCCGACCAATTGCCTGTTGTACAACTCTTTACAAGATAATAGCAAAAGTCCTTACTACTAGACACAAACTAGTTGTGGATTACTTAGTTGGATCATCACAGTCTGCTTTCATAGCAGGGAGGAATATCTTAGATAATGTCATAGTGGCACATGAACCTGTCAAAGGATATTCCTAGAAAGGTTTGTCTCCAAGATGTCTGGTGAAAGTGGATATAAGGAAAGCATATGATTCTGTTGAATGGGGTTTTTTAAAAGCAATTTTGGTGGAGTTTGGTTTTCCAGGGAATTTTATCAACTTAATCATGGAGTGTGTTTTCAAAGTGAACTATTCTATTCTGATTAATGGGGGCCTTACTCCTCAATTCAAGGCAAAGAAAGGACTAAGACAAGGGGGCCCAATGCCCCCTACTTGTTTGTGCTGGCAATAGAATATCTAAATAGATCTTTGAAGTAATTGAAGCACAACCCTAACTTTAATTACCACCCCAGATGTGGTAAGCTAAAGTTAGTACACATTTATTTTGCGGATGATCTATTAATATGTTGTAGGGCAGATGAAATCTCTATAAGATTGATACTTCAAACATTCAATCACTTTTCTGACGCCTCAGGTCTTAAAGCCAATGAAGAGTTCCTTGTATATAACTGGAGTTTCACAAGCACTGAAGGAGCAAATTTTAACTGAGACGTAATTTTCATTACGGGAGATCCCATTCAAATACCTTGGAGTACCTCTATCCTCTCGAAAGATCAACATATATTAATGTCTTCCACTAGTATAGATGATGACAGCCAGAATCAGGTGTTGGTCAACAAAATTCTTATCATACAGTGGTAAAGTGCAATTAATCAAGAGTGTGCTATCTGAAATGCAAACTTACTAGGCTCAAGTATTCCTACTGCCAAAAATAGTTCTACAACTATTCACTAGTGTTTGTAGAACCTTCTTGTGGACTGGAAATGCTCAAGCATCTAAAAGAGCTTTAGTGGCTTAGGAAAAACTGTGTATGCCAAAATCTGCCGGGGGTCTAAATATAATCGATTTATTCACATGGAATAAGGCAGCTATATGTAAACTGCTTTGGGCAGTAACATCAAAAATAGATACCCTTTGGGTCAAGTGGATCCACGGTTTCTATATAAACGGCAGAGAACTGAGTAGTATGAAGACTCCACAACAAGAATGTTGGAATGTAAGGAAGATAATTGATGCTAGACAGTGGTTGCTAGGTGGTGACCCTCAACATAAATTGCAGAAATTTGTCCAAAGAGAAAAGTTTAGTATCAAGAAGGCATACCTATCTCTCACCCCCCCCCCCAGTACCAGAAAGTAGAATGAAAATGTCTGATCATGAAGCCAATGCTACCACGACATCAATTCATTATTTGGCTTGCAGTACAACAAAGATTAACTACAGCTGATCAATTAGAAAGATGGAAGATACATGTCCCTAAGGAATTTGTATTATGTAACACTGGTACAGAGGAAAACTTAGCTCACCTCTTCTTTGCCTGTACATTCTCTGCTACTATTTGGAATATGCTACTGAAATGGATAGGAGAGCACAGGCACTTGAAAATATGGACGGAGGAAGTTAAGTGGATAACCAGGAAAGTGAACAATAATAGAGTGCGAGCAGAAGTGTTGGGTTGGCTCTTTGCTGCAACAATATATCACATTTGGGGGGAAAGATTCTAACAGAAACAACAACACACCAAGCAGATCATTAAGGAGATTGTACTCTAGATACATATTAGAGGACAACAACAAAGTAGATGGAGGAAGATACTAAATAGTTTAGATACCTTTCCTTTCTAGCCATAGGGGATAGATATAGAGTTTAATTTTGTCTATGTGATAGGTAGAATATGAAATATAGCCTTGTTCTTATAGTCCAAAAAGAACAAGCGGTTGTAAATATATTCTTGGTAAATAAAATTTTAATATTTGACCAAAACAAACAACAGATTATTCAACTACACAGTTCCATGAAATTTGACCAAGTTGCAATTCCTATGGTGCACGCCCACACGCCCATCACTTAGCATGTGCGTCACCTTAAAATCAAAAACATAACACGTAATACGAGATTTCGTACCCTCAGAACCAAATTTAAAACTGTTACTTACCTCAATCCGAGCAAATCTCTACTCCAATATACCCTTGCCTCGCGAAACGGCCTCTGAATGCCTCGAATCTAGCCATAAACAATTCGATATAATCAATAGAGGCTAAAGGAATCAACTCCATAAGAAAATGCTAAGTTATTAATCAAAATCAAAAATTGACTCAAAAGCCGGCCCCTAGGCCCACGTCTCAAAATTCGGTAAAATTTACAAAACCCGAAAGCCCAATAAACCACGAGTCTAACTATACCAAATTTATCAAAATTCGACACCAATTTGTCACCCAAACTCTCCAAATCCCTAGCCTCAAACTCCCAATTTATACCTTAAATACACATCAACTAGGTGGAAAATCAATGGGGAAGCAAGATTATTGATAAAAAATGAGCACAAGGGACTTACCACAAGAATCCCCTAGAAAACCCTCTCAAGAATCGCCCAAACCTGTTCTTGAAATGATTAAAATGAAGCCAAAATCGTGAACCCTTATTTTAATAATCTGCCCAAGCTTTCCGCTTCGGCGGCGTCGCAGAAGCGACATCACACACGCATCTGCGGCCCCATTCCGCTCCTACAATCCCTCACTCCGCTTCTGCGGACTCGCTTCTGCGAGCATCCAAGCCGCTTCTGCAATCCCAGCTCATCTTCCCACTTCTGCTTCTGCGGTCCTCCTGTCGCATCTGCGGTAACGCAAATGTGGAACTCCCTATCGCACCTGCGCGCTTTCCGCTTCTGCGCACCTCTCGCCGCACCTGCAGCCATGCAGGTGCGGAAATGTCCTCGCACCTGCGACCACCTACACGCTCCCCTCCAATCTCGCACCTGCTCAAGCCAGCTCGTACATGCGATCAAAGCTCCGCAGGTGCGGTTACACCAGTAGAGGTTCATCTTCAGCAATCATTCAACTTCAACTTTTGATCTGTTAACCATCTGGAATCAACCCGAGGCCCCCGGGACCTCAACCAAACAAACCAACAAGTCCAGAAACCTCATACGAACTTAGTCGAGCCCTCAAATCACATCAAACAACTTCAAAAATACGAATCGCACCCCAATTTAAGCCTATTGAAACTAATGAAATTCAACCTCTACAAACGATGCCGAAACCTATCGAAACACGTCCGATTGCACCCAAATTTTGCACACAAGTCACATTTGACATTACGGACCTGTTTTAACTTTCGGAATCGAAATCCGACCCTAATATCAAAAAGTCCACTCTCGGTCAAACTTTCCAAAAAATTAACTTTCGCCATTTCAAGCCTAATTCCACTACAGACCTCCAAATCATAATCCGATCATGCTCCTAAGTCCAAAATCACCCAACGTAGCTAACGGAACCATCAAAACTCCATTCCGGAGTCGTTTACTCTCAGATTAATATCCGGTTAATTATTTCTACTTAAGCTTTCAACCTTGAGATTAAGTATCTCATTTCATTCTGAAATCACTCCGGACCCGACCCGACTACCCAGGCAAGTCACATAATAACTATAAAGTACAAAATGAGAAGTAAATGGGGGAACGGGGATACAACTCTCAAAACGGTCGGCCTGATCGTTACATCTAGACATAAAACCTTTGCAAGATATTAACTTAACACTAACAATGGAAGGAACATCAATGTAAGGCTAACAACGTAAAGAATATTAATATAAATCCAACAATGGAATAACAGAAATACATGTGGCAACAAGGAGTAATCGAGTAATAAAGCAGCAACATAATCAGAATACAAATGAAATATAAATGATCCCAAATTAGGAAAATATATGACAATTCAAGTAATCAAGTCGTTTCCAGTGTATGACTTACAACAAGAATTACTCTGAGGCACCCACTTCGTAACCACTTATCATAAGCCACATTCTTGAATCTTAAACACATGGCACCTCGTGCCCACATTATCAGTCACCTTCGTACGACAAAGTCCACGTGCTACCATTTTCATTACATCCGTGTTAAAAGCCAAATAAAATGTTCGAGAGATTTATTTAAATACAATAAATCAAAATGACAATCTTGAGTAAAGTAAGGCATCGAATGAGATAATGAGTTTATTTTAGAATCAAATAAAGTAAAATAAAGTACAATTTATACAAAAATAGAGTATTAAATGCGTTTAGTTTAGAATTCAATAAGGTAAAGGAAGATAACATTTTTAAACAAAGTAAAACATCAGATAAATTAACAAATTAAATATAGAATTTGTTAAAGTAAAATGTGGTAACAATTTTAAGTAAAGTAAGCATCAAATAGAGTGATAAGTATAATTTGAGAACCCAATTAAAGTAAAAATGTGATAACCATTTAAAATAGTAAAGCACCGAGTGAGATAACGAGTTCTATCTTAAGAGACATATAGTATAAAACATGTTAATAATTCATTTATTTAAAACCGTTATGTTACCTACAACTCAACAGAATATGAGATAATGACTCCATGCAAGTAAATTCATCTTGACAAAATAACATGGTACAGTAACAACAATCAAACACAATGAAATAAGTCTTCTCTGTTGTGGTGTGCAACCCTATCCGCGAATATATATAAATATCAATTCTTCTCTGTTGCGGCGTACAACCCGATCCACAAATATATAAAAATAAATATCGTTGCAGCGTGCAACCCCGATCTCACCATATCATCATCTGTTCATATCATATTCCGTCCTGATCTCCTCATATCATATCAATACCGTTGTGGCGTACAATCCGGTCCCAAACAATTATATTGCGCAACCCGATCCCAAAAAATATGAATTTAACAAACAAACTACAACCAACTATGGCGTATCACAAAATTAAACGTAATAAAGGAACTAAACAAAGAAAGTCACAAAGCGGATAAAGTAGTTATATGATAGCACACAAAATCAAATAGCAAGTAATGACAGTTCATAAACAAAGACACGGTTACAAAGTTTAAATTAACAATTAAGACATATAAAGGATAAAAGCATGAATTCAACAAGTAATTACAATTAACAATTAAAGCATATAAGAGTAAACTTGACAATAAAATATAGAACATGTACTAACAACTTCAAACAAATCATGTAAGAGCAAACTTAACAGTAAAAGATATAACATGAAATGACAACTTCAATTAAATGCGTGAAAGAAGCCTAAGAGTCTAAACCAGTCAAATATCAAATATAAGCTCGTGTACACACTCGTCACCTCGTGTACACATCTTTCACATAATTTAAATAGAACAATCAACCCAAAACCTAAGGGGTAGTTTTCTCCATACAAAGTTAGGCAAGATACTTACCTCAATTAAGCCAAATCAATACTCAAAATAGCTTCTCCCTTCAAAATTCACCTCTGCTCGATTCAAATCTAGCCAAAAACGACTTAATAATATCAAACAATGTAAGAGAAATTAATTCCAATTAATAAAGTAAAGATCTTTAACTAAAATCAAAAAGTGAACCCCTGGTCCGCAGCTCAGAACCCGACAAAACTCATAAATTCCAACAACCCATTTGATTACGAGTCCAACCATACTAATTTTACTCAATTTTAACTCTGAATCGATGTTTAAAATCCAATTATTCACTTTAGGAAAGTTTAGGCAAAAACCACAATTATTCTTTTAAAATCATCAATCAAATGCCAAAATCGAAGATGGAATCATGGAATATAATCAAAACAGAGTCAAAATACTTACCCCAATCCATGTGATGAAAATCCTCTCCAAAATCGCCCAAATCTGCGCTCCACAACTGAAAATGTGATAAAATGACCAAAACCTTCAAAATAGAATGCTTTATAATCACTGAACAGTAATACCCTTCACGAACGCAGATGAACCCTCACATTCACAATGCATAAATTACTTTGCCACAAAATAAAGCTAAGCATTCATGGATTAATCCTCGCGAATGTGAAGAACACAGCTTCTAGACAATCGGGAACGTGGAGACAGCAGCGCGAACGTGAGGCGGAATCCATCATGAGCTTCTTAGCCCAGATCCATACTATACGAACGTGAAGAAGATCACCACTAACACTTCGTGAACGCGAAGATAGGTATGCGAAGAAGAAATGAAGCACCAGAAACTAGCATAACTAACATGGCCCAAAATGGTCTGAAACTCGTCTGAAACTCACCTGAGCCACTCGGGACCCCGTCTGAACATACCAACAAGTCCCAAAATATAACAAGTACCCACTCGAGGCTTCAACTCACACATAAGAACATCAAAACCCTGAATCGCACCTCAAATCAAACTTAATAAATTTTTGAACTTTCAACTTTCAAAACTCATTCTGAACCATATCCAGTCAACTCGGAATGACCTCAAATCTTGCACACGAGTTCCAAATGACATAACGAACATGTTCCAACTCTCGGAACAACAATCCGAATCCGATATTAATAAAGTCAAGTCCCGGTCAAACTTATGAACATTCTAAACTTTCAAATTGACCATTTTTACCAATTAGCGCCAAAACCTTCTAGAAACATCCAAATGTAAATATGGGCATACGCCCAAGTCCAAAATCATCATCTGAATCTAACGGAATCATCAAAACTCTAATCTGAGGTTAAATACATAAAAGTCAAAGTTGGTCAACTCTTTCAACTTAAAGCTTCCTAGTTGAGAATCATTCTCCCAAATCAATATGAAGTCACCCGAAAACCAAGACCGGCCATAAATGCAAGTCATAATACATCACAAGAAGCTACTCATGCTCTCGAACTACCAAACGGAATGCAAATTCTCAAAATGACCGGTCAGGTCGTTACATTCTCCCCCACTTAAACATACGTTCATACTCGAACGTGCCAAGAATCATACCAAGGCCACCAAATCACTGTATAACCTCGCCCGGCCCATACCCATTGGTAATATTACATCACCCCAATCCACATAAGTTTGACAGCAGAATCCAACCGAAGATTCTTTCTTCAACCTTAATATATCAACCATAGACCAAGTTCCAGCATGTGAAATTCATTATAAGACTTGATTCTCGCATCTACGTGATGTACAAGTCTGAGAAAGTTGTATCAATCTATAACTATATTCCAAGACATAATCACATGGTATATGCCACATAGCTCAAATACTAATAGCAATAACTTCCGACCACAATAGCTGCTCAATAACAAATCTGGTACCGGTAACAGACCTCATATCAACTAGAACCTTATTTTGAACCTCCGTACACTGCCAATGATGAAATAAATATGCATATACTCGTAAACACTCATCAGATCAACAAATCATGGATCTCTCTTGCCCGACAAGAACCATAGCCAAAACTCTATGCCGGTTAGTGACACTATCCTTCCAACATATCTTAATCAAGTCCGATAACACTCATTCCAGATCAAATAACCTCACCCCATCCAGTACAAGCTACTCTACCAACATGGCACACCAATCCTATTTAGAGCCACATACATGCAAATCGTATACCAAACAAGTAACAACTCGGATGTACCCAAATGATGGAAAGATAATCAAATGAGAGAACCGCCATGCCGCTCAACAGATACCACTATGAAGCTCAATGCTATGAACCCATCTCACAAAGGAGAAACAAAACACATGAAATGAGCACAAATGATCATATCCCAACATAACCTCGCTGCGATGCGTGACCCAATCCAGACACCGGTCCACCTGGAATACCTCGAGGCATGAGTCTCACAATCAATAAACATATATATAATATTCAACAAACACGCGAGGCGCATGACCATAACCATGGAGAAACATATATTACTATATATATACCATAAACGAGAAGGCCATAACCAAGGCGCAATCAACCATTCAACACCCCAGAGCTATCTCGCTCGAATTCCGCCACAAAGCCCCAAACAGTACCGCATCATATCTAAATAGTCAACAGTCTCACAACTCATCATGGCATAGAAAAGTAACACATAGAACACATCATAACTCGAATAAGGTCTGTTTTAACCGATGACACCACCTGCTACAATGGTTATACTGAGTAGACAAATTCGACCTGACGTAGAATATACATTCTCATTAGGCCTACTAATGGCCTCCAAACCAATTCTGATACTCCCAAATTAGGTATATAACCTTCTAAAATCCCACAATAACATGTCCATATGACATACACTCAGTTGTCAACCTCTTAGCATACCTTCACCATTCACAACCATGGAACAATCTGCCTCCGAGAACCCTCTTAGTCTTTAAATCCCTAGAATACCATAATTTCCATATCCAATCCCAACTATACTTCTCAAATGGCTGACACACTCCTAATATACGATCATCTCACGAGAAATACTTCCATAATTCTTTCATGCCACATAGCAAAATCTGAACATCAGCAGTCGATCAATCAGGCGATTACCGTAATACCAGTCAGGCGTCCGCAAGTTGAAGTACAATGCGCCTTCTAGTATGCGCACTCTTATCAGGTAGTATCAAATAATTTTAACATTCTTCTAAACATCCGAAATCAAAACACATAATATGTTCCTTATGCCAGTAGCAGACATCTGGCGCAAGCCATGGTCGACACTATCAAGAACTCTTCGAGGCCTGTCCGCACATAACCAAGCCATCAGAACTAAATTTTCCCAACTCAATCAAGTCACGCAGGCCGTCAACCTAAGAGTATTGCCATAAAATGCCGGTAAAGCATTGCCATACCAAAAGAACCAATTACCTTTATTACTATACTAACCCAACACCACCGAGCTGCCTTATTTTTTCGAATCCTCCTCAACTTGTCTTCAGGTTAATACTTCTCCTTATTGGTACACAATGATCCCAAACCAAAGCTCATTGCAGGAGATCCTAACACGAACCACATCGCTCAAAAGCTCATAAACCACTATATTTCCTATAAAACACCCAATAATGTCGCAACCGAGATATCCACTCTGAAGAGACCTTCTATGAATCTGAAGTTGTTCGGTAACCTCTATGATACTGAAATGTAGAATTAATAGTGATATATAAATACCGCAAGTCCCAGCACTCTCCCATGAAAATCTCAGATCTTAAACGTATACAAATACCGAGGAACCCTTAAGTTCCACATATATACCTCAGACCAAGATTGATATATCACATGACCATGTTATCTGGTCGTCGATAGTAAACTCCCCCACGTGGCATGAAGCCATAGGACATAACATTTGATGATCCAAAATACCAACCTTCATAGCCCGTATAGCACCAATCATAAGATACCTCAAATCACTTATTAAGTGCATGTCCATCCTCGTGACAGTCAAGCACATTTCATAAAGTGCCTTGAATGACAATATGTACCTTTCACTGAATAAAAGTCCTATACAAACACATAGTCTCTAATACCACTAACTATCCTCAAATCAACACCCTCTTATGACCCTACCATGATCATGACGACTAGGCAACCTATTAAATCTTCCCACGCTCGTACTCACCAACTAGATACTAGAAATCACTGCACCCCACACGTTAACAACAGAAAGAGCTATCAATTCATCTCCGTCCTCAGTCTGGACAACACGTTGAGATAATGATCAAGCTCTATGGGCCCCTCGTAGTCCATCCGCAGCATCACAAATCGTCGATGCATAGTTGATACCAAGTGCGTAATATCGCATATGAGTGGATACAAGGGAATGTAAGATATGTGCTTCAAGCTGAATCGATGCCGCACGATAACGAATGAAAGAAGTGAAATTTTCTAATAGTTTTGTAGCCTCTCGAAGATAAGTACAGACGTCTCCGTAATGATCCGCAAGACTCTACTAAACTCACTTATTACTGGTGGCACCTATGAACCTAGAGCTATGATACTAACTTATCACGGCCTAAAATCCCACCTTAAGAATCGTAATGGCATCTATTCTCTAAGACTACGTAATCCTAATACATGAAGAGATCTAACAGGCATAACCAGCTTTACTATATAAAACTTAAACTGATAAATGAAATAACGTAACTAAAAATGAAAAAAGATTATACAATCCCCAAAACCGGTAGTAAAGAGTCATAAGCTCATCTAGCATACACTAGAGTTTCTAAATACAACACTGTCCTGAAATGAAGATAAACAATAGTAAAGATAATATCTGAAGGTGACTCCGAGGCATATGAATGTCAAGCAGGTATACCTTGTAGTCTCCATCCGCGCAGACACAACTCTCAAAACCAACACAATCAGAAGCATAGCATGAGTACACTACAACGGTACCCAATAAGTATCAAGATTAACCTCGGTGGAGTAGTGATGAGGTAAGTCGAGACACTCACTAGAGATAAAACCTATGCAAGATATTAATATAATACTAGCAATGGAAGGAACATCAATGTAAGTCTAACAGCATAACGATTAATAATATAAATCCAACAATGGGATAATATAAATACAATTGGCAACAAGGAGTAATCAGGTAACAAAAGCAGCAACATAATCAGAACACAAATAAAATATGAATGATCCAAAATTAGGAAAACAGATGACAATTCAAGTAATCAAGTTGTTTCTAGCGTATGACTTACAAGAAGAATTACCCCGAGGCACCATACTTCGTAACCACATATCATAAGCCACAATCCCGAATCTTATATACATGGACTCCTGCCCACATTATCAGTCACTTGCGCATGGCAAAGTCCACGTGCTATCATGTTCGTTGCATCCATGTCAAATGCCAAATAAAATATTCGAGAGATTTATTTAAATACAATAAGGCAAAATGACAATCTTGAGTAAAGTACGACGTCAAATGAGATAATGAGTTTATTTTAGAATCAAATAAAGTAAAATAAAGTACAATTTATACAAAAATAGAGTATTAAATGCGTTTAGTTTAGAATTCAATAAGGTAAAGGAAGATAACATTTTTAAACAAAGTAAAACATCAGATAAATTAACAAATTAAATATAGAATTTGTTAAAGTAAAATGTGGTAACAATTTTAAGTAAAGTAAGCATCAAATAGAGTGATAAGTATAATTTGAGAACCCAATTAAAGTAAAAATGTGATAACCATTTAAAATAGTAAAGCACCGAGTGAGATAACGAGTTCTATCTTAAGAGACATATAGTATAAAACATGTTAATAATTCATTTATTTAAAACCGTTATGTTACCTACAACTCAACAGAATATGAGATAATGACTCCATGCAAGTAAATTCATCTTGACAAAATAACATGGTACAGTAACAACAATCAAACACAATGAAATAAGTCTTCTCTGTTGTGGTGTGCAACCCCATCCGCGAATATATATAAATATCAATTCTTCTCTGTTGCGGCGTACAACCCGATCCACATACATATATATATATATATATATATATATATATATATATATATATATATAAAGATATACTGTTGCGGTGTGTAATCCGATCCCGCCATATCATCATATCATATTCCATCCTTATCTCTTCATATCATGTCATATCATATCATATCTGTTGCGGCGTGCAAACTGATCCCTAATAATAATATAAATAATTGTTGCATCGGGAAACCCGATCCCAAACATTACGAATTTGACAAATAAACTAGAACCAACTACGGCGTATCATAAAATTAAACGTAATAAAGGAACTAAACAAAGAAAATCACAAAGCGGATAAAATACTTACATGATAGCACACAAAATCAAATAGCAAGTAATGACATTTCATAAACAAAGACATGGTTACAAAGAATCAATTAACAATTAAGACATGTAACAGATAAAAGAATAAATTCAACAAGTAATTATAATTAATAATTAAAACATATAAGAGTAAACTTGACTATAAAAGATAGAACATGTACTAATAACTTCAAACGAAGCATGTAAGAGAAAACTTAACAATAGAAGATATAACATGAAATGACAACTTCAATTAAATGCATGAAAGAAGCCTAAGAGTCTAAACCAGTCAAATACCACATATAAGCCCGTGTACACACTCGTCACCTCGTGTATACATCTTCCACATAATTTAAATAGTACAATAAACCCAAAACCTAAGGGTTCATTTCCCCCACACAAAGTTAGGCAATTTACTTACTTCAATTAGGCCAAATCAATACTCAAAATAGCTTTTCCCTTTAAAATTCATCTCCGCTCGGTTCAAATATAGCAAACAATGATTTAATAATATCAAACAATGCAAGAGAAATCAATTGCAATTAATAAAGTTAAGATCTTTAACTAAAATAAAAAAGTCAACCAAAAACTCAACCCCGGACCTGCACCTGGGACCCGACAAAACTCACAAATTTCGAAAACCTATTTGATTACGAGTCCAACCATACTAATTTTTTTCACGACCAAAAACCCAATCCGTCGTGATGGCGCCTATCGTGATACTAGGCAAGCCGACCTTTCCAAATCACTTTCAAAATTTAACAGAAATAAATTAATACATTTAAAATAACCGAAGTTTTTCATAAAAACGGGGGTAAAACCCAAATAAAACATAAGTGCGGAAAAATAGTCCGACATTAGGGTGTCACTAAGTCATGAGCATCTAATAACCAATCTAGAAATAGAGTCTACTTCAGTCTGTGCCAAATGCCAATACGAGAGAGAAAAGATAATAAGAAAGGAGAAACAAGGAATGTGGATGCCGTCAGCTACCTCGTAAGTCTCTGATAATCAGCTCGCGCACGAACTCAGCGACCGCCAGAACCGTACATGCCTGGATCTGCACATGAAGTACAGGGTATAGCATGAGTACAACTAACTCAGCAAGTAACAGAATTAAATAAGGAACTGGGAAGCAGTGACGAACTATAATAATACAGATCATTTCAAAAGCTTTCAGTAAATAGTAAACAGGCTTTAAAATCCAGTGGTATAAGTCAGATCAGTTCGAGCTCAAGTAAAACGGATATGAATCTTCCAGAAATTTCACAACAACATCAGATAGCAACTAAGTGCAACAATAAATAAAACCAAGTACAGCCTCTCAAGGCAGCAGTCACTCAACTCATCTCATCATCTCATACTCTCGGCTCTCAGCCCTCAATACATACTCTCAATAGGTACCTACGCTCACTGGGGGTGTACAGACTCCGGGGGGATCCTTCATCTCAAGCGTTATATTGCTGCGGCGTGTAGCCCGATCCAATATTATTGCGGCGTGCAACCCGATCCAATATTTTTGCAACGTGCAACCCGATCCAATATTGTTGCGGCGTGCAACCCGCTCCATATACCTCACAGTTGGCAGCTCGGCACTCAGGACCTATCTCAGTCACTAACCTCTCTAGCCCCTAGGGCTCAACGAATATCATAATAATCAGCCCAAACAGAGAAAACAACAAGTATCAACAAGAAATGAGAGTGAACAGAGATATAACACACAAGTAAGACTGTGACTGAGTACAAGACTGCAATTAGCAGTCAATTCATCAAGTATACGACCGC
This sequence comes from Nicotiana tomentosiformis, assembly GCF_000390325.3. NCBI lineage: Eukaryota > Viridiplantae > Streptophyta > Magnoliopsida > Solanales > Solanaceae > Nicotiana > Nicotiana tomentosiformis. The sequence goes on along the minus strand of NC_090814.1, from coordinate 48,825,405 downwards.
TGCAGGTCCCAACAGTGATATCATATGGCTTAAGCATGGTTTCTAACATGAAAGGCAGTTAATTTTTTAAAGACAAGGAAAACAAGTAATAACAATGGCTATTCGACTTTACAGTCTCACGGGACGGACCAAGTCAAAATCCCTCATGGTGCATGCTCACACGCCCGTCACCTAGCATGTGTGTCACCTCCAAACACTCACATCATACCAATTCTCGGGGTTTCATACCCTTAAAACCAGAATTAAGACTGTTATGTACCTCAACCCCGCAAAAATCCTACTCCGCAATGCCCTTGTCCCTCGAATCAATCTCTAAACGCCCCGAATCTAGCCACAAGCAGTACGATATAATTAATATATGCTAAAAGAATCAATTCCACAAGAGAAACACGAAATTATAAGTAAAAATCCAAAATAGGCTCAACCCCCCCTCCCCGGGCCCACGTCTCGAATCCGACAAACGTCACAAAATATGAACACCCATCCACTCACGAGTCCAACCATACAAGAATTACTCGAATCCAACCTCGAATCACCTTCCAAAACTCGAAATTTTAGCCTATGAAGTTTCTACCATTTTTTCCCACCAACTCAAATCCCTAATTAGATGATGGAGAAAGCCATATATTCACGAAATTTAGACCAATCCGGGTTAGAATTACTTACCCCAACGTTTTCCTTGAAAATCATCGAAAATATCGCCTCTCTCCCGAGCTTCTCAAGTCCAAAATCGAAAATGAAAGTCCAACCCTCGAGCTGGTGTTTTTCTGCCCAGAAATACCGCACTTGCGGTCCTCTTGTCGCTTCTGCGATGTCGCACCTGCAGAAATTCCATCGCAGGTGTGGATTTCACTTTAAAATCCTGACCTCGCTCCTGCGGCCCCAAGACCGCATCTGCGCCTATCGCAGGTGTGGGAATCCATCGCACCTATGGCCATCATTCGCACCTACGCCCAGCTGCCCGCATCTGCGACCCTCGCAGGTGCGGGAAAATCTTTGTACTTGCAGCTCCTGCCCAGCTCCTTCTTGGCCCCATTTGCGGCTCCTTCCTCGTTTCTGCGGACTCGCACTTGCAGTTCCCACTCGGCAGGTGTGGTTACACCAGTAGCAGCAGCTTCAGCTGCATTTCCTGAACTCCCTTCAGGCCGTTAACCACCCGAAATCACCCTGAGACCCTCAGGACCTCAACCAAACATGTCAACAGGTCCTATAAACCGATACGAACTTAGTCGAATATTCGGATCACTCCAATCAACATCAAAACACCAAATTATACTCGGATTCAAGCCTAAAGAATTTTTGAACTTCCGAATTCCACAAACGAAGATGAAACCTACCAAACCACGTCCGATTCCTCAAGTTTTACACACAAGTCAAAAATAATACCACGAACCTACTCCAACTTCCGGAAATTCATTCCGACCTTCCACTGCCGGCCAAAGTTGCCAAAATTCCTACTTTCGCCAATTTAAGCCTAATTCTACTACGAACCTCCAAATCACATTAAGGACGCGCTCCGAAGTCCAAAATCATCTAACGGAGCTAACTGAACCATCAAAATTCAAATCCGATGTCGTTTACACACAAGTCGACGTCCGGTCGACTTTTCCAACTTTAGTTTCCAATTAAGAGACTAAGTGTCTCAATTCACTCCGAAACTACTCCGGACCCGAACCAACCAACCCGGTAGGATATAATACAGTTGCAAAGCACAAAAAAAGCAGAAATGGGAGAAACAGGAGTATAACTCTCGAAACGATCGGCCGGGTCATTACAATTTTTCTCAAATCCGACTCTGAATCAATGTTTAAAATTCAATTATTCACGTAAGCAAAGTTTAAACAAAAAAAACCCCAATTTCTCTTTTAAAGTCATTAATCAAATGCCAAAATCGAAGATGGAATTATGGAATATAATAAAAATTGAGTCAAAATACTTACCCCAATCCATGTGATGAAAACACTCTCCAAAATCGTCCAAATCTAAGGTCCCCAATTCAAATTGTGATAAAATGACCAAAACCTTCAGAATAGAGTACTTTATAAGCACTGAACAGGAATACCCTTTGCTAATGCGGAAGAAACCTCACGTTCGCGATGCACAAATTAATCTTTCACAAAATAAAGCTACGCGTTCGCGGAATAACCCTCGCCAACGCGAAGAACACGGATGCCAGAAAATCGCGTACGCGAGGAGGAATCCATCATGACCTGCCCAACCCAGCTCCACACTACGCGAATGGAAAGGCAGGGACGCGAACGCGAAGAAGATCACCACTAACATGCGAAGACAGGTACTCGAACACGAAGAAGAAATGAAGCACCAAAAATCAGCAAAAACCATCAGAACTAACATGGCCCAAAATGGTCCGAAACTCGTCTGCAACACACCCGGGCCCCTCTGGACCCCGTCCGAATATACCAACAAGTCTTAAAATATAACACGGACCTACTCGAGGTCTCAAATCACACATAACAACATCAAATCCCCGAATCCCACCTCAAATCAAACTTAATAAACTTTTAAACTTTTAACTTACAAAACTCGTGTAGAACCATATCAAATCAACTCGATTGACCTTAAATCTTGCACACAAGTTTCAAATGACATAACGAACATGTTCTAACTCCCGCAACAATAATCCAAACATGATATCATCAAAGTCAACTCTCGGTCAAACTTATGAACATTCTAAAAAGTTTCGCCAAAAAGCGTCAAAACCTTCTAGAAATATCTAAATGTAAATCCGAGCATACATCCAAATCAAAAATCATCATCCGGACCTAACAGAACCATCAAAAATCCAATCCGGGGTCAAATACCTAAAAGTCAAACTTGATCAACTCTTCTAACTTAAAGCTTCCTAGTTGAGAATCATTCTCCCAAATCAATCTTGAATCACTCGAAAACCAAGACCGGCCATACACGCAAGTCATAATACATCACAAGAAGTTACTCGTGCCCTCGAACCACCAAATGGAAAGCAAATGCTCAAAATGATCGATAGGATTGTTACACATATTCCCTTAATTGGGGTTTGAATTGGACGTGATCAAGAGTCAACCCAGAAAGTAAAACAAATGGGCTGAAAATCCGCCTGCACAATGGCATACACGTCGGCGCATAGCTGAATCTCACTGAAAAACCTAGTTCTGATAACCTTGTTTGTTAGGTTTTGTTACGCGCGCGCACACACACACACACACACACACACACACACCAGAGGGAGAGAAAAAGAAAGAGAGAGAAGGGTCGACGCTGGATATGGAGAGAGATTTGTAGTCACGGGCGCTGAATTGGCCACTGGCGGTGAGAGAAGATAACGAAAAAGAAAAGAAGGGGAGATAAAGTAGAGGGTGGAGAAAAAGGGGAGAGGAGAGAGAAAGAGAGAGAGGCCTTACCTAGGGGAGAGGAGAGAGAAAGAGGGAAAGGCCTTACCTGTTGGCGGTGGTGCTCTTCGTACCGGTGCTTAGCTGGTCACCGGTTATGACAAGGAGCCGTTAGCGATTTGCAGGGAGAGTGTGTGTGTGTGAGTCTGTGTTCAAAGAGAGAGAGAGAATACGGTTACAGAAATTTCGTCTAACTTTTGTTATCTGCAGTTGAAATTTTTCAAAAAATAAAATTTTAATAATTCAAAATATTTAAAAAGTATATGAAAAAATTACGGTCAGAGAACAACTTGTTTGACTCTCGAAATATGAAACATCGTCACATAAATTGGGATGGAGGGAGTATTAATTTTTGAAGCTCTAAGAAAAATAATTTTATAAAACAAAATGAGGCTGAATTTTTTTTATTAAAAATAAAACTAAAAGAAAAATATAGAGATGCGCTTTTTTTTAAAACTACAATAGTATTGCACAATTTTTCATTGTTAAAAACAACTCGTCGTAATTAATAGTACGAAATTAGGGTTTTTTTCCTTTAAAAATATCCAATAAATTGTTATCTTTGCAGTTAATTTTGAGGTGAAGAGCATCGTATGTCCCATTCAACATGTTAAGGGTATTGTTTTCAAATCCACGAGGTAAAGGAGGTTTGGTTAAATTTACAATTTGTCTTCTAGTCTGGTTTAATTATTATTGTTCTTCGGTAATGTTAGATTTTCTTGTTAGTGTTACCACTTGTTGTCTCTTTAACTGAGGATTTATCGGGAACAGCCTCTCTGTCCTTCCAGGATAGGAGAAATATCTGCATACATACTAACCTATCCAGACCCACTTGTGAAAACTCACCAGGTTTGTTGTTCTTGTTGTTTTATTGTAAGGGTGTACATGGACCGGGTTGGTTCGGTTTTTTATAAAACCAAACCAAACCAACTATATCGATTTGGATTGGTTCGGTTTTATCGGATTTTTCGGGTTTTCGAATTTTCGGGTTTTTTGTTACTTAAATATTATTTCAATCTTGCTTTGTTAAATATTTAATAAGTAAATATATATTTAGTAAAAATATAAAAAATTAACAAACATATTATCGATTAAAATATTCTTGTGGGAGAATTCTATTAGTAACACATAATAGTTATTTTTTTAGTCGTCTACAATAATTTTTTGTTAATGTACACTTTCAGGTTAACCAAATTTAGTAATTAAATATAAAAATCAATATGATACATAAATATTAATAATCATTTCACATTCGAAAAAGATATAAGAATTTAATAGATCTTAACATATGATATGAATATGGAAGAACAAAGAGATAGACGCATTTCAGTAACACTTGATAAGAAAGTGATCATACAACCCATTATTTAAGATCAATAAATATGGAGCACTTCATATTCTATTAAAATTTATATCCCGCAAGAGAATCTCAAATATTTATAGACATTTTTAAAGAAAATTCTATATAAAATTTTAAACTATATACAAAAATTATATATTTATATGTCGGGTTGGTTCGAATTTTTTTACTCAATACCAAATCAAATCAAACCAAACCAAGTCAAATTTTTTAATCGGTTTAGTTTGAATATTCGGTTTGTACACCCGTAGTTGTTAGATCTAATATTTTGGTCATCTCCACAATAATGGATATCCTTAAATGTACTGCTCTACTTAAAATAGGACATGAAGTACGAACTTAAATCTTTAATAGGTTTCAATGATTCTGGAGATCAACTTGACAAAATTCAGAAGAGCATAATTTTAGTTTTGGCTATTATGGCAGGTGGCTGAGCCAGCTGGAATGTATTTTTTCAACTGATTTTTTTTTTTTTTTTCATATACAACTGTCTCCTATTAAATGCTACTACTACAATTTTTCCACCTATTACTAGTACTGGTGTTTAAATCACTTCATTTCTTATTTTTATGATAGAGTCGTACAAAAGAAATACTATTTCCGAGACTTGTCCGTTTTCAGTTGCATTTTCATTTTGAAATTTGTCGAGTTAATTGGTCATCTTGTATTGTACAACTTTCTTGTGTCCATTTCGTGCTTGATAATTTAAAAATAATTAGATTAAAATTCACATAAACTCTCATAAGATTTCATATGTATCTGGCTCCAAAACTGTTAGGGAGTATTTCTTTTTAAGTTTGACATGAGTTCCTAAAGCTAATTCTGCACCTAATAATTGTTGCTCATTTACCTAGAAATTATTTTTTTTTCTTTTTAATTTTCTACATGTGTCTGATATCTGCTTTGGAAACCCGACTAATCCGAACTCACTTCATGTAAGGCTCAGTAGAGGAGAAAGCGCACCCTACTAATTCTAACATTGTTTCTCCATTGATTAGGCCACTTTGAACAATAGAAGATTATACAAAAGAGAAAGAGAATATGCGCGCACATTAATAGTTGTTTTGAGATTTTCAAATTTAAAGAGAATTTGCCAAAGGAGTCCAAATACATATAATAGCAAGCTCAAGAATTAAACCAAAAGAAAGAAGAAGACAGTAATACATTTCCTATGTTGCTCCGTTAGCATATACAACAGACAAAGAGGAAAAATATCAAAATGAAACTACTAGTCACGGAAACAAAAAACCATTCTTCAGGAAACCTGTTCGCAGCATATATACACAATATTAGGATCACTTGTTAATAGTGTGTAGGTCAGTACCATCAGAATTACCAATATCTATTATGCCTTAATCGGTCATTATTGTTGATGTAATGGTGACCTCCAATCCAGATTTTCCTCAGGATGTGCCTTGTTTAATCCTTCAGGAGGAATAAAAGAGTCAATGGAGAGCCCGGGGACGTTGAATGCAACATCATCGATGATATACGTCTCTTCCATTCGGGTGATTGCAGGACCTGCCTTTAAGTTGTCACCAAATCTCGTGATAATCACGCTTGAACAACCTGAATGTGCAACCATCACACCCTCTACAGGCCGGTAATCCTCAACTTTTGTAGCCATTGTTGTTTCCCAATAAGTTGGAGGGGAACCAGGAAACTGAATTCTGGTTAAGTATGAGTCTTCTACATAAACTAGCAAGCCACTTCTTTGGCTGAAGTAACCAAAGACAACATGCTTGATCATCTCTGCTGTGTTATCGCTCCTTTCAGTTAAGTCAGGGTGATTCGCCGATAATTTTAGAACAAAGCAATCCATACCCAACATTTTCTTTTCACCAATGTATTCTGCTGCAGAGAAAACGGCTGCTACAGCCAGTGGATCAAGCCCCTACAGATCAATGTGTTGAATTCTGTGTTAGCAATAAGAGATGTCCAAGTAATGTGATATGGGAGTTTTTCCTTTCATACTTGCCCAAATGAAGTTTCAGTACAAAGGTGGATCCAGGATTTGAAGTTTATGAATTCCTACAGTGTCCTCAAATTAATATACAAATTGGGTTCACAGTTAAATATTTATAGATATTTAGTGAATTGAACAAAAGCTACCATACGTATATATCTAGCTCCGCCTCTGATTCTCAAGTACACCAACAATTGTATCACTTTCAGCATCTTTGTTTGCAAAAATGCAGTATGGTCACAACACAAGAAGCAAAAAAATATTTTGGCTGACTAGCACTTTATTCACTATTATATCCTTACTGGCTAAAACTAGGAAGGGAAATTGGTTCTTTTCTGAAAAAATATCTAGTTAATGCAAGTCTATATGTACTTGTGCCTATTTAGTATGTCTATATGTACATGTACCACCATCACCGCGCAGGCAAAGGCCATGCTTTAGTGTTGGCTTTCCACTTGGAGATAAGAATCAATATTGTGTGAAAAAACTAATAACTGAGATAGGGAGTAACATGCTAAAGGTAATAGAAAAACAAGATCCATACTTTCCTTTCTTGCCTGCCACTTATGGGGAATATTCCCATTTCCCCTTTACATCAGCACCATATATAAATAAAGCTAAAGACTTCCTATTAAGTAGTAATACTATATTTGAAATATACCACAATACATCTCCTAGTATAAAATAATTTATTTTACGGCAAACGGCCAAATATACCCCTCTACTTTCGAAAATGGTCTAAGAATACCCTTCGTTATACTATTGGGTTATCTATACCCTTGTAGTCATACTTTGGGTTCAAATATACCATTCATTTAAACGGAAAGACACGTGACATCGTCTTGTTGGTCAATCCTATTTAATTAAAAAGACTCATTACCCATAACCGAAATATATATATTTTTTTTTGTAAAAACTGGAAAAAACTGAAATTATTTTTACTGAAAAAAACGAAAATATTTTTTTTTCAGTTTTTACAAAAAAACTGCTTTAGAAAAAACTGAAAAATATTTTTTAAAACAATGTTTTTGTAAAAACTGAAAAAAAAAGAAGTTGCCCAATTTTCTAAAGCAACTAAAAATTAAAAAAAAAATATTTGTTTTTTCAATTTTTACAAAAATATTACTTTAGAAAATTGCTTTTTAGTGTTTTTTCAGTTTTTACAAAAATATTTTTCAGCTTTTTTTAAAGCAGTTTTTTTGTAAAAACTGAAAAAAAAATATTTTTTCGTTTTTTTCAGTTTTTAGTAAAAAAAAAAATTCAGTTTTTTTCAGTTTTTACAAAAAAAAATTCTTTCGAAAATTGATTTTCAGCTTCTTTTTTTCAGTTTTTACAAAAACATTGTTTTAGAAAATATTTTTCAGTTTTTTCTAAAGCAGTTTTTTTGGTAAAAACTGAAAAAAAAATATTTTCGGTTTTTTTCAATTTTTAGTAAAAATAATTTCAGTTTTTTCCAGTTTTTATAAAAAAAATATATATATTTTTATTTTTCGGGTATGGGTAATTGGTCTTTTTAATTAATTAGGAGATATTTAGAATTGACCAACAGGACGATGAGTGTCCCTCCGTTTAAATGAGGGGTATATTTGAACCCAAAGTATGACTGCATGGGTATAGATAACCCAATAGTATAACGAGGGGTAATTCTTAGAATATTTTCGAAAGTAGAGAGGTATATTTGATCCTTTGCCGTTTATTTTATTTACATTGACGGCATAAAGACACTCTTAGTATATTTAAACCTGCTGTAACAAGTTACCAGTCTTATTTTTTAGGTTATTAATTTCACGTTTTATGAACGGTTACAAGCATACAGTTATGACTTGCCTGAAGAGCACGGCGGAGAGGGCGGATGCCGCCTTTGGCGGCATGAGTACCTAGCCAAGGTGTGTGCCTCCAAGCCACATTGCCATCACTACCAGCTACAACTTTCTGACCACCTACAACTAGCTCAATCAACCACTTGTTAGGTACCATTTGCCACAAAACAAAGCATCCCTTTTGTGAAAGGCCAGTACTGCTAGATCCGGCAGGCGAACCAGTTGATCCAAGCTCGTCTACTATGGCCATTGCAACTTTCCCACTGACATACATGTTCTTCATCACTGCCCCTTCAATCTTCCTACAGCCAGTTGCTGCTGTGAAGTGCTGAATAATGTATTGAGCTGATGACGAATCCTGTGATGCAAGATTCATTTAATAACGAATTAAGTCACCTAACTCCAAATCAAATGTTAGTTAATACTTAATACTGATATTATGATAGCATTAAATATTGTACAACCATTTCATTTAAGCCACCTTATTAGTCCTAGGCCAGTAAATGTTTGTCTATGTCACCTTATAGTACAATAAATGATGGATAGGAACACGTGCATGTCTCACCTCCACAAACATCTCCACTGTCTGAATTCAATCTAAGATTTTGCATTTGATCTATAGTTGCACTGAAATTGATTTAATTACATGTGCTTATTTTAAAATGCAAGATCACTTAAAACAGTGCCTCGAGCCCCACAAAAATGTGGACTTAACTGATTGTATTTATCAATCAAAAGATCAAATCTTTGCTATGGTATATTGGTTTCTTGATCAAATGACTATACCTTGTAACTTCAGAAAAAATACATGAGCTGTTTTAATCAGTAAAACCCAAGTAGAATATTATGCATTATGTGAGTGAAATGTCTACTTACTCGGCCCCTACCCCTAAACTTGGTAGGGTGCTTCACAGCCTAGACCACAAAGAAAAAAGATGAAAAGAAACTCTAAACTCAAATGGGTACTCGAAAGCAAAAGCAAAAATGGCCTAGGACAGTGCACTTGTACACGTTTTCCAGAAATTTGACCCTCTGTTTTTGTTTCCTCAAAATTAAAAATATCCTTACTTTTACTACTATCAATTTTTTTTTTCTTCCTTTCTCTTTTTCCTTCTGTTATAGTACTGTTTGAGAAAAAGATACTAAACTCTTTTTCTTTCAGAATGAAGCCAAATCAATACGAATAAACATTTGGGCTCGTTTGTTTATACTCAATCCATTACAATTTATGTGATTTTTGAAATTTATAATCCTAAACAATTTAAAAAGGGTCAGAATATATGTGTGGTTATAAAAGCTTCTCATCGAGGATATAATTAAACTCCAAAAGTATTTTCAAATTTAAAAAATAGTCATTCTTTTTTAAAAGACCAAAAAGTAAATAGGTTCACATAAATTGAAACGCAGGTAGTAATTTTTTGTCTTTTTTTTTTCAAAAATGTATTTGTTTTTGCAAGTTTTTAGAAATTTTTAGAAAATGAGTTTTTTAAAAAAACTTTTCCCCTCAAAAGTGCTAACATTGTTTCAAATAAAATACATGTCTAAACATAATTTCAAATTTCAAATAGTATTTTTTAACTTAACTCCAAATACTACTTATTTTCAAAAATTGCAATTCATATGTCCAAATGTCTGCAAAATCTACCACAAGAAAGATGCAATATCAAGAGTGTCAATCTAATTACATCTAATAATAATTAATCCTATAGAACAAAGATAGTAAGTAATAAAAAAGGGAAATGGGTGGCTTACTTGAGTAAAGGGCATTTTAGGAAGAAAAGAAACAGGGAAGAGAGGGCAGCCAAGAACACTGAGGAGAATCCTGAGGTTAGATTTCTTGGTAATGAAGAGCAATGAGAAATGAGTTCTAAGCCAGTTCCTCCATGTTTGTGCTAATTTCTTTGATGAACAAGTTTCATTTTCTTCTTCGTTTGTTGGCACTTCTGATAATGGTGCTAGACGACTCATTTTTCTTAATGATCAGATAAATGAACCAAGATTGCAAATGTACACTTCCATCTATTGCATTGCTTATATAAAAACTGATGTATATTTAGAAATAATAGAGTATTTTTCTTTTCTTTTTTATGTGGGTGTAAAGGAGAAAGCCTTGCAATTCTCTGGTTTCTTGAGATTTTATGGGGATGGAGAAGTACAAGGAAAGAGAGATTTGGGAAGGAGTTGTTTTAAATAGCTAGTGTAGTAAATAAATACAAGTATTTCTTCTCTTTAGATTGTAGCCTTGTCTACGTGCATCTCACCTCGCGTGCGCTCACTCGCCACTATTACTAGTAGTCTAGTACTAGTATTTTTTCATTTCATTGTTTCCAATTTATCGGATATCCCGAAGGGACTACTCGGTACTCGCGTCTAAAAAAGAAAATTTGCTTTTTGCTTCCTCTTTATTTAAGGTGTTAAGAAAAAAGATAAAATTATAATGTTATCTGAGAATTCAGAGTGTTAGGTAAAACTTAAGAAGTCATTTTGTACAATGGTAGGATAGTGGGATATTTCACGAAATTAGTCAACCCACCTTTTAAATTAGATCACTAATTCCACTATTTTTATATAAAAATTATCTCTGGAGGATTGTGTTCGCATAAAATCGAGGGCAAAATTTTTCCGATAAGGAAACAAAAGGGAAGCACGATTCGACGCAACTACAAGCAAGGTCGAATGATCCCTTATGTCGGGAGGAGTGAATGACGTATCTAGGATCGGGCACGACAAAATAACGGACTCGGACCAAATAAAGTTTCGAGGCCACGGGGAAAGGAGGAAAGGTTGGTCGTAATAAGTAGGGGACCGTAATATTTACCCTCAACCGGATATTATGGCGCGGATCCTATCCGATATCAACTACGGATTGACATTTACCGAAAAAGAAGATTTTTACCTTATTTAGACTTGTATTAGGACTAAAATTCCCCTACTATATAAAGGGGAGAATTCTTTTATTTTGGAGGACAGTGTTGACACGCATATCAATGCAATAAAAGTTTATTTTTGTCTTATAGCTACTATTCAAAGTGTTCTTCTGTGATTCTCTTTTTTAATCGCAACCGAGCTTATATCGAGGGTCCGATCGAGCTTAAGATCATGTCAAATCGTCATATTACTATTGGTTTGATTGTTCATTCTTTCTTTAATTTAATTACTTGATATTCTTAGATTATTCATATTGAATTAAATTATGTATCCTTTAAACCGCGTACAAATTTAATTGTTACTCATTTTTACGTGTAAATAGTTAAACAGTTTGGCGCACATCATGGGGCTAAGGATAATAGTGGTAATTTGATACGAATCTCCATAACGCACCATGTTTTATGCTTGTTTTTTGAAGTTTTGATTCTAGGTTAGCCTAATGATGTCAAATTCTCAGTCTGCTCACTTGAACGTTGACGCTGAGTCAGGCCATCACGGCGAGAAAAATAATGTGATACCCAGCAATGATGTACCCCTATTGATCCCAATGGCATCCCAACCGCCAACCCGGTCGATGCTAACTCACAGGTTGCCATCAACACCAATCTATTGATTGACCCCAAAAACATCTTTCACGGGGGACCCCAACTAGCGACTCGAGAGGTGCCCGAAGGTGAAGGTGATGGGGTGAACCTGCGATTGATTTTTGAAATATTGCAAGCTCAGCAAGCGGCAATAGTGTAGTTACAGAACCAGAGCCATGCCCCTAACAGGGTCGAGGCTGAGCGGCCCAGGGAAAATACTTGAAGGGATGAATAAGTTACCATGGAACCGGGTGAATTCGGGCCTGAGGAAACTTTTGAGGTGATGAAGATGCTCGAAGCGTTGACAAAACGAGTTGAGTCTGGCGAGAAAATGATATAGGCCAACGATAAGAAGGTGAAAACTTATAACTGCAGGGTCGATTAGATCCCGGGAGCACCACAGATATTGAAGGGGCCGGACTCCAAAAAATTCATTCAGAAGCCTTTCCCTCCAGCACGGCACCGAAGCCAAATCCAAAGAGGATTTGAATGCCCGACATTCCCAAGTATAATGGGACCACAGATCCGAATGAGCATGTAACCTCCTATACATGCGCAATCAAAGGGAATGACCTGGAAGACGATGAAATTGAGTCGGTGTTGGTGAAAATATTTGAGGAAACCTTGTCCAAGGGAGCAATGATATGGTATCACAAGTTGCCTCCAAATTCTATTGACTCGTTTGCTATGCTTGTAGATGCTTTCGTAAAGGCCCATGACGGTGCTATCAAGGTCGAGGTGAGGAAGTCAGATCTTTTCAAGGTAAAGCAGAGGGATAACGAGATGCTTAGGGAGTTCGTGTCGAGGTTCCAGATTGAACGGATCAAAATCATATCGATTTTCTTAAAGCTAATGCTGGTTGTTTCTCCTGGTCCTATCTATACATGACAGGGATCCCGCCGGAGGTAAAAACTCACAAATTGAGCTTGGATCCAAAGTTCCATCCGGTTAAGTAGAAGAGAAGGCCACAGTCCGAGATCAAACACGCATTCATCAAGGATGAGGTACCTAAACTTCTAAAAGTAGGTTCCATCCGGGAAGTTAAATACCCGAATTGGTTAGCTAACGTAGTGGTCGTACCTACAAAAAGGAAATAAACTTAGGATGTGTGTAGATTATAAGGATCTAAACAAGGTGTGTCCTAATGACTCTTCCCTTTGCCTAACATCGATCGAATAATCGACGCGATGGCCGGACATAAGATACTGAGTTTTCTAGATGCTTATTTCGGGTAACACCAAATTCGGTTGGACCTAGGCGATCAATAAAAAACTTTTTTCATAACTAAATTCAGCACCTATTGTTATAACGTAATGCCATTCGAACTAAAGAACGCCGGTGCCACACACCAACGCCTAGTTAACCAAATGTTCGAAGAAATAATAGGAAAATTAATGGAAATTTATATTAACAATATGTTGGTTAAATCCTTGCGAGCAGAAGACCATTAGAAATATTTGCAGGAAACCTTCGACATATTGAGGAAGTACAATATGAAGCTAAACCTGAAGAAATATGCTTTCGGGGTCAGCTCGGGCAAATTTTTCGGGTTTATAGTATCTAACCGGGGAATAAAGATCAACCCGAACAAAATAAAGGCCATAGAAGACATCACCATAGTCAACAACATTAAGGCAGTACAAAGATTGACTGGGTGAATATCCGCGTTGGGCCAATTAATTATTTCAAGATCTTCGGATAAGAGCCATTGGTTTTTATCACTATTGAAAAAGAAGAAGAACTTCTCTTGGAATATCGAGCCCTCCCTTGCTGCACACTCCAAATGCAGACAAATAACTATACCTCTACTTGGTAGTTTCTGAGATCATCGACTTCATCTAGGATCACATAATATGTCGATTCGGGATACCGACCAAGATCGTTTGCAAAAACATAAAGTAGTTCGTCTGCAGCAAGGTAAGTAAGTTTCTCGAAGACCACAAAATCAAAAAGATATTATCAACACCTTGCCACCCTAGTGAAAACGGACAAGCGAAGTCAACGAACAAAACTATACTCCAAAAATTGAAAAAGAGATTGACCGATTCGAAGGAAAAGTGGAAAGAAATCTTGCCCAAAATTTTGTGGGCATACCGAACGACTTTGAAATCAAGTATCGCTGCGACCCCGTTCTTTCTAGTCTATGGCGTGAAAGCCTTAATACCGGTCGAGGTAGGGGAGCCGAGCCTAAGGTTCTAGTATGCTACTGAAATATCAAACGACGAGGCCATGACCACGAGTTTGGACTTATTGGACAAAAGGCGGGAAGCCGCCCTGGTCCGATTGGCTGCCCAAAAGCAGCAAGTGGGGAGGTACTACAACCGAAGTGCTAACCTTCGACATTTCCAAGTCGGGGACTTGGTGTTAAGGAAAGTAACACTACATACCAAGAACCCAAATGACGGTAAACTAGGCCCGAACTGGGAAGGACCGTATAGAGTTGCTGGAATAACCGGGTAAGGTTCGTATAAACTCAAGTCGGGAAACGGTGTACAACTATCGAACAATTGGAACGTGACACACTTAAAGCGGTACTACTGCCAAGGTACGAACATAATTCTCTTTTTAAAATTTGTTATACTATGGACTAACTTATGCATGTACTCAGTCGAGGAAAAATATGACAATTAGGTCTGAAAGCACGTGTTGTACTCTTTTTTCCTTGAACCGATTTTTTCCAAAGTGGGTTTTACGGCAAGATTTTTAACGAGACAATAGTAAAACGTGCTACCTTAGTTTCAAATGCCGGCCTAAAGCCGGAGTTGCTGATCACCCGTACTGGACCAACATTATTCGAGCCCTCACAAGTTCGGTCTCAAATACTAGGGGCCATACCCCCTAAGTTATGATCCTTATAAGGCGTTATTATTTGATTTCAAAAGCCAAGGCTCGATTATTAGAATTTGTTATAAGGGTCAAACGGTCAAACGAGTTGTACCCATGTAGCTCATTCTTGCCAAGGCAGAAAGCTTATGCATCTCCGATTATGTATTATACATGCAGAGTAATGAAAGAAATTTTCCCTCTATATTTTATCGTGTTGCATTTACACCTTCGATATATTCGTTGAGTTACTAAAAACAAATATTTTTTCCTAAATCCTAAAGCCTACGGGCCACCCCGACTCGGGGCCCGAACATGAAAGTCTTGGGCTATCGAATCCCGTAGGCACTAAGCCTATTAGGCAGGGCCCAAACATGAAAGGTTACAACCAACTTAAAATGGCTCGGAGACGTCCAAGTCCATACTCAGAAAGTAAGGCCCTTACATATGATTAAAACCTATTAAAAGGTTACCCTCGGGAAAACACCGTCGTGTATGACTAAAACACTCAAGTATCTTAAAGGTATTCATCTTTATCAAGATTTCGAAGCCTAAACAACTCAGAGTTATTATCGAAACCAGGCCTCATTTGGGCTTCGGAGGAACGAGTACTCTAGATTATGTCCAATTTTATGCTAAGGCATTAATGATGATCTTCAAATAAAAAGTTACAAACAGATACCGAAAAATAAAAGACACAGTGTAGTCGAAGGCAAATTTTTATATATTCCAAAAATATTTACAAAGGCACGATAAAACAACCTCAAAATGAACAAAAAAGAATGTACAAATGAAAAACAAAACTAAGGCATCTCCGCCTAATCTTCGTCAGAGCCCGACTCATCACAGGAAACCTTAGGATCATATAGCTCTTTTGCCTCGGCCTCAAGCCTATTGGCCTCTTCAATCTCGACCGACAGATCAAACCCCCGGGCATGAATCTCCTCGAGGGTCTCCCTCCAGGATAGCCACTTTACGTACTCGACCTTTGTTATTAAGCGGGCCTTGACTATTTCCACATATGTTTTGTATTGGGCCAACATCTCCTCAACCTCGGAGGAATCGATCGAGGCTGTCTCTAACTTGGACTTCAATGCGGTATATTCCCGGTCGAGGTCGTCCCGTTCAGAGATGGCTGAATCCATTTTTGCTCGAAGCTCAACGTTTAGCCGAGACCACGTGTTGGCCTTATCCTTCGTTACACGGAGCTGGTCCTTGACCGATGACAACTCCTCTTTGGTAGTGTAACGACCCGACCGGTTGTTTTGAATATTATAACCTCGTTCCCCCATTTACTACTCAATTTATGTCTTGCAATTGATTTATGACTTATCAGGTTAGTTGGTTTGGGTCCGGAAGGAACTTGGAGTGAAATGAGACACTTAGTCTCACAATTGAAAATTTAAGTTAAAAAAGTAGATCGGATATGGAACTATATGTAAACGACCTCGGATTTGAATTTTGATGATTCCAATAGCTCCGTATGGTGATTTTGGGCTTAGGAGTGTGTCCGAAATATTATTTGAAAGTCCGTAGAGGAATTAAGCTTGAAATGCCGAAAGTTTAATTTTTGAGAAGTTTGATCGGGGGTTGACTTTTTGATATTAGGGTCAGAATCCGATTCTGAAAATTGAAATACCTCTGATATGTCATTTAAGATTGGTGTACAAAATTTGAGGTCAATCGGACGTGATTTGATGGGTTCCGGAGTTATTTGTAGAAATTAGAAATTTCAAAGTTCATTAGGCTTGAATTGGGGTATAATTCATTTTAGCGTTGTTTGAGGTGATTTGAGGGTTCGACTAAGTTCGTACGATGTTTTAGGACTTGTTGATATATTTGATTGAGGTCCCGAGGGGCTCGAGTAAGTTTCGGATGGTTAACGGGTTGGATTTTGGACTTGGAACTCTGCTGGAATTTTTCTGATACACCATCTGGTTTCTTTCATCGCGTTCGTAAGTGGAGCCTCACGTTCGCAAAGAGGGACGGAGAGGCTGACAATATTTATTATTGTTACTTGCTGAGTTAGTTGTACTCATACTACACCCTGTACTTCGTGTGCAGATCCAGGTGTTCCCAGATATAGCGGGTGTTGATCATTTCGCGCGGTTGATTTTTAGGAGATTTTGAGGCAGCTACCGTGTTTCGCAGATCTTGTCTCTTCTTCTCTATCTCTTTGTTTACTGTATTTGGTCTCAGACTATTATAGACTATATTTTCCAGACTTGTATTGATATTAGATGCTCATGTACTCAGTGACACCAGGTTTTGGGGAGTGTTTGTATTGTATTTAAATATTATATTTTCAACCTTAAAGAGAAGTTTTGGTTTATTGAGATTATCGGCTTGCCTATTATCAAGACAGGCGCCATCACGACAAGTTGGGATTTTGAGTCGTGACAAGTTGGTATCAGAGCCTAGGTTACATAGGTCTCACGAGTCATGAGCAGGTTTAGTAGATTCTTACGGATCGGTACGGAGACGTCTGTACTTATCTTCGAGAGGCTGCAGAACCCTTAGGAAAATTTCCCTTTCTTGTATTCTGTCGTGCGAATTTGTTGATTTTGGAAACTAAATTTCTGTTATTCTATTCTCTCACAAATGGTGAGAACACGTACTACCGGATCGGACGGTCAGCCACCAGTGCCACCAGTTAGGGCCGCGAGAGGCCGGGGCCGAGGCCGAGGTAGAGGTCGAGGTATAGCTCGCACCCCAGTTGAAATAGCACCTGTAGTACCACCAGTTGTTCCAGCACAGGAGCAGATTCCAGATATAGTTGAGCCGATAGGACCAGCTCAGGCACCAGTTGTGCCCATTGAGATTGCAGGCATTCAGGAGACTTTGGCCCAGATATTGGCAGCCTGCACTGGCCTTGCTCAGGTGGTTTCGGCTCAGGCCGCACCTGCCACTTCTCAGGATGGGGAAGGTACTCATACCCCCGTTGCTCGTACTCCAGACCAGGTAGTATAGGGACTTCAGATACCGGGAGCGCTACCAGCCCAGCCAGCTGTAGCTGCTCAGGCCTCGGTTGTTCCTGTTATGGCAGATGATGAGCAGAGGAGGCTTGAGAGATTTTAGAGGCTTCGACCTCCACCATTTAGCTGTACTGAGTCAGAGGATGCTCAGGATTTTCTGGATAGGAGTCAATGGATGCTTCAGACAGCGGGTATTCTGGAGACTAGTGGGGTCTCATTCACTACTTTTCAGTTTTCTGTGTCTGCACTCAGATGGTGAGAGACTTACGAGAGACGTAGGCCTGTTGGCGCAACACCCCTTACTTGGCATTAGTTCTCCGTGGTCTTTTTGGAGAAGTTCGTACCTCAGTCTCGCAGAGAAGAGCTGCGCAGACAGTTTGAGCAGCTTCGCCAGGGTGATATGTCCGTGACGCGGTACGAGATGAGATTTTCTGAGTTGGCTCGTCACGCAGTCTGGTTGGTTCCCACTGATAGGGAGAGGATTAGAAGGTTCATTGATGGCCTCACATATCAGCTGCGGTTACTTATGACTAGGGAAAGAGTATCTGGTGCTACTTTTGATAAGGTAGTCGACATTGCTCGGCAGATAGAGATGGTTCATAGCCAGGAACGTGGAGAGAGGCTAAGAGGCCTCGCGGTCCGGGTGATTACGGCGGTGTTCCTTTAGGGGGTCAGTTTCACCGTGGTAGGGTTCATTCTTACAAACACGCTTAGACGGGTCGTCCAGCTCATCGTGGTGCATCAGCTAGCCATGGTCCTTACAGTGCTCGCTCAGGCCAGTCTTCATTCAGTGCACTACCAGCATAGAGTTCTCATCATGCCTCGTCCACACAGGCTTCTGCAGGTCATCCCTCAGGTTATCAGGAGCAGTAGTTTCGTCAGAGGAAGGGTTGTTTTGAGTGCGGAGAATTTGGTCATTTCAAGAGAGAGTGTCCTGGGCTGTTGAGTGGGGTTTCACAGCAAAGTTCTCGACTGACGGTACCAGCACCAGCAGTTACACCACCCGACCTTCCATCTCGGGGTGGGGGTCAGGAAGCTAGGGGTCGCCCAAGAGGGGGAGGCCGATCAGGTGGCGGGCAGGCTCGATTCTATGCTTTTCCTACCAGGCCAGATGTTGTTGCCTCAGACGCAGTGATCACATGTATTGTTTCAGTGTGCCACAGGGAGGCTTCTATATTATTTGACCCTGGTTCCACTTATTCATATATATCATCATATTTTGCTCATTATCTCGATATGCCCTGTGAGTCCTTAGATTCACCTGTTTGTGTATCTACACCGGTGGGCGATATTATTACTATGGATCGTGTGTATCGATCATCTGTGGTAACTATTGGGGAACTGGAGACTAGAGTTGATCTCTTATTACTTGGTATGGTTGATTTCGATGTAATCCTGGGTATGGATTGGTTGTCTTTATGTTATGCTATTTTGGACTGTCACGTAAAAATCGTGACATTGACGATGCCGGGGTTGCCAAGGGTTGAATGGAAGGGTTCTCTAGATCTTGTTCCTAGCAGGGTAATTTCTTATTTGAAGGCCCAACGTATGGTTGGAAAGGGATGCTTGTCATGGCCTTTGTGAGAGATGTTGATGCAGATGCTCCTATTATTGATTTAGTACCGGTCGTGCGAGACTTTTCGGATGTATTTCATGTAGACCTGCCGGGTATGCCACCCGACGGGGATATTGATTTCGGTATTGACTTGGTGCAGGGCACTCAGCCTATTTCTATTCCTCTGTATCGTATGGCACCAGCTGAGTTAAAAGAATTGAAAGAGGAACTTCAGGAACTCCTTGAAAAGGGGTTTATTAGGCCTAGTGTGTCATCTTGGGGTGCACTGGTTCTGTTTGTGAAAAAGAAAGATAGTACTATGCGGATGTGCATTGATTATAGGCAGTTGAACAAAGTTACAATCAAGAATAAATATCCATTGTCGCGTATTGATGATTTATTTAACCAGCTTCAAGGAGCGAGGGTATTCTCCAAAACTGATTTGAGGTCTGGGTATCACCAATTTAAAATTCGGGATTCGGACATTCTAAAGACGACATTCAGGACTCGTTATGGCCACTATGAATTTCTTGTGATGTCTTTTGGGCTAATCAATGCCCCAACAGCATTTATGCATTTGATGAATAGTGTATTTCAGCCATATCTTGATTAATTTGTCGTGGTATTTATTGATGATATTCTGGTGTACTCACATAGCTAGGAGGAGCATGCACAACACTTGGGTATTGTATTACAGAGGCTGAGAGAGGAGAAAATTTATGTCGAATTCTCTAAGTATGAGTTCTGGCTTAGTTCGGTGGCATTCTTGGGACATATATTGTCTAGTGAAGGTATTAAGGTGGATCCGAAGAAAATAGAGGCAGTTCAAAATTGGCCCAGACTATCCTCAGTTACTGAGATTCGGAGTTTTCTCAGCTTGGCCGGTTATTATCGTCGTTTTGTGGAGGGTTTCTCGTCTATTGCATCACCTATGACTAAATTGACCCAGAAAGGTGCTCCATTCAGGTGGTCGGATGAATGTGAAGAAAGCTTTCAGAAGCTCAAGACAGCTTTGACTACAACTCCAGTATTGGTATTGCCTACAGGTTCAGAGTTTTATACTGTGTATTGTGACGCGTCGCGGATTGGTCTCGGCGCAGTACTTATGCAAGACGGTAGGGTGATTGCCTATGCATCCAGGCAATTAAAGGTACATGAGAAGAATTATCCAGTCCACGATCTTGAGTTAGCAGCTATTTTTCATGCCTTGAAAATTTGGCGGCATTACTTGTACGGTGTCCAGTGTGAGGTATATACCGATCATCGAAGTCTACAACATTTGTTTAAATAGAAGGATCTTAACTTGCGGAAGTGAAGGTGGTTAGAGTTGCTTAAGGATTATGATATCACCATTCTCTATCATCCCGGAAAGGCCAATATGGTAGGCGATGCCTTGAGTCATAAGGCAGAGAGTTTGGGTAGCTTAGCTTACTTACCGGTAAAAGAGAGGCCTTTAGCCTTGGAGGTTTAGGACTTGGCTAATAAGTTTGTTAGATTGGATGTTTCCGAGCCGAATCGAGTTTTGTCCTGTGTGGTTTCTCGGTCTTCTTTATATGATCTCATCAGAGAGCGCCAATATGATGATCCATATCTGTTTGTCCTTAAGGACACAGTTTAGCACGGTGATGCCAAGGAAGTCACTATTGGAGATGACGGTGTATTACGGATGCAGGGCAGGCTATGTGTACCTAATGTAGATGGTTTGCGTGAGCTGATTCTCCAGGAATCTCACAGTTCGCGGTATTCTATTCATCCAGGCGCCGCGAAGATGTATCAAAATTTGAGGCAGCACTATTGGTGGAGGTGGATGAAGAAAGATATAGTTGGGTTTGTATCCCGGTGTTTAAATTGTCAACAGGTAAAGTACGAGCACCAGAGACCGGGTGGATTGCTACAGAGACTTGAAATTCCGGAGTGGAAGTGGGAGCATATTACCATGGACTTCGTAGTTGGACTCCCACGAACTTTGAGAAAGTTTGATGCTTTTTGGTTGATAGTAGATCGGCTGACCAAATCTGTGCATTTCATTCCAGTCGGTACTAATTATTCTTCGGAGCGGTTGGCTGGGATTTATATTCGCGAGATTGTTCTCCTACACGATGTGCCGGTGTCTATTATTTCAGATCGGGGTACGTAGTTTACCTCACAGTTTTGGAGGGCAGTACAGCGAGAATTGGGCACACAGGTTCAGTTGAGTACATCATTTCACCCTTAGACGGACGGACAGTCCGAGCACACTATTCAGATATTGGAGGATATGCTACGCGCTTGTGTCATTGATTTTGAGGGTTCTTGGGATCAATTTCTGCCACTCGCAGAGTTTGCTTACAATAATAGTTACCAGTCAAGCATTCAGATGGCTCCGTATGAAACTTTATATGGGAGACGGTGTCGGTCTCTGGTGGGTTGGTTTGAGCCGGGTGAGGTTAAGCTATTGGCTACTGACTTGGTTCAGGATGCTTTAGAAAAGGTCAAAGTGATTCGGGAACGGCTTCGCACGGCATAGTCTAGACATAAAAGTTATGCCGACAGGAAGGTTCGTGATGTTGTTCATATGGTTGGGGAGAAGGTTATGCTCAAGATTTCACCCATGAAGGGTGTGTTGAGGTTCGGGAAAAAGGGCAAGTTGAGCCCTCAGTATATTGGGCCTTTTGAGATACTTAAGAAAATTGGGAGGTGGCTTATGAACTTGTTTTGCCACCTAGTCTATCAGGTGTTCATCCAGTGTTCCATGTATCCATGCTCTAAAAGTATGTCGGGGATCCGTCTCACATTCTGGATTTCAGTACAGTACAGATGGACGGTAATTTGACTTATGATGTGGAGCCGGTGGCTATTTTAGACCTGCAGGTTCGAAAGCTGAGGTCAAAGAACATAGCATCAGTGAAGGTGCAGTGGAGAGGCCAGCTAGTCGGAGAAGCTACTTGGGAGACTGAGCAGGAGATGCGGAACAAATATCTACACTTATTTGAGACTCCAGGTATTATTCTAAACCCGTTTGAGGATGAACGTTTGTTTAAGAGGGGGAGAATGTAACGACCCGGCCGGTCGTTTTGAATATTATAACCCTGTTCCCCCATGTATTGCTCAATTTATGTCTTACAATTGATTTATGACTTATCGGGTTAGTTGGTTCGGGTCCGGAAGAAACTCAAAGTAAAATGAGACACTTAGTCTCATAATTGAAATTTTAAGTTAGAAAAGTGAACCGGATCGGATTTGAATTTTGATGATTTCAATAGCTCCGTATGGTGATTTTGGGCTTAGGAGCATGTTCGGAATATTATTTGGAAGTCCGTAGAGGAATTAGGCTTGAAATGCCGAAAGTTTAATTTTTGAGAAGTTTGACCGGGGGTTGACTTTTTGATATCAGGGTCGGAATCCGATTCTGAAAATTGGAATACCTATGTTATGTCATTTAAGAGTGGTGTACAAAATTTGAGGTCAATCGGACGTGATTTGATAGGTTCCGGAGTCGTGTGTAGAAATTAGAAATTTCAAAATTCATTAGGCTTGAATTGGGGTGTAATTCATGGTTTTAGCATTGTTTAAGGTGATTTGAGGGTTCGACTAAGTTTGTATGATATTTTAAGACTTGCTGGTATATTTGGTTGAGGTCCCGAGAGGCTCAGGTGAGTTTCGGATGGTTAACAGGTTGGATTTTGGACTTGGAACTCTGCTGGAATTTTTCTGATACACCATCTAGTTTCCTTCATCGCGTTCGCGAGTGGAGCCTCGCGTTCGCGAAGAGGGACTGAGAGGCTGGCAATATTTATTATTGTTACTTGCTGAGTTGGTTGTACTCATACTACATCCTGCACTTCGTGTGCAGATCCAGGTGTTCCCGGATATAGCGGGTGTTGATCATTTCGCGCGGTTGATTTTTAGGAGATTTTGAGGCAGCTACCGTGTTTTGCAGATCTTGTCTCTCCTTCTCTATCTCTTTGTTTACTGTATTTGGTCTCAGACTATTATAGACTATATTTTTCAGACTTGTATTGATATTAGATGCTCATGTACTCAGTGACACCAGGTTTTGGGGAGTGTTTGTATTATATTTAAATATTATATTTTCAACCTTAAAGAGAAATTTTGGTGTATTGAGATTATCGGCTTGCCTAGTATCAAGATAGGCGCCATCATGACAGGTTAGGATTTTGGGTCGTGACAGATAGCCTCCTTTTCATAGGACATAAGGTCCATCATGCTCCTCAGCGTATCGGCCAAAGTTTTGAGCTCGTTCATCTCGGCCCGGAGCTGGTCAATCAGGTCTATCTTCTCTTGGACCTGCGAAGTTGCGTCGTTAGACACTACGCTTAACCTAATTTTTTTAATCTCAAATATCCTTACCTTCTCGACCAGTTCGACCTGCTCCCGTTTCACATATGAAGCCTTCCTTTGAAATTTTTACAGCTCAGCTCGAAGAATGGGGGAGATCCTTGAGGGCCTCATCTTTTTCTCGCTGAGAACCCTGTACATGTCCTTCTACCAGACTTGCTCTTTGAGCTCGAACTCGAGCTGGTTGAATTCCATTTGAGACCAATGGAAGCTTTCATGGTGGAGTACCGAATCCTGAAAAACAAATCGATAAGATCATGAGGATACTCTGAAGTTAAATGAGCTGCATGAAGGGCACAAGGAAAGGGAAACTTACCCGGTTTAATGCTTGTTGTACCTTATTGAAGAGGCTCGATGTGCTCACCTCGTTCATCTTTGCCTGGTCCTCTTCGGTCACCAGGCAGTGAAGATAGCTAGCCACACCAACCGGTTCGGACAACACCCGGGTGTCTGCCGGGATCGTAAACATGACTATTCTTTTATGGTCGGGATCCACGCTCGAAGTAGAGAACTGCTTCACCAGCTTCGAGCTCGAGCTCGGCTCGCCTGCTCTCGACGACATATCTTTTTCGGGATCTCCAATTGACCAAACCTGGAGTAATCCTCCAATGCGCCCATGTCCACACTATCAAATAACGGTTGAGGGCCTCGTCTGCGGCATGTGCCGTCTCGTTTAACTTCTCCTTGACGACCTGAACCTCATTGAATATGGACTCTGTATGGGACGGTGATTCCGCGATGTCAATGACATCGGTAGCTTCCCTCGGAATAGGGAAAGCTTCTCGGGAGACCGTGGCTTCTGATTTTCTTTGTGGCTCCCGAGATAAGGAAGGGTCGGCCTCTCGATCACTTTACTCGGTTGTTGCCTGCTCTTCTTCATCAATGGTCGACCCATGGACGACGAACCCTAGGTCGTCATCTTCAGGGTAATCCCGAGAGCCGATAAAGGGAGTGAGAGTCCGGTACCCTAGATCGGATACTTTTCTTATTGATCTTTAGGGCCCGGGCCATTACCCTCTTCTTCTTCTTGGCTTCGGCGTCCTGGGAACCTAAAGACTTTCTCTTTCTTCTCTTCACATCCTCTTTCTTCACAGCAGCCTCGGGATGTTCCGAAGCAGAGGGTTTGTCGGGTGAGGATGAAGCCTCGTCCTCGTCCAATGCCCGAAGCTCAGTGGTCTTGGGAAAACCTATGAAAGAAAGAGGAATTTACAGAAAATGGTTAAATATTTAAGTAAGTCTGGTCGGGAAGAGCACTCACCATGGGAACGGGCCTCCCACTTAGCCTTTAAGAGCTTGCGCCATTCCCGCTCAAAATACGACATCTGCGTGCGGATCCCATCAACCCACTCTTTGAGGTGGGGAACTGCGTTGGGGACTCGGGCAACTGCTGCATGATGGTAAATCCAAGCAATGAAGAAGAACAACAAAAAAATCCAAAAGAAATTCTAAGTACTCAAAAAGAAAGAAAGACTTATGGGCTAGGTTCCACTTTTCAAGGAACGGTAGGAATTCAGAGGGAATGAAATCCTCGGTTTTCACCTGAAAAAATCTTCCATGCTAACCTTGATCCCTATACTCATCGATTCTCGAGAATGGATCTTTCCTCGCCCGACGAACGAGCTTGATAATCCCACTCGAAAGATCTGGGGACTGTAGAGACGAAGCAGATGGTCGAGGGTAAACCGAGGTGCTTCAGTGTTATTAATGAAGTGGCGGAAGAGGATCACGATCCTCCAAAAGGACGGATGAATCTATCCAAGGCAGACCTCGTACCTTCTGCAGAAGTCAAGGACTATGGAGTCGACGGGGGCAAATGTGAAGGGGTACGTATAAACACTTAGATACTCCTCCACGTATGCGGTGATGTCCTAGTTAGGACCGGGGACGACCAACTCCTTGCCCTCCTATTTGCAGTCCTGGACCTTAGGGAGCGTATCCTCAGTAATGGAGCATATGTACCTCCTTACCTCCTCGGCTCGATCCTGTTGACTGGAGGCTTTTCGACGTTAAAATCATTTTCAATAAAGCAGCCTCCAGGGATGAAGTTCTTTAAGGGAGGTTCCGGGGCCACTTCAGGTACGACCACCTCAGCATCTATGGCTAGGTTAGAAGTTGAAGGGACGGTCTGTTGAGGCACAAATTTCAAAGTCTTTGCCATTGAGTTTTGGGAAATATGAAGATTTGAAGGTGGGGATAAAGATTTGAAGATGAGGATGAAGGTTTGAAGATCAAACTTGAAGATTTAAAGATGGAGTATGAAGATTTGAAGATGGAAATATAAAAATATGAAGATATATGGAACAATGCAGGAAGATTTAAAGGGGTTAAGAATAAGTAAAAAGTTCGGGGGTAAATTAAGGAATTATGGAATCGAAAAGTAAGAAAGTGAAAAAAGGACCGAAGCTTTTATAGGGAGGGAGTAATCAATGAGTGACGTTTCGCATTCAAGGACGCTCAACCGACCGCTAACACATGTTCGAAGTCAGAGCGACGCGACTGATGAGACGTTTCACTAACCCGTCAACTCGGTTATAGCGTACGGAAGAAAGAACCAAGGTCAATTAGTCGCTTTCCGTCGCTCTGATAAATCTGCTCTCCGAAAAGCGAGGGGACTATATGTGTACTGGTAAAATCGGGGGCAAAGTTTTCCCCGATTCCCCGATAAGGAAATGAGAGGGAAGCACAGTTCGACGCAACTACAAGCAAGGCCGAAGGATCCCTTGTGTCGGAACTCGGGAGGAGTGAATGATATATCTAGGATCGGGCACGTCAAAATAATGGACCCGGACCAAGTAAAGTTTCGAGACCACGGGGAAAGGAGGAACAGTTGGTCGTGATAAGTAGGGGGCCTTAATATTCGTCCTCAACTGGATATTACGGTGCGGATCCTGCCCGATATCAACTGCGGATTTGCATTTACCGAAAAAAGTGATTTTTACCTTATTTAGACTTGTATTAGGACAAAAATTCTCCTACTATATAAAGGGGAGAATTCTTTTATTTTGGAGGATATTGTTGATACGCACATCAAAGCAATAAAGGTTTATTTTTGTCTTCTAGTTATTATTCAAAGTGTTCTTATGTTATTCTCTTCTTTAATCGCAACCAATTTTATATCGAGGGTCCGATCGAGCTTAAGATCAGGCCTAATCGTCGTATTACTATTTGTTTGATTGTTCATTCTTTCTTTAATTTAATTACTTGTTGTTTTTAGATCGTTCGTATTGAATTAAATCGCGTATCTTTTAAACCGATACAAATTTAATTGTTACTCATTTTAAAGGATAAACAAAGATAAACTAATACCCCATATCAAATATGGGATAAAGTTAATCTCAAACTTAATCCTGAGATTATTATTCTTATCTCATGTACCAAACAACCCTTAAAATGTTTTCTAAAAGTCAATTCTCATTCAATCTTCAATTATACTATTACTCCTACAATATCTTTTATTATGTCAGTTCAAATAACATAATCTCCGACAAAAAACTTTTAATCAAGGATAAAATCACATTTATGACCGTAAGGCTCTAATAGCATAACAAGAATTAAAGATCAAAGCTCACAAGTGGAATCCTAAGTTCGAGCTAAGAAGAAATAAATTGGAGTAATAAAGTGCATACATTTTTATTACTCTACACTGAAGTAAGTCCTGAAAGTGGCACTGGGTCATAGCTCAAGTGTTAGTTTCATTTTAAAGATCAGCGACAAACAACTTAAAATCCAAGGAAAAAAGTTCGGAAGTTAGTGGTTTTACAATCAAGAACTCGAGGAAAGAATCTTGAGTTCTAGAACCACAATTTAAAATCCATGAAAAATAATAAAATATGAACTATGATGGTTTCAAAATCAGTGAAAAAATGTCGAAATTAAATCACCAAATTCGAATTTAAATACTGACAATTTAATTTATAGCGAACCGACTTTATTTTAATTGAATTTAAAAATCGAATGCATACCTTTACTTAACATGAAAAATTAATAATATTTTATTGATGTAACTCGAAACTTATTGAGGAATGTAATTACGATTTTTTGTGAAATAACTTATAATTTATTATGGTAAAAATAATTTAGCGAGAAAGAAATTATTTTCTTAATATGACTGCATATTTATTAATTAATTATGTGCTTCCAGTTGTACATGAGTCAAAGAATGTTTTTAAGAAGTTGTTAAGTACTTTGTTGGAAGCAAATGTGAGACCTAATTTATCATGGAAAGCAAGAAACAAAGGTCTATATATTTGGGTCTTTCCAATAAAGAAAGGTAGTTCTCGAAAACAACGTAAGTTTTTGGAAAACGTAAGTTTTTGAAATTTCTCGTGTAACACAATAAATATCATAGAGGCGAGGAGATAGATTTTCGTTATGATTTTTAGATGATTCAAGAGGTTTTTTAAAAATTTATATTGTAAATATAGTATCTATTTTATATGTAAGATGATCCTGCATTGCTTCCACTTTGTAAATATTTTCCTTCATTTACGAATTTAGTTATTCTGAATCCAAATTACCTAAGCATATTACTTAAGTATAACTAAATCTTTCTAATCCAATCGCCAAACTTCTTCTTGCGGCTCTCACTCTCTCATTCTTGGCCATATTATTCGGAATTCAAGCGACTCGTTTATTACACCTATAAAGTACATGACTTAAATTCTTCTTTTAAAGAATTTTCAAAACATGAATGTAGTACATGTATATTCCATTTGAACCATATGACCGTAAAAAGTAACAAAATTTACCTATAGTTTGTGATCGTGAGTTGTGCTCCTTCGACATAGGTCCATTTAAATGTCCTTTCCATCTTTAATCACTTTTAAAGGCAGGAACATATTTTTTACTACCAAAAGGAAAAAGATTTAAGTGCTGACTTTTACAAGTAAGAAACACCTCCCTAAGCTAGCCTTTAACAAGAAAATATACATTTCTTTAAAAACGTGCGGCAAAGAGTAAGAGTGAAATGATTATCTAAAATTCTCAATTATGTCAACCTTTTCCACTTCACGTGTGTGTGTAGTTTAGAAATGATTATATAGCAAACTGCTGGTTTCCACGCTTAGCATGTCGGATTATGTTAGTTGAACCTCAAGTAAGAATACTAAGTTAATCAACCACACTCGAAATATTTGTAAATGATAAGAGTATATTCAAATGATATAATAGATAGTGTAACAAGACGAGATAAATCAATTTTAACTTAAATATAATATTTGTTGAGATTTTAGTAAGTTATAACCGGGGCGGATTTAGGGGTAGAAAAGCTTCACCTGAACCCCATTCGTCGAAAAATTACATTGTATATATAAGGATAAATTTATTTTTTATCTCTATATATAATATTTTGAATCTTCTTGACATAAAAGCATAGCTTAGTGGTCAAGAAGTTCAAAACCGTTGTGAGTTCATTGGTTCAATTCCCACTAACTACAATCTCATTTATTTTGTTATTTTATTTTTTTTTTTTTAAACCTTTTAGCGAAAATCCTGCCTCCTCGGCTGCATTCTTAGATATATTTATAATCCGTAGGGAATGTTTTGGATTCAGACGAAGGTAAAGATAAATTTCTAGAGTTGTTTCGTGCACCCAAGGAGGGGCGCGTAGAAGACATGCTTTTTTACGAACATGTAGAATATAACAGTACAAGGAAGAAGACTAGTCAGTAGTATTATTCAGTTTTATGAATTAAATAAATAGAAATATATAGAGAGATACAAATATGGAGCTTTTAAGGGAGGCAAAGGCAGGCAAAAGGTCTACATCTTTACTACCTCAATATATGTTGTTAATTATGGCCTTTCTGGTGGTTTGGTACAAATATTTGGAATTTCTGTTAGAGGCATTTGATTCAGTTATAAAATTCCTCACTCACCTTCAATTTTCTTACTATTTTTTACCTGCTTTGAAAAGGAGAGGCAGACCCAATGCCAATCGCTATGATCCTAATTAATTAAAATGTCTAATGCTTGCATCATTTATTTCTAGACTATATTCAACTACAATACCTACTAATTTATCAACCATTTGGCTCTAAAATGATTATTACCATGTGGTCCAACTTGGTAATATTAATTTGTTTTCAACATGTTACTTCATTTGTTTTTCCAAAAGTTTAAGTTTTGTATTCTGACAATATATAATATTTTTTATACTGTTAGGTTAAGTTACTTGCAGCTATAACAAGTATGATAACCTCAAAAATAGACTCAATAATCTACCTGTATACGGGTAGAACCGAGCTCAATGCTCGATCGAGACATCAGGAACAATGGGTCAAGGCTCGGCACCTACATAAGAGATCGAAGGTACCGATATAACTGAGCTCGATATCGAGGGTCGAAGTTCGAACAAGACCATCAGATTTTCCCTCGAGCTTATCGGGGGCACGACCGATCCCGCTTCTAAAGGCCTCGAAGAAAAGCTTTTGCCCACTTACATGACAAGTATCCGTGATTCTCGCCATTGACCAATCATTATGACAGAAATTACGGAATTAAGTCAAAAGGGGAGCCAACGGTCTACATAATTTCTTATAAAATAATGTCTTAAAGGTTTCATCTCCCCGTATATATAGAAGGAATTTAGTAATTCATAGAGGACATTGTAACATACTTAAAAGAACAACATACTATCATTTTTCAGCTGCGTTCATATTATTTTGGCTGCAATAATATTCTAGCATTATCTCTCCTAAATTGAAAGGAGGCTAATCCTACGAGGCTTAAGTTATTTAATCTGCATGGTTTATATTTATCTTTCTATTTATTCTTCCATATTAAATCTGATATCTTATTTTGTATCAAATTAGAGCACGTATACTTAAAACCACGTATAAATTCAATTGTTATCTGATTTTTGGGGTAAACAGTTTGGTGCCCATCGTGGGGCTAAGGATAATAGTGGTTATTTGATACAAATCTTCATAACACACACTACTTTACACTTGCTCTTTGAAGTATCTTTGATCTCAGGCCGAAAATGATAAATTCTCAACTGGCACCTCTACATATCGATAACGAGGCTGATCATCAAAGTGAGAATAACAACATGGCGCCCGTTAATGCGGGGCCACCCGCTGATGTCATTGGGATTCAGACTGCAGATCCAATCGATGTAAATTCACATGTGGCCATCGACGCGAACTTGCGGACCGACCCTGAAAATAGCGTCTGTGGTGGAGCCCGATCTGCAGCTCGAAACACACAGAACATTGAAGAAGACGGGATTAGCCTACGCATGATCTTTGAAATACTGCAAGCTCAATAGGTAGCGATAGCTCAGTTGCAAAGCCAAACCCAGGCACCGAGCAGGGTTGAATCCGATCCACCCCAAGAAGTTACCCGCAGAATGGAACCGGCCGTGGTAAGGTCGAATGAACAATGATCAGGGACTAACCCCGAAATTATAAAAACGCTCGAGGAACTGACATAGCGGATAGAGTCAGGGGCAAAGAGGATCGAAGCAAACGATAAAAGGGTTGAAACCTATAATTCCAGGGTAGATCAAATCCCAGGAGCGCCCCCGATATTGAAAGGACTTGATTCCAAGAAGTTCATGTAAAAACCTTTTCCCCCAAGCGCGGCCCCAATACCGATCCCCAAGAAATTTCGTATGCCCGAAATACCTAAGTACAACGGAACGATTGATCCGAACGAGCATGTAACCTCTTATACATGTGCTATCAAAGGGAACGACTTAGAAGACGACGAAATCGAATCTTTTTTGCTGAAAACATTTGGGGAGACCATGTCGAAGGGAGCCATGATATGGTATCACAACTTACCTCCTAATTATATTGACCTATTTGCTATGCTTGCAGACTCTTTCGTAAAAGCACATGCCAGTGCCATCAAGGTCGAAACCAAGAAATCGGACCTTTTCAAAGTCAAACAGAAGGAGAACGAGATGCTCAGAGAGTTTGTGTCCCATTTTCAAATGGAACGAATGGATCTGCCGCCGGTCGCTGATGATTGGGCTATTCAGGCTTTCACTTAGGAACTCAATATTCGAAGCTCGGTGGCTTCGCATCAATTAAAGCAAAACCTGATAGAATACCCTGTCGTTACCTGGACAGATGTATATAATCGATATCAATCGAAAATTAGAGTCAAAGATGATCAACTCGGGGCACCTTCGAAGTCAATATATCACGCTAGGACTCTCGATAGATCCAAGAGGAACATCGATCGTGAACCAGGATCAAATGGGGATCGATATCAGCCCTATAATAGAGATCGAAAGAGAAGTGGGTCAGGGCGGAACCCCGTGAGGAAAGACAGGAGAAGTGATCGAGGTCGAAGCAACCGGGGGCTCATGACAGAAATGGCTTCGACAGGACCATCGGGCCTAAAGAAGCACCAAGGCTATCGGAATACAACTTTAATGTCGATGTTGCAGCCATCGTATTTGCTATCGGGCGCATTAGTGATACCAAATGGCCTCGACCTCTACAGTCTGATTCATCTCAAAGGGACCCTAACCAGATACGCAAATAGCATAGAACTCAAGGTCATAGAACAAAAGATTGTCAACAGCTAAGACAAGAAGTAGCCTGTTTATTCAACAATGGGCACCTTCGAGAATATTTGAGCGACCGAGCCAAGAACCACTTTAGAAACAGGGATTCTAACAAACCGACAGGACAAGAATATACCAAACCTCAACACGTCATAAATATGATCATCGGTGGAGTCGATATCCCACTAGGGCCAATGTTGAAACGCATCAGAATCTCCGTTACCAGGGAGAAACGAACTCGAGACTACATACCTGAAGGAGCCTTATCCTTCAGCGACGAGGACGCAAAAGGGATCATACAACCTCACAATGATGCACTGGTAATATCTGTACTCATAAATAAAACTAGAATCAAACGTGTGTTAATTGATCAGGTAGCTCGGCCAACATTATTCGATCAAAGGTCGTAGAAAAACTCGGTCTACAAGACGGGATCGTGCTAGCAGTCCGAGTCCTAAACGGGTCCAACATGGCATGTGAAACCACCAAAGGGGAGATAACGTTACCGGTCAACACCGCCGGAATTGCACGAGCGGCCAAGTTTTATGTAATCGAAGGGGATATGAGGTACAACGCCCTTCTCGGAAGGCCATGGATCCACCACATGAGAGCAGTACCCTCAACTCTTCACCAAGTGTTAAAATTTCCAGTCCCAGGGGGATCAAGACAATCTACGGGGAACAACCAGTCGCAAAAAAGATGTTTGCCATCGAAGAAGTGGTTCCGATATCAACGCTCACAACACTGAAGGAACCGCATTCTGGCATCGATCCAAAAGCCAAATAGCAATTATCGATTTCGGTAACGATCTGATCAGATAAGCAAAAGACTTACGAAGACGATGATTACAGGGTTTCCCGATCTTTTATAATCCCCGATGACTCCTATGCAACCAAATCGACGGACGAAGAGCTGGAGCAGGTTGTATTAATCGAGCATTTGCCCGAACGAAATGTACACCTGAGCACGGGACTAACTCCCAAGCTAAGGAAAAAACTTATTCAATTTCTTATAGTCAACATGGATTGTTTTTCTTGGTCCCATCTTGATATGACAGGGATCCTGCCAGAAGTAACCACTCACAAACTGAACATTGACCCAAAAATTAATCCGGTCATGTAGAAAAGAAGGCTCCAGTCCGAGGTCAAACATGCTTTCATCAAGGATGAGGTATCTAAACTCCTAAAAATAGGATCCACTCGAGAGGTTAAATACTCGGATTGGTTAGCAAACGTAGTGGTAGTCCCTAAAAAGGGAATAAACTAATAATGTGTGTAGATTACAAAGATTTGAATAAAGCATGCCCCAAAGACTCCTTTCCTTTGCCCATAATTGATCGTATGATCGATGCCACTGCCGATCACGAGATCCTCAGTTTTCTCGATGCCCATTCCGGGTACAACCAAATACGGATGGACCCGGGTGATCAGGAAAAAACCTTCTTCATCACTAAAAACGGCACATACTATTATAATGTAATGCCATTTGGATTAAAAAATGCTGGTGCTACATACCAACGCCTAGTAAATCGGATGTTCGAAGAACAAATAGGAAAATCAATGGAAGTTTACATTGACGATATGTTAGTTAAATCCCTATGGGGAGAGGACCATCTAAAGCATTTGCAGGAAACCTTCAGTATATTGAAAAAGTACAACATGAAGATAAATCCGAAAAAATGCGCGTTCGGAGTCGGATCGGGTAAATTTCTCGGATTCATGGTATCTAACCGAGGAATCGAGATCAACCCCGACAAAATCAAAGCTATTGAAGATATCACGGTAGTGGACAACGTGAAGGCCGTGCAAAGGCTAACCGGGCGCATTGCCACCCTGGGGCGATTCATCTCGAGGTCCTCTGATAAGAGTCATCAATTTTTCTTGTTGCTGAAGAAGAAAAATAACTTCTCATGGACCCCGGAATGTCAACGAGCTCTGGAGGAGCTCAAAAGATACTTATTGATCCCACCGCTGCTTCACACACCAAAGACAAACGAACAACTGTACTTGTATTTGGCAGTATCGGAGATAGCAGTAAGTGGAGTCCTAGTCCGGGAAAGACAAGGTACACAATTTTTGATTTATTATGTTAGTCGGACCTTGGGCAAGGCCAAAACTAGGTACCCCCACCTAGAAAAATTGGCACTCGCTTTGCTAACTGCCTCAAGGAAGCTAAAACCATACTTCCAATGTCACCACATATGTGTCGTAACTACTTACCTGTTAAGGAATATTATGCATAAACCCGAACTCTCGGGCCGATTGGCCAAATGGGCCGTAGAAGTAAGCGGATACGATATTGAATATCGACCTCGGACCGCCATTAAGTCCCAAATATTGGCAGATTTTGTGGTCGATTTTACACCGGCCCTGATACCCGATGTCGAAAGAGAGTTATTGATTAACTCAGGGACACCTTCGGGAACCAGGACCCTCTTTACAAACGGGGCCTCGAATGCCAAAGTGTCTGGACTTGGCATCGTACTAAAGCCATTAACATGTAATATAATTAAGACTTTGAAATTGACTAACAACGAGGACGAATATGAGGCCATGATTGCAGGCCTTGAATTAGCCAAAAGCTTGGGAGCAGAGGTGATCGAAGCCAAGTGCGACTCCCTCCTTGTGGTAAACCAAGTTAATGAAACATTTGAGGTCAGAGAAGAGCAAATGCAGAGATACTTAGACAAGTTACAGGTGACGTTACATCGGTTCAAAGAGTGGACTTAGCAACATGTACCTCAAGATCAGAACAACGAAGCCGATGCCCTCGCTAACTTGGGATCGTCGGTCGAAGAAGACGAGCTTAAATCAGGAGAGGTCGTACAACTTATGAGATCGGTAGTGGAATAACTCCATGCCGAAATCAACTCGGCGAGCCTAACTTGGGACTGGAGGAATAAATATGTGGAATATATCAGGACCGGAAAACTACCCTTGGACCCAAAAGAATCGAGGACTCTGCGTACCAAGGCAGCCCGATTTAGTTTATCCGATGATGGAACCTTAGTCAGAAGAACGTTCGATGGACCGATGGCAATATGTTTAGGACCAGGGTCTATCGAATACATTTTGAGGGAAATCCACGAAGGTACCTGTGGAAATCACTCGGGCGCAGAATCATTGGTTCGAAAAATAATCAGAGCCGGTTACTACTGGAAAAAGACGCAAAGGAGTTCGTTCAAAAATGCGATGGATGCTAAAGGCATGCCCCGATGATTCATCGGGCAGGAGAGCCGTTACATTCGGTATTGTCACCATGGCCGTTCATGAAACGGGGGATAAACATCGTCGCCCCCTCCCTCGGGCACCCGGTAAGGCTTAGTTTATTTATGACTGATTATTTTTCTAAGTGGGTGGAAGCACAGGCATATGAAAAGATCAGGGAAAAAGAAGTCATTGATTTTATCTGGGACCACATCGTATGCCGATTCGGGATACATGCCGAAATTGTGTGCGACAACAGGAAATAATTTATTGGCAGCAAAGTAAGTAAGGTTCTCGAAGACCATAGGATCAAAAGGATATTATCCACTCCTTATCACCCTAGTGGGAATGGATAAGCTGAGTCTACCAACAAAACCTACTCCAAAGCCTTAAAAAGAGGTTAACCGACGCAAAAGGAAAATGGTAGGAAATGCTACTTGAGGTCTTATGGGCATACCGCACAACCTCGAAATCCAGTACCGGGACCACCCCGTTCTCTTTGGTTTATGGCACCGAAGCTTTAATACCGGTCGAGGTCGGGGAGACAAGCATTAGATTCCGACATGCAACAAGGGAATCAAATGACGAGGATATGAGTACGAGCCTGGAACTATTAGATATGAGGCGCGAAGCCGCCCTTGTCCGTTTGGCCGCCCAAAAACAGCGGATCGAGAGATATTATAACCGAAGGGCCAACCTTCGATATTTCATTACTGGGGACTTAGTATTACGAAAAGTTACACCAAACACAAGAAATCCGAACGAAGGGAAATTGGGGCTAAATTGGGAAGGGCCATACCGAATTATCGAGATCACTGGAAAGGGATCCTACAAGCTCGGAACAATGAACGACGAGCAATTACAGAACAACTGGAATATAACTCACTTAAAGTGATATTATTGCTAAGGTACGACCCCAATTCTTTCTTTCATTTTGTTCACATTTTGACACTTGCAGTCAACCTACAAAGTATAATACAAGATACTAGGTCTGAAAGCACGCGTTGCACTCTTTTTTTCTTAGACCGGTTTTGTCCCAAATGGGGTTTTCGGCAAGGTTTTTAACGAGGAAACAAGTAAATCATGCTAACTTAGAATCAAAGGCAGGTTGCAATGATCACGACAGCATTTGAGGCCTCTCTTCGGTCAACCTCAAACACCGGGGGGAAAGATCCTTGGGGATGTCGAAATTAACATGGCATTTCAACTTCGAGATTAAAGGGCCTCGATCAACAGGATTTATTGTAAGGGCCAAACGGTCAAATGAATCGTGCCCGCTCAAATCACTCGAGCCCTGGCATAAAACGTGTATATATGTACGACTATTATACATCTAAATAAAAAAGGAGACTCTTCTTTGCAGATAAACATCTCGTCTTCAAAAACGTCACTTGCATGTTTCAAAGAATTTCCTACATCTGATCCCCCAAAGATATCAAGGGCCACCTTATTCCGATTTCGAACATTCGTTACACTCGGGGACTGTGGGCAGTGCCAAACTTAAATGGCTAAGGCCGTTCTGAGTTAATAAAACTCAAGGGCATAAAGTTTATTTGGCATGCCCAAACTCAACGACTAAGGCCGTTCCGAGTTAATAAAACTCGAGGGCATAAAGCTTATTTGGCATGCCCGAACTCAATGGCTAAGGCTGTTCCGAGTTAATAAAACTCAAGGGCATAAAGCTTATTTGGCATGCCCGAACTTAACGGCTAAGGCCGTTCCGAGTTAATAAAACTCGAGGACATAAAACTTATCTGGCATGCCCGAACTTAACAGTTAAGGCAGTTCCGAGTTAATAAAACTCGAGGGCACAAAGCTTATTTGGCATTGCCCGAACTTAATGGCTAAGGCCATTCCGAGTTAATAAAACTGGAGGGCACGAAGCTTATTTGGCATTGCCCGAACTTAACAGCTAAGGCCATTTCGAGTTAATAAAACTCGAGGGCACAAAGCTTATTTGGCGTTGCGCGAACTCAACGGCTAAGGCCATTTTGAGTTAATAACACTCGAGGACATAATGCTTATTATTGGGGAAACGTCTTCGGTAACACCGAGCCCCTACAAAGCCTTAACACAAAGTAAAGGAAAGGTTTGTTCGAACCTTCGAACGTAACCTAATCATTTCATGCTAAGGCATTTTGACCTTTGTGAATACAAATAAAGCGAGGGAAAGATTAAAAAAACTATGAAAAGCCTTATATATATATATATATATCAAAATTTCTTTACAAAGGCTAAATAGCCCGTTACATGTTATACAAAGGCCAAAGTGCTTTGACAAAAAGACAGTACAAAAATTTTAAATGGCCTAATCTTCACCGGGGGCTGCGTCATCACCTTCGGGGCCTTCTTCATCACCAGACTCGCCCGACTCTTCAGATGCCTCGGAATCCTCCTCGGGAAAAGCTAGCCTCCGATCATTGGTTTCACATGCCTTGGCGTTCTCGATTTCGGTCAATATGTCAAAATTCTGAGAATGGACTCCCTCGAGGGTCTCCCTTCGGGATTCCCACCTCGCATGCTTCACCATGTTTTTAGCCTGCTCCTGGATAGCCTCGACATCTACTTTGAGCTGGGCCACTTTTTTATCAGCTTCGCTCCGGGCCGTAATAACTTCTAACTTGGCAGCCTCGAGCTCCTTGGCCAGATTCTCTTGACTAGAAACAACCGAGCTCAGCTGCGATTAGAGTCCCTCGATCATTTTGGCCTGTGCCAAGTTATTATCCTTTGTAGCCCGAAGCTGAGCCTTAGCAGAAGCCAACTACGTCCGGTCAGTCTCTTTCTCCGAGGCTAAGCTATCATATTTTTCTTCCATTCTTCGGTCTCGGCTTTGACCGCATCCACCTCCCCTCACAGTTGCTTGATCACGTCAAGTTTTTTCTGAACCTATGGGCAAGGATCATTAGCTACTAAGTCCGACTCATCATCACTAACTTCAAAAACTATTCTTACCTGCTCGACCAAGTCAGAATGTTCCCTACAAGCCGCCTCCAGCTCAGCTTGGGATTTTTCATTAAGGAGCTTATAAGCATCCCTCTTTTCAGCAAGCTCCCGAATCTCAACCTCAAGACGCTTGAACTCCTCCCAGTTTCGGAGAAAGGCCTCGTAATGAAGCACCGAGGCCTGCAAACTCAAAGGAAGATATTAGGATTATTCATTATTAAATCTATGTATATAATAAAAGGACATTTGAAGTTACCCGATTCAGCGCATGTTGAGCTTCGTTGAACAGGCAAGGTGCTTCCACCTCGTTCATTTTTTCTTGATCATCTTCGATCACCAAACACCGAAGGTAACTAACGACCCCCACCGGGGCAGAGAGAACCCGAGCATCCTCTGGAATGGACATGAAGATTGAACGTCTCTGAGTAGGGTCGACACTCGGAGCGGGGAACTGGTTCATTAATTTTGGGCTCGAGGAAGACCCGCTAGCTCCCGGGGACGGTATCTTACTTGGTACCAGTAAATCACCCAAACCGGTAACATCCTCAGAAGCAGCGAAATCCAAGCCGTAGAAGAAATTTTGAAAGAATCGACTGCTCCTTGGGCCCCTTCGCCGAGGTGACCTTTCAACTCCTGGGCCTCATTTATCATGAAATTTGTAAATGAAGGCGACCTAGAAAGGTCAATCACCCCGAGCACCTCCTTGGGGACATTATCTTCTGACCGAGATACACCGGTCATATTTTCTTTTTCGATCTCGCTGGATTGAGGCAAATCGGTCTCGACCCTCTCGGAGACTTCGGCCACTGCTTCTTCTACGACCTCCACGGCTCGAGGCATTTCGAAGCCGCTTCTCACGCGGGACACTAACTCAGAATTCTCTTCTTCCTCGGATTCATCCCTCAAACGATTGAGTGAGTCCGATGAAAGTTCTTGGGCACTGGTTTTCTTAGGTTTTTGCTCAAGTCGCTTCCTCGATCTTTTCCTTTCAGGGGCAGAGGGACTCGAAGCTTTTCTTTTCTTCTTCTCTTTACCCTATTTTGAAGCAGGGGGGTCGACATGTATATCATCGTCAGCTGAGGGAGGCCTCATCTCGACGTCCTTTCCTAAACCTACAAAATGAAAATATAACAGATTAGAGACTGATGATGAAAAAATGAGATCAGATGTATTTTTAGGGAAAAACCCTTACCATGATTACGGGCCTCCCATCGGCCCTTCGAGAGCTCACACCATAAACGTTCGGAGTAAGGTCTCTATGTCGCGATGCCCTCGACCCACTCTTTAAGTTCGAGAATGGGGTTTGGTATTTGGGTGACAACTGCATTACATAACATCAATGAGAAATCAACTGAATGAAAAGTAATAAAAAGAATACCAAAGGCAAAGCTAAACTTACGTTTCATGTTCCATTTCTCTGGAAATGGCATGTCCGCAACCGGAATTAAGTCCGAGGTCCTCACTCGAACAAATTGACCTAGCCAGCCCCGATCTCGGTTCTCATCGATTTTCGAGAATAAGGTCTTGGTGGCTCGGCGTGCAAGCTTAATTAACCCTCCTCGATAAAGTCGAGGGCTGTATAAGCGCATGAAATGGTCGATGGTGAATGGAAATCCCTAGACCTTGCTCACAAAGAATCGAAGCAGAATAACGATCCTCCAAAATGAAGGATGTATCTGCCCGAGCATCACATCATACCTTTTGCAAAAAGCTATGATAACTGGGTCTAGAGGACCCAACATGAAAGGGTAA
The DNA here is from genome assembly GCF_000390325.3 of Nicotiana tomentosiformis. NCBI lineage: Eukaryota > Viridiplantae > Streptophyta > Magnoliopsida > Solanales > Solanaceae > Nicotiana > Nicotiana tomentosiformis. Next base: position 48,785,245 of record NC_090814.1, on the reverse strand, counting down.
GTGTAAACACTTAAGGAACCCTCCACGTGGGTGATGATTGATTCTTCAGAGATAGGAACCACTACGAGTTTGTCTACCCAGTTGCAGTCCTCTTTAACTTTACCGAAGATGATGTTCGAAATCGTACACATGTACCTCGAGACCGGTTCGCATCGAACCGGTACCATGGGCGTATTCTCAACCTTGAAGTCAGCCACAGTAGGGCACCCAGTAGGAATATGTGATCTCAGAGGAGGTTCCTCAAGAACAACATTAGAAGTGTTTTCAGAAGGTCTTGAAGAAGAAGGTGTTTCTTTTTGGGGAACAAACTTTGAAGTTTTTGCCATTTTTATGAAGGAAAGAGATTGTTGATAAGGGGAAGCTTTGAGAAAACCAGAAGATGAAGTCCTTAGAATTCAAGAAGGATTTGAGCGTAAAAGTTCTAACAAACGGATTAAAGGGTATTTATAGGTTCCTCAAGCGTCGGTTCATCTCTCGAGGTAGCCGACTGTCAACTGACATACATTTAATGCCTCGAAGACTGGACTGACAGGACATTTCCACTATTCTTATCACCTACATCATGTACCCGTCGTCATGATTTATCGAAGTAAGGACCGAGGGTTCATATCGTTTTTAATCGCTTACTCTCCAAAAAATGAGGGGACTATCTGTATACGAGTAGAACCGAGCTCAATGCTCGATCCAGGCATTTGGAATAATGGGTCAAGGCTCGGCACCTACATAAGAGATCGAAGGTACCGATATAACTGAGCTCGATATCGAGGGTCGAAGTTCGAACAAGAGCATTAGATTTTTCCTCGACCTTATCGGGGGCACAACCGACCCCGCTTTTAACGGCCTTGAAGAAAAGCTTTATCCACTCACACGACAAGTATCTGTGATTCTCACCATTGACCAATCATTATGACAGAAATTACGGAATTAAGTCAAAAGGGGAGATAACGGTCTACATAATTTCTTATAAAATAATGTCTTAAAGGTTTCATCTCCCCGTATATATAGAAGGAATGGAGTAATTTATTGTCACGACTCGAAATTCCCACCTTCGGGACCGTGATGGCGCCTAACATTTCACTTGCTAGGCAAGCCAATGTTAGAATATAATTAGCCATTGTAACACAATTTTAAATTAATTAATAACAAAGAAACAAATTCGAAAATAAAGTCTGAAAAAGTGAATAATCCATTATAAACGCGATATCTAAATGTCATCCCAGAACTGGAGTCACAAGTGCACGAGCTTCTAGAATAATACAAATAAAGGTCTGAATAAAATTCAAGCTGTTGGAAATATAATACACAACTGAGATAAGATAGAAGGGGACTTCAGAACTGCGAACGCTGTGAAGTTATACCTCAAGTCTCCACTAGTAGCTGTATCCAGGCAAATCTACAGTGCGCCGCTGGGACCAACTCCGAAATCTGCACAAGAAGTGCAGAGTGTAGTATCAGTACAACCGACCCCATGTACTAGTAAGTGCCGATCCTAACCTCGACAAAGTAGTGACGAGGCTAATGCAGGTCGGTTACATTAACCTGTACACAATAATAATAATAATATGAATAGTAGTAAGACCGGTAAATAATATCAATAATTGAAGTCAATTCAGCAGTTTTAATCCTTCAACTTGTTTCCATTACGGCGTGCAACCCAATCCCCCAATATAAACTTAAAATAAATCTGTTGCGGCGTGCAACCCGATCCCCCAATATAAACTTTAAATAAATCTATCGCGGCGTGCAACCTGTTCCCCCCATATATTTTAACAACTCTTAAATGTAACAAAAATATTCCAATAAATACCACGCTCAATGAGAAACTATTAAGCATCAAGACATATAGTAGTTATAGTTTATTTATGAAACAAATAATGACAAGTAGCAATTAATTGTGGAAATCAGGGAGAAAATAGGCAATTTAATATTTAGTAGGCTAAATGTCAAGTAGCATTTAAGGCACATAAATCAAATAAGCATGTAACAATTATTACAGGAATTCAAGCATTAATATTTGACAAGGAATAGGAGAGAAACAATTATTATAACAATTAATTCGTGTCTTAAAATAATTTAAGATATTTAAATAATTAAGCAAACAATTAATTTGACAAAGTATAGGCACTCGTCACCTTGCCTATATATCGGTACACATGAAATTCACATAGCAAATAATTCAAGGGTTCTATTCCCTCAAGTTAAGGTTAATCACGACACTTACCTCGATTTGCAATTAACTCAAGATTCCAATAAACCTTTGCCTCGCGAATTCGTGTCTGAAATCCTCAAATCTAGTCATAAATAATTCAATATACTCAATATAAATCATAGAAATTGATTCCATATGAATTTACTAATTTTTCGGATTCAAATCCGAAATTTATTTCAAAAATCAACAGTGGAACCCACGTCTCGAATCCCGAAAAACTCATGAAATCCGAACACCTGTTCCGATACGAGTTCAACCATATAAAAATTATCGAATTCCAACATCGGATTGGCTTTCAAATCTTCATTTTATATTTTTGGAAGATTTTATAAAAATCTGATTTTTCTTCCATAAATTCACGGATTCATGATGTAAATGAGTATGGAATCATGAAATATAATCAATATAGGATAAGGAACACTTACCCCGATGTTTTTCCGTAAAAATCTCCCAAATATCGCCTTACCCGAGCTCAAAATCTTAAAAAATAAAAAATGGAACAAAATCCCATTTCCAAAACTCAAGTTCTGTTGTCCAGGAATTTCTTCTTCGCGAACGCGATAGCACCCTCGCGTTCGCGAAGCACATTTTTTTGCTGCCCCAGATTTCTTCTTCGCGAACACGATTCCTTGCCAAATTTGGCCTTCGCGAACGCGGGTTCCCCTATGCGAACGCGAAGCCTTATCGCCTGGTGCCCGGTCAGGCCTCGCCCTTCTACGCGAACGCGAGCTCTCCCACGTGTTCGCGATGTACACTGCCCTTTACCCCTTCACGAATGCGGTCCCCTCTTTGTGAACGCGAAGAGTAAATTTTGCCTGCCTCCAGTTCCTCTTCGCGAGCACGATATCCCTATCGGGAACGCGAAGAAGGAAACCAGACAGTGCATCAGAAAAATTCCAGCAAAGTTTCAAGTCCAAAATTCAACACGTTAACCATCTGAAACTCAATCGAGGCCCCCGATACCTCAACCAAATACACCACCAAGTCCTAAAACATCATACGAACTTAATCGAAACCTCAAATCACATCAAATAACGCTAAAACCACAAATCATACCACAATTCAAGCTTAAGGAACCCGAAACCTATCAAATCAAGTCTGATTGACCTCAAATTTTGCACACAAATCATAAATGATATAACGAACCTATTCCAATTTTCGGAATCAGATTCCGACCCCGATATCAAAAAGTCAACTCTGTGATCAAACTTAGAAATCTTTAGCCTTTAAATTTCTAGTTTCCGTTAAATGGTCATAACTTGAGCTAGGGACCTCCAAATTAAATTCGGGCATACACCCAAGTCTCAAATCACGAGACGGACCTACCAGAACTGTCAAAATACTGATCCGGGTTCGTTTGCTAAAAATATTGACCAAAGTCAACTTAATTGAGTTTTAAGACTATTTCACATTTTAATCAATTTTTCATATAAAACTTTCCAGAAAATTATACGGACTGTGCACACAAGTTGAGGAATGATGCATAGTGCTTTTCGAGGTCTTAGATCACAGAAATAATTATTAAATTTAAAGATGACCTTTGGGTCATCACATTTTCTACCTCTAAAACAAATGTTCATCCACGAACGGAATTAGAAAAAGTACCTGAGCTGGTGAAAAGGTGTGGATATTTACTCCGCATATCAGACTTGGACTCCCGGGTAGATGCTTCTACCGGCTAACCTCTCCATTGTACCCAAACTGAAGGATAACACTTAGACCTCAACTGTCGGACCTGCCGAGCTAGAATAACTACCGGCTCCTCTTCATAAGTCAAATCTTTGTCCGATTGGACTAAGCTGAAATCTAATACATGGGACGGATCACCATGATATTTTCGGAGCATAGACACATGGAACACCGGATAAACCGCTGATAAACTAGGTGGTAATGCAAGCGTGTAGGCTACTTCGCCCACCCTTTCAAGAATTGCGAAGGGTCCTATATACCTAGGGCTCAACTTGCCCTTCTTTTCGAACCTCATTACACCTTTCATAGGTGAAACCCAGAGCAATACTCTTTCTCCAACCATGAATGCAATATCACAAACTTTACGGTCGGCATAACTCTTTTGCCTAGACTGAGCTGTGCGAAGTCGATCCTGAATAATTTTGACCTTATCCAAGGCATCCTGTACCAAATCGGTACCCAACAACCAAGCCTCTCCCAGTTCAAACCAGCCAACTGGCGATCGGCATCGCCTTCCGTATAATGTCTCATATGGAGCCATCTGAATGCTCGACTGGTAGCTATTATTATAAGCAAACTCCGCAAGTGGCAAGAACTGATCCCAAGAACCTCTATATTCTATAACACAAGCGCAAATCATCTCTTCCAATATCTGAATAGTGCGCTCTGACTGTCTGTCTGTCTGTGGAAAAAATGTTGTACTTAACTCAACCCGCGTGCCTAACTCACGTTGTACAGCCCTCCAGAAGTGTGAGGTAAATTGCGTACCTTGATCTGAAATAACACGGGCACACCGTGAAGGCGGACAATCTCACGAATGTAAATTTCAGCTAACCTCTCTGAAGAATAGGTAACTGCCACTAGAATGAAATGTGCTGACTTGGTCAACCTGTCCACAATGACCCAAACTGCGTCAAATTTGCTCTGAGTCCGTGGGAGCCCAAAAACAAAATCCATACTGATACGCTCCCACTTCCACTCAGGAATTTCTAACTTCTGAAGCAAACCACCAGGTCTCTGATGCTCGTACTTGACTTGCTGACAATTTAGACACCGAGCTACATATACAACTATATCCTTCTTCATTCTCCTCCACCAATAATGTTGCCGCAAATCTTGATACATTTTGGCGGCACCTGGATGAATAGAATACCTGGAACTGTGTGCCTCTTCAAGAATTAATTCACAAAACCCGTCAATATTAGGCACACAAATACGATCCTGCATTCGCAGAACTCCATCTTCCCCTACAACAACCTGTTTGGCATCACCGTGACGCACCGTGTCCTTAAGAACAAATAAATGGGGATCACCATACTGCCGCTCTCTGATGCGCTCATATAAAGAAGACCGAGTGACTGTGCAAGTTAGAACCCGACTGGGTTCTGAAACATCTAACCTCACAAACTGATTAGCCAAAGTCTAGACATCTACAGCTAACGGTCTCTCACCAATCGGAATATAAGCAAGGCTGCCCATACTCACAGCCTTTCTACTTAAAGAATCGGCCACCATATTAGCCTTTCCGGGGTGATACAAAATGGTGATATCATAGTCTTTCAACAACTCCAACCATCTTCTCTGCCTCAAATTAAGATCTTTTTGTTTGAACAGATACTGAAGGCTACGATGATAAGTAAATACCTCACACGAGACACCGTAAAGGAATGTCTCCAAATCTTCAGCGCATGAACAATGGTTGCCAATTCTAAGTCATGAACATGATAATTCTTCTCGTGAACTTTCAACTACCGCGACGCATATGCAATCACCCTACCATCTTGCATCAATACTGCACCAAGCCCAATGCAAGATGCATCACAATACACCGTATAAGATCCTGAACCTGTGGGTAATACCAACATTGGCACCGTAGTCAAAGCAGTCTTGAGCTTCTGAAAGCTCAACTCACACCCGTCTGACCATCCGAATGGAACACCTTTTTGGGTCAGTCTGGTCAATGGGATTGCTATAGATGAAAACTCCTCCACGAACCGACGATAATAACCTGCCAATCCCAGGAAACTCTGGATCTCTATAACTGAAGTAGGTCTAGGCCAATTCTGAACAGACTCAATTTTCTTAGGATCCACTTTTATGACTTCTGCCGATACAACGTGCCCCAAAAAGGTAACTGAGCCTAACCAAAATTTACATTTTGAAAATTTAGCATATAACTAATTATTCTTCAAGGTCTGAAGCACAATCTGAAGATGTTGCTCATGCTCCTCTCGACTGCTGGAGTAAATTAAAATATCATCAATGAATAATACCACAAAAGAATCCAAATAGGGCTTGAACACCCGGTTCATCAAATCCATAAATATTGCTGGGGCATTTATCAGCCCAAATGATATCACTAGGAATTCGTAATGCCCATACCGAGTCCGAAAAGCTGTCTTAGGGACATCAGATGCCCTAATCTTCAACTGATGGTAATCAGACCTCAAATCGGTCTTCGAAAATACCTTGGCACCCTGAAGATGATCGAATAAGTAATCAATTCTTGGCAGTGGATACTTGTTCTTGATAGTAGCCTTGTTCAACTGCCGATAATCTATACACATTCACATTGAACCATCTTTCTTCTTTACAAATAATACTGGTGCACCCCAGGGCGAGACACTGGGTCTAATGAATCCCTGATCAAGCAAGCCTTGTAACTATTCCTTCAATTCTTTCAACTCCAGCGGGGCCATACGGTATGGTGGGATAGAAATGGGCTGAGTGCTCGGAGCTAAATCAATACCGAAGTCAATATCTCTGTCGAGTGGCATCCTCGGCAATCTACAGGAAATACTTCTGGAAATTCACAAACAACTAGTACTGAGTCCATAGAAGGAACATCCGCACTGGGATCGCGAATATAAGCCAAATAGGCTAGACACCCTTTCTCGACCATACGCCGAGCCTTCATATAAGAAATAACCCTGCTGATAGAATGACCAAAAGTTCCTTTCCACTCTAACCGAGGTAACCCCGGCATAGCTAGGGTCACCGTCTTGGCATGACAATCCAATATTGCATGATAAGGTGACAACCAATCCATACCCAAGATGACATCAAAATCTACCATATCAAAAAGTAGAAGATCCACACTAGTCTCAAGACTACCAATAGTAACCACACACGAACGATAGACATGGTCTACTACAACAGAGTCCCCTACCGGTATAGATACACACACAGAAGCACTCAGGGAATCACGAGGCACAACCAAATATGAAGCAAAATAGGAGGACACATAGGAATATGTAGATCCTAGATCAAATAGAACTGAAGCATCTCTATGGCAAACTGGAATAATACCTGTGATCATATCATCAGATGACTCGGCCTCAAGCCTCTAGCTGGAAAAGCATAAAATTGGGGCTGGGCCCCACCACTCTAAACTATGTCTCTGGGACGATCTCTAACTGGTTGGCCTCCACCTCTAGCTGCCTGACCCCTACCTCTAGCTGGCTGAGCAGGCAGTGAAGCAACCAGTGCCGGTATGATAGCACGAGAATCCTGCCGAGATCATTTACTCGACAACCTCGGGCAATACCTCCTAATGTGACCAATGTTCCCACACTCATAACACCCATCCTGCTGTCATGGCTGCTAAAGTTAAAGCTGAAGCTGACCCGAACGGGCCGGATAACCGCTGTAGTGACTCTGGAATGGTGGTGCACTGATAGGAGCTGAATGCGCACTAAATGCTGGATGCCCAAAGTATGGCATAATAGGACCGTGACTCCCTGAAGAACTGTGAGAAGCCTGAAGTGCTGAATGAAATGGCTTGGGAGGATGACCCCTACCAGAATTACCCCTGCCTCCAGACGAGGCACCACTGAACCACCGAACTAACGAGGCCTCTTATCAGATCCCTGCCCTCTCTCCTGTGCAAGAACCATCTCGATCCTCCTCGCGACATTAGCAGCCGCCTGAAAGGAAATCTCATTTATGGTCTCCTTGGCCATCTGATGCCTGATAGGGTGAGTGGGTCCCTCAATAAACCTCCTCACTCTCTCTCCCTCAGTAGGTAGTAAAAGGAGAGCATGACGAGCTAAATCCACAAAAAAGGACTCATACTGAGTAACAGTCATACTGCCCTGCTGTAGACACTCAAATTGCCTGCAGTAATCCTCTCTCAATGTGATAGGGAGGAACTTCTCTAGAAATAGCCGTAAAAACTGTTCCTAGGTCAATACAGAAAATCCAACTGGTCTAGTCAATGTATAATCTCTCCACCACCTCTTGGCAAAACCCGTCATCTGAAATACAGCAAAATCGATCCCATTGGTCTTAACTATACCCATGTTCCGCAGCACCTCATGACAGCGGTCAAGATAATCATGTGGGTCCTCAGAAGGTGTACCACTGAAGTGACCTGGAAAGAGCTTAGTAAACTTATCCAGTCTCAATAAGGCCTCAAAAGACATGGCGGGCCTATCACCGGCATGTGTCGTAATAACTGGATGAACTACCCCAACTGGCGGGACTGCTGGAGCTTGATTCTTGGGAGCCATCTGCTCCGGAGCGGGAGTAGTGGGAGTTTGTGCTCCTCCCCCAGCCTGTGATACGGCTGGTGCCACTGGAAATATACCATTATGGGCCATGCCCTCCATAAGACTTACCAAACGGACTCGAGCGTCCTGAAGCACTGGAGTAGCTATGAATCCTTCCGGGACCTGAACTGGTCCAACTGGTACAGTCTGAACTGGAACCTCCTCCTGAAGATCCACCTGAGGTTCTACAACAGGTGCGGCTGCTCGATCTCTAGACTGAGCTCTACCTCTTCCTCGGTCTCTAGCACGACCTCGGCCTCGACCTCTACCCCTGGCCATAGTTGCCACCAGGGGCTCTGGTCCCTGTCCGTCGGTAGATGTATTACGTGTTCTCGCCATATGTGAGAGAATAAGAATAGAATGGTTCAATTATCGATGATAGAATAAAATCGCACGACAGGATAAGAAATAAGTGATATTGTTCCTAACCTTCATAGCCTCTGAAAGATAAGTACAGACGTCTCCGTACCGATCCTTCAGACTCTACTAAGTTTGCTCGTGACTTGTGAGACCTATGTAACCTAGTGCTCTGATACCAACTGTCACGACCCGAAATTCCCACCTTCGGGACCGTGATGGCGCCTAACATTTTACTTTCTAGGCAAGCCAACGTTAAAAATATAATTAGTCATTTTAACATAATTTTAAATTAATTAATAATAAAGAAACAAATGCGGAAATAAAGTCTGAAATAAAGTGAATAATCCATTATAAACGTGATATCTAAGTACCATTCCAGAACTGCAGTCACAAGTGCACGAGCTTCTAGAATAATACAAATAAAGGTTTGAATAAAATTCAAGCTGTTGGAAATATAATACACAGCTGAGATAAGATAGAAGGGAACTTCAGAACTGTAAACGATGTACAGTTATACCTCAAGTCTCCACTGGTAGCTGTATCCAGGCAAATCTACAGTGATCCGCCGGGACCAACTCTGAAATCTGCACAAGAAGTGCAGAGTGTAGTATCAGTACAACCGACCCCATGTACTGGTAAGTGTCGAGCCTAACCTCGACGAAGTAGTGATGAGGCTAAGCCAGGTCGATTACATTAACCTGTACACAATAATAATAATAATAATAATAATAATAATAATAATAATAATAATAATAATAATAATAATAATAATAATAATAACAGAAATAGTAGTAAGACCGGTAATAATATCAATAATTGAAGTCAATTCAGCAGTCTTAATCCTTCAACTTGTTTTCATTGCGGCGTGCAACTCAATTCCCCAATATAAACTTAAAATAAATCTGTTGCGGCATGTAACCCGATCCCCCAATATAAACTTTAAATAAATCTATTGCGGCGTGCAATCCGTTCCCCCATATATTTTAACAACTCTTAAATGTAACAAAAATACTCCAATAAATACCACGTTCAATGAAAAACTATTAAGCATCAAAGCATATAGTAGTTATAATTTATTTATGAAATAAACAATAACAAGTAGCAATTAATTATAAAAATTAGGGTGAAAATATAAGCACTCGTCACCTTGCCTATACATCGTTACACATGAAATTCACATAGCAAATAATTCAAGGGTTCTATTCTCTCAAGTCAAGGTTAACCACGACACTTACCTCGATTTGCAACCAACTCAAGATTTCAATAAACCTTTGCCTCGCGAATTCTTATCCGAAATCCTCAAATCTAGTCATAAACAATTCAATATACTCAATACAAATCATAGAAATTGATTCCATATGAATTTACTAATTTTCCGAATTAAAATCCGAAATTTATTTTAAAAATCAACAGTGGGACCCATGTCTCGAATCCCGAAAAAACTCACTAAATCCAAACACCCGTTCCGATACGAGTTCAACCATATAAAAATTATATATTTTTGGAAGATTTTATAAAAATCTGATTTTTCTTCCATAAATTCACGGATTCAGGATGTAAATGAATATGGAATCATGAAATATAATCAATATAGGATAAGGAACACTTACACCAACGTTTTCCCGTAAAAATCGTCCAAAAATTACCTTACCCGAGCTCAAAATATTGAAAAATAAAAAAAAGGGGACGAAATCCCATTTCTAGAACTTAAGTTCTGCTGTCCAGGAATTTCTTCTTCGCGAACGCGATAGCACCCTCGCGTTCGCGAAGCACATTTTTGTGCTGCCCCAGATTTCATTTTCGCGGACGCGAGGGCAGTCTCGCGAACGCGATGCTTTGCCAAACTTGGCCTTCGCGAATGCGGTCTCCCCTATGCGAACGCGAAGCCTTATCGCCTGGTGCCCGGCCAGGCCTCGCCCTTCTACGCAAACGTGAGCGCTCCCACGCGTTTGCGATGTACACTGCCCTTTACCCCTTCGCGAACGTGGTCCCCTCTTCACGAACGCGAAGAGTAAATTTCGCCTGCCTCCAGTTCCTCTTCGCGAACGCGAGACCCCTATCGCGAATGCGAAGAAGGAAACGAGACAGTGCTTTAGAAAAATTCCGGTAAAGTTCCAAGTCCAAAATTCAACCCGTTAATCATCTGAAACTCACCTGAGGCCCCCGAAACCTCAACCAAATACACCACCAAGTTCTAAGACATCATACGAACTTAGTCGAAACTTCAAATCACATCAAACAACGCTAAAACCACAAATCATATCACAATTCAAGCTTAAGGAACTTAAAAAATTTTAACTTCTACATTCGATGCCTAAACCTATCACATCAAGTCCGATTGACCTCAAATTTTGCACACAAGTCATAAATGACATAACAGACCTATTTTAATTTTCGGAATCAGATTCCGACCCTGATATCAAAAAGTCAAATCTGTAATCAAACTTGAAAATCTTTAGCCTTTAAATTTCTAGCTTCCGTTAAATGGTCATAACTTGAGCTAGGGACCTCTAAATTAAATTTCGGGCATACGCCCAAGTCCTAAATCACGAGACGGACCTACCGGAACTATCAAAATACTAATTCGGGTTCGTTTACTAAAAATGTTGACCAAGGTCAACTTAATTGAGTTTTAAGACTCTATTTCACATTTTAATCAATTTTTCATATAAAACTTTCCGAAAAATTATTCGGACTGCGCACGCAAGTCGAGGAATGATGCATGGTGCTTTTTGAGGTCTTAGATCACAGAAATAATTATTAAATTTAAAGATAACCTTTTGGGTCATCACATTCATAGAGGACATTGTAACATACTTAAAAGAACAACATACTATCTTTTTTCAGTTGTGTTCATATTATTTTGGATGTAATAATATTCTGGCATTATCTCTCCTAAATTGAAAGGAGGCTAATCCTACGAGGCTTAAGTTATTCAATCTACATAGTTTGTATTTATTTTTCTATTTATTCTTCCATATTAAATCTGATATCTCATTTTGTATCAAATTAGAGTACGTATCCTTAAAACCACGTATAAATTCAATTATTATCCGATTTTTGGGGTAAACACTTCCATAACATGTTAAATTATACTGATATTCTAAACAAAAATTTTGCATTGTCCATGTATAAAACTTAAACCCCTTTCTCCAAATATGTTATTTCATTGATAAGTACATGCTTTAGTAGCAGTAGTACATCTACTATATATATGCATTAACAAGTTAAAATTAATAGCTGTATTTGCACATTAATTTTGACGGGAGAAAGATTCTTAATATTAAAGAAATAACTTAACACGGCTAAGTTAAGTACGTGATGTGTATCGTAAACTAGACATTGATATTGTCACTCAATTAATATTTAATCGTCAATGAAATAATTTTAGAATCGACCCTTTCAACATATTGAATTTTCGAAAATGGTACAGATAAACAAATAAAATTTAGGTGGCCATGGCAAACCCTTCCCCCATTATTCTCATAATAAACTCTTTAAAAAGTTGATTATGATTTTTGGTGAAATGTTAGGTTATAATTAGATTAAATTACTAGTACTAATTGTAGTTCTGATGATGCACATCTCTACTTGGTGAACTAAACTATGTCATCATTGGATTACAACATTTTCATATTCACTTTTTTTTAATTCATGGCATTGTTTATATCAGTACGCCAAAGATAGTTATATAATGCTTTTATAAATGTTTTAATTAAGCTCGATTAAGACAAAAATTATAATGTTGTAAGATGGAAGGGACAACGGCTCTTGATCTCCTTTGTAATTCTTTCTTTAATTCGTCTATTGTTTAAAACATCGCCGTGTAGACTATTATTGACTTTTAAAAGCATTTTCTTAATTCATTTTTCAATGATATAACAAACTACAAGGGAAAAAATAATGAAAGAAAAAAAATGGGGACAAAATGACATATTTAATTCGGTGTTTTCTACATTTTAGTTGATAATTTTCTTTATATTTTCTTTGTTCTAAATTAGTTTAACCTGAAAAGAATTTTAAAACGTTAAATGATGATTAAAAGTCACATAAAAAAATTACAACATACTGAATTTTCGAGAAGATAATACAAAAAAAAAAAATTAATTCTTAGCTCTTGGGAAACCCTTTCCGATTCTCATTATAACCTCTTAAAAGAGTTGATTATGACTTTCGTGAATTGTAACATTATAATGAGTACATTTTTATATTCATTCTATTTCTTCTTCCTCTTTTTTTTTCTTTCTTTTTCCCCAACTGTTGTCAATTATGGAATGCCAAAGTATCATGGCATTGTTTATTTCGATTATGTAAAAGATTATTATAGAATGATTTTATAAACGTTTCTGCAAATTCTAATGTTTTGAGATGGAACAGATAACTGCTCTTATCTCCTTTGTAATTCTTTAACTATCTACTCTTTGAGACATTGCTGTGTAGACTAATATTGACTTTTGGAACCATCTTTTTCCATTTCTTTAGTGATATAATAACAATATGAAGAAAATATTAAAATAAAATAGGTGAAAAAGAAAAGGAAGCATTTAAATTCAGTTTTTCTAGTTTTTTAGTTGATACTTCTTTTCATTTTTTTGTTTGTTCTAAAATTAATGTAACAAACAAAAGAGATTTAAAATGTTAAATAATGATATACATGGTAATTCTTTAATAGTCACACAAAAACAACAACAAAATAGCATCACAAGAGATTTGATGCAAGCTACCGTTAGTAAGGAAATCGAAAATAAAATGCAGAACTACACGAATAGCCCACAATATAAAAGGTTTACTATCAGTTAGCCATTTTGATCATTTAATTATTTTTTATCACCAAAAAATTACCTACAATATACAACATTCAAATTATTTAGAAACAAAAATCTCGCAATGGGTATTGTTAAAATTCTTAGAAAAGACAAAGATAAAGCAATATACAAAACTTGAGAAAGATTGGAAAAATTACGCTATATAGCCGCTGTAAAAATAATGGCCGTAAAATTTGTACATTTTTTGTATATATATATACATTCTGTATGTTATATACAAAACTTATACAAATTTTATAAACTTTTTTGGCTGCCAGATGCAACGGTGTGTAATCCGTTATATCATGGGAGGAAATAATCTATAAACTCGGGTACTTGGAGGGGATTAAGTTCCTTAAGGAAATACTGTGAATTCAGTGGGCTCAGATTAATATCTGCTTCTTCTACATTTATGTTATTACGCTATTTTCTATTTTCAGAATTACTTTACAAATACAGTATATTAACAAGTTTAAGGAGCTTAATTTTTTAATTCTGTACATATCTTATATTCTGTTTGTGGGAGACTAAATCCTAGTGATTTCTACTCTCATTTTGGAGACTAAAAATCTTCGAATTTTCTACTCCTTGGTTGAGATTAAAGTCTTTGAGAAAGTCTTTGAGACTTTCTACTCAATTACGAGATTAAAATCTTTGTGATTTTCTACTCGTTTTATATTCATTTTGAAGATATAAAATCTTCACCGTGTTATTCAATCTGTTTCTGTCAAAGTTTATTCGGTTCGAAGATTTTAAAAACTTTACCGTTAATTAATTTTATTTCTGTTTTGTGACTAACATATATGACAGAAACTGTAACCCCCGTGGTTGGCTCTACGAGCAATGCTGCTTCTTCTAGTCGTTCTGTGCCAGCACCCGCTCCGGCAGAAAATCCCGAAAAAAATTTCGGAATTGATTTCAAACGTTGGCAACAAAAGATGTTCTTCTATTTGACTACTTTGAATCTACAGAAGTTCATCAAGGAGGACGTTCCGATTCTGCCGGAATCAACTCATGAGAATGAACATTTTATCATGATCGAGGCACGGAAGCACTCAGATTTCTTATGCAAGAATTACACTCTTAGCGGATTGGAGGATGATCTTTACAACGTCTATAGTAATGTGAAAACTTCGAAAGAACTATGGTATGCGTTGGAAAAGAAATATAAAATCGAGGATGCCAGATTGAAGAAGTTTGTTGCAGCAAAATTTTTGGACTATAAGATGGTAGACAACAAGCCTGTCATTATCCAAATTCAAGAGCTACATGTTATAATTCATGATCTCCTTGCAGAAGGTATAATCCGAATTAATGCTTCTGTTGAAAGTATTAATTATGTTACTAATTATGAATTTTCCATTGAAGATTTGGTCATCAATGAGGCATTTTAAGTTGCAGCAATGATTGAGAAGTTACCTTCTTTATTGAGGGACTTTAATAACTACTTGAAATACAAGCGCAAGGAGATGAATCTCGAAGATCTCATCGTTCAATTGAGGATCGAAAAGGAAAATAAAGCTGCAGAAAAGAAGACACGTGGAAACTCAACAACTATGAGAGCAAATATTGTTGAGACTGCTCCAACTAATCCGAAAAAGAGGAAGAAGTCTTCTGGACCAAAGAACTATCCCAGCAAGAAGAAATTCAAGAAAAATTGCTACAAATGTGGAAACAAATGTCGTACTCCAAAGAAAGAAGAAAAAGGGTCAAGCAAATATGGTTGAAACAAATGATGATATTGATGACTTGTGCGCTATGTTGTTTGAATGAAACTTAGTGAAAAATCCTAAGGAGTGGTGGATTGATTCTGGAGCCACCCGCCATGTTTGTGCTATTAGAGAAGCATTTGCTTCATATGCTCCTACTGGACCCGACGAGACTATTTTTTATGAAAAATTTCACAAAGGCCAAAATTGAAGGTTATGGAAAGATATTCCTGAAGATGGCCTTTGGCAAGGTGGTGACTCTGAACAACGTTTTTCATGTTCCTGAAATAAGGAAGAACTTAGTTTCTATTTTACTTCTCGTCAAGAACGGGTTTAAGTATATTTTTGTTTCAGACAAAGTTGTAATAAGTAAGAACGAGATGTACTTAGGAAAATGTTAACTTACTGAGGGCCTTTTTAAACTGAATGTAATGGTTGTTGACAATAATAAATTTCCAGCTTCTTCTTACTTACTTGAGTCAAATGATTTATGGCATATACGTTTGGGACATGACAATTATAAAACCTTGTGAAAAATGATTAATTTGGAAGTATTGCTTAAGTTTGAAAGTGACAAATCAAAATGTCAAATATGTGTGGAATCTAAGTATGTTAAACATCCTTATAAGTCAGTTGAAAGGAATTCAAATCCTTTAGACACAATTCACACAGATATTTGCGACATAAAGTCACTACCATCCCGCGGTGGAAAGAAGTATTTCATAAATTTTATTGACGACAGTACTCGATATTGCTATGTTTACTTACTTAGTAATAAAGATGAAGCAACATATGCATTCACGCAATACAAAAATGAAGTTGAAACGCAACTTAACAAGAAAATCAAAATAATAAGAAATGATAGGGGTGGTAAATATAAATCTCCTTTCGAAGAAATATTTAGAATATGAAATTATTCATCAAAAGACGACCCCTTACACGCCCCAATCCAATGGGATTGCGGAAAGAAAGAATTGATCATTAAAGGAGATGATGAATGCTTTGTTGATAAGTTCTGGTATGCCACATAACTTGTGGGGGAAAGCCATTCTTACAGCTAATCGAATACTAAACCGAGTATCCATAGAAAAACGCAACCCATTCTATATGAAAAATGGAAAGGAAGGAAGCTCAACTTGAATTATTTTAAAGTGTGGGGTTGTTTGGCAAAAATGTATTTTAAAGTATGGGGTTGTTTGGCAAAAATGCAAGTTCCTAAACTCAAAAGGGTAAAGATAGGACCGAAAACCGTTGATTGTGTTTTCATAGGATATGCAACCAATAGTAAAGCATATTGATTTCTGGTTCATAAATAAGAACATACCAACATTCACAATAATCCGAGTATAAAATCAGATAATGTTGAATTATTCAAAAATATATATCAGTATGAAAAGGAATGTGAGTTGATTGGTGAAGGATCTAAATGACCTCAGGAAGAAACAATAAAAAGTACGTCTAATCAGGAGGATCCAAGACGTAGTAAACATCAAAGAACGTCTACTTCATTTGGACCAGATTTGTGACTTTATTATTGAAAAACGAGCCTCGAATATTTAAAGAAGCTATGTCTTCTTCCGAATTATTATTTTAGAAAGAGGTAGTCAATAGTGAAATAGAATCCATACTGAACAGCCATACATGGGAATTGGCTGATCTTCCTCCCGGCAATAAACCGTTGGGTTCTAAATAAATTTTAAGAGGAAAATGAAAGATGATGGCACTATTGACAAATATAAGGCAAGACTTGTAGTCAAAGGGTATAGACAACGAGAAGGTCATGACTATTTTTATACATACTCTCTAGTTACAAGAATTACGTCCATACAGACGTTAGAAGCATTAGCTGCGGTATATGGTCTTGAAATTCATCAAATGGACGTTAAACGACCTTCTTAAATGGAGATTTGGAGGAAGAAATTTACATGGAAAAACCTGAAGGGTTTGTGGTTCCAGGTAAAGAAAAGAAGGTATGTAGACTTGTTAAGTCGCTTTACGGACTAAAACAAGCACCCAAACAATGACATGCAAAATTTGACCAAATAATATTGTCACATAGTTTTAAGATAAATGAATGTGATAAATGTGTGTACATTAAAAATATTCCAAATCACATAGTCATTGTTTGCTTATATATGGATGATAAGCTGATAATGAATAATGACATTGCCAACATAAATGCGACTAAGCGTATTCTAACTAGCAAGTTTGATATGAAAGACTTGGGAGTTGCCGATTTAATTCTGGTTTTTAAGATCCATAAGACTCCTCAAAGCATGGCATTATCGCAATCTCATTACATTAAAATAGTACTTGAAAAATTCAAGCACTTAGATTTTAAAGTTGCAAAGACTCTAATTGACGTGAATCTTGCACTTGCAAAGAACAAAGGCTAAAGCATATCACAATTGGATTATGCTAGTGTGTTTAGATGTTTAATGTATATTATGAATTTTACACGACCAAATATAGCGCTTGCTATAAGTAAATTGAGTCGATACACGAGTAATCCAGGTCAATCTTATTGGATGGCGATGAAATGAGTTTTGGGATATTTAAAACATACCCAAGACTTTGCTTTGTACTACAGTAAATATCTTGCGGTGATTGAGGGATACTGTAATGCAAATTGGATCACTGGTTCAAATAATTCTAAGTCCATAAGTGGATATGTATTCACTATTGGCGGAGGAACGCTATCTTGGAAGTCGTCCAAACAAACTTGTATTGCCCGCTCTACAATAGAGGCTGAGTTCATAGCCTTAGAAAAAGCCGATGGAGAAGCTGGATGGCTCCGAAATTTCTTGGAAGATTTTTCATTTTGGTCCAAACCGTTGGCACCAATATGCATATATTGTGATAGTCAAATGGTGATTGGAAGGGCTGGAAGCTTTATGTATAACAATAAATCTCGTCATATACGATGAATACATAAAACCGTTAGGCAGCTACTCTCTAGGGGGATTATCACAATTGAATATGTAAAGTCAAGTGATAATGTATCAAATATGCTTACAAAAGGCTAACTAGAGAGGTAGTTGAAAGATCATCGAGGGGAATAAGACTATGGTCGAGGATAAGTCATTGTGGCGGTAACTCTACCTAGAAGAACGGAGATCCCAAGATCTAGGTTCAAGGAGATCAAACAAAGTCATTAATGACGGTTCAACATTGTCAACTAACATTTTGGTCCATTCTCGTGATGAGACAATATTCAGCACCAATGATAAAACATTAAGAATTTTTAATGGTTTCTAAATTTGATACGGAGTATGTCAAGATGCATCTACGGGATGACACGTTTAGGAATTACCTATGTAAGTGTGAAGTGTTAGCCGCTTCAAGGAGAATTTTGGAAGGCCAATTCTCTATGCACTTATGAAACCAGGCGGTGTTCATGGTTGAAACGAAC
The DNA here is from genome assembly GCF_000390325.3 of Nicotiana tomentosiformis. Lineage (NCBI taxonomy): Eukaryota > Viridiplantae > Streptophyta > Magnoliopsida > Solanales > Solanaceae > Nicotiana > Nicotiana tomentosiformis. The sequence continues at coordinate 48,766,511 of NC_090814.1, read as the reverse complement.
ACAACAATGAGAAACAAAGACGGTTAAGGGTTGATTGTGTGATTATAGTTGTCTAGGTATACACCAAAGTTCGACGGTTCAAAAATATCAAATCTACCGATTGACCGAGTATATCTGACATAAGTTCACTATGGAAAGTTCAAAGGGAAACCTACCTATCCATATGCGATTAATACTTGCTTGTAAATTACATAATTTTTCATGCATATTTCCGTGATATAGCCATTCCCCATTCATGTAGAGGATTGTTGGGTTTAAGCTTGTTATAGCTTAAAATAGAGTGAATGGGAAATGGAGGAAAAAATAATTTTTTTGAATTTTCTTCTTTGACAAAGGGATATTGTTCCATATTGGAGGACGAAAAGAGTTTTGATGGGTGTATATGTAATTTCACTTCTTCTAACTCTAAAAGAGTTGAGAAGATGGCAAGCCTCGCGCCGTCGTTATCTTCGCTCTCTCGGCTTCGGCTTCGGATTCAGCTTCTATAAATACATGATCTTTCCCACAGATTTTTCTTACGAAAATTCTGAATTCTCCTTCTTTCTTATGCATTGTTTTAACTAAAAAAAGCAATAGTAAGTGTGATCTGCTACTGATCATTTGTGTTCGCTGAAATATTGGGGTTAGAAGTACCTTTACACCAGTGTGTAATTTGTTCTATCCTGGGAGGAAATAATCCATAACCTGGGGTACTTGGAGGGGATTAAGTTACTTAAGAAAATACTGTAAATTCTTTGGGCTCGGATTAATATCCGCTTCTTTTACATTTCTGTTATTACGCTATTTTCTATTTCTAGAATTACTTTACAAATACAGTATACTAAATTAATCTTGGTAACATGTTTGTAATTCGTGACTAATGAGAAACAAGGATTCTCTTTTCGACACGAATTCTTTTAACAAAAACACAGTTTTTTGTTGTATCGCAGTTATATATTTTTATGCAAAAAGCATACTAAAATTTTGACAAGTTTTGATCTCAAACTGGTCACTAAGATAAAAAATTCCTTAAGGTTGTCCTCTCCAATGACCTGAAAAGAAGGTTGTTAAATTCTTTTATATTAATAATTTGTTGAAACAGAATGATGGTTTGTACCTTTAAGGAACTAAATAGTTGTGGTTTGTTATCTCCGAAGAGAAGGTAAGTTACGTACTTCATATAGTAAAGGTATTTGATTCAAGTGATCAGTCACCCAATAAGGCAAGAAAGTAAAAAATTTCGAAAAAATAAAATAGAAAAAGTGCCCCCTTTTGATTAGCCTGTTTCCAAGAGGGGAGAAGGTCTTATGGCAATCTCAGGCATACCTAAAATCGGTTATTTGACCTGATCGAGCAATCTATGAACAGTTGTCGCCTACATAACCTACCTCCCAGACCAAGGGAAGAAGGTATCAGATCAATTTTAAGAGCCCTTTTGTTAAACCAGTTCCTTTACTCTTTTTGAATGAATTACAGTCAGTAAAGTAATCTGATAGAAGGGGTCCATGGAATAAAAATTGGCTTCTTTTTCTTTTTCTATTTACAACTGATAAAGGCTGCTAGTGGAGCCGGAGAAGAACCGGGCGAAGGGCTGGGGCCGGGGCCTTAACTAAGTACTAAAGTTGCTGGAGCGACTTTCTTCGATTGGACCTGTCAATCGAATGAATCGTAAAACTCGTAATGATCGATGTTACGAAAATTTCATTGGATTCCGGAAGCTCGTAGCATTAGTCCGGCACAACCCCAAACTTAAGAAGCTGGGGGCGTGCCCGCCGGCTCCTGATCTGTGTTGGATTAGTTAGTGTTTGATAGGGACATTTGATAAGAGAATGTTTTGTCCCTCTCATTGGAAAAATAAAGTAAGGAAGAAGTGTTTTTACGTCTTATATAGTTTGAATATTTTAAAGGATGTTTTGGAGAGAAATTAAAATTTGACTATATTATTAACAATAGTCAAGATTTGGCACTTGGGCACCTGGGCCAATTAAGTAGCCCAAAATTAATATTTTAGTCACCAACTATTTTATTACTTAATTAAAAATATTTTTAAATTAAATTTCACAAAAAACATTTTTAATAGTTTTTATTTTAAATTGAAAATATGTGACTTGGTTTTAAAAGAGCAATTTATGCAAAATGTTCATTGAGAATAATTGCCCTTTCCTAGCCATTTGAAAATTATTTACAATATATACCTATCCAATTAAAACTAATTACCCCTACCTACCCACTCGTCCCAACTTCTTTTACGCATTTGGCTTAGGTTAGCTTGATTTGGCTTGGCTTTGTTTGGCTTCGCTTTAATTGGCTTGGCTTGGCTTGACTTTATTTGATTTGGGTTGGCTTGGTTTGCCTTGAATTGGCTTGGCTCATAGTAGCTTAGTTTGATTTCATTTGGTTGGGTATTAAAAAAAATGGGTAGGGGAAAAGGCAATGGGTAGGGGCGGGTAAATGTTTCCGTCCCATGGGTATTTGCTAAACTTTCCCTTCTTAAAAGGTGCATGTTTGTGAAGAGATGAGTCTGTTAATTCCAACAGACTCCTAGAGGTATTATAAATACCCGTGTCATCTCCAAAACGAAATATAACTTCAAATTTTCATCTCTTTCTGTTCTACTTATTTCTACAACTCACGAATATTCTGTTATTGCGGGAAATTCGAGTTAATTGCTGAAACTCGAATTTCAGTGGCTTTGTAAAATTTTGGAGGAATTCTGCTATTATCCCGCAACAAGAAAGTGGGAAGCTTAAATTCCTTAATGATAGTAATTACACTATCGAAGCCAGATTATTTCATCCCAATATTTTGCTATTTTTCTAACATACCGGAGATGATCCCTGAGTATTATCATGTCAATTCGGTTTTTTACTATTATACAAAATAATGTAAACTGTCCGAACAGAACATAATTTAAGATAGATCAATGACCCAAGGAAAAAAGTACAGGAAAATTGGAGTGATCATAATGGGATGTGGTTCCATTATTACTATACTATTATTCTTGGAAGAAATTCAGAATTAACCTGGTTTATAATTATTCATTAAAAATAAACCATATCCAAAAAAATACCCCTAACTAAAATCCGAAAAAATCCAACATACATTCAAACTTTTACATATGAAAATCATAATGTGCTGAAATTCATACGCTGAATCTTTTTCGTTTCAGTTAAAGACATTTTTATCCAATTTTTTTCTCCACATCAAATAATAGCTAGTATTCAATGACTTCACAAACATTAACTATTTTTCAATACATTCTTTTTTGCTTCTTTGGGTTGGGCCTAATACTTTATTCAAATGATCGAATCAACGTATGAAGTGCAAAACATGAACATCCCCCCACAGTAATTACGTCAATACTGGCCACGGCTATAATAATGAATAGCTCACGATTTTAGAGATCTTCAACAAACAGGACAATATACGAGCACGAAAATTTACAATGAAGAAATGTCAATCACACACAACCAAGCACGGGCTCATTTACTGAACTAATGGAGTCTGATCTTCCAACTATCGGCAATATCACAAGGTGCTCACAAGTCCACAACCCAAAGAGTTCAGTAAAATGACTATAGTCGCAACACCGCTAGAGAACTCTTATCATCAAAGCTCCTACTACGGCTTCTACTCCTACTCCATACTGGGCTTCTGCTCCTAGAGCCATAAGGAGATCTTGAGTAAGACCTCTCCCTGTACCAGAAAGCATACACGGACATATCAGTACAATACAGGCTATATATTTGTCCAACTACCGTTGAAAGGAAAACCATATTGCTAAGCTAGGAATCATCATTGTCACTACCTTGAGTAATATCTTCTCCTAGGAGGTAGCGAATAGTAGTCAGGGCTTCGAGAATAAGCCCGAGCATACCGCGGTGACCGAGAATAGGACCGCCTATACCGTGGAGACCGAGAATAAGAGAGTTGGGAGCTTCCCCGACCCCTGAAGAAAAGGGTTTACCCATTAGGATGAACAGTAATCAAAATTAACAAATTTCCAGAAAATCTAAACTGACACAATGTTGACAGTTATCAGCCGAGCTGCATATTGAGAAGTGCCATGGTCATCCAACAGTTACCTCGAACGCTCTCTTGCTCTCATCTCTGAAGGCTTCTTCCTGTTTTCCTCGGCAAACACAACAGTGATCTCCCGCCCAAGTAGAACCTGGCCATCCATCTCATATTTGGCATCTGCAGCATCAGCAGGGTCCAAGTACTGCACAAAACCAAAGCCACGCTGCTCCCTGCAGCATTTGACACGAATGGAGTCAAGAGACAAAAAAGCACACAGATATGGTTAACCATTACATAATATGTGCAAAAAAACATGTGCCGGCCAAAAACAAATCACGAGTTCTGTCTCACCTCAAGCAAAAAAGATAATAACCCTTTAGGAAAGTCACACAATAGAAATTCAAGGAAAGCAATTTCATGGCGGCTAACCTTGTGAGAAACAATGTTTTTAGACTTCAAATCCTTCAACACTTGAAAATCTTCATAATTGTATTCATACCCAACTTCCCTCAATCTTCATGTACATTATGATCAACTTGACAAAACTCTTATTACTTCACTTGTGTCTTCAACTCTTTCAATGAGAAAACCAGATAGACATAAAATAACTGATGCAAAAAATAAAGACCCAAGCATACAAACAAGGCCAGGCAATCAGTCCACAGTCTCTTTGTCATGTGTCCATCACCGTTAGAGAGTAAGTTTTCATTCAGCAATCATGAACTGACACAATTAAGATAAAACTTACCCAGTGTAATAATCTCGTGGCAAATAAATATCCTTAATGGGACCAAACTCGCCAAACGGCCCTCGAAGATCTTCACGCCTGTGAAACATATATCATTGTGAATATTTCAAACAAATGATAAAGAGTTAAGTTTTCTGGGTAAGATAAAATTAAAATGTGAACCATGAAATGCACAAGCTGTATTTCAAACATAAAAAGGATTGGACAATGCAATCCGAGCGCGGTAAAATATTCTGAAACCCAGACCATAAAATGAATCAGGAGGTAAAGCTGAGGTCATGCAATCGTCAAGCCAACCATATGACTCACAACTGGATAATCACTTTAGAATTATGTCAGTTCTCAATTACATCATCTGCTCACTACTCTATTTTTATCTCCATGACTAATCGCTTAACTTCCCTTTCTCTCGCCCTTCATGCTTTTTATACCTCTAGAAAGTACTATGAACAAACAACAAATCAGCTGGTGAAATGGCCAAAACCTTTTTAGATGTTTTAACTCTTACATAGAGTATTAATTTTCTCATTGTGCTTATTGGCAGACTTATTGTGGGCACAATTTTTAGAACAAGTGATTATTCCAATAGTCGATGGTTCAACCAGCAGGTTCAAGCATTTCACAAGATGAACAGCTAATAATGAATTTTGAGCAAGTTAAAGATGGCCTGTGGCCTCTGCCGTTAATTATTCATATACCAAACACTGGCGAGGTCTAAGAGAAGGCTGTTTAAGTACAGAAAATATAGCACTTTTGAAAGAATTCTTCTACAGATAATACCGCATTACTGATGCTAAATTTAGCTTCAAGCCACAATATCTTACCAATAAGTGCGAGGAAAATAAAGGCAGAGAGGAGTGAGTCAGTGAACAAACAGGAAAGAATATGATTAGAAAAAACTCTCTCCGCGAATAAAAACCCCACATCCAGCATAACAAAGAAGGAAACAGGAGCAGTTATGTAGACATTTCCACCTTTTAATATGAAATAAAATTGCGCATAACCAAAAGAGAAAAGTTGATTATAGTGAAAGATAATAGTTTGACAAACCCGAATATTACATATCCTTAACCATTGATGAATTTTGGAGATTTACGTCCAAAACTAGTCCCCCTCTAAGGAAGAAAACAAATGAGATTAATCCGGAGAAAGCATTTAAAAAAAGAAGAAGAAAAACTATGTTGGATTATGCATTTTTGTACCCCTTCCTACAATACTTGACCAATAATCTATGCCACATGGACTCTCCAAAACAGCTACCGCACCCGTGTCGGATCCTCCAACACACCCATCGACACCTCACAACATAGCCAATCATATACTACCTCACAAAATATTTAGCCATAAATATGACAACACAGAGTTCGCAAATCCCACAATAATGTATTTATGAATAAGAAGATCCAGTGCCACGATCTATGGGAACAGAAAACTTATGCAGACCTTGTATGAGCAATTATAATCCATAGATTACTTGCAGCTGCAACAACCATGCTTGTATCCATATAATAAGGAGCATTTCCATCATGATATTGAGACGTGCCATTTTTCTAGTTGACAGTAGTATATGTTCCGACTACTCCTCAGTTCCAATTTCCAAGATAGTTGGCGTCAAGTATATGAATCCCCACTATCCATGTCACTCCATACAGACCCATCTCCATCCAAATTCAAAAATTCAGGTTCTTTAACATTGAAAGTTCTTCACATTTTCTGCTAACATATATTGATCTCTAACAAGACCATAAGGTGCTCACACTCTCAAGTAATATCACATTTTCTTAATTTCTTCCTATCCACTAGTAGCTACACTATTCTTTTTCTCTCCCTAGCTCTTCCCCAACCGCCACCCCCAAGCCCAAAAATGAAAATGTTCTCATTTGGAGATTAGATACCTAGAAAGTATCAATGGTTCCAACTATGAGACAGAGGATGCCATCTGAACTAACCTGCAATCATGGTGAAGGTTGCGAACCAAGAGACTAGTAGGCGGATCACTCAGACGACCACCAAAGCGACCCCTCGGGCTAGGGCTACGGCATCTCTTGCTGTAACCTCTGTGTGGACTAGGACTGTAGCTGCAACTTCTTCCCCTCATACTTTCACCTGTCTGCAAACTCAGACATTACAAACAACCAAAACTCACAGGAAATAATAAAACAAGGACCAAAATACATTTTTTTTCTTTCTTTTTTCTGGAAAGAAATTCTTCAACACCATAGTTTAGCCAATAACAAATGGAGATACTCCCCATAATATAAATCCTTATAAATCAATGAAATTCACTATTCACCACACCCAGAAATTTATTAAAGAAAATAATACAGGAGAAGACAAAAGCTAAAGTTTTGACCCTATAACCCAAGGAAAAACAAAGAACCAAATGGATTGAAAACACTGCTCTCTGTTCCATCTTTTTCACAAAATTTTCTTTGGAGAGTCAAAATGAAATTTTCTTACAGCATGTTCGCTCAATTATATTTTGTAAATATCTTAAACTTCTACACAGTTTCGGAATACACAAATGTTATTCTGATAAATATAACAAATATATTGCAAAGTGAATCCGCAAAGCGGAAAACAAGATCATTTAAATTATAACTACAATTCTAACCATAACAGAAATAGTTCTAAGAATTGATTACAATAAACCAAACATTATCATTCTTGACAAAAGGAAAGTGATTATTGAGAAATAGTACCTGGTATGTTAAGATCCGTTTCTTTCACAGATGCTTTTTTCTGTTTCTGTTAACAATAACAAGGAATCTGTTTATATACACCTTGTTTCAAAGCGGTTATCGTCTACCTTCAGAAGCTTCCATGCTTGGACTGCTGGGCTTGCTATATTGATCGTTGGGTCAGAATTGGAGGGAGCCCAATTTGCAACTTTAGCCTCATTGGCCCAAACTTTTCAGCCCTCATGGGCCGTAGTACCATTTGTAGCTTGGGGGAGTGCACAAATAGCCGTTTTTAGCACAGCTATTTAACGAATAGCTAAGATTTACAAAAAAAAAAAAAAAAAAAGTTTTTTAAGTTTAGTCGTATCTTCAAACTTCAAACTGTCAAGTCTGAAATTTGATAATAGCCTAACTTCAGACCTTAAGCAATTCAAACTTCAAATGTTTCGGTCAACGCCTCAAATAGAACCAAACTTCCAACCGAAGATTTGAAGTAGAATTAAATGTAGTTCAAATTCAACGGTTTCGGCTGAAGATCGCCTTCGACAGAGCGTAACTTCAACCCCGATGGTGTGAAGATATCCGTGTTAAGTTTATTTTAATTTTACTTACTTATAGTAAAGTGGCTAAACTTTAAATGATATTTTAAAAACTAGCTATGTTTTAATCTCAAGCGGTTACCTAGTGTAATTTCAGAATTTAGAATGAAATCTTTTGAGAATAAACCATTAGCGCTTACCTATTGTTAATTTTTTTATTTTTTCATCAATTACATTGTATATGATTATAAGGCTATAGCATACAGTAAAAGAAGAAAAAGGAAAAAACAAAATAGCATAATTATTCTAAATTCTCACAATCAAAAAATATTGAATGGTTTGTTTATGTGATGGTATACTGATCACGCCCAACTCTAGTCCTAATAAGGATAAGCGGTCGCTGCAAATATAATCTGGTCTAAGAGTCCGGAATCGAATCCCACAGAGAACTAAGACTTAGCTATAATTGTTCAATATTGCTAAGAAATACAAGTCCAAATAATTTTCTAATTATAAAGATTATAATGTTTATTTTTATCTAATTAACTAACAAATACTAGAAAGCAGTATAACTATCAATTAACAAGGATAAGGATTGAACACAAGACTAAGGAGGTCTAGAGTTATGATTTTTCCAATTGTAGGAATCCTTCCAGTTATGTTCCCAACAATTTCGTCGATGTATTCTCTACTGATCGTGAGCACTTTAGGTGACGTAATTCTCTCTCGAGCAACTACAATAATTTACTAGACATATTCTCTCGAACTACGCTAGTTGGCTTCATCGAACCGCTCACTATGACCACGTCAAGGCTTTGTTATTTCTAAACCTACCTTTAAACCCATTGTATTGATTTCTCACATACGTTAGGAGTGACGTTGTTCAACAACCACCTAAACATGTATCCTTTCTCAAGCAACACATAATAAATAGTCACAGTCAATCGATGGTCATTCAATCAACTGAAATAAACACGTAGTTGAACAAATAGATAAATTCAAAGGCTAAATTATATTAAAACATAACAAGAATTCATCCTACAAAATGTTCCATCAAAACCTTAGATAACAAATTAGCTATTCATAATAGTATGCATAACTACAATACTAGAATTCATAACCAATAATAGAAATAGGAAGAAGGAAGTGAGAAACTTGTAGAAGAATTCTCCGCCTTGCCCCTAGTGTGTTCTTGCCTCCTTAGGTCGAATCCCCAGTCTCCTTAACCTCCTTAGGTCTAAATTGTGTCAAAAGTATGTTAAAAGTTCTCAAAATACTGTTTTCCATGTATATATACCAAGTAGGGTCGGGCCCAAATAATTATACACTCTCCTACGAGAAAAAGGACACAAATAATTTAATCCTGTTCTGTTTGGAAATTGGAAAATCGTAAAACATGAAAGTTGTATCCCTTTGAATTAGCTTTTCAACCATGTATTGTGCAGGTCAAATGGAGTTCTGAGAGAAAAGTTATGTACATTTTACTCGACAGTGCCTAATATGCCTACTCGATTCTTCGTTCGTTCTTCACTATCATCCGTTGATCCCCGAACACGATCTCGGATTAATTCTTTGGGCTTTTACTCAGATTTCAAAGCTCCAAATCACTTGAATTCATTCCATAATATCTACATTGCTCAGAATCACTCCTACAAGGCATAAAACACATAATTAGTGCAAAACACTAGCGATTAAAGCTCAAACTCAATTAAAGTGCAGTAAATTGGAGTGTAATAAGCGACTAAAATACGTAATTATAGCCCATCATCAACACCCCACACTTAAACCATTGCTCGTCCTCGAGCAATCAAACTATATTTTATATAGACACGACCTTTTTAAATAATTCTCCTAACTCATCACACCAAGAATACTTAAAATAGACAAAGGACAAAAGCGTAACATCTTCACTTCAAGATTTGATTTACAAGTACCACACATTATTCACAACTCACTCACTTACTCTAACATAGAGGTCACTGATATTACCTTTCCTTCATGAATCAAGTGCCCTCACACAACAAAAGAGAGTAGTTCCACTGAATAAAATTTAAGAACACTTAGGAACTCAAGATAGAAAGAATTCACTCACTCTAAGAATTAACATTCATATGCCACAAAAGATGCACCATAGGCTTGCCCGTAGTGTACTACTCTATTAATCGATCTCATTCAGTCTAGGATCAAGTAGGACTTTATTTGGTTGTAATGTAGGCTGCGGGACGAGTAGGATACATTTAGATATGAGAGTGACTACACCTCCCTAAGCACTTTAATACATATACTTTAACATTCAAATCCCATACTTATGTCAAACCAAACTCCACCTTCACATCAATGTATATTACCCCATACCTTTTTAAGTACAATTACATCAAGAGTCACCACTTATCAAGGAATATATTTTTTTCACAGCAATACAACTATTTTTTCCTTTTCTTTCTTTTTCAATTCAAGTGGCTCTTACTTTTTTTCAAAACAGTGCACCTTTCTCCTTATTTCATTAGTTCCACTCAAAAGCCAAACTATCCACCCCACACTTTAACTTTTACACAGTTCATAATAATTAAAGTACTCATGAGAGGTTAGAAGGTTCAAATAGATGGTTAATTCAAACAAATGGGTAAGGCTTGTAATGTGGTTGCCAAAGAAATAGGATTACAGGCTCAAATGGGTTAACTATGATACATAACAATTAGGCAGGTAAAATATATATATGGCTCAACAAAGAAACACCTATATCACTTCCAAGACTGAACAAAACTACTATTTCGCTTTGCAAACACACGGGGCAAGTTCTAGGCATCAAATGTAATGCACAGAATAACACCCAAACCTCACACACACATGGCACATAACTCACTCAGGATTGGATTCATCAAGACACTCTAGTCAAAGCAGTTAAGCAAATTTAAAATCATACAATTTAAGGTACTTATACAAGAGTCAAGAACTGAGCCTAAGCGTCACAACCAAAGTACTCATGAGAGGTTAGAAGGTTCAAATAGATGGTTAATTCAAATAAATGGGTAAGGCTTGTAATGTGGTTGCCAAAGAAATAGGATTACAGGCTCAAATGGGTTAACTATGATACATAATAATTAGGCAGGTAAAATATATATATGGCTCAACAAAGAAACACCTATATCACTTCCAAGACTGAACAAAACTACTATTTCGCTTTGCAAACACACGGGGCAAGTTCTAGGCATCAAATGTAATGCACAGAATAACACCCAAACCTCACACACACATGGCACATAACTCACTCAGGATTGGATTCATCAAGACACTCTAGTCAAAGCAGTTAAGCAAATTTAAAATCATACAATTTAAGGTACTTATACAAGAGTCAAGAACTGAGCCTAAGCGTCACAACCAAAGTACTCACTATTCTCAAGACATAACAAAGGCAAGAGATATTGCTTCAATTCAAAACACAACACAATAGCTCCTATTCCTAAAAAAAAAAATTTAGCTACACCCGGTTCAAACAAAACCCTTGAAAAAGAACCGCTGCACAAAGAAAAACTAAGGGAGAATTACTACACTACCTAAAAATTTTTTTTTTTGTCTTTTTCCTTTCGACTTAAATCCCTCAAGGAAAATATCTAATAGATCCATCGTCGGGAAAAGTCCAATATTTTCTATTTTGTAAAAATAATAATAAAAATTATTCAATTAAACTAACACAACTAAAATAGCATAGAAAGTCACCCAAACAATCTCCTCACCCCACACTTAAAATTGTGCATTGTCCCCAATGCACACCCATACATACAAGAGGGTAAAAGAAACTCCCTGGAAGGCCAAAGGCCGACGCACTAGCATCTCATGGGGTACTCAAACTTCTTCCAGGCCTGGTCTTTCGTGCGGGTACCTCACACTTAGTTCCAACCATCTAGTTTGCTATTGCATTCTTCCAATGGCTTTGCGTTCCATGCTCCTAAAAAATTAAAAATTGAAACTACAAAAATAATACTATAATTAAAAAAAATAAAAAATAAAATAAAGCTGGGTTGCCTCCCAACAAACGCTTGATTTAACGTCGTGGCACGACGTAAACTATTTTTTGTCTCCACCTTGAACTTATGAATTGGACCCCAAGTTTTAATTCTGCTCTATGATCATGCTCTTGGGGCGATACAATTTGTTGCGAGCCAAAAATTAAATGAATTCTCATCCACTTTTTGGCTCTCCACCGAGGAGTATCACCTTGCCTAGACGGCCTTGAAAATTTTAAAATATAAGGCTCATCTACCTCTTCCTTGGACTGCTTTTTATGCTCGTAAAGATCCATTACTATTTTACCGTCTGAACATAATGTAGAAAAGTATTTGGAATGAGGTGCAACGCGCTCAAATACATGAACTTCAAGATTTTTGACATCCTCAACACCAATTACGCTAGAGTCAACTAAATTTATATCCTCAACTTCCTTGGTTGACTCTAGTATCTCTTCTACAACATCTACATCCTCAAAATCTAGTTCAATTGATTGTTGGTGTTCTACTCTGTCCTCCTCCCTTAGCACCTCAATTTTTGCATCTAATACAAGCTCCTTTTGGCTACTATCCACAATATCAGCTGGTTGAGCATTAAATGCTTTAACTAATTGATGCACCTGTGCCTCCAGGTTGCGAATAGCAGCATCTTGCCTTTTTATGTGAAGTTGTTTCTCATTATTTTGCTCCACAAGGTACTTTAGCATATCCTTGATCTCTTTCAGGTCATCATTCCTGGGTTCTTTGTTCCTATTAACTTCACAAGAAAGAGAAGAACCATCATAGTAAGGAGTTGGGGGAAGATAAGAAGTATAAGCACAACCATAAAAATGACCATCTTGACCACCACACATATCACACACATTCCACACATAAGATTGAGTTTGTGCACATAACTTGCTCTCGTGAATATTTTGATAATTTTACAATGGGTGGCTTCCTCTATAATATGCATAAGGAGGATCAAAAGTATAATTACCAACATCAAAACTCTCATAATTCCAAGATGCCATGTCTCTCAAGTCAAAAATAAAATTTTTAAAAATAATCAGATACAAGAAAATAAAAATAAAAGTTCAAACTTGCAACCTAGAAATTGGTACACCTATAGCTACACCGTTAGTTCCCCGGCAACAGCGCCAAAATTTGATCATGCTACGCCCAACTCTAGTACTAATAAGGATAAGTGGTCGCTGCAAATATAATCTGGTCTAAGAGTCCGGAATCAAATCCCACAGAAAACTAAGGCTTAGCTATAATTTTTCAATATTTCTAAGAAACACAAGTCCAATTATAAAGATTATAATATTTATTTTTATCTAATTAACTAATAAATACTAGAAAGCAGTACAACTATCAATTAATAAGGATAAGGATTGAAGACAAGACTAAGGAGGTCTAGAGTTATGATTTTCCCAATTGTAGGAATCCTTCCAGCTATGTTCCCAACAATTTCGTCGATGTATTCTCTACTGATCGTGAGCACTTTAGGTGCCGTAATTCTTTCTCGAGCAACTACAATAATTTACTAGACATATTCTCTCAAACTACGCTAGTTGGCTTCATCAAAACGCTCACTATGACCACGTCAAGGTATTGTTATTTCTAAACCTACCTTTAAACCCACTGTATTGATTTCTCATATACGTTAGGAGTGACGTTGTTCAACAACTACCTAAACATGTATCCTTTCTCAAGCAACACATAATAAATAGGCACATTCAATCGATGGCCATTCAATCAACTGAAATAAATATGTAGTTGAACAAATAGATAAATTTAAAGGCTAAATTATATTAAAACATAACAAGAATTCATCCTACAAAAGATTCCATCAAAATCCTAGATAATAAATTAGCTATTCATAATAGTATGCATAACTACAATACTAGAATTCATAACCAATAATAGAAATAGGAAGAAGGAAGTGAGATACTTGTAGAAGAATTCTCCGCCTTGCTCCTAGTGTGTTCTTGCCTCCTTAGGTCGAATCCCCAGTCTCCTTAGCCTCCTTAGGTCTAAATTGTGTCAAAAGTATGTCAAAAGTCCTCAAAATATCATTATATATATATATATATATATATATATATATATATATATATATATATATATATATACCAAGTAGGGTCGGGATCAAACAATTATACGCTCTCCTACGCGAAAAAGACACTTTTCTAGGTCAGGACGTCCGCGGCCGCGGATTCAACCGCGGATTTTGGCCAGTTTCTGCCTCACATCCGCGGCTAGTGCGCGGCTGCGCACTTGTCGTGCATTATTCACCCTGTTCTGTTTGGAAATTGGGAAAACGTAAAACATAAAAATTGTTTATATTTGAATTAGCTTTCCAACAATATATTGTGGAGCTCAAATGGAATTAGAAGAGAAAAGTTATGTATATTTTACTCGACAGTGCGCAATATGCCTACTCGATTCTTCGTTCGTTCTTCACTATCATCCGTTGATCCCCTAACACGATCCCGGCTTAATTCCTTGGGTCTTTAATCAAACTTCAAAGCTCCAAATCATTTGAATTCATTCCATAACATCTACATAGCTCGGAATCACTCCTACAAGGCATAAAGCATACAATTAGTGCAAAACACTAGCGATTAAAGCTCAAACTCAATTAAAGTGCAGTAAATTGGAGTGTAATAAGCGACTAAAATACATAATTATAGCCCATCATCAATACCCATATTGTTCATCAGTTACTAAGAGTAAGGCATGAGGGCGGGGGCGAGATTTTATTTTTTATTTTTTATTTTTATTGAATTGATTGCTGAATTTATTTACATAATTCATTTGTATTAAAGAAAAGCATACTAATAAATTCAAAGCTAGCTTCCTCTCAAACTCTCCATTTCGATAAGATATCAGCACAAATAAAATAAACTTCCAAGTTTTGATTAAAAGGGTTCGTGAATAAATTTTACTTGATTTTTTATACATTAAAACTATTTGAGTTATATGTCATTTTCTTGCCAATCTTCATTTTCTTCTTATGCTCTTTCATTTGAGTTGACATTAAATGGAGTCGTGGATGTATGTTTTGAAGGTTTTAGGTGCCAAGCTAGTCGATTTGATTAACTTTGAGTTTGATTCGGGTTATTTATTTTTTCGATTTATATAAATAAATTGATTAAAAAAAAATGATAACTATGACTACTTAGCACAAAGCATAAAACTTCAAAAACTATTACTAATATCACAAATATACATCATCCATTTATAATTTTCCTCGATGAATTTTCATATTCTGGAAACGGTCAATAATGACGTCATTAATTACATTTATAAATACATCATGCTTTATGTAACAAACTAAATAACCATTTAAATATTGATCACCAATGCTATTCCGCTCTTCATTCTTTATTCGCTTCATGGATGAGAATGCTTTCTCCATAGTTGTGGTAGCAACAGGTAAAATCATAATCAATATAAAAAGCAAATGAACATATGAATAAGTATTCACAAGATCCGGCTTAATCAATACTTTTTCCAAATCACTAATTCCTTGGCAAGTTGGAGAACTTGGTATTACCACCTCACATATGAATTATAAAAGTATCGAGTTCATAACTCAAATTTTGAATCTGTACTTTATAAAACTCATTGAATAACACTTTGCGCTAAAGTCATTACTCTACCTTTATCAAAATTAGCAAACGAATTGACTGGATTCAAGTTAGCATACAGTGAAGAAAATCATTACTCACTACATTAAAATGGTTATTAAGCTCTTAAAGTTGCACATCAATCACAACACAAAATATTTCAACATATAAGTGGTGCGAATAACAAACATTAGAAGACTTACGCTTCGACTTTCTAGGAAAATAAAACTCATCCATCTTGGGAATTAAAATATCATGCATATCACAAAATGATAAAAAATTTATCTATAAACTGTTGGGATATATACTATTAACCATGAGTTTGGTTTAGATATAGTATTTATTATAAAATAATTATTTATTCAGTTTTAATAAAATTTTAAATAGATCATATATTAGTCTGTGTCCTTTGCTTATATAGTAGATGATTTAGTGTATAGAGTTTAGCTTATACACGGAAGATTAAATCATCGGTTTTTATAAGTATAAAGTTTGAATTCGCAATCTAATGATGGAATTGGATAAACCATCATAGATGATTGTAGCACAAGATTAAATATAATTTATCTTGATTATGGGAATGGTTTAATTCCAACTTCTTGTGCTAGTACATTTTGTATGTATTGAACGGACCAAGTAGATATAAGTATTTTATACTGACTTAATAAAATAAACTCTCTAGCCATTAAATGTACTTATACTCTTAATCTTGATATAATAATAATTAGCTGTGTATATTATTATTGTTTTGATTTATTAAAAGGCGAGATCCTTTCGTGGGTCAATATGCCTGGTAAATTGGATAATAATAATGTACATTGACGAAGTAATAGTTAGTTGATAGAATTCATGTCTCGGTTTAGAGATTGATGATACACCTTTATGAAAGTTTATAAATTTTCATGTGTAAACCCGGCCGGTGAATTTAGTATCCGACACATATAATAAGTTAAACGAAAGTCTAAAGGAAATAATCAATAAATTAAATTGTTAGTAATTTAATTTAATTGATTAGTATCTGAATCTTAACATGGGGAGCTAGATAAGATTTAATGGATGAATTTCGAAATTGAATAAGGAGTGCAATTACGAATTTTTAGTGGAATAATTCGTAATTAATTATGGTGGATATTAATTTCGAAAGTTACAAATTACTTCCATAATTAGAAGCCTTGTTAATTAAATTATGTGGTCCATGTTGTGCCTAAATAATATAAAATAAAGGAATTCTTTTCCCGGTGGAAAGGAAAACCCAACAGGTTTTGGAAAAGGGTTTTAACCCTTAAATCTTGTGCTATAAATACATAAGGTTTTCCACCTAGAGGAAGTAATACTTGGTGGCCAAATTTCAGCCCCCTTTTCCTAGAAATTTCGCCCACACGAAATTGCTCCAGATATTATTTAGGTAACACAGTAGAAGATCGTGGAACGTTCGGAGATCGTGATCATGCGGGTGGTAGAGATTTCATTGAGTTGCTGTGGAATTGGAGGCTCGCGTAATAGAGGAGCTTTGTTCACGCTTCAAGAGGTAACTCGTATAATCTCCGTATGTGCTAGTTGTCTAGTTTACATATGATTTTGATACTGGGATTGTTCCGCTGCTTATAATAATCCATCAATTGGTATCAGAGCACACTCACATCTAATTAGATAACTAGGTTTTTCATGAAACAAGAATATCGTATTTATGTGCATTTTTGAATTACATGGATATGTTATTTTCTGAAAAACTGCACTGTTATTTTGTGAATTAACTATGCAAAGTTTTGAATTATTCTTGTAATCATGAGATATCCAACATCAACTTTCTTTTTTGTTTTTTTGGAAGCATTGTCGCTGAAATCATCATCAGAGCCGCCCTATATTATTTTATCCTATATTTTATTTTTCGTGTTCAAAATTTCATCATAATTTTAGTCACTTATTATGTTTCATAATCATTTTGATTCATACTATCCACTTCAATAGTTTGTGAGTTCACTTTAGGCACTGATTCAGAAGGAATTGCCCCTAATTCCTCGTTTATAGCATCAATTTCTGTGCTTGCAATTGTTTTTTGCATCTCACTCTTATTCGATTGAGAATCTTTAAATAAACTAAACTTGGTGCCAACATTATTGATGAAACTCATTTGATACATGTCCTTTTGAAACATAATTTCTTAAATCATCTAGGTTTCTCGGACCATCACCCCAAAATCTACTTGTCAGAACATACTTCATGCTTATGCGTGTTTCTCACCAAAATAACACATGAAAACCAAAATAAAATATACATATAAAAGTTGTTCCGATGTGTCTAATCAAAAAGTAATACACTATCAAAAATTTAAACTGATAATCTGACATTTTTGGAATAATGTGGACATCTAATTACGAGCATCAAGGATATAGCTATAATTTTGTATGTGCAAGAAAAAATGAGTGCACTTCAGTCATATGTTTCTGCAGGAAAACGTTGATGTTAAACTTTTTGAGGTCTATTCTTCCCTTAGAAAGCCAAGATTTATTGGTTTCTTATCCACGCACAATTTGAAGTATCCAAAAAAAAAATAAAAGGTAAATTGTGAAGGTCAAGACAAGAAAGGAGGCAAAAAATTTTCAGGTGGCTCACCGATTTAAAAATCACCGAGTATTATAAAGAAGTTGAATAGTAAGGTAAACATTAATCACATAATTAATTTTGTTTACTAATACCACAATAACAATTATGACACCAGATGTAAAATCACTACAATGCAAATACATGTTAACTTAAATTTCATTGGTATGTCGTTTACACTTCATATTTGGAAGATACAATGGCTATTATCGCCTCAAAGAGTTCAGTCATAATTGTCTGAAGTTCATTCATGTATTTGACCTCCCAATTTCAGACACAAATTTTACTACTTCAGTCAATCATGGCTTGTATTCACATTACTGGCTCAGAATTACACTTATGGATATAGTTCAAGATAAATTTAAAAATTATGAACCTTCACAATAAAAGCTTGATTCGAGAGGTCACCAAAATACAGTTGTCTGTTAACACAAAAGTACCCTTTTCAACATAAATTTAAAAATCCTGAACCTATAGTGATTATTGTTCATATGTCTAACATGAAATTCCAAATAAGCATTAGAAATGCTTCTTTTTCCTCTACTGTGAAAATAAAAAATAAGGAAGAACATAAATGAAACTCAAATATTTAGGAGTGAAGAAACTTAATAACATACATAATATTAAGTCCTAGTTAATGAGAAAAATTTACGCACTTAAAATATTCTTTCCTTTTTGATAGAATTTTAGCTTTCTCACATTTCCTTCGAGGACTAGTGTTGTAAAGTTAATTGCAATTACTCGGCAAAAGCATTAATATCATTCTTTCTAGCAAAAATTACTATTAGTTTGTGGTTGCTTTTTGGTCAACAACACCAAATTAGTATTGAAACATTACCTCATGGCTTGGGAATATTATCTCATTTAAAGAAATGCACTAGAACCAAGTAGCATACATCGAGTATGAAAATGAGAGATCTTTGGAGATGGATTGGTCATATCCTATATCGACCTCTAGATGTGGCGGTCTTTAGGTGTGAATCTATAGTGATTAAAGGTGTTAAAATGATTGTAGGCCTAAAATCTCATGTAAATAAGTAGTCTCTAATAGCTACAATATCTTATAATCCATGTAGAGTTAACAAATAATAGGGCAAAATAAAAAAAAATAATAAAAGATTCACCTAGGATGTTCCAATTAGTTGTGGTTGAGGTTTAGGTAACTAGTAGCCTTCTAGTCTTGTTGGTGTAACGACCCGATATGCCGTTTTGAGTTATAACTTTTTATTCATGATTTGAGACCTTAAATAGATTTATTTAATGATTTATGACTTGTGTGCATGTTTCTTTTTGATTTTCGGAAAGATTAGATGTGTTTTGATAAAGAAATCTTGATTCTAGAGCTTCGCTGTTGTTATAGTTGACCACGATCAATATTCTTGGTAAACGACCTTGGATCAATATTTTGACGAATTCAATAGGTTTATATGATAATTTTGGATTTGTACGTATATTTGGTTTTGGTCCCGGGTGACCCGAGGCTGTTTCGGCCCTTATAGTGAAAAATTAAAAAATTTAAACTCATGAACTTCGAAATCTTGATTTTGATGTTGTATTTGATTTTTTAAGACCTCGAGCAAGTTCGTATAGATTATTTAGGATGATTGGACGGAGTCTCAGGGGGCTTAGATGAGTTTCGAGGTGCTTTCGAACTATTTTGAGCGTTGTTGTAATATGATATTCTAGTGTTCTACAGTGCTTCGCGATTGTAGAGCTTGTCTGGTGATTTCCTAAGAGGTTTTCGGATGGGGAAGTCGTTCTTCGCAATCGCGGAGCTTGTCTCACTATCGCGTAATGTACTCTGGCGCTAGGTGAAGTTGCTCTCCGCGATCGCATTAGGGGTTTCGCGATCGCGTAGAAGGAGGCTGGGGCCAGGGGACGTTTGTACATCGCGAATACGATGGTGGGACCGCGAACGCGAAGGCTTGTGGGAACTGGTCTTCACGAACACGTAGCAGCCTTCGCAAGCATGATGGTTTGTTGACCGTTAGCCTTCGCGAACGCGGGGTTCTTCCACGAATGCAAAGAAGGACTTTGCGCAGGGGGTTAAAATAGGGCAGAAATCGGGACTTGGCCACTTTTCACTATTTTTAAGATCTGGAGCTCAGGAGGAGATGATATTTGAGAGAATTCTTACTCCAACTTCTAAGATTAGTAAATTTAACTTAGTTTTGATTTATTCCCATGATATTTCATAGATTTTCACTCTTAAATCTAGAAACTTTAAGTGTAGAAATTGAATTTTGGGGTAATATTTACGAGAACTAATTTTGGGGATTTAGAACCTCAATTTGAGATTGAATTTTGAAATCAATCATATATTTGGACTCTAAAAATAATGGGTAGTCGAAATTTGGTCTTGATTTCGAATATCGACCATGTGGGCCCTGTTGACTTTTGGGTTGGCTTTTCTAAATTAGGCAAAGATTGAACCCTTTTGATATTAGGATAATTTTTAAAGCTTATTTTGAGTTATTTAGTAGTAATTGACTAGATTCAAGTTATTTGAAGGTCTGTTCTAAAGGGAAAACGATATTGGAGAGTTGATTTTGTTCCGAAAAGAGGTAAGTGTCTTGGTTAACCTTGATTTGAGGGAATTAGGTTATAATTGGGTCTATTTGCTATGTGCTATATGTGTTATGAGCAACATATATGCTTGGTGTTGAGTGAATATACATTTGCCAGGGTTAAAGCATGCGGATAGAATTATCCTTATTCATGTCTTGTTTGCTTCATATGTAATATTCTCTTATGTTTTAAAATTGTTCGTGAAATTACTTGATTATTTACATACATGTTAGTAGCTATATTTAATGCTTTGTGGAGATATTTGGATATTATGGTTCTTGATATGTTGGTTTGCATATTCGTGAAAAGGTTATGATTATTTCTCACATAATGTATTATGCTTAATCACTCTCCTTAATGTTATTTATGCTTCCTATTTTGCTTGGTACTGTTTTATATATATGCTTGGTGAGGCAGAATGGGTTGCACGAAGGGTGATTTCGTGTTTGTGAGGAAGAGTGATTTATGCACGAAGGGTGTTTCCGTGCTTCTGACATTGTTGTTGTTATTATTATTTATTTATTATTATTATTATTATTATTATTATTATTATTATTATTATTATTATTATTATTATTATTGCACGAAGGGTGTTTTCGTGCTAGTGAGGATGAGAGGTAAATGCACGAAGGGTATTGCCGTATTATTGATATGATATCTTTTGCTCATCTCTCCTATTATACGGATATATGGATTTGACTATATGGTTTTCATGGATATTATTTTGTCCACTTGGATTTGAGTTGTTAAGAAAGGCTTGGTTGTGATATCTGGGAAACATGGTTGTTATTTCTTTTAGTTAATCGTTTTACTATTCTCATATTTATTCTTGTTATCTATCTTGTTATTTTCTGTTGCTTATTAACTGCATCGGTTTATAAATAGGTGCCTTATCTTAGTCTCATCACTGATGTTAGGCTCGACACTTATGTAGAACATGAGGTCGGTTTTACTCATATTATACTTCTGCGCTTCTTATGCAGATTCAGGCATTTGTACTAGATAAGTCTCGAAAGGTACTTAGCTTGG
This sequence comes from Nicotiana tomentosiformis, assembly GCF_000390325.3. Classification (NCBI taxonomy): domain Eukaryota; kingdom Viridiplantae; phylum Streptophyta; class Magnoliopsida; order Solanales; family Solanaceae; genus Nicotiana; species Nicotiana tomentosiformis. The sequence continues at coordinate 48,744,725 of NC_090814.1, read as the reverse complement.
ATATTTGGTAGACTCGAGGTAGTGATGCTTATCTGTTCGTAAGCTCTGGAGTCACCTTCATTATCTCTACTACTTTTTATTTGTATTTGACAGTGTTGTATTCATTTTAGACTTTGTACTTAGTATTCCTTAGAGCTCATGCACTCTGTGACACCAGTCTTAGGGAGTTATACAAATGTTTCTATTAGTTTTAGACTTATTATGTAATTTTCGAGCTTTTACTCTTTAGTTATGATATTATGCTATCAAATGCTTAGTTTTGTTTATGTTACTACTGTTAAGTATTTGCTTGCCTAGCAAGTAGGGTTAGACGCCATCATGACCCTTTAGTTGGGATTCTTGAGCAGTTGGTATCAGAACCAGGTTACATAGGTCACACGAGTCATAGACATGTCTAGTAGAGTCTTATGGATCGGTATGAAGACGTCTATACTTATCTTTGAGAGACTACGGGACAATTAGGAAACTTCACTTTCTTTCTTTCTATATTTTGTTCTATCCTAAAGTTTGAACCTTTACTCTCTATTCTCTCACAGATGGTAAAGACACGTTCTTTAACCGCTGTGGAGCAGGAGCTAGAGCCCCAGGTTGTAGCAACTACCAGGGGAAAAGGACGGGGCAAAGGTAGGGAGCGTAGGATATAGCATGTGAAACAACATCTGCAGCTATTCATGCTCGTACTAGAGCGGCATCAATTGAGCCACAAATAACTCCGAATGATGAGCAAATCTAGTTCAGGATAAGCCGGTAAGGCCAGCCCAGGTTCTAGAGGGGTTTATTACTATCTTAGTGCTTCAGGACGCCTTAGTCCATATGATTGGTTTTATGGAGAGCATGGCCCAGGAAAGCATAGTTCCTATGGCATTAGCCACTTCTCAAATTTGGGGGAGGAGCTCAGACCCTCGTCTTACACTCTAGAGCAGATGGTGGAGGAGTATTAGACTTTGAGGGCAGTACCAGCTAGCGTGGTCCAGTATTTTGTTGCTGCATGGATTGAGGTTAGGCCCGCTATGTCTGCTGATGAGTTAAAGAGGATGGATAAGTTTCAGAAATTGTACCCTCCTCATTTTAGTGGTATGCCTACAGAGGATGCTCATGAGTTTTTAGACCGATATAATGAGTTCTTGCACAATTTGGGACTAGTTGAGTCCAACAAAATGGACTTTACTGTATCTCACAAGCAGGGTTCGGCCAAGAGTTGGTGGTAGACCTATGAGCAGGGCAGACCAGCAGGGTCACCTCCTCTTACTTAGGCCTGGTTTTCACAGTTTTTCTTGGAGAAATTTATTCTACTCACTTAGAGGGATGACCTACGTAGTCAGATTAAGCGTCTATAGCAGGGTAGTATGACAGTCACAGGTATAAGATGAGGTTTGTTGATTTGTCTCGTCACGTAGCTATTCCAATCCCTATTGGGAGGCAGAAAGTGCAAAAGTTCATCGAGGGGGTTACCTATGGTATCAGAATTTAGATGGCTAGAGAAGATAAGTCTAAGACTTCATTCACTCAGGTAGTGGAGATTGCTGGGATGATTGAGCGCATTCGTGGCCAGGGAAGAGAGGCGATGAGTGACAAGAGGCGTCCTCATTTTGGCGGTTTCAATGGTGCCTCTTCTGGAGGCAGTGGTTAGATCTGTAAAGGTTATGCTATCAATCCAGTTCAGTCAGCACTCAAGGTTTCTCATGGTACTTCAGGCAGACATGGTACCCATGATTCTCGCCGGGGGCAGTCATCATACAATGCATCTCCAATTTAGGTTCTACTAGTACACCTCCCCGATATAGAATTTCTATAGTGGTCATTTAGGTCATTAGGGACAACTTTAGGTCCATCATCCATGTTAGTAGAGGGATTTCTATGAGTGTGGGGATTTGAGGCACGTTGTGAGGCATTGTCCCAGGTTGTAGATTAGTATTCCACAGTGAGGTACTTGTGCTACTATTCCAGCACCAGTCGCTACACCACCCGCCCATCTAGCAAGTTAGTTAGAAGTGGTGGTTATCCAGGTAGAGGTTATCCTAGAGGAGGAGGAAATGCTGGTGGGGCTCAGCCCCGTTGTTATGCATTTATGGGTAGGCCTGAGGCAGAGTTATCTGATGCAGTTATCATATGTGTTATCTTCGTTTGTACTAGATATGTTCCAGTGTTGTTTAATTCGTTTTCTACTTATTCATATATGTCTTCATATTTTGCATCACACTTGAGTGTGCCTCATGATTCTCTGTATATGCCTTAGAGCACATGCACCTTGTGACACCAGTCTTGGGGATTTATATAGACATTTCTATTAGTTTTAGACTTATTATGTAATTTTGGAGCTTTTGCTCTTTAGTTATGATATTATGCTGTCAAATGCTTAATTTTGTTTCTGTTACTACTGTTAAATATTGTCTTGCCTATCAAGTAGGGTTAGACGCCATCATGACCCTTTAGTTGGGATTCTTGAGCAGTTGGTATCAGAACCAGGTTACATAGGTCACACGAGTCATAGACATGTCTAGTAGAGTCTTATGGATCGGTATGAAGACGTCTATACTTATCTTTGAGAGACTACGGGACAATTAGGAAACTTCACTTTCTTTCTTTCTATATTTTGTTCTATCCTAAAGTTTGAACCTTTACTCTCTATTCTCTCACAGATGGTAAAGACACGTTCTTCAACCGCTGTGGAGCAGGAGCTAGAGCCCCAGGTTGTAGCAACTACCAGGGGAAAAGGACGGGGCAGAGGTAGAGAGCGTAGGATATAACATGTGAAACAACATCTGCAGCTATTCATGCTCGTACTAGAGCGACATCAATTGAGCCACAAATAACTCCGAATGATGAGCAAATCTAGTTCAGGATAAGCCGGTAAGGCCAGCCCAGGTTCTAGAGGGGTTTATTACTATCTTAGTGCTTCAGGACGCCTTAGTCCATATGATTGGTTTTATGGAGAGCATGGCCCAGAAAAGCATAGTTCCTATGGCATTAGCCACTTCTCAGATTTGGGGGAGGAGCTCAGACCCTCGTCTTACACTCTAGAGCAGATAGTGGAGGAGTATTAGACTTCGAGGGTAGTACCAGCTAGCGTGGTCCAGTCTTTTGTTGCTGCATGGATTGAGGTTAGGCCTGCTATGTCTGCTGATGAGTTAAAGAGGATGGATAAGTTTCAGCAATTGTACCCTCCTCATTTTAGTGGTATGCCTACAGAGGATGCTCATGAGTTTTTAGACCGATATAATGAGTTCTTACACAATTTGGGACTAGTTGAGTCCAACAAAATGGACTTTACTGTATCTCACAAGCAGGGTTCGGCCAAGAGTTGGTGGTAGACCTATGAGCAGGGCAGACCAGCAGGGTCACCTCCTCTTACTTAGGCCTGGTTTTCACAGTTTTTCTTGGAGAAATTTATTCTACTCACTTAGAGGGATGACCTACGTAGTCAGATTAAGCATCTATAGCGGGGTAGTATGACAGTCACAGGTATGAGACGAGGTTTGTTGATTTGTCTCGTCACGTAGCTATTCTGATCCCTATTGGGAGGGAGAAAGTGCAAAAGTTCATCGAGGGGGTTACCTATGGTATCAGAATTTAGATGGCTAGAGAAGATAAGTCTAAGACTTCATTCACTCAGGTAGTGGAGATTGCTGGGATGATTGAGCGCATTCGTGGCCAGGGAAGAGAGGCGATGAGTGACAAGAGGCGTCCTCATTTTGGCGGTTTCAATGGTGCCTCTTCTGGAGGTAGTGGTTAGATCTGTAGAGGTTATGCTATCAATCTAGTTCAGTCAGCACTCAAGGTTTCTCATGGTACTTCAGGCAGACATGGTACCCATGGTTCTCGCCTGGGGCAGTCATCATACAATGCATCTCCAATTTAGGTTCTACTAGTACACCTCCCCAATATAGAATTTCTATAGTGGTCATTTAGTTCATTAGGGACAAATTTAGGTCCATCATCCATGTTAGTAGAGGGATTTCTACGAGTGTGGGGATTTGAGGCACGTTGTGAGGCATTGTCCCAGGTTGCAGATTAGTATGCCACTGTGAGGTACTCGTGCTACTATTCCAGCACCAGTCGCTACACCACCCGCCCATCTAGCAAGCCAGTTATAGGTGGGGGTCATCTAGCTAGAGGTGGAGGTTATCCAGGTAGAGGTCTAGAGGAGGAGGACGTGTTGGTGGGGCTCAACCCCGTTGTTATGCATTTATGGGTAGGACTGAGGCAGAGTCGTCTGATGCCGTTATCATATGTATTATCTTCGTTTGTAGTAGATATGTTCCAGTGTTGTTTGATCCGTTTTCTACTTATTCATATGTGTCTTCATATTTTGCATCACACTTAAGCATGCCTCGTGATTCTCTTGATATTCCTGTTTCTATGTCTACACGAGTTGGGGATTTTATAGTAGTTGATCGTGTTTACCAATCTTATGTTGTTACTATTAATGTCTTTAATACCATGGTTGATCTCTTATTTTTTAAAATGGTGCATTTTGAAGTTATTCTTGGTATGGATTGGTTATCTCCGTGTCATGCTATCTTGGATTGTCACGCCAAGACCGTGACTTTAGCTATGCCAGGGTTACCTAGACTAGAGTGGAGAGGGAACCTTGGCCATTCTACGGGTATAGAGATTTTATTTTTGATGGCTCAATGCATGGCTGAGAATGGGTGTTTAGCGTATTTGGATTATGTTCGGGTTTCTAGTGCAGAGGTTCCTTCTATAGACTCAAGACTGGTTGTGAGAGAGTTTTCGGAGGTGTTTCCACGGATTTACCGCGCATGCCACCCGATAGAGATATTAATTTATACATTGACTTGGTTTCGGGAACTTAACCCATATCTATTCCATTATACCGTATGACTCTAGCTGAGTTGAAGGAGTTGAAAGAGCAGTTGTAGGATTTACTTGATAAGGGATTTATTAGATCGAGTGTTTCCCCTTGGAGTGCGCCAGTGTTAGTTGTAAAAAAGAAGGATGGTTCCATGAGGATGTGCATTGGTTATTGGTATTTGAGCAATCTTACTATCAAGTACAAATATCCTCTGCCTCACATTAATGATTTTTTTGATCAACTTCAAGGTCCAAGTATTTTTCAAGATTTATTTGAGATCCGGCTATCATAAGGTGAAGATTAGTGCTTTAGATATCCCTAAGACAGCTTTTAGGACCAGTTATGGTCATTATAAGTTCTTGGTGATATCATTTATACTTATCCTAGCTCTATTAATAACTTAACAAATTGGCTTATGTTATTGTTATTGGGTATTGACTTGCCTAGCAAGCAGGTTAAGCTCCATCACGACTTTTGATGAGATTTTGGGTCGTGACGGGGGAACATCAAATAGGGGAACAGAATTCAATTACACAAACCAACCTGGTGGTCATTACAACATGCATAGGTAGCATGCCCTATAGTTATTTTTGTTCTTTCTTCGCATTATTTGTGTTCTTTTGTACTTTTTTCCCGTTACTTTGATTTTGAACTCTATACGTTTTAGCCGAGTGCCAACTTTATCAAAATCCCAAGATAAAATCCAACATAAAGGCCCAATAACAATTTTTTCCTACTTTTTATTCAATGAGGCCCATAATAAAAGAAAAATACTTCCATCAGCTCTTTTAGGTTTCAGCCTACTGCTTAAATAAAATGAAGCCTAAAGAATCAAGTAAAAAAGATATGTAAATGCTATTTTATCTATCTTAAACAGTTCAGTAATCATAAAATAGTAAAAGCATATACGGGGAGTCTTATTTAAGGGAATAAGGTTCTAGAAAGTAAAACGACCGGTCGGGTCGTTGCAGTATTAGTCATATGTATAGTGTATTTATAATTGTATAATATTTAACTACGTAATTATTTGTATTATAATCAGAGTTTGCTATAAATTGCATTAAAATGTTATTATTGAATCATTTGTTTAACTTTTGTTTTTCTTTTCTCTGAAAATACTAATATTTATTCGTATATTTCTTTTGTATGTCAAACAATGGGAAGCAAATATGGATATCTCACAAAACAAACTTGGATCAAAGTTCAATTGTAAAAATATTTATTTAGTTGATTCATGTATGACACATACAATATTTAAAGGGAAGAAATATTTCTCTCATTTAAGTATATATAAGGCAGATGTTACTACTATTTTCGGTAGTAGTAATCTAATTGAAGGCTCTGGAAGAGCTACTATAACTCTGCCTAGGGGAACAACACTTATCATAGATAATGCAATGTTCTCCTCCAAGTCCAAGAGAAACTTGTTGAGTTTTAAATATATCCGCCGAAATGGATATCATATTGAAACAATAGATGAGAATAATCTTAAATATCTTATCGTTACCAAAAATATCTCTGGCCGGAAGAGGGTTATTGAGAAGTTCCCATCTTTATCTTGTGGCATGTATTGGACAAGAATTAGTGTAAATGAGGCATATTCTATCGTAAACCAAAAGGTTACTGATTCCAATACTATTGTACTTTGGCATGATCGATTGGGACATCCTGGATCAATTATAATGAGACGAATTATAAAAAACTCAAATGGGCATCCATTAAAGAATTTAAAGATTCTTTTAAATAATGAATTTTCTTGCACTTTTTGTTATCAAGGCAAGTTAATTATTAGACCATTACCAACAAAGGTTGGGATTGAGTCCCCTGCATTTTTTAAACGTATACAAGGGGACATTTGTGGACCTATTCACCCACCTAGTGGGTCGTATAGATATTTTATGGTCTTAATATATGCATCTTCTAGATGGTCTCATGTGTGCCTATTATCATCTCGCAACCTCGCGTTTGCAAAATTAATGACATAAATAATCCGATTACGGGCTGATGTTGGGCATATTTTGATATATGTTGATGTTACTTTACCCATGTTTTAACCACTTTTTGATGTTATTTGAGCTTTAAAATACCCAACATGGTTTAATTATTGGTTTTATGACTAATTGAGTTGTGTGTGATGATTTAGGGTATTTGGAGTGCAAAAATATGAAGAAAATGTGCTCTAGGTAGAGGACGAGGTGGATGCGATGCATCCACCCTAGCATGCAAAGCTGGGAAGTGGAGGACGAGGTGGATGCGATGCATCCACCCCAACATCAATCCCTGAAGCTGATTTGGATTAGGAATAAGAGAACTTTAGCCCACGACTTTTGTACACAATATATAAGCTAAAAACGCCTCTTTTAGGGCATCTAACATATTGGGAGGAGGAGAAAAGCCACGAAAAAGCTGGGGAACCACTGAATTCATCTTGAGTTCTTATTTTTCCTTCTTTTATTGATTCTTATGCACTCTTGTGAATTTTTTGATGATTGCATGAACATGAGTGGCTAAGAACCCTATTGTTCTAGGGTCATGGGTATATATGAATATTGATGTTCGAAGTTTAATTTGATGAAGTTGATTTTATCAGATTGGGCTGTTTATTTAATTCTATTTTTAATTAATTTGCTGAGTAGATAACAGTAAATTACTATCTACGAATCTAGAGTTGAATTCGAAAGTAGAAAGTCTAGATTGCATATAGAATTAAATAGAGCAAGTTCGTAAACTCGGGCATCGGAGAACGGATTTGCAATTAGGATAGAAATATACCTAATTGTCTTGTTCGGTTGAAATACAGGAAGTGTAAATACATTCTTGTTAATATTAATTTCATATACATATAGGCATTAAGTTAACTTGAATAGGCGAGTAAGAACTCGATAGATTCTTATGAGTAATATCAACCCTGTCAATCAATAATCCAGATAAATCAATTAGTTATTTTAAGCTAAGAATGCAACATGATTGTTAGATAACCCGTGACCCTGGAATATTATCTCCCATTTATTGTTATTTAAAACTATTTAAGTGTTGTGTTGAACTCTAGTATTTCAATAATTGATAGTTTTTAGTAAATTAGACAAATATCTATTTTATGAGAAATCGCTGGAATCGATAAGCTATTTGAGTTTAAATTAGTCAAAAGTTAATCATAAGTCTTCATGGGAATGATACTTTATTCACTACTCTATTACTTGACGACCACGTATACTTGCGTGAGTGTGTTTGGTCGCAATAAGTTTTTGGCGCCGTTGGCACAGTTTTCCGATAATCGAATTAAGTTTATTCGACTTGATAATGCTGGTGAGTTTTCATCCCAAGCATTTAATGATTATTGCTTATCAATTGGGATAAAAGTGTAATATCTTGTAGCTCATGTTCACACTCAAAATGGCCTTGCAGAGTTTTTAATTAAACATCTGCAATTGATAGCAAGACCGTTACTCATAAAAATGAGGTATCCCACTTTTGTTTGGGGTCATGCCATTTTGCATGCAACAATGCTAGTTCGGCTCAAACCGACAAATTATCATAAATGTTCCCCGTTATAATTAGTTTTGGGTCATGAACTTAATATATCCCATTTAAGAATTTTTAGATGCGTAGTATATGTGCCTGTAGCACCGTCATATCGCACCAAAATGGGTCCCTAAAGAAAGTTAGGAATATATATTGGGTTTGAATTGCCCTCCATTGTTTGCTACCTCAAAACATTAACGAAAAATTTGTTCATTGCTCGATTTGCAGACTGTCGATTCAATGAGACACTTTTCCCAAAATTAGGGGGAGAAAGTGGTAAAACCAAATGGGAAAGTTTGTAGAAAAATCCATCATTGTCTCATCTTGATCCACATGCCTCTATTTATGAAAAAAGGCGCAAAAGATTATTCATTTGCAGAGAATAGCAAATCAAATGCCAGACACATTTACGGATCTAAAAAGGATAACAAAATCACATATCCCTACAGAGAATGTTTCAATCCGTATTGATGTACCTGTTGGACAATCTTCTAGTATCATAGCTAATGAGTCAAAAGCACGCCTAAAGCGTGGCAGACCATTGGGTTCTAAGGATCAAAATTCTAGAAAAAGAAAAATAAATGCTCAAGATGACGCTGCAAAAGAGCCTCATAAAGAAATCCACGATTTAACCAATCCTGAGATTCATGAGGAAATCAATGAGCCTGAGACTCAAGAAAATAAGAAAATATCAATAAACCCAATCGATATTAAGCGAATTTGAATCGATTGGATATAGTGGGGGATTATATCTTTGCATATAATGTTGTATCTAGAATTATGCAAGATAGTGAGGATCTTGAACCTTAATCTGTTGGAGAATGTCGACAAAGACGTGATTGGAGAAAATGGCATGAAACAATCCAATCAGAGTTGAATTCACTTGCAAAACGTGAAGTTTTTGGGCCTGTAGTCCAAAATCCTAATGGTGTTAAGCCTGTTGGCTATAAATGGGTCTTTGTACACAAGAGGAATGAGAAAAATGAGGTACAAAGATATAAGGCTCGCCTCGTTGCCCAAGGATTTTCACAAAGGCCTGGTGTCGATTATGAAAAGACATATTCACCTATTATGGATGCAATAAAATTTCGTTATCTCATTAGTTTTGCTGTCCATGAAAATCTTAACATGCATTAAATGGATGTGGTAACAACCTACCTTTATGTCTCACTTGATAATGAGATATACATAAAAATTTCCGAGGGATTTAAAATGCCTGACGCACATAATTCAAAATCCCAGGAAATGTTTTCAATCAAATTGCAAAGATCTTTGTATGGTCTAAAATAATCAAGAATAATATGGTATAACTGCCTTAGTGAGTATTTATTAAAGGAAGGTTATATAAATTATATCATTTGTCCATATGTTTTTATAAAGAAAACAACATCGGAATTTGTTGTACTTCCCTTATATGTTGATGACATAAATCTTATTGGAACTCCTATAGAACTCCAAAAGGAAATTGGTTATTTAAAAAAGGAATTCGAGATGAAAGATCTTAGAAAGACAAAATTAAGTCTCGGTTTGCAAATTGAACATTTGGCAAACGTGATTTTTGTTCATCAATCTTCCTACACAGAAAAGATATTGAAATGATTTTACATGAATGGAGCACATCCATTAAGTACTCCGATGGTTGTTCGATCACTTGATGTGAATAAGGATCTGTTCCGACCTCAAGAAAATAATGAAGAGCTACTTGGTCTTGAAGTACCATATCTTAGTACAATTGATGCACTAATGTATCTTGCTAATACTACAAGGTCTAACATAACTTTTTCAGTTAATGTTTTAGCAAGATACAGCTCTACTTCTATAATGAGACATTGGAATGGAATCAAACACATATTGCTGTATCTAAAAGGGACTATCGATATGAGCTTATTTTATGGCAATAATTGCAGTCCCGATCTTGTTGGTTATGTCGATGCTGAGTATTTATCTTACCCACACAAGGCTCGATCTCAAACAGGCTATGTGTTTACATGTGGAGGCACTACCATATCTTGGCGATCGATTAAGCAATCAATCGTGGCTACTTCATCTAATCATGCTGAGATAATTACTATTCATGAAGCAAGTCGATAATGTGTGTGGTTGAGGTCTATAATACATCTTATTCGAGACAAATGTGGTTTGAAGTGTAATAAACTACCCACAATTTTGTATGAAGACAATGCAGCATGCGTAGCCCAATTGAAGGGAGGATTCATAAAAGGAGATATGACAAAGCACATTTCACCAAAGTTATTTTTCACACATGATCTTCAAAAGAATGGTGATATCAATGTGCAACAAATTCGTTCAAGTGATAATATGGATGATTTGTTCACCAAATCTCTACCGACATTTGCCTTCAAGAAATTAGTGTACAAGATTGGGATGTGAAATCTCAAGGATGTGAATTGATGCTCTCATCAGGGGGAGTTAATACGTGTTGTACTCTTTTTTCCTTACAAGGTTGTGTCCCACTGGATTTTTCTTGCAAGGTTTTTATCGAGGCAACCAAAAGGTATATTTCAAAACATGTGTACTCTTTTTCCTTCTCTAGAATTTTTTTCCCACTGGTTTTATTTTAGTTAAGGTTTTAACGAGGCACATTATCTGTTGAATAGACATTCAAGGGGGAGTATTATAAATAGAATTATATTTAAGGTGAATGTCTATATTTTAGAGAGATTTTAGGAATTATTACTTAGTGGCTAAGTCACTCTTTACCCATAAATATAGCGGTTCTATTCCATTGTAACTCATCCCAAAATTAATAAGAATTGTAATGACTCGACCTGTCATTTTGCTTTCTATATCCCCGTTCCCCTAATTAAGGCTCCCCATATGTGCTTTTACTGTTTATGACTTGCAGAGATGGTTAGTTTGGGTTGAAATCAGAACATTTAGTTCCATAATAGTGGCATAAAATGGTTAAGTTTGACTTGAGTCAACATCTTGAGTAAACAACCTCGGAACCGGTATTTGACGGTCCCAATAGGTTTATATGAGGATTTTGGACTTGGGTGTATGTCCGGATCGGGTTTTTGATGACCCAGGAGCATTTCAGTACTTAATATTGAAAGTTGGCGCATTGAAGGTTTTCAAGTTTTTTAAAATTTTGTTTGAAGTAGGATTTGATGTTATCAAGGTCCGATTAGGATTCTGAGCTGGGGAATAGCTCTGTATGGTAATTTAAGACTTGCACGTAAAATTTGGCATCATTTCGTGTTAATTTGATAGGAATCAGACGTGCGGAAGTGTTTCTAGAAGTTTTTGAGTTTCATAATTTGATTCATGCGTTTTGGCATCCGATTCGTATTTTGAGATGTTATTTTGATATTTCGAGCGCGCGAGCGGGTCCGTGTTATGTTTTTGGATGTGTGAGTGTGATTAGATGGGGTCCCTGGTGTCACTATCCAAATTGATGGGCCGTGACGGGCACCCGGTGCCTTACTCAACCGAATACCAACATAATGTATCTTTTCGTATTATACTATCATAGATAACTATGCCGGAGAGGCTGCCGTGAGATAAGTAGAATACAACATAAAATACCAACTTATACATAAGACATACATGCTTATAAGACCAAAATAACCACTTGTACACTGAACATAGGCCGACAAGGCCATACAATCTTTTGCGTACATGACATCTGTCTACAAACCTCTAAGAATACATAATTGTCATAAATATTGGTACAGAGCCCCGCCATACCAAACAATACAAGTCTAAATCATACTAACCAAACAAGCAACTCCGGAGCAAACGGAGCGCACCAACACCTTTCGCTGAGCTGATAGCCTACTTGGAGGACTCTTGACCTGTCTATCGGGACCTGCGGGCATGAAACGCAACGTCCTCATGCAAAAAAGGCGTCAGTACAAATAATATACTGAGTATGTAAGGAATAAAAATTAGTAAATAATAGACATGAGAGAGACATGGAGTAAAAGGCTCGACATGTAAGTCTGAATAACTCTGTGAATCATTAATATTTACAATGTCATGCATATGCATATAAATGTCATACCATGCTTAGGTTTATGCATTCATAACATCATCAAGCCTCTAAGGGCATCCCATCATATCATCTCGGCCACTATGGGCAAAATCATCAACGTATACCAGCTGATCAGGTGGTGGTACGTATATAATGCCCTAACCTTTTCCCATATCCCATATACATATAATATACGCGTATATAATGCCATCTGGTCATGGGTCAATGTACATGTATAAATGCATGAAATGCATAAGAAATACGTTAATAAGATCTTTCGGAATGTCATAAGACCATTATGACTTTGATTAATATCATGAAGTAAACTTTGTCAACTTACGTATTTTCTGAGACCCATGAACAAATGATGTAACAATAAGACACATGGGAATTCAAGAACATAGGTACCTCTAATACTTCTATGAATAGTCATTTATGGAAGTTGTGCATTTGCTCGTTTCGTTCGTGTCGTATAGATCATGCCAAAAGTAAAGAAGGGATAGCCTTAACATACCTGAGCCGATTCTCCTGACAATCCATCAAACATACGTCAATTGCGAAAAATCACGTAACGGCAGATTGAAGCAGGGAAAAATCCATATGATATTCTTGAGAAAGATTGCACCGTACTCCCTTAGAATCGCAAATCTCACGCTTTATCATATCATGAAGTTTCAAGCAAATTGCTTGAACTCCATCCGTAAGCTTAACATCACCAAGCAAATATCACGGAGTCTCTTAAGCTTAGCATCACCAAATGTAGCATCACCAAACAATATCCGTTAAGCTTAGCATCAGCAAACGTAGCATCACCAAACAAATATCTCATTAAGCTTAGCATCTTTCAAAGTTAGGAGCTCCACCCGTTACCTTGTTGAAGATTTCATATAAATTACTTGTTGAATCTCTTAATCCATCTCTCTTTAATGAATTAGAAAGATTGAATTTTTATCTTATTGAGTGGGCCCCACTTGAATGACTCAAACTTGCCTAAAGGCCTCTAATTAGGCCACCTTACCACATAATTCAAGAGTCATTATATAGGCATAGTGGGCTGCCACGTTGGGCTTCAAGAATTTTATCCAAAATGTCTTAATTAATTACCAATTTTCTTAATTAACTTGGTAATTTCCCACTAATCTAACAATTAATCAATTACCCACATAATTAAGAATTATCTCAAATTACTTAAAATACTATTCACTTTTATTACACCTTACTATCATGGTCATGTGGTACCTTGTAGGGTACTAGTCCATAAATACGGGGTATTATAGCTTGCACCGTATTTTATCCCAAATTGCCAAATTTTGACGAAACTCATTTTCTTCGATTCGCTTACTCACTTGGTTTGAAATAGCATAAGTGCTTATAATCTCAAAATAATCTTATTCCCGAGCTTACGTTGCCATCTAGGCACTCTTCTTGGAACATTCATCCTCGAATGTTGACTGATGCACTTATCATTATCATAACCTATAGTCCATGCGAATACTTTAGTACTCTTCTTGCCATCTAGGCAACTGCTCTGTGAATAAATCCAAAGGCTCGGACATTCCCCCCTTTTGGCCTCTTTCTCATACCATGACTTGTGGTCAAAATGTTTTCAATCTCGTAACTATTGTTACCTTCTATCATGCAGCTTGTATGACTCTAACCTTGTATGTGCGCCTATGCGACTTTTCTCTCCTCTTTCCTCCAGCTTTTTACCAATCTCTAGACCTCACTTTGTGAACATATACAAAAGTATGACAAGTTGTTCCTCTGGGTGTCATTAGTCTTACTACATCTAAGTAGGCCATACTATACCATAACTCTTCAATTTATCGCTACTGAGGTCTGCTACCAAACTCCAGGTTATTTTCGTTGCTTATCCCATATGTATAAATCTAAGTCCTTTAATGCTTCCTCATTACTGTTCATCTTAAGAATGTCGACCTAATCGCATCTCATACTTTGTGACTTTTGTCCATTTATTGTTGATTCACCTCAATATTGATCTACAATCCACCACTGATAACTTGAAACCTCTTACGTAATCACTAGGGCTCACGTTGCATCGAGGAACATTTGAAGTGATTAGACTGTTCCACCTAGGGGCGATACTATACATTCATAACCATATTTCATAGCATCCCAATGTGATTTTCCTCACGTGGGTGTTTTAATCCCGTACAATTTATGAATTCATTACTCAATCGAAGGCCCAAACGTCATCCTTTATTTATCACAATTACACCCTCATTCTACTATCAGGGCAGCATTCCATCTCTTCTAAATGCTACTAGTCTTTGACTCCTTTGAGTTCAATCAGGCTATACTGAGCTTTATATAACTTTGAGAAACCATCAGCTCTCTCATTTTCGTGGGCTTAATCCCTAGGACTTATCCATTCTTGTTACCTTCTCATTTGCCCTTTCTTATCCTTACCCCTGTCTTCCTAAAACCTTGTCGCTCTACTATAATTTAGTTTGCGATTTACACATATCCATTTATACTACTCGCAACCTTCCTTCAACTTGCTTGCACCATAGATTTTCTCGTGTTATTCTTGAACATCAAGCGAGACATCACATCGTCTCTAACTTTTCTTTACTCTTTTAGCTAGACCTATCGATACATAGAAGCCATAGGCCAGAAAATATTCCACTGACGATGCCGTTATCATTCTTGGATACTGAGTCTCAGCGCTTCTGGCCTTCTATCTGAAGTATGGACTATTCATAACCTTCTGCATTTGAGTATCTCGTACATTGTTCACCTTTACCTTACTTACCTTAAAATCTCACCTCATATCTTCTATATCTTTTATGACCTTCCTTCCACATAGGTATAATTCACATCCACAACTTGAAGCTCTATCATAATACTTGCACCTCTGGTGCATACATAATCTGGTGGGAGCTTCATACTGACTTCTTATGAGGCTGGTACTTTTCTAACTAGCTTTATCGTAGAGCCATTATAGAATATGGTTGTTGTACTATCTTTCTTGTACCTCTGATATTAAGAGTGATTCTGCAATGTTCTCAATCATGATGTCTAAAATTTTCTGGGTCCAATAATCAGACTCCTGATTTGCTTCACTGATGTAACTCTTTAGTTTCCTCTTCCTTCTGATCAGCCTTTATGTAGGCTTAAGCTATCTTACGATCTGCGGCTCATGGTATTATTTATTACTTTAGACTTTCATAGATGCTATGTAATATCCGTGATACCATCATCTAACAATTCAATCCCTTGTTTATGACCTGGACTCAATTCTTTCTTTTAACTTATACCAGATTCTTCTACGGTCGTATGATTGTCAACATATATGTTGCATGGATAATCCTCCGAAATCGTAAGTGCATTCATAACGTAACTCACTCTGGATCACTGATCGAATAATCCTTTCGTCCCTTCTCAACTTTCTTTAACCGTATGCAATTACTTTTCCTGGTCTTTCTGCCCCTTGTTGCGTCCATACTTTGCTTATCTTAGTCCTCATGCATGTTGGAATTTTGTGCAATTCATATGGTCTCGAATATTACTTTTGTTTTCATTTCCCACTCATTAGCCACGCTAGGTGCCACTTTCTTATGGAGTGCATACAATGTTGTTGTGAGACTGTTGTTACAAGACCATTTCCTCTTTAGGTCACTGTGCTTAGGTTGAAGCCTTCTTCCTTATTTCCTCAACTAGTCTTTCGTTGTAGTACTTAGGGAGACCTTCTAGCTCTTGTACAGTTACAAGCTAATCACATCGTATACTTGACGGAATGTTTGATGTTCTTCCCCGCCTATAGTTATCCATAGTTATTTATTTCCATGCCCTTGTGCTTGTAGGGTTTCTTCCGAACTAATATTTTGACTGTCTTCCCAGTGGCATTCTCTTTTATTTACATTTAACTACCCCAACTCCTATCTGAATATATCTCAAGGATCACGATGTCATATCTGCGAGACTGAATTCCCCATGTTGGGGTTCACTATGTTCGTCTTACACAATCTGTTGATTTGTCTTTATCCTCTTGTCTAGCCATAATTAGGCTCTTCCTGAATCAACTACTAACTACTCGTTGGCCCATTCTCATATCAATATTCCACATAATCTTTCTTGGGTTATTTCTTTTGTCTTAACTTATGTCTCGCACCGGCTCCTTATTTATCAATAACATCTCGGGCAGGAACCCTTACTTCCCCTCCTTGATGTCGTGTTTGCATAATGTTCTGAAATCGTAGCATATCGGTAGGATTTGGATAAGTGCAATCTCATTCCTTTCTCATTTTTATCGCATTCTTCCTTTACCATTCCATAATTACTAGAACCACTTAATTCTAACTTAATGCCACATCACTCCATATTCCCCCCTTTAGGAGAGTACTAAGATTTAGTGCTACAACGATCTTCCTATAGATGTTATCTCTTCATCCTTGGCGTCTTTTCACATCATCGATGACCCTTACTCGCCTTGCAATAATCCTTTTGTACCAAGGATAACAAAATTCCTTACTCACGAGGCTGACACCTAGTATAACTGGCACATACAACCCCTTAAGCTTAACTTTGCTCACATTGCTTGCTTTAGGGAAGCGTCTTCCTGAATGACCTTTCTCTGAATTTCTCATGAATATTCTTTTATTGTCCATTCTATTATCGTCGGGACGCAATCTGAAATTCTCATGATGTCGACCGTTATCAAATCACTCAGTCCCTAATTCATGTTTAGTTTATCTTGTTCACCAACCCATACTGATTTCTATTATTCTGGGGTCTAACTTTTCCTTCCGGTAGTCGCGTTGGAGTCACGAACTTATTTCTCAAAATGAGGATATGACTTTACGTCCTATACTCTTTTGTTGTCTCATGGCCTGTCACCTCTCTTCTTTTCCTTCACTTGACTATAGACTCTATAATACTGTCATCCTTTTGATTACCATTGTTATCCATGTATCGCAACTTACTCATAATGCTTCATTAACTCTCTTCTTATTTCCCGCTAACATTTATGTCTATCACTTTATTCTGAAAACTCGAACAAGATATTCTTTTGCTTTTAGCTCCCCTTGCTCCATCTACTGGCTATTCAGGTTGCCTAACATTCTTTCTCTACTAGGGACGGGAGCTATACCAAGATAATATTTATCCCTTCCAGGCTTCCAGTGCCTATCTTTGTAGTACCCATATCTAGCTGTATTATTTTAGAGTGCACCATCTGGGTGTCTCACAAGGAGATCAATTAGCACATTTTGCAATATCCTTCTGAAATGTCAACTAACACAAACAATCCATCCACCATTTTGGGTCACTCTAACCCCAGCCAGATCCTGATATCCGTCCTTGCTTATACTATTTCTGTTAGCCCCCATAGGGCATCAATGAGATGGGTTTGGCCAATTGTACATACCTCTGGTATTGTTGAAGATAACTCAAAAGGCTTATATTCCTCTGCGATAATCTTTATTAGCTGGGTAGCTCGTACCATTTTTCATCTTGCTTCTTTTACTTGCTGAAACTTGTATCTACCTTCCGATTCTCTTATTCCTTTTTACCGTAAGAGTGGATAGACATTCTTGCCTTAGGGATCCTTATCAAGAAGTTTACACATCTTAGTACATACATGATCTGCTGAATACCTCATATTTATCCATCATAAGCATGATGGAATAATTAAGTTCCTCTTACTCAACTCTTCCATAGCCACATTCAATCTCTTACCAACCATCTTTCTAGATGTAGGCATCGTCATATTCTGAATAAGATAGAGTTTAGGAAATTGAGTTCTTACAACTGAGCTCTACCACTGTAACGACCCGGCCGATCGCTCTGAGAGTTATAGCCCTGTTTTACTGAGAGCTCGAGTAGCTTGAGAGGTTTATGACTAAGTGAGGCCGAGGGCCTGATTTGTGAGGATATTTTAGGATGGGGCTGCACGCCACAGCATGTTTGATATAGGCCGAGGGCCTGATTTGATTTATGCCCTGATTTGGCTTGATATAGCACTTGGGCTGAAGGATCTCCTCCAGAGTCTGTATACACCACTAGTGAGCGCAGGTACCTACTGAGTGCGAGTGCCGAGTGCTGGGTCCTGAGTGACTGGGAGGCATGAGTGATTGTGAGGTATTCCTGAGGGGCTGTATACGAGTGATTGTGAGGTTTGCCCGAGGGGCTGTATATGAGTGATGTTTTGCCCGAGGGGCTGTTTATGATTTCATCATTTTTGCTTACCTTGCATTGAGCCTTTGTTTGAAAACTGTTGAAAAATATCTTTAAATGATTTTTCTGGAACTGGGTTTAAACGAGATGTTTTGATTCAAACCCTGATTTTAAAAGCATGTGGTATTTTACTGAGATTTTATAATATGAACTTTATATGCTTATTGCTCGTCACTACTGCTCAGTCTTTATTTATTGTTGTTACTTACTGAATTGGCGTACTCACGTTACTCCCTGCACCTTGTGTGCAGATCCAGGTGTAGCCGGACACGGTAGTGGTTGTTGACTATTCCGGTTACAGATTTTCTCGGGGATAACAAGGTAACTGCCTGGCGATCGCAACCCTGCTCTTCTCCCTCTTATCTTCCTTTAGTTGTATTTAGCTATTTTCCAGACTATGTTAGTCTCGATATTGTCAGATAAATTGTAGTAGATGCTCATGACTAGTGACACCCCAATGTCGGGCTTTTCTTTCCACACTTTTATTTTGATTTGAACTCCTTTACGAAGGTTTTTATGTTAGATAGCCTTGAAATTATCTTTGAAATGAAAATATCGGTTTGTTTTGGAAATGAGTCGGCTTGCCTAGTTCCACGATAGGCGCCATCACGATAGGGTTAGTTTGGGTCGTGACAAGTTGGTATCAGAGCCTAGGTTACATAGGTCTCACGAGTCATGAGCGGGTTTAGTAGAGTCTTACGGATCGGTACTAAGACGTTTGTACTTATCTTCGAGAGGCTGCAGAACCTTTAGGAAACTCCATATTTTTGAATTCTTGTCATGCGAATTTGTTGATTCTAGTAACTAAACATCTGTTGTTTCATTCTCTCACATATGGTTAGGACTCGTGCTACCGGTCAGGAGGGCTAGCCACCAGTACCACCAGCCATGGCTGCGAGAGGCCGAGGCCGTGGTAGGGGCAGAGGTGCAGACGACACCGCAACTGGGGAAGTACCTACAGATCCACCAGTTGTCCCAGATCGGGACCAGATTTCAGTTGTTGATGCACCCGCTCAGGCACCACCTGTGCCTATTGTGATTTCAGGCCTTCAAGAGGCCCTAGCTCAGATTATGATAGCGTGTACCGGCCTTGCACATACGGTCTCTATCTCGAAGGTCGCGGGCACTTCTCAGGCCGGGGGAGGCACAGGCACTCAGACTCCCGTCGCTCGTACACCCGAGCAGGTTGTTCAGGGACTCCAGACACCTGGGGCACCACCAGCCCAGCCGATTGCAGCTGCATAGGATTATGTGGTTCCTACTATGCCTGAGGATGATCATCGTAGATTGGAGAGGTTTGGGAGACTCCAACCACCACCTTTTAGTGGCACAGAGAGAGAGAATGCTCAAGACTTCTTGGACAGGTGTCAGAGGATACTCCGTACAACTGGTATTCTAGAGACTTGTGGGGTCTCATTCACTATTTTTCAGTTTTCCGGGGCTGTGCTCAGATGGTGGAAGACTTACGAGAGGCGTAGGCCTGTTGGCGCAGCACCCCTTACTTGGCAGCAGTTCTCCGTGGTCTTTTTGGAAAAGTTCATACCTCGGTACCGTAGAGAGGAGCTGCGCAGACAGTTTGAGCAGCTTCGCCAGGGTGATACGTTTGTGAGACAGTATGATATGCGATTCCTAGAGTTGGCCCGACATGCTATATGGTTGGTTCCCATGGACAGGGAGAGGATCATGAGGTTTATTGATGGCCTCACTTTTCAGCTACAGATGACCAGAGAGAGGGTGTCTGGTGCTACCTTTGATGAGGTTGTCAACATTGCTTGGCAGATTGAGATGGTTCGCGGTCAGGATAGGGTTGAGAGGGAGGCCAAGAGGCCCCGTGGTCAGGGTGGATTCAGTGGTGCTCCTTTTGGGGGTCAGTTCCAGAACAGTAGAGGTCATCATTTCAGACAGGCTTAGTCAGCTCGACCATTTC
This sequence comes from Nicotiana tomentosiformis, assembly GCF_000390325.3. Classification (NCBI taxonomy): domain Eukaryota; kingdom Viridiplantae; phylum Streptophyta; class Magnoliopsida; order Solanales; family Solanaceae; genus Nicotiana; species Nicotiana tomentosiformis. Next base: position 48,724,265 of record NC_090814.1, on the reverse strand, counting down.
ACCGTGGTGCATCATCTGACCATGGTTCTCACAGTTATCAGCAGGGCCTTTTATCTCTTGGTGCCCTTCCCGTACAAAGTTCTTCACATGCTCCGTCGGGTCAGAGTTCGTCTATGCCAGGTCCTTCTGCTAGTCATCTTGGTGCTTGGGGCTCCCTTCAGTTCCCACCACCAGCACCAGGGAGTTGTTTTGAGTGTGGGGAGTTTGGGCATATATGGAGGCAGTGTCCTCGTCGTCATGGAGGTCTATCTCAGCAGAGGAGTCAGCCTTCGACTTCAGCACCAGTTACTACACCACCCGCCCAGTAAAGCTCGGGGTGAAGGTCAGTCAGCTAAGGGTCACCTTAGAGGGGGAGGCAGATCAGGGAGTGGCCAGGCCCGTTTCTATGCCCTCCCTGCCAGACCAAATGCTATTGCTTCAGATGCTGTGATTACAGGTATTGTTTCAGTTTGTCACAGAGATGCCTCCGTATTATTTGTCCCTGGTTCCACGTATTCATATGTTTCCTCGTATTTCGCCCATTTTCTGGATATGCACCGTGAGTCTTTAGTTTCATCTGTTCATGTATCTACTCTTGTGGGCGATACTATTGTTGTGGACCGCGTATATCGGTCATGTGTGGTGACCATTAGGGGTCTGGAGACCCAAGTGGACCTTTTGCTGCTCAGTATGGTTGACTTTAATGTGATATTGGGTATGGATTGGTTATCTCCATGTCATGTTGTTCTAGATTGTCACGCAAAGACCGTGACATTGGCGATGCCGGGATTTTCGAGGGTTGAGTGGAGCGGTTATGTAGATTATATAACAAGTATGGTGATTTCATATTTGAAGGCTCAGCGTATGGTTGAGAAGGGTTGTCTGTCTTATTTGGCTTTTGTGAGGGATGTTAGTATAGAGACTCCTACCATTGATTCTGTTCCGGTGGTACGTGATTTTCCGGATGTGTTTCCTGCAGACCTGTCGGGCATGCCTCCTGACAGGGATATTGACTTTGGTATTGATTTGGTGTCAGGCACTCAGTCCATTTCTGTTCCACCGTATCGTATGACACCGGCGGAGTTGAAGGAATTGAAAGAACAACTTTAGGAACTCTTTAATAAGGGGTTTATTCGGCCTAGTGTGTCACCTTGGGGTGCACTAGTTCTATTTGTGAAGAAGAAGGATGGTTCCATGAGAATGTGTATTGACTACAGGCAGTTGAACAAGGTCATAGTCAAAAACAAGTATCCCTTGCCTCGTATTGATGATTTATTTGACCAGCTTCAGGGAGCGAGGGCGTTCTCTAAGATTAATTTGAGGTCTAGGTATCACCAGCTGAAGATTCGGGATTCGGATATTCTTAAGACAGCTTTCAGGACCCATTATGGCCATTATGAGTTCTTGGTGATGTCTTTTGGGCTGACTAATGCCCCAGAAGCGTTCATGCATTTGATGAACAGTGTGTTCCAGCCATATTTGGACTTCTTCGTCATTATGTTCATTGATGACATCCTCGTATCCAGGAGAAGCATGCTCAGCATTTGAGGATTGTATTACAGAGATTGAGGGAGGAGAAGCTTCATGCAAAGTTCTCCAAGTGTGAGTTTTGACTTAGTTCAGTAGCATTCTTGGGACACGTGGTGTCCAGTGAGGGTATTCAGGTGGATCCGAAGAAGATAGAGGCGGTGCAGAGTTGGCCTAGACCATCCTTAGCCACTGAGATTAGGAGCTTTCTTGGTTTGGCGGGTTATTACCGTCGCTTTGTGGAGGGATTCTCTTCTATTGCTTCATCCTTGACCAAATTGACCCAGAAGGGTGCTCCATTCAGGTGGTCAGATGAGTGTGAGGAGAGCTTTTAGAAGCTCAAGAATGCTTTGACCACAACTCCAGTGTTAGTTCTGCCATCAGCTTCAGGTTCTTATAGGCATTGGTTGTGTTTTTATGCAAGAGGGTAGGGTGATTGCCTATGCCTCGTGTCAGTTGAAGACCCATGAGAAGAATTATCCGGTGCATGATCTTGAGTTAGCAGCCATTGTTCACACCTTAAATATTTGGTGCCATTATTTGTATGGGGTTTATTGTGAGATTTATACTGATCATCGGAGTCTGCAACATCTGTTTAAGCAGAAGGATCTTAATTTGCGTCAACGGAGATGGTTAGAGCTTCTTAAAGACTATGATATCACTATTCTGTACCATCCAGGGAAGGCCAATGTGGTGGCCAATGCTTTGAGTCGTCAGGCAGAGAGTTTGAGGAGTTTAGCATATCTCCCAGCAGCAGAGAGACCTTTGGAATTGGATGTTCAGGCCTTAGCGGGCAAGCTTGTGAGATTGGACATTTCGGAGCCTAGTCGGGTATTGTCTTGCGTGGTCTTCAGGTCTTCTCTTTATGACCGTATCAGGGAGCGTCAGTATGATGACCCCCACTTACTCATTCTTCAGGACAGGCTTCAGATAGGTGATGCTAGGGATGTGACTATTGGTGATGACGGCATGTTGAGGATGCAGGACCGGATATGTGTGCCTAATGTAGATGGGCTTCGGGAGTTGATTCTTGAGGAGGCCCATAGCTCGCAGTATTCCATCCATCCAGGTGCCGCGAAGATGCACCAGGATTTGAGACAGCACTATTGGTGGAGGCAGATGAAGAAGGATATAGTTAGGTTTGTGGCACGGTGTCTAAACTATTAGCAGGTTAAGTATGAACATCAGAGACTGGGTGGCTTGCTTCAGATGTTAGAGATCCCAGAGTGAAAGTGGGAGCGGATCACCATGGACTTTGTAGTTGGGCTCCCACGGACTTCGAAGAAGTTTGATGTTATTTGGGTTATTGTGGATCGGCTGACCAAGTCCGCGCACTTCATTCCAGTTGGCACTACTTACTCTTCAGAGCGGTTGGCTGAGATTTACATCCGAGAGATTGTTCGCCTGCATGGTGTCCCAGTTTCTATCATTTCAGATAGAGGTATTCAGTTTACATCATAGTTTTGGAGGGCCGTGCAGCGAGAGTTAGGTAATCAGGTTGAGTTGAGAATAATTTTTCACCCTCAGATAGACGGGCAGTCCGAGCGTACTATTCAGATATTAGAGGACATGTTGCATGCTTATGTCATTGACTTTGGGGGTTCATGGGACTAGTTTCTTCCACTCGCGGAGTTTGCCTATAACAACAGTTATCAGTCGAGTATTCAGATGGCTCCGTACGAGGCTTTATATGGGAGGAGGTGTAGATCTCCAGTTGGATGGTTTGATCCGGGTGAGGCTAGGCTCTTGGGTACAGACTTGGTCCAGGATGCATTAGATAAAGTGAAATTGATTCAGGAGCGGCTTCGCACGGCGCAGTCTAGGCAGAAGAGCTATGCGGACAGGAAGGTCTGTGATGTATCTTTCATGGTTGGGGAGAAGGTTTTGCTAAAGGTATCACCCATGAAGGGTGTTATGAGGTTTGGGAAGAGGGGCAAGTTGGTTCATTGGGCCTTTTGAGGTACTTCAGTAGATATGAGAAGTGGCTTACAAGCTTGCCTTGCCACCCATCTTGTCGAGTGTGCACCCAGTGTTTCATGTTTCCATGCTCCAGAAGTATATTAGAAATCCGTCCCATGTTTTGGATTTTAGTACGGTTCAGTTGGAGGGTGATATGACTTATGATGCGGAGCCGGTGGCTATTTTGGATCGGCAGGTCCGAAAGTTGAGGTCAAAGGACATAGTTTCAGTGAAGGTGCAGTGGAGAGGCCAGCCTGTGGAGGAGGCCACATAGGAGATCGAGCGGGAGATGCGAAGCAGATATCCACACCTATTTGAGACTCCAGGTATGTTTCTAGACTTGTTCGAGGACGAACGTTTGTTTAAGAGGGGGAGGATATAACGACCCGGCCGATCATTCCGAGAGTTATAGCCCAGTTTCCCCTATTTTTGCTTCTTTATGTGTTGTTCAGCCGCGTTGTGTAGTATCAGGTTGGTAAGTTTGGGTCCGGAGTAATTTTAGAGTGGAATGAGACACTTAATCTCTTATTTAGAAGGTTAAGTTGGAAAAGTCAACCGGATGTTGACTTATAAGTAAACGATTTTGGATTGGGATTTTTTATGGTTCGGATAGCTCCGTTAGGTGATTTTGGACTTAGGAGCGTGTCCAGAATGTAATTTGGAGGTCCGTGGTAGAATTAGGCTTGAATTGGCGAAATTGGAAATTTGGTGATTTCCAGTCAGCAGTGGAAAATTTGACATCAAAGTCAGAATGGAATTTCGGGAGTTGGATTAGATTCATAGTGTTATTTGTGACGTGTGTCAAAAATTTGAAGTTATTTGGACGAGGTTTGATAGGCTTCGATATCGGTTGTGGAAGTTTGAGGTTTCAAGTCCATTATTCTTGAATTGGTGTGCGATTCATATTTTTGTTATTGTTTTATGTGATTCGAGAGCTCGATTGAGTTTGTATGGTATTTTAGGACTTGATGGTACCTTTGGTTGAGGTTCCGGAGGCCTCGGGTGTGTTTCGGGATGAGTTTTGAGCGAGTTCGGGCATTTCCGGAACTCAGGTGTGGTTCTGGTGCTTTGAATTTCGCGGACCTCAGCAGAATTTCGCGGACCGCATAATTCTGCCGCGGCCGTACTCCAGGGAAATGTTCTACAGATCCGCTGGTCCGACTTCGGAAGCCTATATCTTTTGATATATAAGAAATTTTGAGATGATTTAAAAATGAAGGTTATAGCCCTTCGTGTCTAGTTTCTTGAACGGTAAAGAAGTCATCGTTTAGACATCTATAGAGAAAGTTATGGCTAAAATAATAAAGCCTGGCAGTGCAGCCACCAAAAAAATGCGGCCGCACCAATTTTTCGTGACCGCAGGACCTGGGAGGCGCGGCCGCGCTTGGAATTTCGCGGACCGCATAGTGGGAGTTCAGAGGGTGCACTATATAAATGGGGTTTAGGGCATTATTTCACATTTTGGACCAAGGGAGCTTGGTTTGTGGCCATTTATCGTGGGTTTTTCAAGAAATTCATCGGGGTAAGTGATTCTAACTCGAATTTGGTTAATTTACATGAATATATCAATGATTTCATCATCTGATTAGTACTTTGAGGTGCAAATTTGGGAAAAATTATAGAAACTTCATAAAATGATTTTTTGGGATTTGAATGTCGATTCGAAGTCGAATTTGAGTGCAACTAGTATGGTTGGACTCGTGAGTGAATGGGTATTTGTAATTTGTGACGTTTATCCGATTCTGAGTCGTGGGCCCAGGGGGCAGGTTTGAGCCAATTTCGGGTTTTGGGTCTAAATTGGTAGTTTTTCTTATGGAATCCATTCCATTAGCGTATATTGATGGTATTGTACTGATTGTGAATAGATTCAGAGCATTTGGAGGCCGAGTCGAGAGGAAAGAACATCGCGAGGTAGAGATTTGACCGATTTGAGGTAAGTAACGATTGTAAATCTAGTCCCGAGGGTATGAAACCCCAGATTTCGTATCATTTTACTATTTTGAGGTGACGCACATGCTAGGTAACGGGCGTGTGGGCGTGCACTATTGGGGATTGTGAATTGCGTCCCGTAGCAACTGTAAAGTTGCATATTTTGTTGAAACTATATGATACTTATGTGTTTTAGAAAGAGTTTTTGTAAATTTGGCTGAATGCCATGTTTGGGCCTTGTGCCAGTGCTATTTGGACCCTTAGGGGCCTTTTCTTACTATCCCCTTACTGTTTTCGATTGAAAATTTATACTCAGTCATGGTTATACCTGTTTACTGCATAACTCAGTTTTTATTACTCTATTTTGATGCATATAAATGTTGTTTTGGGATGAATACCCTGTTTTACTGAAAGCTCGAGTGGCTTGAGAGATTTATGACTGAGTGAGGCCGAGGGCCTGGTTTGTGAGGATATTTATGGGATCAGGCTGCACGCCGAAGCATGTTTGATATAGGCTGAGGGCCTGATTTGATTTATGCCATGATTTGGCTTGATATAGCGCTTGGGCTGAAGGAGCCCCTCCGGAGTCTGTACATACCCCCAGTGAGCGCAGGTACCTACTGAGTGCGAGTGCCGAGTGTCGGGTCCTGAGTGACTGGGAGGCATGAGTGATTGTGAGGTATGCCCGAGGGGCTGTATACGAGTGACTGCGAGGTTTGCCCGAGGGGATGTATATGAGTGATGTTTTGCCCGAGGGTCTGTTTATGATTTCATCATTTTTTCTTACCTTGCATTCAGCCTTTGTTTGAAAACAGTTAAAAAATATCTTTAAATGATTTTTCTAGAACTGGGTTTAAACGAGATATTTTAATTTAAACCCTGATTTTAAAAACATGTGGTATTTTACTGAGATTTCATGATATGAACTTTATATGCTTATTGCTCGTCACTACTGCTCATTCTTTATTTATTGTTGTTATTTACTGAGTTGGCGTACTCACGTTACTCAATGCACCTTGTGTGCAGATCCAGGTGTAGCTGGGTACGGTAGCGGTTGTTGACTATTCCAGTTACAGATTTTCTCGGGGATAGCAAGGTAGCTGCCTGGCGATCGTAGCCCTCCTCTTCTCCCTCTTATCTTCCTTTAGTTGTATATAGCTATTTTCCAGACTATGTTAGTCTCGATATTGTCAGATAAATTGTAGTAGATGCTCATGACTAGTGACAACTTGATGCCGGGCTTTTCTTTCCGCACTTTTGTTTTGATTTGAACTCCTTTACGAAGGTTTTTATGTTACATAGCCTTGAAATTATCTTTGAAATGAAAATATCGATTCGTTTTGGAAATGAGTCGGCTTGCCTAGTTCCACGATAGGAGCCATCACGACAGGGTTAGTTTGGGTCGTGACAACCACACGATCTAGAGTAAGAAGAAAGAGTGATAGTACTAAATTCCCTGTAGCCTCCTGCTTATAAGTGTAGTGCACAACACACCCATAAACAAGACTCTACTAGACACGGCTTGTAGACTCCCTAGGATAGAACTGCTCTGATACCACTTTTGTCACGACCTAAACCGATGGGCCGCGACGGGCAGTCAATGCCTTACTCAACTGAGTACCAACATAACGTATCTTTTCGTATCATACTATCATAGATAATTGGGCCGAGAGGCTGCCGTGAGATAAGTAGAATACAACATGAAATACCAACTTATACATAAGACATACGAGCCTATAAGACCAAAATAACCACTCGTACACTGAACATAGGCCGACAAGGCCATATAATCTTTTACGTACATAACATCTGTCTACAAGCTTCTAAGAATACATAATTGTCATAAAGGTTGGGACAGAGCCCCGCCATACCAAACAATACACGTCTAAATCATACTGACAAAACAAGCAACTCCGGAGCAAATGGAATGCACCAACACCTTCCGCTGAGCTAATAGCCTACTTGGAGGATTCTCGACCTGTCTATCGGGACCTACATGCATGAAACGCAGCATCCTGAGGCAAAAGGAACATCAGTACAAATAATGTACCGAGTATGTAAGGAATAAAAATCAGTAAATAATAGACATGAGAGAGACATGGAGTAAACGACTCGACATGTAAGTTCGAATAACTTTGTGAATCATTAATATTTACAATGTCATGCATATGCATATAAATGTCATACCATGCTTAGGTATATGTGTTCATAAGATCATCAAGCCTCTGAGGGCATCCCATCATATCATCTCGGCCACTGTGGGCAAAATCATCAAAGATAGGGAAATATCCGTATGATATTCTTGAGAAAGATTGCACCGTACTCCCTTAGAATCGCAAATCTCATGCTTTATCATATCATGAAGTTTCAAGCAAATTGCTTGAACTCCATCCATAAGCTTAACATCACCAAACAAATATCACGGAGTCTCTTAAACTTAGCATCACCAAACGTAGCATCACCAAACAATATCCGTTAAGCTTAGCATCACCAAACGTAGAATCACCAAACAAATATCTCATTAAGCTTAGCATCATACTTTAATTGAGATTAGAAGATCTCTCAAAGTTAGGAGCTCCACCCGTTACCTTATTGAAGATTTCATATAAACTCTTTGTTGAATCTCTTAATCCATCTCCCTTTAATGAATTAGGAAGATTGAATGTTTATCTTATTGAGTAGGCCCCACTTGAATGACTCAAACTTGCCTAAAGGCCTCTAAATAGGCCACCTTACCACATAATTCAAGAGTCATTATATAGGCATAGTGGGCTGCCACGTTGGGCTTTAAGAATTTTATCCAAAATGTCTTAATTAATTATCAATTTTCTTAATTAACTTGGTAATTCCCCACTAATCCAACAATTAACCAATTACCCACATAATTAATAATTATCTCAAATTACTTAAAATACTACTCACTTTTAACAAACCTTATACACCTTACTATCATGGTCATGTGGTACCTTGTAGGGTATTAGTCCATAAATACGGGGTATTATAGCTTGGACCATATTTTATCCCAAATTGCCAAACTTTGATGAAACTCATTTTCTTTGATTCGCTTACTCACTTGTTTTGAAATAGAATAAATTCTTATAATCTCAAAATAATCTCATTCCCGAGCTTACGTCGATTAACTTACGACTAAACTTTAACGTATGAAAATGCGGGATGTAACATCACATTTTCGAGCTTATATCAATTTACTTATTGCGTACTTTCACGTACGAAAACATGGGGTGTAACATCATTTCCCCCTTTGGAACATTCATCCTCGAATGTTGACTGATGCACTTCTCATTATCATAACCTTTAGTCCATGCGAATACTTTAGTACTCTTCTTTCCATCTAGGCAATTGTTCTGTAAATAAATCCAAAGGCCCGAACATCCCCCCCCCTTTCTCATACCATGACTTGTGGTCGAAATTCTTTCAATCTCGTAACTATTGTTACCTTTTATCATGTAGCTTGAACGACTCTGACCTTGTATGTGCGCCTATGCGACTTTTCTCTCCTCTTTCCTCCAGCTTTTAGCCAATCTCTAGGCCTCACTTTGTGAACATATACAAAAGTATGACAAGTTGTTCCTCTGGGCGTCATTAATCTTACTACATCTAAGTAGGCCATACTATACCACAATGCTTACTTCGATTTATCGTTACTGAGGTCTGCTGCCAAACTCCATGTTACGTTCGTTGCTTATCCCATACGTATAAATCTAAGTCCTTTAACTTCCTCATTACTGTTCATCTTAAGAATGACGACCTAATCTAATCTCATACTTTGTGACTTTTGCCCATTCATTGTTGATTCACCTCAATATTGATCTACAATCTACCACTGATAATTTGAAACCTCTTACGTAATTACTAGGGCTCACGTTGCATCGAGGAATATTTGAAGTGATTAGACTGATCCACCTAGGGGCGATACTATACATTCATAACCATATTTCATAGCATCCCAATGTGATTTTCCTCACGTGGGTATTTTAATCCCGTACAATTTATGAAATCATTACTCAATCGAAGGCCCAAACGTCATCCTTTATTTATCACAATTACACCCCCATTCTACTATCAGGGCAGCATTCCATCTCTTCTAAATGCTACTAGTCTTTGACTCCTTTGAGTTCAATCAGGCTATACTGAGCTTTATATAACTTTGAGAAACCATCAACTCTCTCATTTTCGTGGGCTTAATCCCTAGGACTTATCCATTCTTGTTACCTTCTCATTCGCCCTTTCTTATCCTTACCCCTGTCTTCCTAAAACCTTGTCGCTCTACTATAATTTAGTTTGCGATTTACACATATCCATTTATACTACTCGCAACCTTCCTTCAACTTGCTTGCACCATAGATTTTCTCGTGTTATTCTTGAACATCAAGCGAGACATCACATCATCTCTAACTCTTCTTTACTCATTTAGCTAGACCTATCGATACATAGAAGCCATAGGCCAGAAAATATTCCACTGCCGATGTCGTTATCATTCTTGGATACTGAGTCTCAGTGCTTCTGGCCTTCTATCTGAAGTATGGACTATTCATAACCTTCTGCATTTGAGTATCTCGTACATTGTTCACCTTTACCTTACTTACCTTAAAATCTCACCTCACTTCTTCTATATCTTTTATGACCTTACTTCTACATAGGTATAATTCACATCCACAACTTGAAGCTCTATCATAATACTTGCACCTCTGGTGCATACATAATCCGGTGGGAGCTTCATACTGACTTCTTATGAGGCTGGTACTTTTCTAACTAGCTTTATCGTAGAGCCATTATAGAATATGGTTGTTGTACTATCTCTCTTGTACCTCTGATATTAAGAGTGATTCTGCAATGTTCTCAATCATGATGTCTAAAATTTTCTGGGTCCAATAATCAGACTCCTGATTTGCTTCACTGATGTAACTCTTTAGTTTCCTCTTCCTTCTGATCAGCCTTTATGTAGGCTTAAGCTATCTTACGATCTGCGGCTCATGGTATTATTTATTACTTTAGACTTTCATAGACACTATGTAATATCCGTGATACCATCATCTAACAATTTAATCCCTTGTCTATGACCTGGACTCAATTCTTTCTTTTAACTTATACCAGAGTCTTCTACGGTCGTATGATTGTCAACATATATGTTGCATGGATAATCCTCCGAAATCTTAAGTGCATTCATAACGTAACTCACTCTGGATCACTGATCGAATAATTCCTTTCGTCCCTTCTCAACTTTCTTTAACCGTATGCAATTACTTTTCCTGGTCTTTCTGCCCCTTGTTGCGTCCATACTTTGCTTATCTTAGTCCTCATGCATGTTGGAATTTTGTGCAATTCATATGGTCTCGAATATTACTTTTGGTTTCATTTCCCGCTCATTAGCCACGCTAGGTGCCACTTTCTTATGGAGTGCATACAATGTTGTTGTGAGACTGTTGTTACAAGACCATTTCCTCTTTAGGTCATTGTGCTTAGGTTGAAGCCTTCTTCCTTATTTCCTCAGCTAGTCTTTCGTTGTAGTACTTAGGGAGACCTTCTAGCTCTTGTACATTTACAAGCTAATCACATCGTATACTTGACGGAATGTTTGATGTTCTTCCCCGCCTATAATTATCCATAGTTATTTATTTCCACGCCCTTGTGCTTGTAGGGTTTCTTCCTAACTAATATTTTGACTGTCTTCCCAGTGGCATTCTCTTTTATTTACATTTAACTACCCCAACTCCTATCTGAATATATCTCAAGGATCACGATGTCATATCTGCGAGACTGAATTTCCCATGTTGGGGTTCACTATGTCCGTCTTACATAATCTGTTGATTTGTCTGTATCCTCTTGTCTAGCCATAATTAGGCTCTTCCTGAATCAACTACTAACTACTCGTTGGCCTATTCTCATATCAATATTCCACGTAATCTTTCTTGGGTTATTTCTTTTGTCTTAACTTATGTCTCGCACCGGCTCCTTATTTATCAATAACATCTCGGGCAGGAACCCTTACTTCCCCTCCTTGACGTGGTGTTTGCATAATGTTCTGAAATCGTAGCACATCGGTAGGATCTGGATAAGTGCAATCTCATTCCTTTCTCATTTTTATCGCATTCTTCCTTTACCATTCCATAATTACTAGAACCACTTAATTCTAACTTAATGCCACATCACTCCATATTCCCCCCTTTAGGAGAGTACTAAGATTTAGTGCTACAACGATCTTCCTATTGATGTTATCTCTTCATCCTTGGCGTCTTTTCACATCATCGATGACCCTTACTCGCCTTGCGGTAATCCTTCTGTACCAAGGATAACAAAATTCCTTACTCACGAGGCTGACACCTAGTATAACTGGCACATACAACCCCTTAAGCTTAACTTTGCTCACATTGCTTGCTTTAGGGAAGCGTCTTCCTGAATGACCTTTCTCTGAATTTCTCATGAATATTCTTTTATTGTCCATTCTATTATCGTCGGGACGCAATCTGAAATTCTCATGATGTCGACCGTTATCAAATCACTCAGTCCCTAATTCATGTTTAGTTTATCTTGTTCACCAGCCCATACTGATTTCTATTATTCTGGGGTCTAACCTTTTCTTACGGTAGTCGCGTTGGAGTCACGAACTTATTTCTCAAAATGAGGATATGACTTTATGGCCTATACACTTTTGTTGTCTCAAGGTCTGTCACCTCTCGTCTTTTCCTTCACTTGACTATAGACTCTGTAATACTGTCGTCTTTTTGATCTACCGTTGTCATCCATGTATCACATCTTACTCATAATGCTTCATTAACCCTATTCTTATTTCCCGCTAAAATTTATGTCTATCACTTTATTCTGAAAACTCGAACAAGACATTCTTTTGTTTTTAGCTCCCCTTGCTCCATCTACTGGCTCTTCGGGTTGCCTAACATTCTTTCTCTACTAGGGACGAGAACCATACTAAGATAATATTTATCCCTTCCAGACTTCCAGTGCCTATCTTTGTAGTACCCATATCTAGCTATATTATTTTAGAGTGTACCATCTGGGTGTCTCACAAGGAGATCTATTAGCACATTTGCAATATCCTTCGGAAATGTCAAATAACGCAAACAATCCATCCACCATTTTGGGTCACTCTAACCTCAGTCGGATCCTGATATCCGTCCTTCTGTTATACTTTTTCTGTTAGCCCCTATAGGGCATCAATGAGATGGGTTTGGCCAATTGTACATACCTCTGGTATTGTTGAAGATAACTCAAAAGGCTTATATTCCTTTGTGATAATCTTCATTAGCTGGGTAGCTCGTACCCTTTTTCATCTTGCTTCTTTTACTTGTTGAAACTTGTATCTATCTTTCTATTCTCTTATTCTTTTTTACCGTAAGAGTTGATAGACATTCTTCCCTTAGGGATCCTTATCAAGAAGTTTATACATCTTAGTACACACATGATCTGCTGAATACCTCATATTTATCCATCATAAGAATGATGCAAAAATTGAGTTCCTCTGACTCAACTCTTCCATAGCAACAGTCAATCTCTTACCAACCATCTTTCTAGATGTAGGCATCGTCGTATTTTGAATAAGATAGAGTTTAGGAAATTGAGTTCTTACAAATGAGCTCTACCACACGATCTAGAGTAAGAAGAAAGAATGACAGTCCTAAATGCCGTGTAGCCTCCTGCTTATAAGTGTGGTGCACAACACACCCATAAACAAGACTCTACTAGACACGACTTGCAGACTCCCTAGGACAGAACTGCTCTGATACCACTTTTGTCACGACCCAAACTGATGGGTCGCGACGGTCACCCGGTGCCTTACTCAACCGAGTACCAACATAATGTATCTTTTCGTATTATACTATCATAGATAACTGGGCCAGAGAGGCTGCCGTGAGATAAGTAGAATACAACATGAAATATCAACTTATACATAAGATATACGGGCCTATAAGACCAAAATAACCACTCGTATACTGAACATAGGCCGACAAGGCCATACAATCTTTTACGTACATGACATCTGTCTACAAGCCTCAAAGAAATACATAATTGTCATAAAGGTCAGGACAGAGCCCCGCCATACCAAACAATACACGTCTAAATCATACTAACCAAACAAGCAACTCCAGAGCAAATGGAGCGCACCAACACCTTTCGCTGAGCTGATAGCCTACTTGGAGGACTCTCGACCTGTCTATCGGGACCTGAGGGCATGAAACGCAGCGTCCCCAGGCAAAAGGTACGTCAGTTCAAATAATGTACCGAGTATGTAAGGAATAAAAATCAGTAAATAATAGACATGAGAGAGACATGGAGTAAATGACTCGACATGTAAGTACGAATAACTCTGTGAATCATTAATATTTACAATGTCATGCATATGCGTATAAATGTCATACCATGCTTAGGTATATGCGTTCATAACATCATCAAGCCTCTAAGGGCATCCCATCATATCATATCGGCCACTGTGGGCAAAACCATCAACGCATACCAGCTGATCAGGTGGTGGTGCGTATATAACGCCATAACCTTTTTCCATATTCCATATACATATAATATATGAGTATATAGCGCCATCTGGTCATGGGTCAATGTACATGTATAAATGCATAAGAAATACGTTAATAAGATCTTTCGGAATGTCATAAGACCATTATGACTTTGATTAATATCATAAAGTAAACTTTGTTAACTTACGTATTTTCTAAAACCCATGAACATATGATGTAATAATAAGACACATGGGGAATTCAAGAATATAGGCACCTCTAATACTTCTATGAATAGAGTCATTTATGGAAGTTGTGCATTTGCTCGTTTGGTTCATGTCGTATAGATCATGCCAAAAGTAAAGAAGGGATAGCGTTAACATACCTGAGCCGATTCTCTTGACAATCCATCTAACATATGTCAATTGCGAAAAATCACGTAGCGGCGGATCGAAGTAGGAAAACATCCACATGATATTCTTGAGAAAGATTGCACTGTACTCCTTTAAAATTGCAAATCTCACGCTTTATCGTATCATGAAGTTTCAAGCAAATTGCTTGAACTCCATCTGTAAGCTTAACATCACCAAACAAATATCACGGAGTCTCTTAAGCTTAGCATCACCAAATGTAGCATCACCAAACAATATCCGTTAAACTTAGCATCACCAAACGTAGCATCACCAAACAAATATCTCATTAAGCTTAGCATCATACTTTAAATGAGATTAGAAGATCTCTTAAAGTTAGAAGGTCCACCGGTTACCTTGTTGAGGATTTCATATAAACTCTTTGTTGAATCTCTTAATCCATCTCCCTTTAATGAATTAGGAAGACTGAATGTTTATCTTATTGAGTGGGCCCACTTGAATGACTCAAACTTGCCTAAAGGCCTCTAATTAGGCCATCTTACCACATAATGCAAGAATCATTATATAGGCATAGTGGGCTGCCACGTTGGGCTTCAAGAATTTTATCATAAATGTCTTAACTAATTACCAATTTTCTTAATTAACTTGGTAATTCTCCACTAATCCAACAATTAACCAATTACCCACATAATTAAGAATTATCTCAAATTACTTAAAATACTACTCACTTTTAATACACCTTATACACCGTACTATCATGGTCACGTGGTACCTTGTAGGGTACTAGTCCATAAATACGGGGTATTATAGCTTGGACCGTATTTTATCCCAAATTGCCAAAATTCGAGGAAACTTATTTTATTCAATTCGCTTACCCTCTCACCGTCATGAATTTACTTATCACTTATTTTGAAATAGCATAAATGCTTATAATCTCAAAATAATCTCATTCCCGAGCTTACGTTGATTAACTTACGACGAAACTTTAACGTATGAAAATGCGGAATGTAACATCTCATTTTCGAGCTTATATCAATTTACTTATTGCGTACTTTTACGTACGAAAATATGGGGTGTAACACCTGGGGGCCCGGATACGAAACGGATTGGAATCGAATTCATAATTAAACTTGGGGGAGCTGTTGGTGCCCCAGTTCTAGTGCGTTCCCACCTGCGAGGTATTGGCCGCAGGTGCGACCTCGCGGAAGCGGCCCATCGACCGCAGAAGAGGCCTAGAGCAAGCTGCCCAGTGGTCGCAGAAGCGGAGGGCTTCCCGCACCGGCGAGCTCGCAGGTGCGAGGAAAATGGTCGAAGGTGCGGGCTAGGCCAATGAGGCATGGGTTCGCAGGAGTCGACGATCTTCCGCATGCGCGTGTGCGCAGATGCGGCCCAATTCCGTAGGAGCAAAAGCACAGGAGCGCATGCTTCTCCGCAGAAGCGGACTTGGCCAAGCTAGACGAGGACCGCACCTGCGATGGATTTTACACAGGTGCAGCGTCGCAGATGCACCCCAGCTTTCGCAGGTGCGAAAACCGCTGGGAGGCAGTGAGGTGAATTTAATTCGGGACTTAGGCTATTTTGGCTCATTTCTTTCATCTCTTGGGCGATATTTGAACTCTTTGAAATGGGGTTTTCAGCTAGTTATTGAAGGTAAGTAATTTTTACCCAATATAAGTAAAATACATAGGTTGTGGGTAGATTTTAACATGTAAAATTATAGAAATTATGGATTTAGTTGAAAAACCTAAATTTTGGATTAAAAAAAAGGGATTTAACCACAAAATTTATTATGGAATTGGGTAAAAATTATATATTTGAGTTCGTGAGGTTATGGGTAGCTATTATCTTCGAAAATTTCTGGAATCTGGGCAAGTGGGCCTGAGGGTGAATTTTAGGAATCTTCCAATTTGGGTTGGGTAATTACTCTAATCGTTAAATCATTAACTTTTGAGTGTATATTGATTAATTTATATAATATTTGGCTAGCTTCGAATTGTTTGGCACCAAGTTGAGGCCTTAGAGTGAATTTGTAGATCGGAAGGTGAGCTTTGAGACGAGGTAAGTCTTCTGCCTAACCTTGTAAGAGGGAATTTACCCCATAGGTATTTTAAATTACTATTTGCTTCTAGTTGTGGGGATTACGCACGCACGAGGTACCGAGAGTCCGTGCGTAGCTACTAATTATGCTTAAGTGCGGGTAGTTTTAGGACCCAAATCATAAAATACTTGTATTGTTTGCACTCTACTTGTTAATTTAAGTGCCTAAATTATATTAAAACTTAGTAGAGGATTCGTAAAGACCGAATTTCACTTACTTTGAGTTTTGGCGGGTTATTTGACCATTAATAGAACTTGTGCTTCCTTGTGTATTAGGCTTGTAATAGCTTTTAAATTGGATATTCATAAAGTATTCTCTCTTCTTGTGGAGCGGACAGAACGCCTCGGCAGTATAATAGATGCATCTATGATTCATGCCGCTCGACCCTCAGCAGTGTACACATTATTCTGCCTCGGGTCGTACGACCTCTGCATAAATCATGCGTGTTAATGCTTGGAGCCCGAATACACTTGATATTATTTTTATGAATTGAGGGGTTATAACTCATTTATTGGCCTGAATTTTATCTGGAGTTAGTATGTGCTAGTTAAAGATATTTGGGATTTGCTATCAGTTAAAGAATCATTTATTCACTGCTTGCTAATGTGTTATTATTATTATTCACATATCTCATGCCTATTTAAAATCCCTGTATTTTATTGTTGGCCCGTAGTAAGTGTTGATGTCGACCCCTCGTCACTACTTCCTCGAGATTAGATTGGATACTTACTGGGTACATGTTGTTTATGTACTCACGCTACACTTCTACATTAATCGTGCAGGATCTGAAGCATGTGCATCTGGCAGTCATCCAGGCGCGCACCCACGTTACCCCGAGGCTTAGTGGTGAGCTGCTCTCTGAGGCCGTTCTGCAGACCTGCAGTTTCTCTTTTGCATTTACTTTCTGTCTATTCTATTTTAGACAATAACTTAGTGTTTTGTATATTCTACTAATTGTTCATACACTTGTGACACTAGGTCTTGGAAAAATACTAGTAGACTTTATGGCTTTTGAGCATTTATTTCACTGTATTTGTTCTTTCATTAGTTTTCGCTTTACTTTATTAAATTTTCCACTTCTCTCTTATTTAATAAATAAAATCAACTATTTTGAAATTATTAAAAAGAATAAATACACGGCTAATTCACCGTTGATTTGCTTAGCGGTGACGTTGAGCGTCATCACGGCCTATAAGAGAAATTGGATCGTGACAAAAATTCTCTCTCTTTTCTCTGTCATATTCTTCTTCTTTTATTGTTTTATTTGAGCATCAAATCAGTTGTAACGTGAGAAAAGCTCACATCTATCATGCTGGTTTTTTTTTCTTATCAATACCTTTATAACTTTAATAATTTAATAATTATTCAATTTTTATGGATTCCTTGATAAATTTCAAGATCGTGAATTCTTCTTCTTTTCTCTTTTTTCCGTTTAGGTCTAATTCATATCCATTAAAATCAACTCTCATCATTTTTAATTTCTTTCTCAAAACAGTGCATTTTCCCATTCCTCTTCTCAGCCATAAAAAATTTCTTCAATCCATTTTTGAATCTTACCCATAATCTTAATTTCTCGTTGCTTTACTTTTTAATACCTTTTCTAGTTGGTCTTTACTTCCTTCCTTTCTTTATTTTTAATACTTATTTTCTTTGTTATATTATAGAAAAGGTATATTAAACTAATTTAATTCTCTGCAACATCCTGCGAACAAGACAAAAATAAAAAAATTGACTATCATTATTATTAGTTTTTGGAATCTTACTCATGAAATAAATAAATAAATAAAATAACCATTGGGGTATAATATACTAGTGGGAGTAGTATGTCAATATGCTTTTGAATTTGGTAAATTTAATTATTTTTTAAGTTTTTTTAGGATTAAAAGAAAAATATAGAACCAGAATAAATTTACTTAGTGAAACTAGTTTATTTATTTTAACTTTACGATTTTTTTCTGAATTTTGTACTAGTAATTTTTTAACATAAAATATTTGAAAAACATGAAAATATATTTTATTATACTGTTTATTAGTAAGCAAAACTTTAGTTTACAAATCAAAAAGATATGTATAACACGAGTCAACAATGAAATAAGAATTTGAACATCATGCCCCAAAATCTTGAAAAATATCTCCTACTCAAATCCTACCCGTTATAATATTGATTTAGCAATACATTACTTTCCTAGGTAGAGCCTCATCATCTAGAATAGGTTCCAAAATGTGTCAATCTCCTAGTTTCTTCTTCATATGACATGTAGATTAAACCTCTTAAAATAGCTTTGCAGTTGCATTTGCGGTCCTTGTTTGTTGTGGAAACAATCTCAAGTTCTCGCCATCCATAAGGTATAAAATATAGTATATCATGATTACAATTGAACTATATTATATTTTATTTGATTATATTAAATGGTATTTACAATAAATCATGGTATATTGTATATTGTTTCATGAGGTATACTATATAAATACCATGATACAACAAGTATACTCTGTTTATACTAAATGGCAATCTCAATATTCTTGGTATACTGCATATTGGTATATCATGATTAATGTTAAATCATAGTATACTTTTTTTGAGTATGTCAAATGGTATACATAATATTCTTGGTGCCCTACACACTGAATGACATGATTAGTGTTTAATCATACAGTACTTTATTTGAGTATGTTAAATGATATACCCAATATTCTGGTATACCATAATTACTGTTGAATGATGATATTCCCAATAATTCTTCGTATACTACAAATTGGTATACCATGATATTATTGGCATGTTATAGACTATCCATAATATTCTTGGTATACTACACAATAGTATACCATGATTAGTGTTGAATGATAGTATTCTCAATATTCTTGGTATAAAAAGGGCACTCTGGTGCACTAAACTCCCACTATGTGTGGGGTCCGGGGAAGGGCCGAACTACAAGAGTCTATCGTACGCAGCCTTACCCTGCATTTTTACAAGAGATTGTTGCCATGATTATTGTTTAATAATGATATTCTCAATTTTCTTGGTTTACTACACATTAGTATACCATGACTAGTGTTGAATCATGGTATGCTTTGTTTGAGTATGTTAAATGGTATACTCGATATTCTTGGTATATTACACATTAGTATACCATATTAGTGGTATGTTAAATTGTATCCACAATATTCTTGGTATACTACAAACTGGTATATCATAACTGTTGAATGATGATATTCTCAATATTCTTGGTATACTACATATTGGTATATCATAATTACTGTTGAATGATGGTATTCTTAATATTCTTGGTATACTACTCATTGATACACCATGATTAATATAGCATACCAAATTTTAGGATTATAGATTTAATTAAAAAGAGCAAAAAAGGTAATAAGAGTGATAAATTTTTTATTTTAACAAAATCTAAAATTTCTTTAAAAACTACAAAAAAATATCTACAAATATTAAATAAAAAATTAAAAGCATAAAAAAGAGTAGTATGGTAACTCACAGTAATCATAATCGATTAGTAATTGTGTAGAAGGTATCCCAATAAAAATAAAAGTGAAAGAAAGTGATAATAGTTTTTGGCGGAATAATTTACTGAAAAATAAAAGAAAAAATTAAGATGAAAAATAATAATAATAAAGAAAAAAAATGACAAAATATTTTTAACGGAGAGGTTTTGGTGAAAATAATAAAATTAATAAAAATAAAAAATACATCGAAAATAATTAAGATAAAAAAATAAAGTAAAAAAGAATGAGGTGGTTGCTACTAGAAAGAATAAAAAATAAAAAGAGAAAATAACTAAAAATAAATAAATAAATAAATAAATAAATAAATAAATAAATAAATAAGAGTACATAATTTTATTAGAAAGAAAAAAACGAAGTGAAAAAAATAACAACAAAATACGAAAAAATTAAAAAATAAAAAGAACAAAAAAAGGTGGAAAAAACAAAGAAACAAAAGGAGAAGGACCTTTGGTGAAGCTTAGGCATATAAAGGAGGGGGCAGTGTGATCTTAAAAACTTCAAAAGGGACATGTGTTGTCATTTTAAAAAAGGAGAGCATTTTGGTCATTAAATCTTTAAAAGAGGCTCTAAGTAACCGTTCTCTTTATTTATTGATTCAACGCATTTTGATCCCTCTAAACTCAGTCTATTTTACCATTTAAAACACACACACATTAAATTTGTAAATTTACCATTTTTAAAAAGTCAAAAAAACAAAAACTAAATATAATATTTGTCTGCATAGCTCATCTTTTCAAAACAATCTTTTCTCTCAAAAGTATATTCTTTTTAAGTTGACTATAGAGAAGTTGATGACACCTCTTGCTGATATAAAGTCGGTGCTTTTTGCTTCTCTTTTTTCCCATCCTTTTTAGGTCAGCATCGCGTCCAATGTGGAAAATTCGAATTATACACACATTTCTTTTATACGCCTCGGAGTATTCTTCGCCTGCTTTCCAGTTTCCACAACCCAAACTGAAGATTTTTGACTCATTATTTTTCTGTTTTTTTGAGAAACGAAATACGCGTTGGAAGAACACAGCTACCAATTCTGGCTTATCCCTTTTCTTGTCATTATTTAGCATGGACCTTGTATAAGAAAAATGCAATTGCTCAAAACAGAGGCTTTGATATTGTACTTAACTGTCCCTATAAATTTATTTTTCGGTATATATAGTATAGTAAAAATGAAATTGAAGTTCAGAAACTTGCATTTTCATATATTATATTAAAAAAATAACTGTGAGTTTTAAACCAGTAATCTTTTTCCTCCATATTCGCTAATAATCTAATATATATATATATATATATATATATATATATATATATATATATATATATATATATATATATATATATATATATATAAGTCGGTTTTCTTTCTAACGGGAAATATTTTTATTTTAAAGTTTTGTGAAAAAAGTATAGTTTAAAATATAGTTTTGACAAGCTTTGATATTTTTTAATTAGCTGAGGCCGCAATGACATGTCATTTTTCGGTGCCGGAGATTTGGTTTCTACTGAGTTGTATTTTTTTAAAAGAAATTAACACATATTTTAGTGATTTTAATGATACAAAAAGTAATTTTATAATTTTATTGATACAAGGGGTAAAGTTCAGTCACTTAATGGTAAGAAAATAATTTCATATTTTTTTTAGTAATTCACAAATATTATTAATCATCAAAGAAGCAAATTATAGAACAAATAGGCCTACACAACTGTCACGACCCAAAATTCCCATCTTCGGGACCGTGATGGCGCCTAACATTTCACTTGCTAGGCAAGCCAACGTTAGAATAATATTAGCCACTTTTAAATAATTTTTTAAATTAATTAATAATAAAAAAATAAATGTGGAAGTAAAGTCTGAAATACAGTGAATAATCCATAATAATAGCGATGTATGAATATCATCCCAGAATTTGGTATCACAAGTGCACGAACTACTAGAATAATATAAATAAAGGTCTGAATGAAAATAAAGTTGTCTGAAAGAAATACACAGCTATAATAAAGTGGAAGGGGACTCCAGAACTGTGAACGCCATGCAGCTATATCTCAAGTCTCATGCAAATAGCTGAATCCGAGCAAATCTACTATACGCCGCTGGGACCAACTCAGGTATCTACACAAGAAATGCAGAGTGTAGTATGAGTACAACCGGCCCCATGTACCCAGTAAGTGCCGAGCCTAACCTCGACGAAGTAGTGACGAAGCTAAGGCATGTCACTTACATTAACTTGTATGCAATAACAATAACAACAACAATAATAGAAATAAAACAGGTATCTCTTTTCAATAGTTGAAGCCAACTCGACAGTCATAACCAATTATTATTTCAATCAGTTTCCGTTGCGGCGTGCAACCCGATCCCAATATATCTTTTCAATCAATTCTGTTGCGGCGTGTAACCCGCTCCTCCAATATATTCATTTCAATCAATTCTGTTGCGTCGTGCAACCCAATCCCACAATATATTCATATTCAATTCTATTGTGGCGTGCAACCCGATACCAATATATCTTTTCAATCAATTCTGTTGCGGCGTGCAACCCGCTCCTCCAATATATTCATTTCAATCAATTCTGTTGCGGCGTGCAACCCGCTCCTCCAGTATATTCACTTTCATTTCCGTTGCGACGTGCAACCCGCTCCTCCAATATATTCACTTTCATTTCCGTTGCGACGTGCAACTCGCTCCTCCAATATATTCATTTACCAATTCTTATAAAAGAAATTACTCCAATAAATACAATAATTAATATAAAATTATAAGACAACAAGCATACAATAATTATGATTCATTAGAAATAAGTGATGACAAGTAATAATTAATTGTGGAAATTAAGGATGTAATAGGCATTTTAATAATTAGTATGCTAAACGCCAAGTGGCAATTAAGTCACATAAATCAAATAAGCATGTAACAATTATAGCATGGATTCAAGGAATGATATTGAGCAAAGAACACGAGAGAAACAATTAATATAATAATTAATTCATTATTTAAAACAATTTATGATTTTTCAAGTAATTATGCAAACAATTAATTTGACGACGTATAGACACCCGTCACCTCGCTTATACGTCGTTCACATGCATTTCACATAATAAATAATTTAAAGGTTCTATTCCCTCAAGTCAAGGTTAACCACGACACTTACCTCGCTTTGCAAACAAATTTCAAGATTCCAATATACCTTTGCCGCGCGAATTCGTATCCGAAAGCTTCAAATCTAATCACAAATAATTCAACATACTCAACATGAATCGTAGGAACTAATTCTATATGAAATTATAAATTTTCCGAATTAAAATCCGAAATTTATTTTAAAAATTAACAGTGGGGCCCACGTCTCGAATCCTGGAAAAACTCACAAAATCCGAACACCCGTTCCGATACGAGTTCTACCATAAAAAAACTATCGAATTCCGACATCGGATTGCCTTTCAAATCCTCAATTAAAGTTTTGTTTGAAGATTTCTACCATTTTAAATCCAATCTTTACCCATTTGAACTCAACAATCTTCCCATAACCTCTCACATGCAAGAATCACACTCACAATCACCCATCTTTACCCAAACTCGAAATTGAAGAATAGGGATTAGAACCTTACCTCTTGGGTGAAGATATTGTGATAATTCCTTGTTGGATTTCAAAGCTGGAACAAGATTTTTGATGAACAAAGCACTTGAACTTCTTCTTCTCTCTAAAACACTCTCACTTCTCTCTAAAATCATCAAATAATTTTCCCAAAATAAGCCCCAAAACCTATTTATCAAAATGGGGTCGGGTTATAAAAATAGGAAAATTAACCCTCCGAAATCGGGTCTGCGGTCGCATAATGGACCGCATAATGGGTATGCGGGTCGCACAATACACCACAGAATCGGTGCCCAGAAATGGGCTTCTCTGGACAGGTCTGCGACCAGTTTTGCGGTCGCATAACCCCTTCTGCGATCGCATAATGGTTCTGCGATCGCAGATTTGGCAGCAGACTCGCATTCTGCCAGCCTTTGGTAATTTGGTCATAGCTTCTTGTAGGAGTGTCCAAATGACAAACGGTTTGAAGCGTTAGAAACTAGACTCAAAGATCATTTTATAGGTATATCATCACATAATTTTTTATATATAGGTAGATATACTCGTTCAAAATTTGGTCTTGTGCGTACCCATTTGAAACTTTAGTCTAAAAGTTTCCAACTTGACTTAGACTTAGGCCTCTCCTCAAACCCCACATCACTTATAATATGCCTCGTACACTTGTTATCATATCCAATTAGTATGCATAATATTAATAGTCCTTAAATGAGAAGTAGAGTTCGCCCCCAAACACATAACATAACTTATCTCTTCTTTTACCCATTTCAATTTCCCGAATTTTACTAACTCCCAAAATTTCTAAATATTTCGCTAGAATTTTCTTTGTAACTGGGCCTATTCACCTGTCAGAGAATTCCAAAAACCAATCCTAACAACACATACATAATCCAATCAACGTAACACAACATGAAAATAATACTGACAGTGGCATCATAAGCAATATATTACTAGGAAAGGAATGCCATTAACATCAACTATTCAGGTGATACGTAACTCATAGCAGGTAAGCTCTCAACATCTTCATAGAATACAGAAATGAACATTTAAATTAAAGATGACATTTTTGGGTCATCACAACAACATGCGTACATCTCTATCCTTAGCTCATATCCTCTATCGACCTGTTTACATATCGAACCACTGATACAACTATCAACTACATGATCTTATTTCGCAGGACTACCTTAAGTTGGCCAATAACTCGTACATTGCAAATATAAGCTACTTCTCTAATAAGGCTCTGCCAATCTCTATGAACATTATTGAAGACTTTTTGATTCCTCTCATTCCATATACCATACAATACTTCAGCAAAAACCAATCACATGAGCCGACCTTCAACAGATTTCTTCTTAGCTTTCTCCACAAACCAAGTAACTAGTTGAGCCCAAGTCTCTAGTTGGACTTGTAGTTGTAACCAGTTAAAGGCATCCTTCCACAGTCCAGAAATAATAATGCATTTGCACAACAAATGAGCATGAGTCTCGGGTAATTTACAAAAGGCACACAGTGGATCCATATTGATATTCCATTTGAGTAACCTGTCAGTTGTCATCATCCTTTCATGTATGATCAACCACATAGAGAAGATTGCTTTAGGTCGGGCCAAGTTCTTGACCATAATATCTTTCCACTCAACTTTTGGCAAAGATCCTAGCTGCTGCAAATATAACTGCTTGATCAAACTACAATTGTCTTTGCCTCTATGCAGTTGTATATGGTGAGGAATATTACCAACAACACTCAAGATCTGTTGTTCCATCCAACTAGCTTGTTTAGACACTTTGATAGTAGTCATAGGTTGCCCCTTTATATAAAACATATGCACCCATTTGATCCATAGTCTGTCTTCTTTAGTTGCTAGGTCCTATTGCAATTTGAGAATGGCTGCTTTATTCCAATCTTTGAGATTTAATATGTTCAGACCACCAGTGCTCTTAGGCTAGTAAATATTTTCTCAGGATATCAATGCTCGCTTGGTAATGACATTAGTCCCTGAGCACATAAATCTTCTGCAATAGGCTTCTATAAGTTTAATCACCTTGGATGGCATTAGAAACATCTGATACCAGTATAATTGAACTCCAAATAGCACAGATCTAATTTGCTGAATTCTTCCTGCATATGACATTTTTCTAGCAGTCCAGGAGGAAATTTTAGCTACAATTTTGTCTATCAGAGGTTTCCATTGAGAAACAGTCATCTTCTTGGTGGTAAGGGGTACTCCCAAGTACCTAAAAGGTAAATCACCTTTCACATAACCCAATTGGTGAAGGATAAGAGCATGTTCTGTAGTATCAACTCTGCCAAAATATACTAAGCTTTTGTTTAGGTTAGCTTTCAATCCAGATGCTATGGAAAACTGATCAAAGCATTTATGCAACAATGCAACAGACTGGTTATCTCCTCTAACAAATAATAATAGATCATCAGCAAAACTCAGATGAGTAATGCCTAATTTCTTGCATTTTGGATGAAAGTGAAAGTGCCTATTTTTCTTCAAATCTGTTAGGAGCCTACTCAGATACTCTATGGATAAAGCTAACAGGAAAGGGGACACGGGGTCACCCTGTCTGAGGCCCTTTTGCAGTGGAAAATGGTTCTGTTAATTCTCCATTTATCAGGATTGAGTAAGTAACACTACGGATAGACGTTGATATCCATTGAGTGAATTTATAATGGAATCCTAGGCCATCCATGACTTGTAAGAAAAAACTCCATTCTATATTGTGATATGCCTTTTGTAGATCTACCTTAATCAGGGATCTAGGTGATATGTGCTTCCTTGAATAATCCTTAATGAACTCATTGATATTGTCAGCCCCTTTCCTTCCTGGAATGAAACCTGCCTGTACACCATTTATCATAGATCCCATAACCTTTTACAACCTTGAAGCTAAGATTTTGGAGATGATTTTATGCAATATAGAGAAGTATGAATTAGGTCTGTAGTCTTTGATGGTATTAGGATTGGTGATCTTAGGAAATAATGTAACTGTAGTACAGTTAATGGCTTGTGACATCACACCAGTAGAAAAAAACTCAGACACTACTGCATAGACATCTTCTTTAATAACTTCCCATGCTTTCTTGAAAAAAATAGCATTATACACATCAATGTCTGGAGCTTTATCATTACCAATAACATGTAAACACTCATCAACTTCCTGCACAAATACTGCCTTAACCAAATCCACTGATTGTTGATGAGTCAGTTGAGGACCATTTTTTAGGATTTGAATGTTCACAACAGGTAAATATTCAGCAGCAATACCCATAAGAGACTTATAGAAATTAATAATTTCTTTCTTGATACTCTTAGTCTCAGCTAGTAGCTTACCATTTAGAGCTGTTAAGGTTGTAATATTTTTCCTGCAGGATCTATCTTTCATCATAGCAAAAACGTATTTGTTATTTACATATCCTACATCAATCTAATGAGCTCTGAAATTTTGTTGAAGTATCTTTTCTTCGATAAGTGACCACTTCTCTAATCTTAACATAGCATCTTTATCCATAATTCTCAAGTGGTCAGAGTAGCCTCTAGCCATTTCCTGTTGGATATCAATCAGGTCACTCCTTTCTTGGCTAACTTTCTCTGTCACATATTTGAATTCTTTGGTATTTAATAGCTTAAAATTTGATTTCACAACTTTCAGCCTGTACTAGATAGTAGCAAACTTGTAAGAATGATGAGCACCCTGCCATCCTTCAGTAACAATTCTTAAGAACTCTTCGTGTTCAGCCCAGACATTAAGAAATTTGAAAGGCACTTTGATATTGCTATTTCTTCTTTGAAACTTCAACAATAATGGTGTATGATCAGATATGAATGGATCTCCAACTTCAACAATCAGATGACCAAAATTCAGCATCCATTCATCATTCCTCAATGCTCTATCAATCTTGGTAATTACTCTGTCCTCTCCCATTTGCCAATTTGTGCATGTAAAGAACTCTCCTCTCCAAGGAAGTTCAACGATCATTGCATCAGAATAAAAATTGGCAAAATCTTGAACTTCTGCTTGAGTCACTGTATGCTTTGATAGTATGTCCTGAGGGGTAATCACAGCATTAAAGTCCCCCTATAATAGCAAATGCTGATTTATAGTTTGAGCAAAATTTCTGAGCTTTTGCCATATATCCTTCCTCATTTATAAACTATTATATCCATATACCACAGTTAGGGCACATATGAAATTAGAACTACTAATGTAACAACGGATAAACTCAGTATCAGTCTGTACCACATCCATATGCCACACGTTTCTATTGAATAGTACCTAAATTCTTCCATTAACAGCATGATCATAATTATGGACTAACTCCCAGTTTTGTGCAATCTTAGGGGCAATAGCAGAAGCATTATGCTATTTTATTCTAGTCTCCACCAAATTTGCCAAGGTAATATGATTGTCTTTTAAGTATTTAGCCAATTCCTTCTGCTTATATATCTGATTTGCCCCTCTAACATTCCATATGAGTAGTGTCATTTAGAAGGGCCGGAGGTACCACCTCTATCATAAGGATGCATTATAACCTCTTGACCTCCAGATTGTAACACTCCAAATACATTATATGTCGCAATAGAGAAAGGCATACCTTTTGCATACCTCCTAGTAGCTGATATAATATTTTTTCCTTTGGAGACTCCATTATCATGATCCCCATTCTATATACTAGCAGTGGTCTGAATATTTGGTTGATCTTGAGATTTTTCAGGAGACTTGACAGGGACTTCAACTTGTTCTTTAGAGACTATTGGATTGTGAACAAAATAGGATGCTTTAGAAGCGTCAGTCAGTTGAGCATTTGGTTCTTGATGCTTATTCATAGTCTGTTATAGACTTCCCTTACATCTTCATTCCTAAGCTGGCTGATGAAATCTTTCATTCATCCGTTGTATTTTCTGAGGTCTAACTTGGGCTTCCTCCGTGACTTTGCACACATGCCTAAGTTGTTGACAGACTTAACAAAACTCAGGTTTCCATTCAAACCTAACAGCTAGGTGATACATCTTGCCCGAAGGATCCTGTATTGTAACTTCAGTTGGTAGAGGCTTATTTATGTTCACCTCAATCAGCATCCTGGCAAAGGAGATTTTAGATTGGTTAGTTGTACATTCATCAGAAAACAGGGACACTCCAATAGTAGTATCCAATCTGCTCAATAACTCTCTTCCCCAATACACCATAGGCAAATTAGGAAAGGAGTTCCATATAAGTATCTCTTTAAGGAAAGTTGTATCAAATTCCAAGTCTAGAGACCATTTCTTCAAAATTATAGGCCTATTATTAATTGTATATGGTCCTCCATACAATATTTTTTTAAGGTCATCTTCATCTTTGAATTTGGCTATGAAATAACCCTTGTCATGCCAGAATAGTTCAGAACATGGTGCTTTCGACCAATTCTGAGCAATATACCTTTTCATTTGATTATAGCATGGGATTTCACCAATCACAGCTACTATCAATGAGTGTTTCCATTTATCAACCTCTTTCGCAGTCTCCAGGGGATCCAATTGAATAACCACATTACCGACCACGATCGTCGGTGGAATGTAAGATAGAGAAAGCCCGTTTGAAGCCATACGATTTTTAGCAAACAAATTAACCCACGCCGGAGCTACTAGATTCTTATTAGCCATTAATTTCTGCAAATTAGCCTCAACAGGTGCGTTTGGTTGAATTTGGTCAATAGTCAATTGATCGATGTTGACGCAGCACGGTCAATTATTAAATTTTTCATTCCATTACTAGACTTTGTCGAACCATAATCCAATTCAACTGGACGAGGAGGATAATTGGTAATTTGGGAAAATTACCATTACCATTTCTCAAGCTTTGTGGTTCAACCTCTGGAGCCACCAAAGGTATTACAAGAGTTTTCTGAGAAACCAAATGTGTTTTAGGAGATTTGGTTGTAGTCAGCGAACTTCGGAGAACAAGTATCAGAGTCTTCCTCGGCCGTCCGGATCCATTGGCTTTGCCCTTCACCATTGACAACCGTCGTTCTCACCAAACGTAACCGCTATTTGGAGAGACAAGTCAACGAGAAAGGGAGAAGTTTCTAGAGAGAGAATTTTTTTCTAGTGCCTTAGTGCTTATTACCATATTCACTTTCATAATTTTACTAATACAATAAGTACAGTTCAATTATAACACGTAATACTGACACAAAAAAATGGGACATATGGCGTACTTTGTTTTCTAGATAGTAATAATAAGAAAAGGTTGAACTAATTTTCTTCTTTTCTTTTGAGGAAAAGAAATGGACAACAAAGGGTGGGCTTTCAAATTCCTATATAATAGTATTCCTACCCAATGTCAATTACTAATTGTTGAGTTTAGTGTATTTTGATGATTAATAAAATTGAGTGCTTAGAACCATGTACTCAAGTTGTTGTGTGTGACTCCATGAACTGCTACAACTTATCATAATAAACAGATTCTAGTGCGAGTTATTTTAGGAAAAACAAATAAGATTATACGTGCAGCTGGCAATGTGGCTATCTTTGGAAGAAGTTCACGTGGGATAGAAGTCCTTCCTAAAATAGGACTACGAAATCTCTGATTATCCTACTGGTTTGCTCTCTAACGCATTTATATGTATAATTTGCCAATGCGTTGCTGGAAACCACTTACACACATAGAGAGATTATGCATTCAGTTGACTTGAAAGTACATAGCAGTCATGTGACTGTTAGGGTGAAGGCTTAAGATTAAGTCTGTTGGGATCGAATTAACAAGATATCTGTTACATGGCGCCTTCCTGAGATGTCTTTGAAGGGCAACGTAAGGCAAAGAAACCGACTTCCATATAATTACTTTCCGCCAACCGAAGGCACCCTCCGCATGCTAGACTAGACTGTCAGTGTCGTACAGGAAAGTCAATGTCAATATCACAATTTGCAACGAGAATTGAAAAGAGAATTGAATGAAAGCTTGTTTGTATTAACAGAGAACAACGATTACAAGAAAGTCGACATGGTACCAGGGGAAGGAGACACCGGTACAGAGATTTGATTGCTTGCGGAAAACTTCAATGACAATACCCTCCCTTATATATGTCTCAAAAATAAAAATCTAAGTTATAGGAGTAGACATAAATAAGCTAAAAATCATAATTCAAATACAAGAAGTAAAGCTACTCTATATTTACATGGAAAGGGACTAAGCTTATACAAAAAGAAAGTTGGCCCAGTGTCCGGCACTTGTAGGGCCTGCGTACTTGTCAATAGCTTCAACCAGTGCGTGGTGCGCGCGGGCTCACATCCGCTTGTAGGCATTGTCTACAGAAGGCATAGAGGGCATTGCCTGCTTACGGGCACTTGTGCGCATCGTATGCTGCTGGGCGTGGGTGCAGGCTACCGATGGGGCAAAATAGGTACACATGCACTTGTTGCTGGGCCCAGCCAAGCCCGTCCATTACCCTCGGTGCTGAGAGGCTTCCCAGGGCGCCATTGGGGCATATCCAAGGGGTCATGGGGCAAGGTTGGAAAGTAGCCTATGATATTCTCCCACCACCTGATTTGGCGCCTTCCTTGCGTGATAGTCTTCGATCAGGTCCTTGAAGGATTTTAGGTATTTCACCCTCTTCCGTGTGTTCTCCTCAGCATCGCATCCTCTTCATTTCACCAGGAACTCTTGATGATCTTTACGTGAGGCATGAATTATCCGATCACCAAGTATAGCTTCGATAACTCTCTTTATGGCTGGTTTGTTTTGTTTGATACCGGGTATGGTGAACTGGTTCCTTGAGGGATCATTCTTGTCTTCCCAAAAAGGTTTCAACAAACTAACATGGAAAATAGGATGGATCTTCTATCAAGCTGGGATATCAACACCGTATGCCACTTTTCGAATGCGTTGCACAATGGACAGAGGTCCAATATATTTTTACAATAGGCGAGGGTCGTTATTCCCTACAATTAGGTATTTGGGATCTTCACCATCACATTGTACCCAACTTGATATTCCACGAAGCGGCAATTCTGATCAGCATGCTTCTTCATCCGCTTCTAGGCCTTCTTAAAATAACTCTTCATTATCTCCAGGTTTTACTTCCATTCCTTCGAAAAGGTGGCATCTCGAGGAGATTTGGACACATTTGGGGCATCTACAGTATGCAGGAGGAGTGATTTCTTTCCGATAATAATTTCAAAAGTGCTCCTTTTGGTATTCGAGCTCTTTTAGGCGTTGAAACATAACTAAGCAGCATCCAAGAGCTTCACCCAACTCTTCTGTGATCCAGTAACAAAGTGCCGAAGGTACTCCTCCAGCATGACATTGAACCATTTTATCTAGCCGTTATATTAGGGATGAAAACTCAAATTGTGGCTCAGCTTGAACCCGAGACACTTGAAGAGCTCGGTCCAAAAGTTGCTAGTGAAGCGAGAATTAAGATCACTAACAATATCTCTAGGCGATCCCAAATATTTGACAATATGAGCGAAGAAGAGTCGAGCCGTCTCTTCAGTAGATACATGCTGGGCCGCAATAAAAGTAGCATATTTAGAAAACCAATCCACCACGAAAAGAATAGTGGTGAGAAATCCGACCTTGGGAAAGCCGATAATAAAATCCAGCAGGATACTCTCCGAAGGCCTCTTCGGGACAGGAAGTGGATCTAGAAGGCCTAGTTTGGTCAAGCGGTAGGAGTTGTCTTTCTGACATACCAAGCAAGTCCTCACATATTGAGAAACATCATATGCCTTCTGGGGATAGTAATAAGTACGACGCAACATCACCATGGTTCGCTGCTCTCCAGGACGGCCTGCGCAAAGTGTATTATGACATTCCTTTAGAAGGGTTCTCCGCAAATCACCTCCCTTAAGAACATAAAGGTGGATCCCTGTTGCTCTAAGAAACCCATCCTTTATGTAAAATTGTCGAGTTTTACCCTTCTCTGCAAGACTGATCAAATACTGAGCAGGATCTTTGCTAAGCAGCTCACATATCTAATCTTTTTATAGTGGTGGCCACTTTGCTTCCCCTGAGGACGCGAGTAGGCACACAAATGCTAAGTCTAGTATTCGACTCAGTGCATCAGCAACCTAGTTAGTCTTCCTGCTTTTGTACTCCAAATTAAAGCTAAACTCGGCAAGAAGTTCCTACCATCTAGCTTGGCAGCCATTCAGCTGGGTTATAAAATGATTGACATTCGTGTTGTCCGTCTTTCCAATGGATGGGGTTGCCGCGCCCTGTTTTCTCGCGAAATGCGGTTTCGACATGTGACAACTCTTTTAAATGGGTATTAAAAGAGAAGAATCACCACCTAATGATCTTTAAGGTACGTTAGGGCACCTATTTGCAAATAACTCTGATTAATGAGTCTATATCACCAAATATCGGGTAAGGGCTCAAATTACCTCAAAGAGAAGGAGTTAGGCACTCTTCGAGGTCCACAACTGTAGGTCCCGGCCGAATTTTATGCTATGTGGGGATTGTTGGGTTATAGTTATCCTATGTGATCATGTCAATTAAAATAGAGATAACAATCTGAATAACTAACTAAATTATTCAAGAATAGGATTAAACGAGCGATGATAGAAATTGTGCACATGAAGGCAATAGCTTGTCCACTAATAAGTAATTGATACAATTCTTTGAGAATTATAAGATATATCCTAGTCCAATCTAGGTTGCAACAAAACATATGTACAAGTAAACCGTATATGGGGGAGGGGGGTCCTAAGTTTTTAGCTTAAAGGATAGAAGGGCATCATGGGGTGGGGGGGGGGAAGAAGTAACGGAGCTGGAGATCAACAACAAAGCTGAAAAGAGTGCAAAAACTAATGCCCTAATTGGCAATCAACATGCAAAGAAACAAGGTGGTTTCGAAGACCTTGCTACAAGAAACCCTCATGTGTAGGAAACTAAGGTCGATGTTTTACAAACAACCACGATGCAACACATAGCAGGATCAATTAGAGTAGATAATGGGTCACCTAAAGATTCTAGAATCAATGAGGGTGAAGATAGAGACGTTGCAGTGATGTATAAAAGCAATGGAATAGTAAACCCTAGCATAATTGGGCAGGTTTCTTCTACAGCTGCAGCTCAAGTGATTGATGAATTAGGGGTAGGACCTATTGACAACACTCATACAAGAGTCTTAGATGATTCAGTGGGGTCAGGGCATCAAGCAGTTATTGGTAAGATGGTTGATCTCAATGGAACAGTAAATTTTGCAATTGGTGCAACAGTGAACCCTAGCCTAGGGTCTATTTATGAGCTTCAATTTAGGGCTATTCAGGAGGCTATTGGTGATAAAGAGCAGAGTATTCAAGGGATACTTTATGAGCAAATTGATCGGGCCATTGTTCCTAAAGTTTTAGGTGCAATTGAGGCAATTCTAGTAGCTTGTGCTTCAGGAGCTGGGCAACCAATGCAGATTCAGATCAATGTGCCATTAAAGTCACCTAATCAGATTCTACATGACACCATCACTCATAATATGGTGCCTATGGACATTCAGAATACAATGTTAGAGTAAGAGCAACTTGAGGATGAAGGTGAAGATGAGTCTGTTGCTGGAAACTTTAAGGTAGTAGCTAGGGAGGCATATCTTTCTCCTAGAGTTGGAGACAAGAGTGTCAAGAAAGGAAAGAATCAAGGACAGTATAAAAAAGTGCAATAACCTAAAAGAAATTTTCCCAAGAGGTCAGTATCACAGACCAAATGATGATCAAAGTTTTGATATGGAATATAAGGTCTGTGAAGATGCAACAGGCCTTCTAGAGGATGATCAATATGCAAAGGGAATTTGGATTCTTTGTGGTGGCTTTGATGGAGTCATTTCAGAATTCTAGACACATTCAAAGAAATAGAAGAAGACTAAATATGAAGGTTGCTTTTGCTAACATAAATGGAAAGATTTGGTTATTTTTTGATGCTGCAGTAGTATGGGAATTAGTGATGGACACTCATCAGCAGGTTACTATCAAATTATATCACTAGGACATTGGCCAACACATTATGTGTATGTTTGTATATGCTAAGTGTTCTTCATTGGAGATATTGGAGTTGTGGGATAATCTTTACTATCTTGCAAGTGAAATGGAGTTGCCTTAGATGGTGGGAGGAGATTTTAATGTGTTCCTTCATGAAGATAAGAAGATAGGTGGGCTTCTAGTCCATCCTCCTGAGTATGAAGACTTTGCATTTTGTGTGAATTCAAGTGGGCTGTTTGATCTAGACTACAAGGGCAGTCCCTTCACTTGGTGGAATGGAAGTCCAAATGCAAAATGTATTTTCAAGAGGTTGGATAGAATCCATGTGAACTTGTCTTTTCAGAATTTGTTTCCAACTATTGAAGTTGAACACCTAATTAGAACTGGCTCAGATCATGGTCCTTTGTTGATGATTTGTGGTGAACAAAGATCTAACTATATTAAGCCTTTTAAGTTCTTAAACTTCTGGACTAAGCATGCGAATTTTAAAGAGGTTGTGAGGCAGAATTGGTTTGCAGACTTCCTTGGTGATCCTTTCCTCATATTCAAATAGGATTTGAAGAGGGTGAAGGCTGCATTGTCTAAATGGAGCAAGAATACCTATGGAGATATTTTCAAGCAACTTGCAATCAGAGAAGCTAGTGTAAGGGTAAAAGATATGCTATTTGAAGAAGAGCCAACTGTGAAGAATAGAATTGTCTTACAAAAAGCTCAAGCTAAATTGAAGAGTTACCTAAGTATTGAGGAGTAGTATTGGAAGCAGAAGGCTGGTATGACATGGTTCACTAAAGGAGACAGGAACACTAGATTTTTTCACAATCATGTAGATGGCAAGAGGCAGAAACTACAACTGAAAAGGATTCAAGATAGTAATGGAGCATGGATTGGAGATCAAGAGGCTTTGGCTAAGGCAACAGTGGAATTCTATGAGAGACAATTCACACATGAGGAAGATCCTGCAGATTTCTCTTTGCTAGCTAATGTTCCTGCCATGGTGACACTGAAGAAGAATCTTGAACTTTGTAGATATCCAATTATGGAAGAAGTGAAACAAGATGTGTTTGAACTTAGTGGAGAAAGTTCTAGTGGTCCAGATGGTTTCACTAGTACTTTTTATCATGAGTGCTGTGAAATCATTAGCAAGGACATTCATGATATGGTGCTACACTTCTATGGGAGAGCTGCATTGCCTAAATCTATAACTCACACTAACCTTGTGCTTATGCCAAAGAAGCCTATGGTTCAAACTTTCTCAAATTTGAGGCCTATAAGCTTGAGTAATTTCATTAACAAAGTGTTATCAAGAGTGCTGCATAATAGACTGGAGATTTTTCTGCCTTCATTAATATCAAACAACCAATCCGGATTTGTGAAAGGTAGAAATATCTTTGAGAACATATTACTAACTCAAGAGATTGTTACTGATATTAGATTGAGGGCCAAGTCTGCTAATGTAGTCATAAAACTTGATATGACTAAGGCATATGATAGGTTTTTCTGGAAGTTTTTGTTACATGTGTTGAGGAAAATGGGGTCTGTTGAACACTCCATCAACATGATATGGAGTTTACTGTCCTATAATTGGTATTATGTATTGGTTAATGGCCAATCTTCATGGTTCTTCAAATCTTCTAGAGGTGTGAAGCAAGGAGATCCATTATCTCCTGCCTTGTTCATCCTATCAGCTGAGGTTCTATCTAGGTCATTGAACAAATTATTTGATGACAAATCATTTGTAGGCTTTGGAAGTGGATAGACCTCTTGAATCATCTTGCATATGCTGATGACACCATCATATTTGCATCAGCTGATACAGAATCTTTGAAGAAGATCATGACAGTGTTGAATGACTATGAGAAGATTTCAGGGCATTTGATCAATAAGGCAAAAAGCTCATATTACATGCATTCTAAGGTAGCCAATGCATTGTTCCAAACAGTTGGGGATCTCACAGGCTTCACTAGAGTTTCATTTCCTTTTACTTATCTAGGATGCCCTATATTCTATACCAGGAGGAGGAAGGACTATTATGACGATCTTATCAAAAAGGTGAAGGCTAGGTTACATTCATGAAAAGGAAAACTGTTATCTTTTGGAGGCAAGGCTACTTTGATAAGTAGTATTCTTCAAAGTATGCCTATACACATGCTCTCAGTATTGGATCCACCTAATAATATCATAGAATATATAAATAAACTTTTTGCAAGATTCTTTGGAGTACAAAGGAGGAAGGGAGAAGAAGGCATTGGGAATCATGGTAGAAGTTGTGTCTTCCAAAGGAGGAAGGAGGGATGGGTTTCAGATCAATGGTTGATGTTTCCAAAGCATTATGTGCAAAGCTGTGGTGGAGGTTTAGGACCACAAAGTCTTTATGATCAAATTTCATGTGGAATAAATACTGTAAAATGGAGTTGCCTACAATAGTACAATTTAGGAAAGGATAACATGTTTGAAAACAAATATTGAATAGTAGATAGGAAGTGGAGCATGAGATTTAATGGGAGATGAAGGCTAGAACCACTAATGTTTGGCATGAAAACTGGACAGGTCTAGGAGCTTTGTATCACCTAGTGCCTCCAGATTTCACATTAATGAGGATTTATAAGAGGTGGTTGAGCTAAGGCAAGAAGATGGTTGGAATGAAGAGTTGATCGACCAATCATTTCCACAAGACATTGCAGATCACATCAAGCAAGTACAATTTGAAGGAAGTGATGAATTCTGGGATAGGCCTTGGTGGAAACCTACTGCTTCTGGCAGGTTTACTGTGAGCAGTGCTTGGCATCTTGTAAGGCATAGGGCAGATCCTAATCCTGAATTCAAAAATATGTGGATAAAGGGACTACCATTCAAGATCTCTTTCTTTCTCTGGAGATTATGGAGATTCACACTAGCTACAGATGACATTTGGAGAAGGCAAGGTTATATTTATATGTCCAGGTGTTGGTGATGTACATCACCACAAGAGGAGTCCTATAATCATCTTTTCTTGATTGAAGTTACTGCAAATAAGTTGTAGAGGACCTTTCTAAATACTGCTGGGATAACTATTCCATTGGTGCAGGTACATCAGGTGATTGGAATATTGATTGTTGTCAAAGTTGAAGCCTTTATATAAAGCAACTCCAGCAATCATTACTTGAGAACTTTGGAAGATAAGGAACACAAATAAGAATGGGGGATCAATGTCTATTCAAATAGTCATTCATGAGATCAATAAGATATTGCACCTCTTGGAAAAAACTAGGTATAGTTGGCTGCCTCACATACCTTATCTTTGGTCGGATATGATCAAGTTCTTTGAGGAGTACAAGCCTATTATTATGACCAAAAGAGTAACATGGCAATTCCCATACACTGGATGGTACAAGTGCAATACATATAGAGCATCAAGAGGTAACCTTGGTCCTAGCTCCACTAGTTTTTGTGTGAGAGACTGTGCAGGTGACTTGGTGTATATTAGGGCACAACAATTGGAGAAAACAACAAATATAGTAGTTGAGGCTAGGGCAATAAGAGATGGACTGTCTTTTTGTATAGACCATGATCTGCATCCTCTTCTAATGGAGACAAACTCTCTTGTGATGAAGAAGATTATTGATGGAGTTTGGGATCCACCTTGGTGCATTGTAGCTAAAGTTAAGAGAATTAAGGGGATGAAGGAGCATTTCAATGTCATATTCTAGCATATGATGAGGGAGGGCAATACCCTGGCAGATTATTTAGCTAACCTTGCTTTTTCTTTTGCAGGTACAATCCAGTTTCATTCCTTCTTTGAACTGCCTAGTGCATGGAGGAGACTTCTTAACCTTAATAAATCACAAACTCCTAATCTTAGGGTTAGGATTGCAAAAAGAAGAGCACCTAATTGATGAATAGGTATGGTAGTGCATTGACAATTGTTGCTTGGTATTTTATTATTGTAGGTTTCTATATATTACTAGGTCACTTTCCAGTATTATTAGCACGCTATCATGCTCATTCTGGTAGTGAACTAGGGGTGTATGGAACAATCAATACAAGGAGGCAGTTGGTTAATATTCAAATGAGATCACTAGGTGACATAGTTGTTAGGTTAAGCTACTGGTATGTATTATACTTTATTAAGCTTGGAGACAGGTTAAGTTTGCGGGTTGAACTTTACCCTACACTAACACAATCCTCATAAGGTTCAAATGGTGCATTCAAGCAAGAATCCAGCATGTTAACAAGTTACTTGTCTATTCTTGAGGAACTAGGTATTGTTATGGCATTAATCAGTGGTATTGGCATGGTTACATACTGAGTCTGGAGGTGCCATGGTAGTGCTTGGAAAGTTTTGTAATGTAGGCAATAGGCTTCTACTCCTATGTTCACTGGCAATCTAGGTTAGTGAGCATGAAGTTGGATTAAACTACATGGTGTTGCCATCAATTAAAGTTGTTCATTAGCACTGGAAATGAAGATCGTCCATGCTACATCTTGAAGTCCAGAAATTTGAAGTATATACTGAGTTTCATAGCAATCATATGGTACTTCGAAGGTAGGTTAGCTCCAGAAGTGGATGGTGTTGGTTGTAGATTCACATTTGTCATGTCCTTTGGAATGAAAAACTTGGCACCTGGTGAGAGCGTTAGGGGTGCTACCTTGTGGTTTTTTCCTTGGCTTGTGGATACACACACTACCATATGTTGGGAGTTGACTATGATATCTATTGTAATAGTTAGCATTTGCAGACTTCTTAGCTTTAGCTTTAGCTTTACATCTTTAAGTTTTGGTTTTGGACAAATTATAAACATTGGATTCTTGTTTTTGGATTATTATATATAGTAGCCACTAGGCACCCAACCTAGTGGTATATTTTCTAAAACAAAGTCGTCAATTATCACCACAGACAGATTCATCTTCTCCAAATAAGGTCCCATTTTGATTGCGACCCCCTTAGCTATCCATCCAACTGGACAAGCTGGGGAGTTGATTGCCTTGACAAGACCTTGGCTTTTGTCCACGACAAGACCAAGATGCTCACCTCCATGGAAGATAAGTATTTGTGGGTTGTCCCTGTATCCACCATGGCTCGAATAGGTTTTCCATTGACTAGCATATTAACAAAAATCATTTCTTCGCTTTTGCTGATACGGGGCTTGCCCTCTCCTTTCATCACTTTCTGAACAACAAGACAAGGCCTTTCCTTTTTCATATACTGGGACTAGAATCGCCCACTTCTTGAGAAATAGAATAGAGAGTATAAGAAAAGGCACCAACTGATCCCTCTTTCTCTTGTTCCTCGTCTACCTCTTCCTTTTCCTCTGCTTCTCCTTCCTGAGTTTGTTGGGCATTCTCCTCTTCATCATATTTGTTGAATGATGTAGTTGTTGTTGCCAGATGAGGAAGTCTTGGAGTTGTTTACCTCTCGATATTCCCCAGTTTTAATAGGACCACCCCTACTAGGGTGGCCACCTTTGACACCTCCTCCTCGAGAAGGTTGTTACGGCATGTCCCTCCAGGACTCAGCTTGATAATCAACAAGGCACTTCGCATCTTGTATTGCCTTGGTCACTATATCCATCGGTTGCCTTTGCAATTCTATACGGGCATAGGGTTTCAATCCTTTCATAAAGGTAAAGAGCTTCTCCTTCTCCCCCACGTATCGAATGCTTAGAAAAAGTGCAGAAAGTTCGCACACATAATCCCTTACTAACTTAGTCTAGTGCAACTCCCAGAGTCTTCTGCATGCATTTAACTTGACATTCTCAGGGAAGAACTGCAACCGAATGACCGCCTTCAATTCTTCCCATGTTTAAAATGTTTTTTCCCATGCTACTTTCTTTGCTTCCTCGAACTCCTTGACGGCCTCAAAGTATTATTGGACATTGAAAATGAAGTTCTCGGCCTCATAACACCTCCACCCAAATTATAGCCTCCTCCTCAGAGTAGGCCTTATAGTGCAGCTTGGACAACGTTGAGCTGACAAGTCAAGTTGTCGATAGCTTGTTGTATCGCAGCCATCCTGGCGCATCTTCAGTCTTTTGGGCTAAGTCATAAACCCGCTCTTAGCGTAGCACCTCAATCGTGTGTCGATCCCTCTTAAAGTCTCGACTCATATTTGTGATAACCTTTAGTCTGTCGCATCCTACATTCCAGGTCATCAAGCCTTTCATCCATATTGGCCCTCAGACCGGGCACCAGTATCATTGAGGCATCTCAGTCCTCTAACTACTTCTTCAAGATCCATAACGCGGTCTATATTAGTTCTCTAACCAACCATGATCAGAACCAGTATTACTCAAAAATATTTTTCTCTCGTCTGATAGACAACCTAGGCTCTGATACCAACTATTACACGACACCTTCTTGAGATGTCTTGGAAGGGTGACGTAAGGCAAAGCAACCAACTTTCGATGATTACTTTTTGCCAATCGAAGGCCCCCTCCGCACACTAGACTAGAATGTCAGTGTCGTACGGGAAAGCCAATATCAAGATCACAATCTGCAATGAGATTATTGAAAAGAGAATTGAATAAAAGCTTCCTTGTATTAAAAGAGAATAATGATTAAAAGAAAGCCAACGTGGTGCCGGGGGGAGAAGACACCAATACAGAGATTTGATTGCATGCATAAAAATTCAACGACTAAGACAAATAAAAAGTTGGTCATGTGGCAAAAACTTGTAGGGGTGGCGCCCTTGTCAATAGCTTTAAGTAGTGTGTGCTTCACGCGGGTGTAACGACCCGGTCAATTGTTTTGAGTAATACAACCCAGTTCCCCTATTTACTTCTCAATTTATGCTTTTGGGTTGTTATGTGACTCGCCGGGGTGATTGGTTCAGGTCCGGTGAGGTTTTGGAATGAATTGGAACACTTAGTTTCAATGTTTAAAGCTTAAGTTAAAATAGTGACTGGATGTCGACTTATGTATAAAAGACCCTGGAATAGAGTTTTGATGATTTCAATAGCTCCGTATGGTGATTTTGGACTTGGGAGCGTGTCCGAAAAATTATTTGGAAGCCCGTAGCTAAATTAAGCTTGAAATGGCTAAAATAAAAATTTAAGTTTGAAAGTTTGACTGGGGAGTTGACTTTTTGATATCGGGGTCGGAATCCGATTCTGAAAATTTAAATAGGTCCGTTATATCATTTATGACTTGTGTGC
Organism: Nicotiana tomentosiformis; assembly: GCF_000390325.3. NCBI lineage: Eukaryota > Viridiplantae > Streptophyta > Magnoliopsida > Solanales > Solanaceae > Nicotiana > Nicotiana tomentosiformis. Next base: position 48,682,717 of record NC_090814.1, on the reverse strand, counting down.
AAAATTTGAGGTCAATCGGGCTTGATTTGATAGGTTTCGGCGTTGAATGTAGAAGTTGAAAGTTCTTAGTTTTATTAGGCTTGAATTGGGGTATGATTCGTGATTTTAGCGTTGTTTGATGTGATTTGAGGTTTCGACCAAGTTCGTATGATATTTTAGGACTTGTTGGTGTAATAGGTTGAGGTCCCGGGGGCCTCGGGTGAGTTTCAGAGGGTTAACAGATCAATTTTTGGACTTGGAGCTTTGCTGGAATTTGTCTGATGCACTATCTGGTTTCCTTCATCGCGTTCACGAGAGGAGTCTCGCGTTCGCGAAGAAGAACTGAGGGACATGCAAGATTTTCTCTTCGCGTTCGCGAAGGAGAGGACGCATTCGCGAAGGGTTGGGCAGGTTGTGCATCGCGAACGCGAGAGGGTTGTCACGTTCGCGAAGAAGAGAGGGAGCTGGGGTTGGACAAAACGCATTGGCCTATGCATTCGCGTGAGAGGCTTCGCGTTCGCGAAGGCCTGAGGTCGTTAACCATCGCATTCGCGAGTAGGATCTCACGTTCGCGAAGAAGAAATTGGGGTAGTAATTTTTTGTGCTTCGCGAACGCGAGGCAAGGGCCGCATTCACGAAGGAGGAAACTGGGCGGGACAAAAATTGTGCTTCGCGAACGCGAGGCAGTGGCCGCGTTTGCGAAGAAAGAATGCCTGGACAGAATGTTTAAGTTCTGAAAATATTTTTGTCGGATTGGAGCTCGGGAAGAGGCAAATTTTGGGAGATTTTCAAGGAAAACAACAGGGTAAGTGTTCTTAACTCATTATTGGTCAAATTATCCGAATCCATGGTTGTTTTTAACATTTAATGGGTGAATTAAGTTGGAAAGTTTAGAAAACCCTATTGGTTTAATTTAAAGATTTGAGGGTCGAGTTGATATCGGAATTAGGTAAAATTTATATGGTTAGACTCGTGGTTGATTGGGCTTTCAGATTTTGTAACTTTTGTCGGGTTCCGAGACGTGGTTCCCACAGGCAATTTTTGGGTGAAATTTCGGATTTTGTTGGAAAATTTATATTTTCATATGGAATTAATTCCTATAATTTATTTTGACTGAATCAAATTATTTGTGGCTAGATTTGAGGTGTTTGGAGGCCGATTCGCGAGGCAAAGACATTGCAGAATAAAGAAATTACACGATTTGAGGTAATTAACACTTCTAAACTTGGTTCTGAGGGTATAAATCCCTGAATTTCGTGTTGTATGAAATGTTTGGAGATGACGCACATGCTAGGTAACGGGCATGTGGGCGTGCATCATGGAAATTGTGACTTAAATTGATTCCGTTGAGTTGCATAATTAAATAAATATCATTATCCGCATGTCTTCCGCGTGTTAGAGAAATTGAGCTGAGACTCATATTAAGGATCATGAGTAGGCTACACGCCGATATATTTTGGGACCCACATGGGTCGTATTGTTGTTGAATTATTTGTTTAAAGTTATAATTTTGTACTCAGTCACATCTATTACTTGCATATCATATATCAATCTCTGTTGTCATTCATTGATACTTCATATCAGCATGTCGGGTTGATTTTTCATGCCATTGAGAGCCCGAGAGACTAGAGATTTTGAATGATAACTATGTTTATTTATTTATGCCTGGATCTGGCTATTATAGCGCTTGGGCTGAAGGAGCCCCTCCAGAGTTTGCACCCCCACAGTGAGCGCGATTGATATATATATATATATATATATATATATATATATATATATATATATATATATATATATATATATATATATATCCGGAATGGATCTTCTCTGGGCATGGATCTTGCCATAGATATATATATTGAGGGATGGATCTTCCTTGGACATGGATTGCCACGAACCAAAATCCAACTAGTCATGATGGCACTTAACCCAACCCGCTAGGTAAGGCAATTAACAACTATCCAGTTCCAATGATATTTAATAAGACAGTTAAGTAAAAATAATTATCTGAATCTTATACATTTCCCAAGGACTGGTAGTACAAATCATGAGCTTCTAAGAATAGAGTTTACAAAGCTGGTATGAAGTAAATACATCATCTGTTTGAAAAGTACATAAATAGAGTTTTATGAATCTAAGGCTACCATGAACAAGAGGCAGCTACAACCGGAACGCAGGTACATCTTCAGATCCAGCTCCCAACAAACAAAACAATATCAGCAGCCAACATCTGCACGCAAGGTGCAGAAGTGTAGTATGAGTACAACTGACCTTATGTACTCATTAAATAACAAACCTAACCTTAGGTTGAAAGTAATGACGAGCTAACACAAAGGTCGGGTCCAACACCAATATTTCGCAATAGTTAATAATAGCATAGTACAAGTAATAAAAGAGGTATCTCAGAAATAAAATGCTTAGTTCGTTCACAATTCCAGAAAAATAGGCATTTCTTTTCAAGTATCTCAGTGAAAACCCAAATCCTTTACCTAAAATGCCAAAATACGAGTAAGTTTGAAAACTGTGATTTTTCCCAAAACTCCTTTCAATAATAAGTAAGATATTTCATTTTTAGATAGCATGAGGAAAGTATGTCTCTATGCCTACATGTCAAGATACAGGTAAAATCATAAATGTCACCAAAATCGGGTAGCAGAAGGAAATGCATCTCTATGCATGTATCTCAAGTACGCATGTCAAATGCAATGCATCTCAATGATGAGCTCATGTACTCACACTCTCAGAGTACTCAATCTCACTGTCTCGCATTCCCTCTCACTATGTTCAATGCTCAGCACACTCAATCACTCAGCACTGTACAATACCTGTTGCGGCGTGCAGCCCGATCCACATATGACCATAAGGCCCGTTGAGGCGTGCAACCCGATCCACATATATATAGTCGACTGCGCTCATTAGGGTGTGCAGACTCCGGAGGGGCTCCTTCAGCCCAAGCGTTATATCGTTGCGGCATGCAGCCCGATCCCATAAAATGTAATCAATATAACATGCTGCGGCGTGCAGCCCGATCCCAAAATATCACTCTCACTCAGGCCCTCGGCCTCACTCAGTCATCAATCTCTCCAGTCTCACTCACGGGCTCACAATGTCATGAAACTAGCCCGACAACAATGATATGATGTATCAATTAATAATAACTGAGACTGAGATATGGTATGAATGCATGGATATGACCGAGTATGAAATGTCAATGAAATCTGTAAGATAACAGTAAGAAACGACCACTATGGGTCCAAACAATATAGGCATAATACCTAAACATAATATCTAGCACGATTGATATCTTAACTACTTTGTCACATAGTGAAAACATAGATATCAATAAAGTAGAACCACTATACAGTGCCATAGAAGCAACAGAGTCCCAATTCACATGGTGCACGCCCACACGCCCGTCACCTAGCATGTGCGTCACCTCAATACCGATCACATAACACGTATTATGGGGTTTCATACCCTCAACACTAAGTTTAGAAGAGTTACTTACCTCGAACAAGCCAATACCAATGTCGAGCAAGACAAGCGATGCTCCAAAGATACCATCACGCGCGTAGCGACCTCCGAGCGGCTCAAACCCAGCCAAAAGCAACTCAGATACATCAATTAAAGCCCAAGGAAACAATTTCAAATGATAAAGATCGAATCCTTAATCAAAACCCAAAACCGGCCAAAACTCACACCCGGACCCGCGCCTCAGAACCCGACAAAACTCACAAAATCCGACAACCCATTCAATTATGAGTCCAACCATACTAGTTTCACTCAAATCAGACTTCGAATCGATGTTCAAAACTCAAAAATTCACATTATGAAACTTTAGGCCAAAACCCCCAATTTCCTCTTTAAAATTCACAATCCAATTACCAAAAACGAAGATAGATTCATGAAATATAACCAAACTCGAGTAGAGAACACTTACCCCAATTCATATGGTGAAAATTGCTTTAAGAATCGCCTCAATTCGAGCTCCATAGATCCCAAAATGTAAAAATGGCTGAAACCCTCAAAATAAAGTACTTTATAATCTGCCCAGGCCCTCTCTTTCGCGAACGCGAGAAATTCATCGCGTTCGCGATGAGTAAAACTCACACTGCCACAAAAGACTCTACGCGTTCGCGATACACCCCACGCGAATGCGATGACCACTACTGCCAAGGCTTCGCGAACGCGACTCGCCTTCTGCGATCGCATAGAAGAATGCTCCAACTCCCAGCTGCCAACCTCATCACTACGCGAACGCGATCCTCCATATGCGACTGCGAAGAAGACTTGCCCCAACTCTACGCAAACGCGGGACATACTTTGCGATTGCGAAGAACAATTTGATGCTACCATCGGAATACACTACGCGTTCGCGACAATTGCCACGCGAACGCGATGAAGGACGGAGACACCAGAAACAAGTAGAACACAACAGTGAAAACATGAAGGAAAAATGATCTGAAATCAATCTAAAACACGCCCGAGCCCCTCGGGACCCTGTCCTAACATACCAACAAGTCCCATAACATAACACGCACCTACTCGAGGCCTCAAAATACACATAACAACATCGAAACAACGAATCACACCTCAACTCGAAATCAATGAACTTTGAAACATCAAACTTCCACAACCGATGCCGAAACCTATTAAATCACATCCGATTGACTTCAAATTTTGCACAAAAGTCACATTTGACAAAATGAAGCTATTTCGATTCCCGGAATCACAATCTGAATCCGATATAAAAAATTCCACTCCCGGTCAAACTTTTCAAAAATTCAACTTCCGCCATTTCAATCCAAATTCCACTACGGACCTCCAAATCACAATCCGGATGCGCTCCTAAGTCCAAAATTACCCAACGGACCTACCGGAACCATCAAAACTCCGTTCCGGGTTCGAATTCACAAAAAGTCAAACTTGGTCAACTCTCCCAATTTAAAGCTTCAATAATAAAATTCATTCTTCTAATTCGATTCCGAATAACCTGAAAACCAAAACCGACGATTCACATAAGTCATAATATATCATACGGATCTACTCATGCCCGTAAACTACCTAGCGAAGTGCAAATGCTCAAAACGATCGGTTGGGTCGTTACATTCCCCCTACTTAAACATACGTTTGTCCTCGAACGTATCTAGAGTTGTTCTCAAAGTCATCAAACTGTCGAATAACCTTACCATACACATACCGGGGTGATCCCATGTCACCCTATACCATATAGGTCCAATAACACAACATAACTGAAATTTCTCAATTCAACCTAGCCCATAAGCCTTAGAATCCAATTTCCAACATCCGGAATTTCTTATAAGATCTGAATCTCGCAATCTACACCCTGTATAAGTTTGAACAAGTTGTACCAAGCTGCAACCATAACCCAAGATACAATTGCATGATATATCACATAACACAGATACTCGTAACAATGATTTCTAATCACAGTAGATGCTCAAAACAACCCAATGCCGGTAATAAACCTCTTATCAAACAAAACTCCATTCTAAAACCTTCGTACACTATCGATGATGAAAGAAACACGCAGAAACTCGTAACCATTCATCAGATCCACCAGTCATGGAGCTCCCTCTCCTTCGACAGAACTATAGCAATTTCTAAGCCGACTTTCGATATCATCCTTCCAACCATGCTGTAATATATTTCGATAGTTTCCACTCTAGGTCCAATGACCTCATCTCATCTAACATGACCATTCTAGTGATATGACACACCCATACAATCTAAAGCCGCAACTCGTGCAATCCGTGCACCAATAAGCAACATTCCAAATGTACTCAATCATGGAAAAATGACTCAGGCGAGAGAACTGTGCCGCAATCTCAACAAGTACCACCACAACGCAATGCTAAGAACCTATCACACACCGTAGAACCAAAACACACGAATCTAACACAAGGGATCATATCTCAACATAACTCCGCTGCAATGCGTGACCCCATCCAAACACTGATCCATATGAAATACCTCAGCCACCATGCTCAAAATCAATAACCACGCGCAATCCGACATAAAGTACTCAAAGTGCATTACCATAACTATGGAGAAGTAGATGACACAATACCACACAAAACCTGAAAGAATATAACCCATACGCCATCAACCATGCATTACCCAATTACTCATCTCGCTCAAATTTCGCTATAAAGCCCAAACAGAACCACACCAGGTGTGCTTATAGCCAACGAATCACAACTCCTTGTAGCATAGAAGAGTAACTCACAGATCCTTTCAAAACACGAATAAGTTCACCAACAACCGAATGGCACATCCCTCAACAATAGTAGTATGGAGCCAACCAATGTGGCTCGGTGTAGAATACACATCCTAATTGGGCCTACAACGGATCCCCAAATCAACTCCGGGAACCCATAAATAGATAAATAACCCTCCGAAAGTCCATAATGGCTGAATTATAACACATACTATCATCTGGCTAGCTTCAGCCATAACCTCACAGTCCACAACCATAAAACAATCTGCTCCTGAGAACTCTCAGCCTCCAAATCCATAGAACACACGAATCACCATATCTAATCCCAACTCCACCGCCAGAAGGTCTAACACATCTCTCATACACGATCATCCCATGAGAAATACTTCTAAAATTCTTCCGTGCTACATAGCAAAATTTGAATATCAGCAGTCGATCAACCAGGAGAGTGTTGCAGTACCAGTGAAGTATCCATAAATCAAAACACATTACCCATTCTGAAATGTATACTCTCATCAAGCCATACTGATTAGTAATATCATTTACCTAGTCATCTGAAACCATCCATGTTGCCTATGAATTTATGCCCTTCCCTTCCAAACTAACCCGTGACCTTGCACATGCAAATCTCAATCCCACACAACACACCGCATCTACCATGCCATCCTGCGAAGAGTACAAGAATCTCATAATCAACTCTGAGTCACAAGCAGAATACATACCCAATCAGTCAGAATCCTTCCATTTGATCTCATCCCAGAGAAAATCCCAATACGCAATATATTCCTCATGCCGGTAGGAAATATACTCCTCGAACCGTGTAAAAACCATTGAGAACTCTTCAAAAACCATTTGCACATAACCAAGCTGTCAGAAACGAATCTCTCTAACTCAACCCAGCCACGCAGGTCACCAAAACCCAAGAGCATTGTCACGAAACATCTGTGGAGACTAGCCACATCATAAGTACCTAAAGAACCGATTATATCCATTACTGTGCTGATCCAACCTACTACCACGTTGTCCTATTTCTCCAAGTCCCTTCCAAATTGCCTTCAAATTGATACTTCTCCTTGCCGGAACAACACGATCCTTAACCAAAATTTACCACACAAGAGACCCTAGTATAAAACCACAACGCCCTAAGGCCCATAAGCCGCTGACTTCCCTCTTAAGCACCCTAAAGCACCACAACCTTGACACCCACTCTAAAGAGACCTTATGTGAACCTAAAAATACTTCCTTCACCTTCTTGATACTAAAATGCAGAATCCACAATGGTATAAAAATGCCACAACTCTCGACACCATCCAATATAACTCTCAGTTTCTAGCCATATACAAATCTTGAAAATTCCAAATCGCTACATATAAATCTTGAATCCATTAGAATCATTCTCGAGAGTCATCCACTCTACTCAAATCTCAATTAAACCGACCAAACGGACCGAACGACCTGTGCCCCATTGGCACACCAACACCCAAGGGAGTAACCCACACTCCTAAGCAACCAAGCAAATTCCTACTCCATGTACACTACATCCTTCACGAATAACCACTCAATTATTTTATGATTCCCATATACCCATAGAGTGTAATACAACTTGTATCCAGAAATTCCTTTACCCGAGTCATCCTCGATCTCGACCTTTGCAAGTTATAACTGATTCACCAGTATACCCCGAACCAAAACTAATAAAACACATAACCGTGCAATCAACTCGTCGATAGAAGACTCCCTCACTTGGATCAAAGTCATGGAATAAAACATCTGATTACCTACAATAACCATACCCCATTACTACCATAATACCATAATGAGATTCCACTAAATCCTTCATCCGCTCATGCAACACAAACTATCTAGTACCTTAAATCATCTGCAAATCTCGCGTTCATCCTCGTGATAGTTAAGCCAACTTCCACAAACGATCCAAACTCAAATTAAAACATATATCATTCACTGGTAAAGGAGAACTCTCTACAAAATATCATAGGGATCACACAACCTTAGGACACCTCGTAGGAGACAACCCACCTGTTTTGCCTCAAACTGACATCTCTCTATATCCTTCCACAGTCACGACTACTACGCAATCACTTAATCTTCTCAATTCTGAACTCATTAATAAGACATGAGAATCTACTTTACTCCACAACTAAACAACATGAGAGATCCCTCAACACACCCATAACTCGAGACCATACGCCAAATCAAGACAGAAATCAAACACCCCATAGTCCTTGCTACATCTCAAGTAAACTCTTCACGTCACATTCGAACAATTTGAACACATCTCGCAGTCACATCATACTCACCACATAGTCATCCAATCACAAATTCCACTAATAGGGACACCAACGGACCTATAAGTCCCAAAAGCACGTGCTCATACAATCAAAATCTCCATGCTAAAACTACCATCGAAACCCGGTCTCAAGTCCTCTAGAGTGGCCCATCATCAGCACACCAAAACTACATCTCGCACCTCAACCATGGAATCATAAGTCGCCAGCGCACAGCCAATACCGAGCGCTCACATGAGCATACAAATGCATGGAAGGAATTTAAAGAGTTACGCTTCAAGCTGAATCAATGCCGCAAGATAAGGAAAGAAAGATGGGAAGTATATCCTAAATGTCTTGTAGCCTCTCGAAGATAGGTATGGACGTCATCATACTGATCCGCAAGACTCTACTAGATACTTGCTCATGACTTGTAGAACTTATGAACCTAGAGCTCTGATACCAACTTGTCGCGACCCAAAATCCAACTAGTTGTGATGGCACCTAACCCAACCCGCTAGGTAATCCAATTAACAACTATCCAATTCCAGTGATATTTAATACGACAGTTAAGTAAAAAAAATATCTGAATCTTATACATTTCCCAAAGACTGGTAGTACAAATCATGAGCTTCTAAGAATAGAGTTTACAAAGCTGGTATGAAGTAAATACATCATCTGTTTGAAAAGTACATAAATAGAGTTTTATGAATCTAAGGCTACAATGAACAAGAGACAGCTACAACCGGAACGCAGGTACATCTTCAGATCCAGATACCAATGAACACGACAACATCAGCAACCAACATACCAACATCTGCATGCAAGGTGTAGAAGTGTAGTATGAGTAAAATCGACTCCATGTACTCAGTAAGTAATGAACCTAACCTTAGGTTGAAAGTAGTAACGAGCTAACACAAAGGTCGGGTCCAACACCAATATTCCGCAATAGTTCATAACAGCATAGTACAAGTAATAAATAAAAGAGGTATCTCAAAAATAAAATGCTTAGTTCGTTCACAATTCCAGAAAAATAGGCATTTCTTTTCAAGTATCTTAGTGAAAACCCAAATCTTTTACCGAAAATGCCAAAATACGAATAAGTTTGAAAACTGTGATTTTTCCCAAAACTCCTTTCAATAATAGGTAAGATGTTTCATTTTCAGATAGCATGAGAAAAGTACATCTCTATGCCTACATGTCAAGATACAGGTAAAATCATAAATGTCACCAAAATCGAGTAGCAGAAGGAAATGCATCTCTATGCATGTATCTCAAGTACGCATGTCAAATGCAATGCATCTCAATGATGAGCTCATATACTCACACTCTAAGAGTACTCAATCTCACTGTCTCGCATTTCCTCTCACTATGCTCAATGCTCAACACACTCAATCACTTAGCACTGTACAATACCTGTTGCGGCGTGCAGCCCGATCCACATATGACCATAAGGCCCGTTGCGGTGTGCAACCCGATCTACATATATATAGTCAACTGCGCTCACTGGGGGTGTGCAGACTCCGGAGGGTCTCCTTCAACCCAAGCGCTATATCGTTGCGTCGTGCAGCCTGATCCCATAAAAGGTTTGTGTTATGTTATGGGACTTGTTAGTATGTTAGGACGGGGTCCCGAGGGGTTCGGGCGTGTTTCAGATTGATTTCGGATCATTTTTCCTTCATGTTTTCACTGTTGTGTTCTACTAGTTTCTGATGTCTCAATGGGGTGGGAGAATTTTCCTAGATGATTAGTAGTAGTGTGTTAGAAAAATGTTAACTTCTTATTTTTGTTTTCATAGTTGTGTAGTATATTAGTAGCTCCTAAGAAATATCGGGAAAAAAAATGAAAAAAGTAAAAAAATTAAACTTTTCCCGACGATGGATCTCATTCGACAGGTTTCTTGAGGGATTTAAGTCTAATAAAAAAGGAAAAAAAGATTTTCTTTGTAGGTAGTGTAGTAATTCCCCCTTGGTTTTTCTTTGTGTCATGGTTCTTTTTCAAGGGTTTTATTTGAACCGGGTGTAGTTAGTTTTACTTTTGTTAGGAGTAGGAGCCATCTTGCTATGAATTGAATTGAAGCAATATCTCTTGACTTTGTTATGCCTTGAGAATAGTGAGTACTTTGGTTGTGATACTTATGCTCAGTTTTTGACTCTTGTATAAGTACCTTAAATTGTATGATCTTAACTTTGCTTAACTACTTTGACTAGTTTGTCTTGGTGAGTCCAATCCTGAGTGAATTATGTGACATGCGTGTGTGAGGTTTGTGTGTTATTCTGTGCATTGCATTTGATGTCTAGAACTTGCCCCGTGTGTTTGCAAAGCAAAATAGTAGTTTTGTTCAGTCTTGGAAGTGATATAAGCATTTCTTTGTTGAGCCATATATATATATATATATATATATATATATATATATATATATATATATATATATATATATATATATTATACCCGCCTAATTGTTATGTATCGTAGTTAACCCTTTGAGCCTGTAATCCTATTTCTTTAGCAACCACATTACAAGCCTTACCCATTTGTTTAAATTAACCATCTATTTGAACCTTTTCACCTCTCATAAACACTTGAATTGGAATAAACTTGGTAAAAGTTAAAGTGGGGGTGGTTGGTTTGGCTTTTGAGTGAAACTAATGAAATAAAGAGAAAGGTACACTATTTTAAAAAAGTAAGAGCCACTTGAATTGAAAAAGAAAGAAAAAAATAATTGTATTGCTGTGAAAAATATTCCTTGATAGTGGTGACTCTTGATATAATTGTGCTTAAAGAAGTATGGAATTAATATACATTGATGTGAAGGTGGAGTTATGGTTTGACATAAGTGTGGGATTTTAAATGTTAAAGTGTATGTATTAAAGTGCTTAGGGAGGTGTAGTCACTCTTATATCCAAATGTATTCTACCCGACCCGCAACCTACATTACAACCAATTAAAGTCCTACTTGATCCTAGACTGAATGAGATCGATTAGTAGAGTAGTATACTATGGGCAAGCCTATGGTGAATCTTTTGTGGCATATGAATGTTATTTCTGAGAGTGAGTGAATTATTTCTATCTTGAGTTCCTAATTGTTCTTAAATTTTATTATGTGTGGAACTACTCTCTTTTGTTGTGTGAGGACACTTGATTCATGAAGGAAAGGTAATGTCATTGACCTCTATGTTAGAGTAAGTGAGTGAGTTGTGAATAATGCATGGTACTTGTGAGTCAAATCTTTAGGTGAAGATATTACACTCTTGTGCTTAGTCTATTTTAAAGATTCTTGGTGTGATGAGTTAGGAGAATTGTTTAAAAAGGCCATGTCTATATAAAGTGTAGTTTGATTGCTCGAGGACGAGCAATGGTTTAAGTGTGGGATGTTGATGGTATGCTATAATTACGTATTTTAGTCACTTATTATACTCTAATTTATTACACTTTAATTGAGTTTGAGCTTTAATCGCTAGTATTTTGCACTAATTGCGTATTTTATGCCTTGTAGGAGTGATTCTGAGCTATGTAGATGTTATGGAATGAATTCGAGCTATTTGGAGCTTTGAAGTCTGAGTAAAAGCCCAAGGGATTAAGCCGAGATCGTGTTTGGGGGTCGAGGATCAATTCTGGGCATCAAAATTCAAGGAAGAAGGAACTGCTAAAGAAATGCACTAGTGCGAGGCACAGTGCGACGCATTAGTGTAATTTTATGTCAGAAATTTCCAAAGTTCAGAGACTGAGTTTTTTGGTTTGACCGGAAAAAGCAGTAGTGCGACGCATGGAAAGCATTAAGTTTGCAGGCTTTCCTATTTCGGCTAGGAAAGGGAGATTTCGTCTAGGTCCAACCCTACTTGGTATAAATACATGGAAAAACGTTAATTTCTGGACTTTTTTGACATACTTTAGACCTAGGGAGAGCACGGAGCCGCCGTGGAGGCCGGAATTCATCAGATTCCATCTTTCTTCCATCAAACTTAGTAATCTTTACTTTTTCTTGATGATTTGTTATTTTGCTACCATGTCTATATGGAGCTAAACTTCACGTTCTAGGGTTGTGGTTGTCATGAATATTGAAGTTTATTAATTACATTATCGTTAATTCGAGTTATCATCTTTGGTTGTTTCTCTAATTCTGTGCATAATTGCTTAATTGTTTGGCCAGCAGTTGAGTTCTATTTACTAACTATGCTATGCTTGGAAAAGTCGTGTTTAGATTAGAGTAGAATTAGAGAGAGCTCTTTTCTGAACCCGTGGCTCGGGGAAGGATTTCGCGGTTAGAATAGGAATATACCTAACAGTATTGCTTAGTTGAATACCATATTATATTTATTCATGATAGATTCAAGACTATATGAATATAGGGTTGATATATTATGGATAGACGGATAGTATTGTGGGAACATGCTATTTATATAAACGATCCGGTCAACTAGCAATCATAGATAATTTGGATTAACAGGTGTAATTACGAACTCAATAAAATTGATAAACTGACCACAACCCTGAAATCTATATCTCCTTGGGTATGTGTTTAAATTTCGCAATAGTAGTTGTAATAGAAAAATCAAACTCTTGATTATCTTGGACAATTAACTGATTTTAGTTTGCTTTGAATTCGATATCCGACTTTCGAATCACTTTATTACTTGACGGCCACGTATACTTGCGTGTACTAGTAGAACCAACAAACACATTTCGAACAGGTAGTTGTTCTTCTAATCGTGTTTCCTTGGAATGACCGACAGAATCTTTTTTCCTTATTATAAACTTGTCCTAAATTTCGCATGTTATCTGTGTAAGCAATTAAAATCAAAGGTCGAGTTGATTTTTATCTCTCTTGATAATCTACTTGTAGTTTAAACCATGTGTAAATATCACAACCGCAAGATGCATTATAACTCGAGAAATTGTTTTCAAGTTTCTTTAGTGAATTGTCGGTAGAGATGGAGTGTGACATTTGAAAAGACAAAACACAATCGACTTTAATGTCAAGAAAATTGAGATCAACAATATGATTATCGGTGACCATGTCGTTCTACGTAATAATAATTAATAAATATAATATAATAATAATAATAATAATAATAATAATAATAATAATAATAACAAAGACAACAACAAACTCAGTATAATTCTACAAGTAAAGTATTTGAAGGATAGTGTGTATGTAAATCTTACCCCTCCCTGTGAAGGTTGACAAACTGTTTTCGATAGACTTTCGGCTCGAAAAAAGCATGAAAAAGAAAAGAAACAGCACAACAGTAAGATAGTGAGATAGCTGAAGCAAAAGAAATAATAATAATAATAATAATAATAATAATAATAATAATAATAATAATAATAATAATAATAATAATAATAATATAACTAACAATAATTAAATTTTCAATTAAAAGACTCCTGAAAAGCATAAGATTAAATTAAAATAAACGTATTAACATGATTAAGATAGTCCCAATTAACATGTATCTCCTATTTAATTAATCTTTTTGTTTCATTTTTCTAGTTTCTATGTTAACTTCAATGGTAGGTTTTTCGCAACAACTTTTTTTTTTTATGTGATTTTAGGTCTATTTCGTCCTTTTTAATACGTTTATTCATTATAGTTTCTCACCTAAAACATTACAAGGTTGACGCAAACATGACCAAATCATTTCAAGTAACTTTATCTCACTTTGTCTTCGATATGCTTCTTACAACTTCAATTAAAAGTAATGGCTTCTAAACTTGTATAGATCGTGACACTCATCTTAACATGACACTCATGTTTTGAATATGTTAGAATTTTAGCGCCAAATATTCATTTCCATATAAAGAATTTTAATTAGATGCACTTCCTAAGATGTGAGTGCTAGAGTAGTGCCCAATTGGAAGCTTGAGGAAAGTCAAGGAACGTGGAGCTTTAAAGATATTTGAATAAGTGTCTGTACGGAAAAGTACTACGTTAGATCCTTCCTTAGCCAGTTGTATATTTGCTGTTCTTGACGTTTGACTTTTACTACATTGGAGTACTACTATAGTATTATTCTTTCCGGTCCACCGAGTAATATTTTTGCTTTTGACACACCCCATAATAATATATTAACTCCTAAAAAATAATTAAGTATTTTGACTAAATTATCCTTAATTAAAATTTCTATATTTTTAACTTGACATATTGGAATATCAAACAAGGACAAGTTTAAAAAACTAAAGTTAAGTTATTCTTAATTATATAAAAATAACATTTATTTCGGACCATAATAAAAAGATTACAAGGTAACTTATTATGGAAGTAGCATTGAAAAAAACAAACATAGGTGAGGATTGTAGAAAGTGTAATCAGTCAAGAGTGAGGATTTGGAGAGGCGCGTGGTTAATGGTGAAACCTTAAAATGTGAAAAGCGCGTGAGACAGGTGCCAGTGTTATCTAAGCTGTCACTATCAGTCAGTCAACTTTTCGAAATACGGCAATAAAGCTTTTTATTCACGAGTGGGAATTAATTAAGATTATCAGCCCAAAAGATAAGAGACAGTACGCCGGTGACTGGTGACACTACTTTTTTTTTAGTTTTTGGCAGGAAGGCCGAGAGAAATTTCTCCTTATTCTCCAAAGAAGCAGATTTTGTTTAGAATATGGTTGGTTAATTTAGATCTCGTTGTTTCTTTAAAAAAAGAATTATGTAAATGTGATATCTTCACTCTTATAATCACATTTATCTATTTCCAGGTATAATTATAAACGGCAAAGGATCAAATATACCTATCTATTTTTAAAAAATGTCTAAGAATACCCCTCGTTATACTATTGGTTTATCTATACCTCTCCAGTCATACTTTGGGTTCAAATATACCCCTCATTTAAACGGAGGGACACGTGTCATCGTCCTGTTGAATATATATATATATATATATATATATATATATATATATATATATATATATATATATATTAAATTTCTCATGTATAGAACTCATAATTTCATTATGAAAAATACAAAAATATAAATAAGCTATTAGGATATTATACATAAGATAATATATTATATATAAAACATAAATTATTAATTATTAAAAATATTAGTAAGTTTTTTATTAAATTAATAAAAGTATTATCCCTTTATACTTTTGATGAATTCAAAATTATAATTTAGCAAAATAAATTATATTATTTAAATTTTCAGTAAAATAAAAAATAAGAAAACTAATTAAATATTATAGTAGAAAAGAATGTATGAAAAGAGGGGGGATAAAGATAATTTTATAATCTTTATATTTTGAATTAATTAATAAAAAATAACACTCACGAAAATTATTGATAAGTTTAGACAATTGAAGAATTTTGAATAGTATAACATAAGTATACAAAAAAGATATTTCCAGAATAAGAAAACATATACCTATATTCTATTAAAAGAGAAGTGGTATCAAATATTAAGCCAATTGACAAGTTAATAAAAAGTCACATTAGTAAATGTATAGTACTAAGTGCTTCCTAATTTAATAAAGGATAAACAAGGAATAAACAATTTATTTGATTACAATATGAGGTGTATCCTTTGATTTTGTATATATTTTATTATATTTCTGTACACTACATTAAATAGTAAAATAATAACTAATATTTATTAAAATAATATTGTATACGGTCGAAATGGATTTCAGCCTTGGCATGTCCGGTACGGTTCGAAGGGTGGTGTATCGAAGTAAGATCCCGAAGGGGGGCACGAACTAACCTAGAGCCCGGGGAGGCCGGTCCGTATTGAGATCGATATCATAATCAAACTCGAACAAGAATCGAACCATGGCGCGGGTAGATCTATCGTGCTGATAATCCAAAAATCAACCTATATCGACATGGAATCCATTCGAGGGCTCGAACCAGGATCGGGCTCGAACCAAGATCACGAGTTCGAGCCGAAATCAAGCTCGAACCAAAATCGAGGATTCTAAGCAAGATCGAGCTCGCAGACAAAAGCCGTTGTACTCCCACTAGAGGGAATTTTGGCAAAAATTATAGAAAAGCTGATTTATCATGGGTCTCCCACTGAATGTTTATTTTATTATACTTGGAGCCAAACCCCTTCACTATAAAAGGGCTTGTTTATCATTCTTGTCAGGGATCTTTTTTGAGACTTAGACTATCACAAACTGTATTATTTTCTCTATAAGCAAGAGTGATCTTTCTAGTTTCTTAGATTGATTCTATTTTGTTAAATCCTAAATTCACTATTCATAATTGATTTGCCTGGATTACGTTTTCTCCAACCTATATTCATCATTTTATTTATCCTAGTATTTTGTATTAAGTTGTACCACATATCTTCAGAACTGCGTATAAATTCAACTCTATCCATTTTTCGGGTAAACAGTTTGGCGCCCACCGTGAGGCCGAGGATAACAGTGGTCACTTATTTTCGAAAACACCTTCAATTCAGGTTCGGCTACGAATAGCCACCGACCGAATGGCTTCATCGACCGATTACGAAGCTGGCCTTCAAGATAAAACCAACAACTTGGCACTACCCGAGATTCGAGCCGAAATACCACTAGATTTCAATTCATAAATTGCTTTCGAAGCAAACCAGCATTCCAAACCGGAAAGAAGCATTCAGGGCGGTGCTCGATCCGTAGCCCAAGACACCCAAAACCCAGAGGAGATCGGGGGCAGCTTACGCATGATCTTCGAGATGTTGCAAGCCCAGCAATTAGCGATAGCTCGGCTACAAAGCCAAACTCAAGCACAAAGCAGACCGGTTTCCAATCCACTTCGAGAGGTCCGACAGGGGTTACTTCGAAAGGTCACCCCCAGAACAGAGCCTTCCATAGTAAAATCTAACGAGCAGGAATCGGGGACTACTCTCGGAATTACTAAATTGCTCGAAGAACTCACAAAATGAGTCGAAGCCAACGACAAGAGGGTGAAAACGTATAATGCCAGGGTCGATCAAATCCCGGGGGATCCACCAA
Source organism: Nicotiana tomentosiformis (assembly GCF_000390325.3). NCBI lineage: Eukaryota > Viridiplantae > Streptophyta > Magnoliopsida > Solanales > Solanaceae > Nicotiana > Nicotiana tomentosiformis. The sequence continues at coordinate 48,665,275 of NC_090814.1, read as the reverse complement.
TGGTAAAAGGGCTTGATTCAAAAAAATTCATACATAAGCCTTTTCCATCGAGTGCGGCACCGAAGCCAATCCCCAAAAAGTTACGTATGCCCGAAATTCCCAAATATAATGGTACGACCGATCCTAACGAATATGTCACCTCTTACACGTGTGCCATAAAAGGCAACGATTTGGAAGATGATGAGATCGAATCTGTGCTATTGAAAAAGTTCGGGGAGACCCTCTCGAAAGGAGCTATGATTTGGTACCACAATTTACCACCAAATTCCATCGATTCTTTTGCCATGTTAGCAGATTCGTTCGTAAAAGCGCATGCTGGAGCCATAAAGGTTGCAACAAGAAAATTAGACCTCTTCAAAGTAATGCAAAGGCAGGGAGAGATGCTGAGGGAATTCGTATCCCGATTTCAAATGGAACGCATGGAATTACCCCCGGTCACCGACAACTGGGTCGTACAAGCTTTCACCCAAGAGTTGAACGAGCTAAGTTCGACAACATCACATCGGCTGAAGCAAAATTTGATCGAGTATCTGGCGGTAACTTGGGCAGATGTGCACAGCCGATATCAATCGAAAATTAGGGTCGAGGATGATCAGTCGGGGACCCCGTACGGACCTGTTCATCAGAACATGACAGTTATTAATCAAAAGAAGATCGACAGAGAGCAAATGTCAAACAGATACCGATATCGACCGTACGTCACCGATCGAGTAAACAATGGTTCAACACGCAGCGAAGTTCGGAACAGTCAAAGAATTGATCGGGGACAAAATTCTCGGGGGCTTATGAGTAAGAGCGGCTTCGACAAATATGCCGAGCCTATAAAAGCACCTCGATTATCAGAATATAACTTCAGCGTTAGCGCATCGGCTCTCGTGTCGGCCATCGGACGCATCGAAGACACTAAATGTCCTCGACCAATGCAAATCAATCCTGCCCGGAGAAATCCCAATCAAACGTGCGAATATCATGGTACCCATGGCCACAGAACGGAAGATTGCAAGCAACTAAGAGAGGAAATAGCTCGCCTATTTAACAAAGGGCATCTTCGGGAGTTTCTGAGTGATAGGGCAAAGAGCCATTTTAGAAGTAGGGATTTCAGCAAGTAGAACGAGCAAGAAGAACCACAACACATTATCCACATGATTATCGGCGGCACCGATACCCCCCGGGGACCGATGCTTAAGCGCACTAAAACATCGATGGTGAGGGAAAACGATTTCGGACTCAAGATTACGCACGCGTGGGGACTTTGTCCTTTGGTGATGAAGATGCAGAGGGGGTCATCCAACCTCACAACGACGCACTGGTAATATCCGTACTCGTAAATAAAACTAAAATTAAGCGTGTGTTGATCGATCCAGGTAGCTCGGCTAATATCATCCGATTGAAGGTAGTAGAGCAGCTCGGCCTGCAGGATCGGATCGTACCTACAACTCTGGTCCTAAACGGGCTCAATATAGCATGCGAAACCACCAAATTGGAGATAACCTTACCAATAAACGTGGCTGGAACTGTCCAGGAAACAAAGTTTCACGTGATCGAAGGCGATATGAGGTATAACGCCCTTTTCGGAAGACCATGGATCCACAACATGAGAGCCGTGCCCTCGACCCTACACCAGGTCCTCAAATTTTTGGCATCGGGAGATGTCAAAATGGTATACGGAGAGCAACCAGCCGCAAAAGAAATGTTCGCCGTCGACGAAGCCAAACCAATATCCTCACTTTCGCCGATAAAAGGATCGAGCCCGGAAGGAGAACGAGACACCAAATAGCAATCATAGACAGCGACTTCAACCCAGCCAGACAACCAGAAAGTCGAAGAGGATGGAGACCAAAGGGTCCCTCGATCTTTCGTAATTCCCAATGACTCCGATGCCACAAAATCGACGATCGAGGAGCTAGAACAAGTCATATTAATCGAGCGCCGGCCCGAGAAAAATGTATACTTGGGAACGGGGTTGAGCCCTGAACTCAGGAAGAAACTCGTTTAATTTTTTATCAATAACATCGATTGTTTCGCCTGGTCCCATTTAGATATAACAGGGATCCCGCCGAACATAACGACACATCAGCTAAGTTTGGACCATAGGTTCAGACCGGTGAAGCAAAAAAGAAGACCCCAGTCCGATAGAAAGAACGCCTTCATAAAGGACGAGGTAACCAAACTTCTCAAAATAGGGTCCATTCGGGAGGTAAAATATCCCGAATGGTTAGCCAACGTAGTTGTAGTCCCTAAAAAAGAGGACAAACTTAGAATGTGTGTGGACTATAAGGATTTGAACAAAGCATGCCCCAAAGATTCTTTTTCGTTGCCCAACATTGATCGCATGATCGATGCCACGGCCGGCCACGAGATCCTCACTTTTCTTGATGCCTATTCCGGGTATAATCAAATACAGATGAACCCGGAGGACCAGGAAAAAACCTCATTTATCACCAAATATGGAACGTATTGTTATAATGTGATGCCCTTCGGGCTAAAAAACGCAGGGCCACTTACCAACGCCTAGTGAATAAAATATTCGAAGAACAAATAGGAAAATCAATGGAGGTTTATATTAATGACATGTTAGTCAAATCCCTACGCGCAGAGGACCATTTAATTCATTTGCAGGAAACGTTCGAGATTCTGAGGAAATACAAAATGAAGCTCAACCCCGAAAAATATGCCTTCGGGATCGGTTCGGGCAAGTTCCTCGGCTTCATGGTATCACATCGGGGAATATATATTAACCCCGATAAAATCAGGGCTGTTGAAGACATCACCGTCGTAGACACCGTGAAGGCCGTGCAAAGACTAACTGGTCGGATCGCCGCCCTAAGCCGATTCATATCGAGATTGTCCGATCGAAGTCATAAATTTTTTTCTCTACTCAAAAAGAAGAACGATTTTTCTTGGACCCCGGAGTGCCAACAAGCATTAGAAGGACTAAAACAATATCTATCAAGCGCACCACTGCTTCACGCTCCAAAAACCGATGAGAAACTTTATTTGTACTTGGCAGTATCGGAAGTCGCCGTAAGCAGTGTCCTAGTTCGAGAAGAGCAAGGTACGCAATTCCTAGTTTATTATACAAGTCGAACCTTAGGAGAGGCGGAAACTAGATATCCGCTCCTAGAAAGGTTGGCGCTTGCACTGATAAGCGCCTCAAGAAAGTTAAGGCCATACTTCTAATGTCACCCCATATGCGTATTGTCTACTTACCCGCTTCGTAATATTTTGCACAAACCCGAGTTATCAGGCCGACTGGCCAAATGGGCCATCGAACTCAGTGGGTACGATATAGAATATCGACCCCGCACGGCCATCAAGTCTCAAGTCCTAGCAGACTTCGTGGCCGATTTCACACCAGCCCTCGTACCCGAAGCCGAAAAAGAACTGTTGAAATCGGGTACATTATCAGGGGTATGGATCCTTTTTACGGATGGGGCTTCAAACGTAAAGGGGTTCGGGCTGGGCATAGTTTTGAAACCACCTATGGGTGGCATTATTAGACAATCTATTAAAACTATCAGGTTGACTAACAACGAGGCCGAGTACGAAGCCATGATTGCAGATCTCGAGCTAGCTAGAAATTTGGGAGCAGAAATCATTGAAGCCAACTGCGACTCCTTGCTGGTGTTAAGTCAAGTAAACAAAACTTTCGAAGTTCGAGAAGGTAGAATGCAGAGGTATTTAGATAAACTGCTTATCACTTTGCGCCATTTCAAACAATGGACTTTACGACATGTGCCACGGGAACAGAATAATGAGGCTGACGCACTAGCAAATTTGGGGTCATCGGTCGAGGTAGATGATACAGGCTCGGGGAATGAAGTTCAACTTTCGAGATCGGTAATCGAAGAAGGACACGCCGAAATAAATTCTACAAGCTTAACCTGGGATTGGAGAAACAAGTATATCGAATATTTGAAAAACGGAAAACTCCCATTGGATCCTAAAGATTCCAGAACCCTACGGACCAAGGCTGCTCAATTCACTCTAGCTTCAGATGGAACACTGTACCGAAGAACGTTTGACGGACCATTGGCGGTATGCTTGGGTCCGGGGGATGTCGATTATGTCCTACGGGAAGTGCATGAGGATACTTGCGGGAATCATTCTGCAGCCGACATATTAGCCCAAAATATAATCAGAGCAGGGTATTGTTGGATCGATATGGGCAAAGATACGAAGCAATTTGTTCGTAAATATGATAAATGTCAAAGGTTCGCACCAATGATCCACCAGCCCGGAGAACAACTCCACTCGGTCCTATCCCCGTGGCCTTTCATGAAATGGGAAATGGATATCGTCGGCCCTCTGCCATCGACCCCAGGTAAAGCCAAATTCATTTTGTTTATGATTGACTATTTTTCTAAATGGGTTGAAGCACAGGCGTTCAAGAAAATAAGAGAGAAAGAAGTTATAGACTTTATTTGGGATCATATCATATGCCGTTTCGGGATACCCGCCAAAATAGTATGTGACAATGGAAAGCAATTCATTGGCGGCAAAGTAACAAGATTCCTCGAAGACCACAAGATAAGAAGGATACTGTCGATGCCGTACCACCCCAGTGGAAACGGGCAGGCCGAATAAACAAATAAAACTGGCATTCAAAACTTAAAGAAGAGATTGAACGATGCTAAAGGGAGATGGAGAGAAATCCTACCCGAAGTCCTTTGGGCATATGGACAACATCAAAATCCAGTACGGGGGGGACCCCGTTCTCCTTAGTATATGGATCTGAAGCATTGATACCAGTCGAGGTTGGTGAACCCAGTGCCAAATTTCAATTCTCGACGGAAGAATCAAATAACGAGGCTATGAACACAAGCCTCAAACTATCGGACAAAAGGCGAGAAACTGCCCTCGTCCGAATGGCCGCCCAAAAGCAGCGAATCGAAAGGTATTATAATCGAAGAACCAAGCTCCGCCATTTCAAGCCTGGGGACTTAGTGTTGAGAAATATTACCATCAATACCCGAAATTCAAATGAAGGGAAGCTAGGACCGAATTGGGAAGGACCATATCAGGTACTCGAGGACATCGGAAAGGGGTCGTACAGGATCGACGTTATAAACGGCAAACAATTATCAAGCAAATGGAATGTATCACATCTAAAATGGTACTACTGTTATGGTACAACCTTTCCATATTCATTTATATCTCAAAACTGACCCCTGCAGAAGTCCGAACAAGGGACGGATCTCTCATCAGAAAGCACGCGTTGCACTCTTTTTTTCTTATACCGGTTTTATCCCAAATGGGTTTTTCGGCAAGGTTTTTAATGAGGCAACCACTGGTCGTGCAACATTTATAATGATATCCGAGGCCCCGTAAGAGAGTTACTTCACAGCAATAGGGTCCCCGATAGGAAAACTGTAAAGAGCCAAATGGTCGAAGCGAGCCATGCTCGTATAAATTGGCCCGAACCCGGGCGTGTAATAATATGCAAAGAATTAAGATATAATGCGACCATTATGCCTACGGACTATTTTCTCATTTCGAGTTCGAGCAAACACTCACTCGACCAATTAAGCCTACGGGCTGCATTAATTCGAGTTCGAATCATTCACTCGATCAAGCCTCCGGGCTATTTTTCATTTCGAGTTCGAGCAAACACTCACTCGACCAAATAGCCTACGGGCTGCATCAATTCGAGTTCGAATCATTCACTCGACCAGGCCTACGGGCTATTTTTCATTTCGAGTTCGAGCAAACACTCACTCGACCAAATAGCCTATGGACTGCATTAATTCGAGTTCGAATCATTCACTCGATCAAGCCTACGGGCTATTTCTCATTTCGAATTCGAGCAAACACTCACTCGACCAAATAGCCTACGGGCTGCATTAATTTGAGTTCGAATCATTCACTCGATCAAGCCTACGGTCTATTTTTTATTTCGAGTTCGAGCAAATACTCATTTGACCAAATAGGCCTACGGGCTACATCAATTCGAGCACAAGCAAACACTCACTCGACCGTCACGCCCACAGGCTATATTCTCTTCAAAATCGAATCGTTGACAATTAATAAGTCTAAAGGGCTACATTGCCCCAGGTTTGAATAAACGCTCGCTCGGTTGCAGAGACCACGAGGTTCAAGTTTGATTAAGTGGTTTAATACATAGAGATATGCCTATACACAAAATTTATCTACATAGGTGGCTACAGCAAAAAAAAAAAATTTAAACGGGAGCGGTCTTTTCTTTATCACGTTCCCCCCGTTCTCGGATCCGCTTTTGCTCCCATCATCATCGTCATCATCATCGGAAACCAGAGCTTCAACATCAGCTTCGAGTTCTTTTGCCCTTTTTATCTCTTCCGTGAGATCGAAGCCGCGAGCATGAATCTCCTCGAGAGTTTCTCTCCTGGATCGGTACTTAGCAAGTTCGGCGACCCAATGCGCCCGACCATTGGCAGATTTGGCTGCCTCTCTTGCCTGAACTTGGGCAGCTTCAGCATCAGCCCGATAGATGGCCACGAGCGCATCCGCATAAGTCTTTGCCGTTTTAGCATCGGATTCAGCCTTGGCGACTACTGAAGCCAACCGAGCCTCGAGCTCCTCAATTTTTCTTGCTTGAACCAGGCCTTTTTCCTTCATTTTCTGAAGTTGGGTTTCAGACGATGATAATTGGGCTCGAGCAGTCTCTTTTTCTACAGCAAAGTGGTCCATACCTTCTTTCCACTGCAAGGATTCCATCCTTATCACATCGACCTCTTCACGCATCTTCCCTATCATCTCGATTTTTTGCTGCAGCTGTGAGACCGAAATGTTAGCTATCGTTCTGGTATCGAACCCATAGGTTTTCAAAAGCATCATTACCTGCTCAGACAAATCATTCTGGTCTCGATAAGCCTTGGCCAGCTCGGCCCGGAGATCTTTTATTTCCTCCTCTCTCTGCCCTAAGGAAAGTTTGAGAGAGTTCCTCTCGTCGGTAGCGCGTTTTAGGTCGGCCGCGTATCGATGCAGCTCATTTTGGGAACGAGAACATTATTCTCGATGGACCGCCACAGCCTACAAAGAAACAAGAAGCGAAGTTAACGAAAGACGAACATAAAGGCAATACCAACAAAAAGATTTTTAAAAGACTCACCTGGTTCAAAGCCTGCCGCAAACCGTGAAAAAGATCTGATTCATCACCGGCACCGGCACCGGCAACATCCTCGATACCAGTAAACAGGTCACAAAATGGATCCTCTTCATCGTGAGGCCTACCTAGATCGAGGGCCCCCCAGAGCTTGAGCTTCTCGAATCACCCCTACGGAAAAAGCGGGAAAGGTAGGCAAGTCCTCGATCGCTGCTGCCCCAAGAGACTCGCTCGGAGCATTCCCCTCAGCTTGGAGGGGTTCGAAGGGCTCTTCGATTGTAACCCCTGCCGGTTGATTCCGATGAGAGGCATCTTCGACATCCGATAGTTTGGGAACTCTACCAGAACCTCTCTCCGGTATATTTTCAGTTCGAGACGGAGCCCCATAGGGCATCATCGATCCAGCCGGCGATGAAGCATCGGTGTCTCTCTTCGTCCGGACCGCCAGTATGGACTTATTATCCTCTTCTTCTTCTTCATCCCTTAGGCACAAAACGGATTCTACGGTCAAAGGAATAACATTCTTATTCGGCTTACGAGTTGTCCTCTTCTTCGATTTTGGATATTCGGGCAACGAAGCTCTCTTCCTTTTATTTTCCTTCACCGGCTTTGGAACGAAGGTCGAGACATCCTCCTCATTAGACAGAGGTCTCAAGATTGCGTCTTTACCCAAACCTGTATATGGGAAACCTTATAAAAAATATCGAGAAATGCCTCGTCAGAGTCCGAGAAATGAGCTTACCGTGATTTTTGGCCTCCTACCGACCCTTAGACAAATCACGCCATGAGCGTTCGGCATATGTGGAAGTCGAAACAAGAGCCCGTACCCAATTCTTGAGGTCGGGAACCGCTCCGGGCATCCAGGGAACTGCTACATCATGAAAAGAGGAGTGTCAATAAGAGAACAAATGAAAGAACAAAATAGAAGCAACAGCAAAATCACACTTACGTTTCAAATTCCACTCATCGGGAAAGGGCATCTTTTCAGTCGGGATCAGGTCCGAAGTCCTTACTCGAACGAACCTGCTCATCCAACTTCGATCCCTGTCCTCGTCAATACTCGAGAACAAAGCCTTGGTAGCCCGACGCTGGAGTTTTATTAACCCTCCCCTAAAAATTGGGGGATGATACAGCCGGATAAGATGATCGAGGGTGAACGACATCCCCTCGATTTTGCTCACGAAATATCGGATCAGAATAACGATCCGCCACAAAGATGGATGGACCTGGCCTAAGGTTACCTGATACTGTCGACATAAGTCGATAACGACGGAATCGAGGGGACCCAAAGTGAAAGGGTAAGTATATACGTTCAAAAACCCTTTCACGTGAGAAGTGATGTCTTCGTGAGGGGTAGGTATTATCACTTCTTTTTTTCCCCAATTGCAGTCCTTCTTTAACAGATCGAGGTGCTTCTCAGTAATCGAACACATGTACCTCGATACCAGCTCACACCGGCCAGGGACCGATGAACCTTTATCAACTTTAAAATCTGAAGTAAGGACGCACGCCTCGGGGACACACTCCTCTGGTTGTGGCTCCGCCGGTGTCTCATCAGCGACACAATATGAAGATGAAGCTTTCTCTTTCTGAGGAACGGTTTGCGATGTTTTTGCCATTTTTGAATTCAAAAATAAGGAGTAGAAGAAAGTGATAGAGATTTGGTAGAATTGAGGGGTCTTTTCGGAAAGAAATCACAGCTTTTTTGGTAGGCTGGAGAGTATAAAGAAGAAATTGAGAAATTTTAGAAGATAGAAGATGTAAAAATGGTAAAAGATAAAGGTGAGAGTTATTTATAGGTTCAAAGCGACGGCAGTTCATTATCAGCAGTGGCCGACCACCGCATGACATGCATTAAATGCCTTGAAAGACTAAATCGACAGGACAGCTATCATGTGCGTCATGGTCGAGCTTGATGGAATCGATAAGATATAATCCGATCGAGCTGTTGAAAATCATATCGTTTCTCGCCATATTTCTTTTTGAAAAACGAGGGGACTATCTGTATACGGTCGAAATGGATTTCAGCCTTGGCATGTCCGGTACGGTTCGAAGGGTGGTGTATCGAAGTAAGATCCCGAAGGGGGGCACGAACTAACCTAGAGCCCGGGGAGGCCGGTCCATGTTGAGATCGATATCATAATCAAACTCGAACAAGAATCGAACCATGGCGCGGGTAGATCTATAGTGCTGATAATCCAAAAACCAACCTACATCGACCTAGAATCCATTCGAGGGCTCGAACCAGGATCACGAGTTCGAGCCGAAATCAAGATCGAACCAAAATCGAGGATTCTAAGCAAGATCGAGCTCGCAGACAAAAGCCGTTGTAATCCCACTAGAGGGAATCTTGGCAAAAATTATGAAAAAGCTGATTTATCATGGGTCTCCCACTGAATGTTTATTTTATTATACTTGGAGCCAAACCCCTTCACTATAAAAGGGCTTGTTTATCATTCTTGTCAGGGATCTTTTTTGAGACTTAGACTATCACAAACTGTATTATTTCCTCTATAAGCAAGAGTGATCTTTCTAGTTTCTTAGATTGAATCTATTTTGTTAAATCCTAAATTCACTGTTCATAATTGATTTGCCTGGATTACGTTTTCTCCAACCTATATTCATCCTTTTATTTATCCTAGCATTTTGTATTAAGTTGTACCACATATCTTCGGAACTGTGTATAAATTTAACTCTATCCATTTTTCGGGTAAATAAATATAATATATTAGATCATAATTTTATAATATTAATATTCTTTCAAATTATCCGGGATTCTGACACTAGTATTATCTTGAATGCACGCCTACGACCGAGCCAAGCTTTTTTGTATGACGGAGTGTGGGAAACTACAATCTTGACTATAGTTTGTGCTTCTTTAAGCTTGAAGTGAGGATTGTTCCTAACATAAGGTAACAACAAAGAAGCAATAAGGTTAGAATCTAAGTTATTATGATCTTCTAAGATTACACCCATCATGAGCAACATCAGCTTTAACACGAGCCAGTATATCTGAAAATATTGGAATCTGTGGGATTTAAGTATTCTCAAGTGTGTTGGGCAGCATTGTTGGTTCCTGCACCATCTCCAAAACTATGATAATGATAATTTTTAGTTGAAAATTGTGTGCCAAAACTAGTACAACCATGGCCATAGCTACTAGGTGTTGGGTCAATTTCTGGTATTGTACTTTGTGATAACAACCTTGTAAAACTATGAAAATCTGAATAACTACTCACTGGATCGGTACATGGCACATAAGCTTCGGTTGGAGGCTTATTAAGATTAAAAAGTGGCACATTAGAAATTATAGATGACTCAGTGAAAAATATTTGTGGGCTTAACAACCTCCAATAATTCTATTTTAATAAACATCTCAAGCACATCAAAATTCATCATATGCCTTAATCTATCAGGTGCCTTCAAAAAATCTTACAATGACTCACTATCAACAATAGTAATTTCTATATACCGAGCAATACCCTGTGTGGTCGGATATGGCCACCTACCGGAGATAACAAGCGTTACCTCGTTTATGAAATAGCATCGATTATATATAGAATTCAAATGCATGTATTCTAGTGTGTTTTTTCTAACAAAAAGCGCATTCAATACGCAAACCTTTCATTTTTCACATAAGGCAATCTGACAATGAGTCTTTCTTAAACCTGTAACGTCAGACATTTATCAAATCAATGTCAGCCGATTGAATATAATTACAACTGAAGGCACGTTAGCACATTGAGCCTTTTGTGTAAATTTAAAAATGCAAGGAAGGCGCGTTTGTTAATAAAATATTCCTTTGATTTTAAAATTTACACTGAAGATGTGATTAGTCAGCGCACTTTCTTCTCAAATTTTACTTAACGGTCTGTCAGGTTTGGAGCATTAATATTACAAAAAGAAAGCTCGCTAGTGTGGCGCCCCTTCGCCATTAATTAAATCGGTAAAGGACCAAATATACCCCTGTACTTTCGAAAAATATTTAAATATACCCTTCGTTATACTATGAGTCCAAATATAACCCTGCCGCTATACTTTGGGTTCAAATATACCCCTCATTTAAATGGAGGGACACGTGTCATCGTCCTGTTGGTCAATTCTAAATATCTCTTAATTAATTTTAAAAGACACATACCCATACCCGAAATATTTGTAAAAATTACTTTAAAAAAACTGAAAAAATTGAAAATAAATATCTCCTAATTAATTTTAAAAGACACATACCCATACCCGAAATATTTGTAAAAATTACTTTAAAAAAACTGAAAAAATTGAAAAATATTTTTATAAAAACTGGAAAAAACAATTCAACAAAATATTTTCATTTTTTTAAAACTAATGCACCTTTAGTCCACTGCTTTAGGAAAGTCTTTTTTTATTCCAGTTTTTACAAAAAAATATTTTTCAGTTTTTTTTAAAGCAATTTTTTTTTTTGTAAAAACTGAAAAAAAAATTTATTTTAAAAACTGAAAAAAGACTTTCCTAAAGCAGTGGACTACATGTGCATTAGTTTTAAAAGAACGAAAATATTTTGTTGATTTTTTTTTCCAGTTTTTACAAAAAAATATTTTTCAGTTTTTTTTAAAGCAATTTGTTTTGTAAAAACTGAAAAAAAATATTTTGTTTTAAAAACTGAAAAAAGACTTTCCTAAAGCAGTGGACTACAAGTGCATTAGTTTTTAAAAAACAAAAATATTTTGTTGATGGTTTTTTCCAGTTTTTACAAAAAAATATTTTTCAGTTTTTTCAGTTTTTTTTAAAGCAATTTGTTTTGTAAAAACTGAAAAAAAGACTTTCCTAAAGCAGTGGACTACACGTGCATTAGTTTTTAAAAAAACAAAATATTTTGTTGATTTTTTTTTCTAATTTTTACAAAAAACTATTTTTCAGTTTTTTCAGTTTTGTTTTAAAGCAATTTGTTTTTGTAAAAACTAAAAAAAAAAAGATTTTGTTTTAAAAATAGAAAAAAGACTTTCCTAAAGCAGTGGACTACAAGTGCATTAGTTTTAAAAAAGCGAAAATATTTTGTTGAATTTTTTTTCTTCAGTTTTTACAAAAAAATATTTTTTAGTTTTTTTTAAAGCAATTTTTACAAATATTTCAGGTATGAGTATGTGTCTTTTTAATTAATTAGAAGATATTTAGAATTGGCTAACACGACGATGACACGTGTCCCTCCGTTTAAATGAGAGGTATATTTGATCCCAAAGTATAGCGACATGAGTATATTTAGACTCATAATATAACGAATGATATATTTAAATATTTTTTGAAAGTAGAGGAATATATTTGATCATTCACTTTAATTAAAATTGTTTTTAACAAGCCCATATATTGTAGTAGTGCTCCATTTTTCACCGTTTAAGTCAAGCTTTCCATCTTTCTTGGTATGGGGTCCATGCCCTCCACCCTCTCCCCTGCTTCTTCTTTTTCACTAAACAATTTAATTTTGGCAAAGGTCCCCCCCCCACCCCCCCCCCCCCAAAAAAATATCTAAATAATAAAAAGCAAAAAAAGCAAGAAAACAAAACAAAGGAAAGACTTTTCTAATCTTATTTACTACTCCTAATTGTGTCTTGGATAATTCACAAACCCATGCAAGCACAATATTGACTGTTGAATGATTCAACTGAATTTAAAAGAAAAATATACATGCTGGTCGGTTGACCAAGGTGTTGTCTCTATTTGTAGTCATAGCAATAACAAGTAATCCCCTACCCCCAAACCAACACCCAAAGTATACTTTAATCTGACTTATAAACCATAGAAATAAAATAATGCTTTAATCCTTTTATATTTTGCGAATTAATAACTTTCAGCTGAAAGATATTTTGAATTTGATCCTCCGTCAGTTTCACATGCTGTTACTGAACTATATTTACTGTAAATTAATATAAGATTATTTTTAATCATATTAAAGTATTTAATTATACTTTGGTAAGAGCATTAATCGTGAAAAAGTAAGAAGGAAAGGTCACGACTAGAACTAGCATCTTCATTTGGGCATGACTAATTAATTATTATTTTTTATTCTTTTGAGAGGAGGAAACGAAAAACATAGTAATGGTACATAGTTGTACATTTCATGTTGAAAATTCTGTTGAACTCAATGCTTTTGGCTAGTACGAACTCAGCTTAGATCAACATGATTATCTTTTAAATCCATTTTAGCCAATAACCTTTGAGTTAAATTATCGTTTACTACTAAAAAGGCCAACTTGCCTTTTATTTAATCCTAAAAGGTTTAGTGGGTCAGCCAAGGAATCTAATTCCACTGCTAGGGTCATCAGTTAGATCACGTCAAAATAAGTCCATGATTTTATCCACAAAACATTACTCTTGTATAATTATTATATTCCTTCTGTTTGAATTTATTCGAACTTTTTAGGTACGAGAGTTAAATTGGCCAATTCTTTGGTATGAATTCGGATATGGATATTTTTCAGTTTTTTGGAGTAAAATTTAAATATCTAGAAACCAAATAAAAAAATACTATATGTCATAATAGTTAACAATTTAAAATAGTTAAAAATTATCTACAAAAAATAGGTAAAAGATAAGCTTATTATTTGACTCCTCAAATAGGAAAAAGTTCATTCTTTTTGAGACGGAGGGAGTAATAGAATATTTAATTGGTAATAGTAGTAAACTTTCAAATAATTGGTTTCGTATACTTTTGACAAATTCCTATATTCTTTTTTCAGTTTGTGTATAACTCATACATTAGGCTAATTTTAATTAGCTTGGAAAATAATATAAGTCACACCGACAACCTCAATATGTTTCAAACAGATATGAGTGTGAATGTGTGATGATTAAAGACCTTCTATTCTATGGTAGTTGATTAGGAGTAAAAGAAAATATACTGATTTCTTCTTACCTAAGATTTTTTTGTTTTAATTTTCTTTCATAGAGGTCCGTTGACCTAATTTTATAATTATATAAAGATGTTTAATGTTTTCACTGCACCTGTATTTCACACTAGAAAAATAAGTGTTATCGTCAATGAGTGAGACCTATTTACTGCTTTATTATTTCAACTGCATATGGTTTACTAAAAAAGAATTTTAATTCATTTATAGATTCTACTATAGAGTTGTCTAAATGGCATCACAAGATACACACAACGCCTAGCTCAAGAAACAAACTATATTTAGCATTACCATTAATTTCCCATAATACATAATCTTTTTTCGTAATTTTCTTCCAAGTAGCATAGAAAGTTAAGTGATGACTTGTGAAGTAAATGATAATTGTACTTAAGAACTGCCAACCTTTCTAGTCAGTGGGAATTAGTGTTATTCTTCTCCATCCCAAAGTTTTTCCTTTGTTAAAAACACTGCAGAAATTAAATTTTTTGTTATTTGTCTAACTAGGGAAAAGATTAAGGAAAATATAAAAAAATAATTGTATTCCCTTGAAAAACTGGAATTTGAAGTTTGTCCATGGACATCAAATAAAACGTTGGAACTTCAAAATAAATGAATATTCTTCATTGATTAAAGTAGGTGTGGAATTTTCCATGAGGGTTTATTTCTTATTCTGTAAACGGATTTTAAGAAAATATATTATATTCCTCCAATATCTTCTTTTTATTTTCCAACCTAATATAGAACTGGAAATGTCAAAATACACGTCATGGAATTTCTCTGTTGTCCAAGTCAAGTGGTGTTCGACATTGATTATCCTTTCCTTCATTTGCAAGTTCTGATGATAAGCATCAAGCTAAAGAAGAAGAAATATAAGAAAGAGAAGAAAAACGAACCCAATAATTATAGAGATTATGATACTTTAGCAATGTTCGAATCAGTTTATGCAACACTGTATGCCATAGCTTATTCATATCAAGATAATTATGTTGACTAAAAATGGAACAAATAGAGTCGGATAGTTGAAATTAAATTTAAAATCTCCAAATAAAATACTTGGGACTAAAAGATTATAATATAATATTATCAAAACAAAAATTAAGTTAGCAAAAACTCGTTCCTGTCCAAACAGTACAGTATCATCAATTCCCAGAATCGACTTAAACACAAGCAGCTAGTAAATCAAATAAAATTTCATATTGTTAGTGTAAATTTCATGTGAAACTTCGTTATGTAGTGAAGCAGAAGAACACGTGGTTGGAAAAGTATCTATCTGTTACACTCCCTTATTTTCTGTCATTTGTTGGATTGTTGTTTCTACCTTCCCTTATAAATATATATATACTATGGTTTATTTGTTGGATTGAATAGGCAAAGGACAGCTAACGTACATCACTATTCACCAACCAGTGTTCCTACTTCCTAGAGTCAGTCACTCCATTCTTGTTAAGAAAATAAGCTCCCAAATTTCTCTCAAAACCCCACATTTTTTTCTCAACTAAACTCTTTCTTCCATTTTCTTTCTTCCTCTCCATTCTCATTGCTTTTTCAAGATTCAATCTTTCCTTTAGAATCTGACAAATTTGTCATTGTCATATCTATTGTGTAAGGTAAAAAGTTGTACCCTTTTCTCATGTCATTATTTTTGTTTTTCTTTGTGCTAACTGCTAGGTGTTAAAAAGATTGCATTTTGTTAACATTGTATTCTGTTTCAGTTTTTGCATTTGTTTTTATCCTATTAGATCAGATTTTTGTTTTGCCTTAAACCTTTCCTTGAGCGTTTGAGAAAAATTCACATTCTCCATTTTCTATGGCCTTATGTTCTTTTGTGTGTTTTTTTCTTCCCATTCCTTGCTATTTTCACAGAAATATGCAAATGGTTCAGATGATGTTTTCAAGGCATTCAAATGGTGGTATATGATTGAATTCAATAAAAATCCTATATTGATATCTAAGTCAAAATTCAGAACTCCATTCTACCCTAACACTGAAACAGATGACCTGGGGTTTGCAAGTTTTAATGTGATTAGTCTTCTAATAATAATATAAATGCCTGTTCTCAGCCAAAAAAAAATGTGATTAGTTTTTTCATTTGTAATTTTTTATATATGAGATTCAAGACCAGATAAGCTGGGTTTTTGGTTGAGTTACTATTCATCAAAAGGACAACTAAAATTCTAATGCTTTAGATTTGTGAAATGCCGGGCATCTATTGTAAAATTCTGATTCTTTAGGTTTTCCATTATTCTTTCTTTTTTAAGAACAAAGTTCACCACATTCTTATGTTTGCTTTAGTAGTGTGCTTTTCTTTGAAATTGAGCATCTGTCTACTGCTGCTTTTTTTTTTTCCATCACAAAAGCTTGATCAGTTTTAAAGCATTGATGGATTAATGTCTTATGCTCTAATCCTTTTGTCTTTATTTTTGCAGGTTTTCATATTTTGGAAATTCTTTTAGGAATAGAAATTATCTTGGTAAACTTATTTTAGGCAGATGGGCATATCGTTTTCCTGTCCATTTGCCAACTTGGATGATTTGAATTGTAGGTTGGAGTCGTATTTAGTGAGAACGATAAGTTTTGGAAGTGACGGTAGGACTGCATTGCAGCCTATAAATTTCGACAATCAAATTCCTGAACAGTCAAAAATGTTGAGATCTTTGGGTTCTGGGAAGATGATCATTGAAGGAACTCTTAGTTTTAAAAGGAGGGAATTGGAGGCCAAGTTGGCACTCAAGTCTCCTGTATTTGATAAGGAAGATAAGATGATGATAAGATCAGAACGCCTTAGGAGCAGGGACGAAACTCCTGACAAATTGCATAGCATCAATAGTCAGATTGTGCCACCAGAATACGGCGAACACAGAGATCGGGCTGCCTTAAAGTTGCAGAAGACATACAAAAGTTTTCGGACTCGTAGGCAACTAGCAGATTGTGCTGTTCTAGTAGAGCAAAGATGGTATGGTAGTTCAAATACACGAGCATGATATTTTTCATGCCTTGTGCATGCCTATTCCTTTTGGTTCCTGATTTGAATGTAATTTACAGGTGGAAGCTATTAGATACTGTTGAACTCAAGCATAGTTCTATATCATTCTTTGACATTGAGAAACCTCAAACTGCTGT
This sequence comes from Nicotiana tomentosiformis, assembly GCF_000390325.3. NCBI lineage: Eukaryota > Viridiplantae > Streptophyta > Magnoliopsida > Solanales > Solanaceae > Nicotiana > Nicotiana tomentosiformis. The sequence continues at coordinate 48,648,196 of NC_090814.1, read as the reverse complement.
TTCTCGTTGGTCAAGAGCATTAACTAGAGCTGCTAAGGTATGCTTTGGACATTACTGTCTACAAAATCCTTGTATCTTTTCTTTTCCCTAATGTACTGATCTTTTTGGTACTTTTTGTCTGTGTTTTGTAGGTTGGTAAAGGTCTCTCTAAAGATGAAAAGGCCTGTAAGCTTGCATTACAACATTGGCTTGAAGCAGTAAGTTCCGTTCCTAACAAAGTTTGAGTAACACTATTTACTTTTCTTATTTGTGGGATTTGTATTTATCTTTCACAATGTGGAAACAGATTGATCCCCGGCATCGTTATGGTCACAATCTTCAATTTTATTACAATAACTGGCTCCAAGCTGACAGTAAACAACCCTTCTTTTATTGGTGAGGTTTCCTATGATTAGCAAGAAATTCAAACAAACAACTTTTCTTCAATTAATTTTGCTGAACTAAATATTTTGCCCGCGATTTGCCTTGCAGGTTGGACATAGGTGATGGTAAAGAAATAAATCTTGAAAAGTGCCCTAGGTCAAAACTTCATCAACAATGCATCAAGTATCTGGGTCCGGTAAGTTTAATCTTATTTTGTGGAGATAGATTTCCTTTAGAGTTATCACATGACAATTAGAGTTTAGATTTGGCATGGATATGTTCTTTGAATCAGTGAGAAGTGCTGAACATTTGTGTTTTGCTATGCTTGTGTCTATTTTTGCATGGATCTGTGCTGGAATTCCTAAATTCAGTTTCAAAAATAAACTAAAATCAGGGAGCTGTGCCAAATGGGCAGTAGATGTTCACAATGCTTAAGTTATGTCTTTGTTACTGTTTTTAGAGCAAATTGTCTAATTGGGGTGGATATAAAAACATGTAATTTTACTTCCAGACATCTTGTGATTATGTAAGCTCCATGGAGTAGGTGGAAATGTATCTTTAATGCAACTCACCAGTAATGAATAATCAATGACAGATGGAGAGAGAGGCATATGAAGTTGTGGTGGTGGATAGAAAATTCATCTACAAGCAGAGCGGGAAGCTTCTTGATACAAGGGGAGGCCCTCAAGATGCCAAGTGGATCTTTGTGCTAAGTGTGTCCAAGATCTTGTATGTCGGATTGAAGCAGAAAGGCACTTTTCAGCATTCGAGTTTTTTGGCTGGTGGTGCCGCATTGTCTGCTGGGAGATTAGTGGTGGAAGATGGTGTTCTAAAGGTACAGAGAAATTGCCATGGTTTTTCCTAGCTTTGTCACAATTTTTTTTCCTTAGACCTGAGAATTGATGAATCTAACTTATTGTACGAAATAGGCGGTGTGGCCTCACAGTGGACATTATCTTCCCACAGAGGAGAATTTTGAAGAATTTATGTCGTATCTTGAGCAACAGAATATCGACATCAGTGTTATCCAGGTAGGAAACCTCAGCCCCAACCTTGAAGGATTGAATTTTAAGCTATGCTAAAATAGAACTCTAGCTCACCACGATAGTCTTTCTTTCAATTGAAGTTTGTGTGTTTTGGGGATTGGCATTACAACTATTTATGCAAGGGAATGCCATCTCTCAATCTGTCCTAATCCTTTCCAGCATTTATCGTGTTTTGCACATTGATCGTGTGGCTAATGCATATAGCTTTCTCAGCCATTTTGATAAAGATCAAGTGTAGATAAGTTGTGGCTAGCACATTGAGCTTCATTTACTACTCCTGATTTTGCAGAAATCGCCCAGTGATGGGGAAGAAGCACCTTTTATAAGGAAAGAGAGTGGTTCCAGTCTGCGTAATAGTTTATCGGCACCAGATTTCACCAAATGTAGTGAAGAGAGCAACGCCAAAAGCTCAGACAGGGAGAAGACAGATTCTACTAGAAAGTATTGCAAGGACGCAGAGAGTTCAATGGCACCATTGTCGAGACGATCCCGACCCCAAATTGCAGTAGAAATACCAGTAAAAGAAGGCATACTTGAGCTGTTCAAGAAGGCAGGACAAGTGGAAGGACCAAAGGAGAGCATGCAGCAGTCAGTGGAAACTCCTGCAGATGGATACGAAACAGCAGAAGAATATTTATCAGATACAGAGTTGTCAGTTTCAAAGAAGAACTTATTTGATGAAAATGAAGAAGACTATGGAGAACCTATCCCAAAAGAGAAGATTTTGAAGAGAATAAATTCACACAAAAGAATGAAGTCATATCAGTTGGCTAATCAATTATCATGCAAATGGAGTACAGGAGCTGGACCTCGGATAGGATGTATGAGGGACTATCCATCAGAGCTCCAATTTCGCGTTATGGAGGAGGTGCAATTGTCTCCAAGATCTGCATTCAAATCTGGGCGACTTCATATTTGTACACTTTTTTCTAGAGAAGCAACTGAGGACAAGAGACCTCCAGGTTCTGAACACTAGTATATTCTGAATTAGTAGAGTGATTATTAGTTAGGAGGATAAAAAATGATTCTTACAACATTCTTCCTAACTAGTTTAGGATATTTTAGGTGTATTTGATTGATTGATTAATTCTTTACAACTCCCATGTAGATTTGTAGAGCTAGATGTAGCCATTCTTTTGTACATTATACAGAAGAAAAAGATTAATAAAGTCTCTCGAATTGTCTTCCTGTGTTCATCTGATTACACCTTTGTTTATTCTAACACTGTCAATGAATTTTAATCCGTTACAGCAAGTAATTACCATTTTTATCAGGTTATCAATTAATGCTTATTACAGAATTTTACCTGCAATTACTTCATATAAGTGATTTGACTTTAAATATTATAGAAGTTAAACTCTTTTAGTAAACACTATTTTACTAAGGATCTTGGAACGTCGGAATTCCTGGATTCAAATGACATAATCATTCCGTATTGAGCATATGAAAAATTCTAACTCTTGAGATGCAGTACTATTGCTGTACATAGACAAAACTGAAAGTGAGGGTAACAGCATCTGCTGATTTTCATACAACATTCTTATTCAATAACAATTAAAAAATGACTAAAACTCATTCTTCGATTGATCGATGAATGTCCCAGCCCTAGAAATATACTACAATTGAATCAAAATGCATAAAGAAATTCTCTACTCCAGCATCCCTATGTGGCTTGCAAAACCTAACACAGAACTGGCATTTTTCTACACACTTTTCCTTTGTCCAGCAGATGGTAGAAATAAACAACTTCCAAATTCTGTATAGTCACTTTGATATCCCCCCTGCCTTCTGGCTGCTACTTGAAAAGATAAAGGCTACAGAACAAAAACTTTTTTTCGAGTATTTGTTAGATGAAAGGGAAGATAAGGTACTCAGCATAGAAGAGATTCCATATGAATTGATAGTATGCTGAGATTGCTTCCTGCAAAAAATTACAAAATGCAAATATCAGACTCACTGGGGAAGTAAAAGAATAACTTACAACATTATTATAAATAGCCAGCAATTTCGTAGTCTTTAGTGATCTATTTTCTTTTGCAAAGAAAGACACTATGAAATTGTATAAAGTGATTAATGAGATAAATGCTTGATTATAGTTTTTTACCATCAGAATAAACATAATCTTGGGATAACAGCCACACTCATGCAAAACTGCGTTAAAATTACCTTAGTGTAATTCGCTTTTTCCAACAACCATGCCTGAAAATAGATAACAAACCGTTTTACATGTCCGAGGAAAAGTTTCTAGACTCCAAACACGGAAACCAATCACTTACTTGAAACCACAGCTTGACTGGCAAAGAAGTAGCAAACACAGTACTATTATCCCCAAATATAATTGATAAAACATTATGAACATTACTGTGAGGGCACAGAACCTATTTATTCTTCCTGTGGCATTTACCGAGTTTCTTAAGTCTGAGATAAGCCAAATGTATGATGCAACTTCCCAAACTAAATACAGTAAATAGAGGAACTTCAGGTAACTTTCCAACTGTAGTTTAGAATCTACAACAATATGATACGCAAATCCTATCATTGGTCAAGTTTCATAAGTAACATTTTCCTTGTGTATAACAACAAACATGATACAAAAGAGTGGCAGTTTGGCAATAAAGGTCTTCTTCAAGATGTACCAAAAATTTAAAAATTACACATAGTTGAAGAGTATATTCTGCAATGGTATCTCAACGCAATGCTCGTAAGAGTTGACAATACTTGTCTCATGCATTTATTCATACTCTTGACTAACTGAAGAAATGCTCTGATCTCACAGAGTAGAAATAAAAAGGGGTCTCTTCACATTAACATTCAGCATACAGGCTTAACCAATTAGCAAAGATGAACCGATTATGGGACAAATGAAAATAACCGGAATATATGGTACTCTCAGACTTTTAGGCCATCATTATAGCAACCAAGCATATTCCATGTCATTGGCAACTTTACTCATATCACTTAGTAAGTAATGGTTAGGTTTTTAAGTCTATGGGAATCAGAAAAAATTGAAGGCAAGCATAAATTTTCCAACACATTCGCGGCGAGTTTGAGAACCAAATGATTGAGCACTGTGGAAGTAAGTCTCACTCTGCCACAATAATGATTAGACTCAAATCTTAAACTAAGTACCTGGAAGACTAAACACAATGCCAAGATGGCATGTACAGGTATCATTAAGCTGCTCCTGAATGCCTGTAACGAGTTCAATAAAGAGAATGATGCTATTAATCATTACCGGCAGAGAGGAAAAATCAGGATTTCAGAAAATGCCAACAAAAGTAAAATATCAAACAACCTATATGGAAAAATGAACTCACTTGGGGCATGTAAATTGCAGCAACTACAGCACCAATGTAGTTTGCCAACAAAAGCCCAGAGCCAAGGAACGCTATGTTTCTCACACCAAGCTTCGTTGCCAAGGTAGATATCTGAAACCTAGATAAGAACATGAAATGAAAAGGACGAATTCTGTAGATGTCAACAGTTACGAACTCTGTAGGTGTTGACGCTACCCAAGAGGGTCTCCTTATACAGCAGTTTTAATCTAGTAGGAATATCCTCTACCTGCAATAGTATATCATATAGATTGATTCTAGACACATTCTTCTTCTTGTTTCCATCACAAATCTAGACATTCTAACAGATAACTATAATAATTTTTCAATAATAATAGATTTTGAAATAGTTTCTTCTCAGTAAATATGAGACAGTCGAAGAAATGCCTATCAGCAATGAGGTACAGGACGAATCACGTGAAAGTTATAACCAAAATACAGAATTCAAGGATACATGGGTTGAGAGAAATAGATTCACAACAGGTATAAGCAGTTAAAATTTTACATCGAAGTAAAATTCCCAGTCTTAGTAAAAACTTTTCCCACTGAAATAAGGGAACGAAGTAGCAAAATTGTTTAAAGTTTATAACAAAACTTACTTGCGGTCACCCTCCACATCTGGTAGGTCCTTGGTGATGGCAATGACCAGTGCAAACAAAGTCACGAAAGTGGTAATAAATGCAACAGGTGAGCTGCAGGTGAAAAGGTATATTATTAACTCAGATTATCAATAACAAAAATATACAAGAAAAGTTAATTCAGTCAGTAAAACTGATAATGTACTGCAATTAAGTTGAAAATTTGATCTTTTGTTTACCACTATTCTTTTCTTAATTTAGCTTTAGAAAGGGGCTGGGAGGAATTGAGACCCGGAAAGAGGCATCCTTACCATCTAATTTTTGGATAACCAAACCAGCTCACTCATTATTTTGGCTCAAATTAGTATATGCAAACTTCATATTGGAAGTGCAAAAGAATAGTTCGAGTTAAATTCTGGGATTTCATCCGGTGAACAAATGTATCAAGATTCTTTTTTTTTTTTGTTGAGAAAAAGTAAGTATGAACCTACTCTGTGTGTTTACTTTTCCATGTCTCATTTCACAGGCATGCAAGGGAGAAGATCAACAATGAGAGTTAAAACTCCTGCACTGCTATTTAATAATTTGGGTGCCAAAGTGTGAATTTAGATAGATGTTTTTTCTACTTTTTGTTTATTTAGAATGCCAACAAGTATTACTTAAGCCCTTGACTACCTTTCAGTATAGCGGCTGCATCCATATAATTGGTCTGATCTCCCACAAGAAGAGCAAAATGGCTTCTAAAAACATGAGGAAGAGATTTGAAAGTTGGCCTGTGCTGGGGTGTGTTTGCTTTCTCATATATAAATTAATGCTTTTTTAGCTTTGAAAGAAACTTACCTTCCTCTATGCAAGTTTATATGTTAAATAGGCAGGCTTTGTTTCTTTAGTTAGATAAATAACATAGAGATGGAGAAAAGGCAAATGTATCTTTCCACAGAAATAAAGTGTGTAGCAGAAAAGGATTCACCTCCACTGAAAGCTTAGCCCCAGAGCAGCTGTTGTGGCATAATACACACCATAATTAAGAAGAAAACCGCGTACCTGCAATGCATATCAATTCTTGAATCCTTTTAATTATTATATTCTTAATTGAAGGTGATATTTATTGGCCCATGCAAAGAGATACAGTGCACCACCAAACACTAAAATTGTTTGGCACCACCAAACATTAAAATGCAATGAATAACTGCACTACATCAACCATTTAGAATTGTGAAAAGATGTTAGACTTGTTATGAATGATAGAGTAATTATGTCTGGATTGAAAAATATAAAATGAATTGTTAATCAGCACTTCCTCATTTTCCAACATAACCAAAAGTGACAAACTTAGAATCTGCCAGATAGCTCTATACTATATTTCCAATTTTGATAACTACTCCAGAAACTGGGGTCAACTTTCTTTCTTTAGTCTTATTGACGGTAATGGAAGGTTCCACTAAATAATTCTTGATAGAAAGGAAGATTAAGCCATAGAATAGGATATGGTTTGAAACATTATAAGATTAGGGGGTTCCATAATTTAAACTGCTTACGACTAATGATGAGGACATCTTTAAATGCAATTATGAACAGCTACAAGAATACCTTAGTAATGACAGTAAGTGTGGGCCAAGATACAATATAGTGGTTGCTATTACAAAATGCCTCTAGCAGTCACAGGTAGAAGCTGTTAGAAATCCTAATTCAAAGATGGTAACATTGGATTGGAGTCAATTTGGTAAAATGCCCCTCTTTTGATTTATGGTCTGAAATTGATACAGAGAGCAAGAGCTATTTAAACACGGAAGCAAGGAGAAAGACAACTTTGGGTAACACAGGTGGTCATGCCCCTCGGACCACCATCACCAAGCATAGAAATCCTACAAGCCATGCTTACAATCGGCTTCCAGGTGAAGAAATTTTCCACTGCCAAAATGGTACACTAACCCCATTGCACTTAAGCTGACAGCTATACCGACTGTAGCTAGCCACCAGGTTCAAACTAACACTTGGCTACCAGTCATGTTCAACTGGCTATCTTCTCTAAAAACTAGTGGCAAAAAATTATTTTAAAAGGCAAAAGAAGAGAAATAATGTACTGGGCACTAAACACACTACCACCACCTGCCCTACACCTTCTACGCTTCATGTGAATACAAACTGTATCATGCTCCCTTTTTCTCACGATGCCATAGTGCTTTTCTTGAGTCTCCAAGTCTAAGTAGTAGATAAATTCAAGAAGTCTAACGAAATGCAAAAAAGAAAAGAGTGTCCCGGGGAAAGTGCAGATTTGCAAGAGAGTATCCAGATACAATTTCAAGCATAAAGCTTCTTCTGTGGAGGTATTTCAGCACATGCAGAACTTCTCAGTAAATCAACAAAGCAAGATGTATGGATGTAAGTGACTATTTCAGATAGTTTTACGCACAACTGTTGAAGAAGATATAAGAAGCAAACAAATACATAGAGAAACAAGCATACCGTGGCAATTATTAAGAACGCTACGACAGCAAATCTCTTCATGCGAAATGGGGGGACTGAATAAATGGTACCTAGAAAGAGACCGAGACAGTAAAGAGAAGTAATGAAGGGGCCAAAATTAATCCCAACAATAAGAAGGCCAGCCATAGCGAACAATAGCACCAAGAACCATGCAGACTGAACTGAAAGATCTCCCGCTGCTATGGGTAAGTATGGCTTGTTTACCCTGCAAGCATTGTGAAAAATTAATTGCATTATCTTATTGTGGAAAAATGGAACAGGCAAGTTGCGATTCATTATGCCCATCATGCATGAAGAGTCTGTAACTTAAAGTTACAAAACAAAAAATCTACCCATCAATACCTAACAAATACTCCCACTCAACAATCACTTACTTGTCAATGCCAATGTCATATATTTGATTGATGCCCACTATATAACCATTTCCACATATTAGAGCAATCAGACCAGAAAAAGCCTTCATTGCCAATGACCACCTGATTAGATTTGGATTCTCAATCAACGCTCTTGTAACCAACGAGCTGCCAAAGAAATCAAGTCGAACCAAGTTAGATGTGCCTGTTGCAAGTTCACCAAAGTGTTCACTCATAATAAACACTCACAGGGATCCTAATGCTGTTCCACGTATAGTGTGGGGCCTCAAAAATCTCCAAAAGGCATCTTTAAATTGTGAAAGCTTATCCAATACTGGTTCAGATCCAGCAGTACCAACTTGAGAGCATGCCTGGAAATGTTATCTTTCATGAAAATGATGTTAATTGAATATTTCAAGTTAGTGATACCCATTACCCCTTGTCAGAATATTTTATCTATGTTGATTGTTATATGCATATACATGTTTTCCATCAATAACTAGTGTTTCATAAGATAGATAATTCATCCAACGTATTTAAGCAAGTGATATAAAGTTGAGCTGATGACATTGTTCCACAAGATAATGCAGCTGTCAAAATTTTGAAAAGCTGCACTTGGTAAATCTAGTCTTGTCATCTTCAGGAGGATATAGGGTGTAACTGCAACTCCTTTTACATTCACTTTGTCAGCGGAGCAGCAGGTTAACAAACCGAGTATTCAGGTATCAAATTTTGTTTTTTCATAATCTGTATCAGTTCTTTACTTGAGAGGTTGGAATCTGTCAAAGAGTTATCGATTTCTTATTTTTATCCTTCCAAGCTGTTTGTTACTGTATTTGAATAATACCATAAATATGAAACTAAAAAGAATCATTTTACTGCAGAAAATTTACCAGAGTCCTCCCCCATCAACAATACCAAACTAAGCTGGAAAAGTTAGCAAGAAAATGCTAATTAATAATTTCACTTGTTTAGTCATTTGGGACCTACAATTAACGCAAGAACTTGACCACCCCATATATATTTCAACTAATGAAAGATATGAAAAAAACACCATATTATTGAAATAATCTCAATTCTATACCATTAAATAGTGAAATTAAACATACCCGGATGGAAATGTGCCTGTATTTTCTATATGAAACAGTCTTTGAAAAGTTTGTGTAGCCAATGTGCAATCCAGCTGAAGATGACAAGTTCTTGGAAGATTTGAGCACAAAATTAGCAGCTTTACAAGAAGGTGAAGTGGGTGGTAACTTTCTGTAGCGGGAAGCAGCAGTATCTTGGTGAGTTAAAACAGATGAAAATCGAAGGGAAGAGCAAGATGAACAAGCCAGCTCCATCCCCAGATGCTAAAAATAGTTGGAGAGATGGACCTTGTCCGTTCAGTACATCTTCAGTGGTGCTCCAAATTCCAAATTTTTGCTTTGGTAGTTATTTGTGTTTGCTGACCCTTTCACTTTCTTGTATTTTTGTTTCCCTCCCTTATAATGCAACAAATGGTTCTCTAGTCCCTCTTTGCCCAAAACACCTCTTTCATTTTATTTTGTTGCTTCCTTTTATTTGGCGTAAATTAGGACTTATTTGACCGAATGTAGAGTTTTAAAAAAGAAATTCTTTTAAAATGTTATATTTGTTTAGGTTCTTAAAGCTTCACCATTATTGAGTTGGAGGAAGAAAAGTAGGATCAAATACTTATTGCTAATGTAACGAGGGTAATATCTCCAATCATGAAGGTAATTAATTATTACTTAATGTAATGAGGTTAAATCGACTCGTACGATACTACGGGAAGCCGCCCAGACAAGTAGGATCAAATAATTATTGCTTGGTTGATCACCTAATATTGTTATATTATTTTAGTTTCAATATAATGTTCACGATTAAAATTAAAATCTCACTTGGTTTTATTAAAGCTTGATGCTAAATGAAAACTTTGAAATATGTTTTTTATTATTATTTTATTTTATGGTCTCGATTATTAGCTGATAATAAATATTTCTTCTTATATCAATTGTTTATGCATATTTCATGTTCTCTTTAAATTTTGTCCGGTTTTCTTTGTTGTGAACATGGTTCACGATACACACTCCATAAAAGTCACATCACGAACCTTCCTATCAGCATAACTCTTCTGCCTGGACTGCTTTGTACGAATTCGCTCCTAAATTAATTTCACTTTATCTAAAACATCACAAACCAAGTCTGTGCCAAATAACCTAGCCTAACCAGACTTAAACCAACTAATTGGGGAACAACATCGCTTCCCATATAAGACCTCATACGGAGCCATCTGGATGCTCGACCGATAGCTGTTGTTGTATGAAAACTATGCTAAAAGAAGAAACTGATCCCACTAACCTTCAAAATATATGACACATGCCTTCAACATATCCTCCAAAATCTGAATGGTCCGCTTGGACTGCCCATCCACCTGAGGGTGAAATGCGGTGCTCAACTTAACCTACATGCCCAACTTACGCTGAACCGCTCTCTAAAAATGCGAAGTAAACTGAGTGTCGCGATCCGAGATGATAGAAACAGGTACACCATACAAGCGAACACTCTCCCGGATCTAGATCTTAACCAGCTGCTCCGAAGTGTAGGAAGTCTGACTGGAATAAAATATGCGAACTTGGTGAGTCTTTCCACAATGATCCAAACTGTATCAAATCTCCTCAATATCCGTGGAAACCCTACCACAAAGTCCATAGTGTGTGCTCATATTTTTACTCTAGTATCTTAATCTTCTAAAGTAAACCACCCGGTCTCTGATACTCATACTTGACCTGCTAACAATTCAAATACTAAGCAACATATCCAACAATGTCTTTCTTCATTTTCGCCAATAATAATGTTGCTTCAAATCACAATACATCTTCGTTTCACCCGGATGAATAGAATACCGCGAGCTATGAGCCTCCTCAAGAATCAACTCTCCCACCCCACCCATATTAGGAACACAAATCTGGCCTGAAGCCGTAACCCACCATCATCACCAATAGTCACTACCTTAGCACCACCTCGCTGCACCGTATTCTTGAGGACAAGCAAGTGAGTATCATTATACTGACGATCCTTGATGCACTCCAACAAAGATGACCGGGATACAACACAAGTGCTAGGCTCGGATATATCCAATCTCACAAACCTGTTGGCCAAAGCCTGAACATCCATAGCTAAAGGTGTGACAACTCGATAGGTCATTTTGAGTACTAGCCTTTATTTTTGCATTCCGAGACCTCTCATAGCTTTATTTAATATTTATTAACTTGCGTGTATGGTCTGTATCTGTAATGACCCGACCGGTCATTTTGCTTTCTAGATCCACATCCCCCTAAATAAGACTTCATGTATATGCTTTTACTATTTTATGACTTGTGGGGATGGTTAGTCTGGGATTTGGAAGGGTTCGGGTTGAAATCGGAACACTTAGTTCCTTAGTTGGCTTTTAAAAGGCTAAGTTTGACTTTGGTTAACATTTTGAGTAAACGGCCTCGGAATCGGGATTTGACGGTTCCAATAGGTTTGTATGATAATTTTGGACTTGGACGTATGTTCAGACCGGGTTTTGGATGACCCGGGAGCATTTCAGCGCTTAAGGTGGATAGTTGGCACCTTGAAGGTTTTAAAGTTCTTTTAATTTGGTTTAGAGTATGTTTTGGTGTTATCGAGGTATGTTTGGGATTTTGAGCTCAAATATAGTTCCGTATGATAATTTAAGACTTGCACGCAAAATTTGGAGTCATTCCGAGTAGTTTAGGTATGATTCAGCGCGTTTGGAGCTAATTGGAAGAACTTGAAGTTCATAAGTTGAATTGATTTGGTTTGGGGTATGATTCTTAGTTTTGGTATTGTTTTTCGCATTTCAAGGGTTCGAGCAAGTCCGTATCATGTTTATGGACTTGCTGGTATGTTTGGACGAGGCCTCGAGGGCCTCGGGTGCAATCCTGGCGATGCACAGATTGCATTTGGACTCAAAAGGGGTTGCTGATGCACCAGTTCTGGTGTGCCCACACCTGCGAGCTTTGTGCCGTAGGTGCGAGCCCGCAGGTGTGTAACTGGGGCCGCAGAAGCGGTTTTGGGGTAGCTGGCCAGTGGTCCACAGAAGTGGAGAGGCAGGCACAGAAGCGGCCTCGCTTCTGCGAAGGATCACCCGCAAGTACGAAGAAGCCGCAAATGCACTTCAACTTCCGCAGAAGCGGGATCCCATCAGTAGAAGCGTCCAGTGCTGGGCCTGAGGAGTTCCGCAGAAGTGCACCATTTTCTACAGAAGCGGTACTGCATGTGAGGCCTAGGGACCGCAGGTGCGAAAGTCCTGCTGGGCAGAACCTTCATTTAAGTCGGGACTCAGCTATTTTTTGAGTCCATTTATTGCACTTTTGGGCGATTTTGGAGCTTCTTAAGAGGGGTATTCACCTAGCAACTTGGAGGTAAGTAAATTCTATCTAATGTAAGTTAAATACATAGATTAGGGGTAGATTTTAACATGTAAATGTATAAAATTACAAGTTTAGATAAAAAACCTAGGTTTTGATAAAAATGGGAACCACGAAAATGGTTATGGGCTTGAGTAAAAACTATATATTTGAGTTCGTGAGGTTATAGGTAACAATTTTCTTCAAAAATTTTCAGAACCCGGGGTTGTAGGCCCGGGGGCAAATTTTAGGAATCTTCCAATTTGGATTGGGTAATTACTCTAATAGTTAAACTATGAACTCTTGAGCATATATTGATTAATTTATATAACATTTGACTAGTTTCGGTTCGTTTGGCTACGAGTTGAGGATTTAAAGCATATTTGTAAATCGAGAGTGAGCTTGAGAACGAGGTATGTCTCTTGCCTAACCTTGTAAGAGGGAACTCATCCCCTTAGGCGTATTTTGTTGTGAATTGTATTTGTGGGGATCTACGTACGCACTAGGTGAAGAAAGACCGTGCGTAGCTATATTCTATGTGATGTCCGGGTCGTCTTAGGCTTACACCATGCCTTGTTTGCTCTATTATGTTGGTCATACTTATTAATCGTCTTAACGAGAGCTGAGATTAAGGATTCTAAGATTTAAAGTCTCCTGTTTAAACTTCTTATGTGTGGGAAAGAATGGAAGAATTTTATAATAAGTTTGAGAAATCTATGTTCACTCGCGTCGCAAGTATTTCCGCGAGCGAAGAAAAAGTTTCCTCTACTCTCATGGGAGCGGGTCATTCGCCTCGGCAGGTTAATAAATGCATCTATGGTTTGTGTCGTTTGACCCTCGGTAGTGCACAATATATTTCTGGATCGGGCCGTACGACCTCAGCATAAATCGTGCGCGACAATACTCGGAGCCTAACTTTTACTTGATATTAATTTATGGCTGGAGCGGTTAAAATTATTTAAATGATAGGAATTGATTCGAAATTTATTGTTAGTGAAGGAAATTATTATTCACTGCTTGTTACTGTGTTGTATTAATTGCTTACATAATCCATGCCTATTTATGATTTCCGCATTTCATTTATAGCTTATAGTAAGTGTCGATGTCGACCCCTCGTCACTACTTCTTCGAGGTTAGACTTGACTTATTGGGTACATGTTGTTTATGTACTCACGCTACACTTCTGCACTAACCATGCAGGATCTGAGGCAGGTGCATCTAGTGGACATACCATCGCACACCCCCGTTAGCCGGAGGCCTAGTGGTGAGCTGCATCCTGAGTCGTTCTGCAGCACCTAGAGCCTTTCTTTTGTACTTATTTTCTGTTTATGTTATTTCAGACAGTAGCTAGAGTTTTGTATATTCTACCAGTGCTCATACACTTGTGACACCAGATCTTGGCACATACTCTATTAGAATTTATGATTTTGGGGTATTTACATATTTATGCTTGCATTCAGATGCTTTCATCTTAATCATTTGACTCTCTATTTCTCAAATTTCTAAACAAATGGAATTTAATTACTTGGAAATTGTTTAAAAGAAGAAATCACGTAGTAAATTCATCGTAGGCTTACCTAGCGGCGGCGTTAGGTGCCATCATGACCTATAAGAGAAATTGGGTCGTGACAATGTCACTTTTCGGAAAGCTTTTATGTGAAATTTTAAAGAAAATATGATTTTTGACTTAAAATAAAGCTAGAGTTGACCAAGTCAATACTTTTGGTAACGACCTCGGATTGGTATTTTGACGATTCTGGTAGGTTCGTATGATATTTTTGGACTTGTATGCATATTTGTCTAGGGTCCCGGGTGACTGGAGTGCGTTTCGACGCGTTATGTGAAAGATTGTGAACATTGAGTTTCAAAGTTGAAATTTTCAGTTTTGATGACCGATTCTTGATAATTGATGTTATTTTGATGATTTGAGTGAGAGTGCAACTTTATATGATACTAGTATACTTGTATGCATGTTTGGATTGGAGCCTGACGGGCTCGGATGAGTTTTGGAAAGGGAATGAATGCTGGTGCAAAATCTGGTGCAACTGGGCTCCAAGTCTCGCAAATGCGAAGACCTGATAACAAATGTGAGCTTCACTTTTGCGGAGTCAGGCTCACATTTGAAAAACTTGGGCTGGGACTAAGGACTTCAAAAATGTGAAGTCAGGGTCGCAATTGTGGAGGTAGAGTTCCGCTTTTGCGTTCAAATTGTCACTTTTGTGACTGGGGGACAGGAATAGAAGGTTTCGCAAATGCGAAGCCACGACCACTTTTGCGATAGGATGTCAAGACCCTAAACTCAAACCTGTCGTGATGGTGCCTATCGATAGTACTAGGCCAGTCGATTCCCACAATACTACAATAATTCATTCAAAGATATGCCAAAAGACGTCTTGTATAGCAGAATTTCATAAAAGAAATAAGGGTTGAACTCAATAATAGAAATGCAGAATAAAAAGCCCCAAACATCGGGGTGTCACTTAGTCATGAGCAAGTACTAAAAACTGGTCCGACAACAATAAGACTAACATAGTCTGGGAAAAATCCAAAATATAACTAAGGGGAAGATAAGGAAGAAGAAAACAGGGCTGCGATCACCAGACAGCTACCTTGCTAACTCCAATGATCAGCTACAAGAATTCTCAGCAGCCGCTACTGTGACCAAAAATGCCTTGATCTGCACACAAAGTGTATGGAGTAACGTGAGTACACCAACTCAATAAGTAACAGAAGTAAATAAAGGTTGAGAAGTAGTGACAAGATAATGCAAGTGTCGTTCATATCACAAAAAATTAGTAAAGTGCGGCATGCTTTGCAACCAGAGTTTAAGTCAAATCAGCTTGTTTAAATCAAGTTCAAGTAAGTCAATTAGAAATATCTTTCAACAGTTCTCAAACAAGGACTCAAAGCAAATATGAGCATGGATGATGAAATCATATACTGCCCCTCGGTCTAATATCACTCAGTCCTCCCAATCACTCCAACCTCACAATCACTCATGCCTCACAATCGCTCAGCACTCGGCACTCGACACTCGGCACTCGCACTCAGTAGGTACTTGCACTCACTGGGGGTGTTCAGACTCCGGAGGGGCTCTTACAACCCAAGCGCTATAATCTGCACGGACAACTCACGTGCTATAATATCATATCAAAATCCGCACGGACAACTCACGTGCTGAGGTACAATACTTCACAAATATGCCCTCAGCTCACTTAGACATAAACCTCTCCAGTCTCCCGGGCTCTCAGAAATCAAAGAAATCAGCCCAAACAACATTAACAGGATGCATCAAATAGAATAACAGAGACTGAGTTATGATGTAAGAATGCATGAACATGACTGAGTATGGGATATCAACTAAAGCAGTGAGCAGACAACAAGAAACGACCTCTAAGGGTCCAAACAATACGGGCCTAAAGCCTAGACATGGTATCTAGCATGATTTACAGTAAATCTTCTAAAGCACATAAAGAGCATATAGCTACAACAGGTTGTTCAACTTTACAGTTGCTACGGGACGGACCAAGTCACAATCCCCAATGGTGCACGCCCACACGCCCTTCACCTAGCATGTGCGTCACCTCGAAATAGTCACATGACACAAAAATTTGGGGTTTCATACCCTCAAGATTAGATTTACAATCGTTACTTACCTCAACCCGAGCAAATCTCTACTCCTCAATGCCCTTGCCTCTCGAATCGGCCTCCGAACGTCCCGAATCTAGCCATAAGCAGCACAATATCATTAATATATGCTAAAGGAATCAATTCCACAAGAAAACTACTAAATTAGACTCAAAACCCGAAATCGACTCAAACCCGACCCCCAGGCTCATGTCTCGAAATTTGACAAAAGTCACAAAATCCAAAAGCCCATTCACTCACGAGTCTAACCATACAAAATTCATCAAAATCCGATATCATTTGGTCCTTCAAATCCTCAAATTACACTCTCCAAAATCACAAGCCCTAACCCCTTATTTCACTTCAAATATCCTACTAATTAGGTGAGAAATCAACGGAAAACACCATAGCTAATGATAATAGAGCTCAAGCAACTTACCTCAGTGAATATCCTTGAATCCCCTTCAAAAATCCTCTCAAAAGCTCCAAAGTCCGAGTTAAAAATGATGGAAATGAGCAAAAATCACGAAGTTCTCAATTTATATATTCTGCCCAGCGAAACCGCACTTGCGGTCCCTTCACCGCATCTGCGGACCAAGCTCCGCTTCTTCGGAAATCACTTAAAACCCCTAGGACCGCTTCTGCGCCTCTACACCGCATCTGTAGTCATCGCAAGTGCGGAAATACCAACGCACCTGCGGTCCAACAATGCACCTGCGCCCCATAATCCGCTTTTGCGACCATCGCAAGTGCGGGAACTTCATCGCACCTGCGTCTTCTGCCCAGCTCTTCCAATCCCGCATCTATGACCTCCCGATCGTTCATGTGGGCTTGCACCTGCGATGTGACATCCGCAGGTGCGATTATGACAGCTGAGTTCAACTTCAGCAATTCCTCCAATTTCCAAACTTGTTCCGTTAATCACCCAAAATCAACTCGAGGCCCTCGGGACCTCAACCAAACATACAAAGATATCCCACAACATCATACGAACTTAGACAAATCATCAAATCACTCAAAACAACATCAAAATACCAAATTACACTCAGATTCAAGCTTAAGGACTTCTAAACTTCTGAGTTCCACAAATGATGCCGAAACCCTCGAAACCACGTCCGAATGACCTCAAATTTTACACACACGTCAAAAATGACACCACGAACCTGCTCCAATTTACGGAAATCCATTACGACCCCGATATCAAATTTTCCACTGCCGACCAAAACCGCCAAATTTCAAACTTTTGCCAATTCAAGCCTAATTCTACTACGGACCTCCAAATCATATTCCGGACGCACTCCTAAGTCCAAAATCACCTAAAAGAGCTAATGGGACCATCAAAATTCAAATCTGAGATCGTTTACAGATAAGTCAACATCCAGTTGACTTTTCCAACTTAAGCTTCTACTTTAGAGATTAAGTGTCTCAATTCACTCCGAAATCACTCTGGACCCGAACCAACTAACTCGGTATATCATAATATAGCTGAAAAGCACAAAAGCAATCAGGAAATGGGGGAAAAAGGGCTATAACTCTCGAAACGACCGGCCGGGTCGTTACATCTTCCCCCTCTTAAACAAACGTTCGTCCTCGAACGGATCTAGAAATATACTTGGAGTCTCAAATAGGTGTGGATATCTGCTCCGCATCTCCCGCTCGGTCTCCCAGGTGGCCTCCTCCACAGACTGACCTCTCCACTGCACCTTCACTGAAGCTATATCCTTTGACCTCAACTTCCGAACCTGCCGATCCAAAATGGCCACCGGCTCCACATCATAAGTCATATCACCCTCCAACTGAACCGTGATGAAGTCCAAAACATGGGACGGATCACCAACATACTTCCGGAGCATGGAAACATGAAACACTGGATGCACACTCGACAAGCTGGGTGGTAAGGCAAGCTTATAAGCCACCTACCCTATCCTCTGAAGCACCTCGAAAGGCCCAATGAACCGGGGGTTAAACTTGCCCCTCTTTTCAAACCTAATAACACCCTTCATGGGTGATACCTTTAGCAAAACCTTCTCCCCAACCATAAAAGACACATCATGGACCTTCCTGTCCGCGTAGCTCTTCTACCTAGACTACGCCGTGTGAAGCCGCTCCTGAATCAATTTCACCTTACCTAATGCATCCTGGACCAAGTCTGTACCAAAGAGCCTAGCCTCACCCGGCTCAAACCATCCTACTGGAATACCGCAAGTTGTGAGCCTCCTCAAGAATCAACCCCCGAAGCCCATCCACGTTGGGCACACATATCCGGCCCTGCATCCTCAACACACCATCATCACCAATAGTCATATCTCTGGCATCACCTAGCTAAACCCTGTCCTGAAGAATGAGCAGGTGGGGATCATCATACTGACACTCCCTGAAACGGTCATAAAGAGAAGACCTGGAGACCATACAAGCCAATACCCGACTCCGCTCCGAAATATCTAATCTGACAAGCTGGCCTACTAAGGCCTGAACATCCAATGCCAAGGGTCTCTCTGCTGCTGGGAGATATGCTAAACTCCCCAAACTCTCCGCCCGATGACTCAAAGCATCGGCCACCACATTGGCCTTCCCCGGATGCTATAAAATAGTGATATCGCAGTCCTTAAGAAGATCTAACCTTCTCCACTGACGCAAGTTAAGATCCTTCTACTTAAACAGATGCTGCAAACTTCGGTGATCAGTATAGATCTCACAATGAACCCCATACAAATAATGACGCCAAATCTTTAAGGCGTGAACGATGGCTACTAACTCAAGATCATGAACATGATAGTTCTTCTCATGGGTTTTCAACTGGCGCGAGGCATAGGCAATCACCCTACCCTCCTGCATCAGAACACATCCAATACCTACCCTCGAGGCATCATAATACACGATGTAAGAGCCTGAAGTTGATGGCGGAACTAACACTGGAGCTGTGGTCAAGGCAGTCTTGAGCTTCTAGAAGCTCTCCTCACACTCATCCAACCACCTGAATGGAGCACCCTTTTAGGTCAAATTGGTCAAGGGCAATGCAATAGATGAAAATCCCTCCACAAAACGACGATAATAGCCCGCCAAACCAAGGAAGCTCATAATCTCCATAGCTGAGGACGGTCTAGGCCAACTCTGCACCACCTCTATCTTCTTCGAATCCACCTGAATACCCTCACTGGACACCACGTGCCCCAAGAATGCTACTGAACTGAGCCAAAACTCACACTTGGAGAACTTTGCATAAAGCTTCTCCTTAGCCTTTCAAAACTCAAGAATCCGATCTAAGAACTTTTACACCTTTTCCCCCCAAATATTTCAACCCAAATCCTTAATCAAATGAAGAAATTGAAGATAGATTAGTGAAATTTAATCAATACGAGTTAGGAACTCTTACCCCAATAATTTCTCTGAAAACACCTCAAAATATCGCCTCAATCCTAGCTCTTAAAGTCCTAAAATAAAAATGAATCAAAACCCTCGAAAAATCCCCTTTTCTGCCCAGTGATTTTGCATATGCGAATCTACGGCCGCATATGTGGCTCCACACCTGCGGAATTTCTATCGCATGTGCGGTCCACATTAAGGTCCAGCACTCTCCACTTCTACGGGCTAAACATGAATTTGCGCTTCCGCTCTTGTGGGCATAGGAGCGCTCCTGCAGACGATGTCTGCTTCTGCGATCACCAAGCCTTCCTGGCCATATCTGCATCTGCGAACAATACCTCGCACCTGTGACCTCGCAGATGCGGAAACAACCTCGCATTTGTGATCCTTGCCTGGCCCAAATCCCCTCGCTTCTGCGATCACCAGCTCACTTTTGCGAGCCCGCACCTGTGGCTAATCCCTCCGCAGGTGCGATGACACCAGAACTGGGAGCTTCAACATTTTCACAAGTCCAAAATTTATTCCAGATTCAATCCGAATTACACCTGGGCTCCCCAGGACCCCGTCCGAACATACCAATAAGTCCTAAAACATCATACGAACTTAGTCAAGCCTTCAAGTCACATCAAACAACGCTAAAAACACGAATTGTGCATCGATTCAAGCCTAATGAACTTTAGAGCTTCTAACTTCTACATCCGATGCTGAAACCTATCAAATCACGTTTGATTGACCTCAAATTTTGCACACAAGTCATAATTGACATTATAGACCTACTCCAACTTCCGGAAACGGAAACCGACCCCGATATTAAAAAGTCCACTCCAATCAAACCTTCCAAAATCTTCTAACTTTCTAACTTTCGCCAATTAACACCGAAATAACCTATGTACCTCCAAATCAACATCCGGACACGCTCCTAAGACCAAGATCACCATACAGAGCTATTGGAACCGACGAAACTCCATTCCGGAGTTGTCTTCATACAAGTCCAACTACGGTCAACTCCTATGATTGTAACTTCCATTTTTAGGGACTATGTGTCCCATTCCACTCTGAAACTCTCCCGAATCTGACACCAAGCACCCCGGCAAGTCAAGTAACCACAAAATGAGATAAAGGTAGCAATAAATAGAGGATTGGGGCTAGCACTCTCAAAACGATCGATCAGGTCATTACATCCTCCCCCTCTTAAAACAAGCATTCATCCTCGAGCGAGTATATAGACATACCTGAAGTGGTGAAAAGATGAGGATAACGGCTACACATATCATGATCGGTCTCCCACGTCGCCTTCTCGTCTGGATGACCCCTCAACTGAATCTTCACTAAAGTGATGTTCTTCGACCTCAACTTTCGAACCTACCTGTCCATAATGGCCACCGACTCCTCAACATAAGATAGATCCTTGTCCAACTGGACTGAGCTGAAGTCTAACACATGAGACAGATCGCTGTGATACTTTCGGACTATGGAAACATGGAACACTGGATGAATTGCAGAGAGACTATGTGGTAGTGTAGGTCTGTCATCCACCACTCCAATCCTCTCAAGAATCTCAAAAGGCACGATATACCTAGGGATCAACTTGCCCTTCCTCCCAAACCTCATAGTGCCCTTCATGGGCTAAACCCGGAGCAAGACCCGCTCCCCAACTATGAATGAAACGTCGCGAACCTTTCGATATGCATAGCTCTTCTATATGGACTGGGCTGTATGAAGTCGATCCTGAATCAACTTAACCTTTTACAAAGCATCCTGAACCAAGTCTGTACCTAATAGTCTAGCCTCACCCGGCTCAAACCAACCCAACGGGGACCAGCACCGCCTACCATACAAAGCCTCATACGGGTCCATCTGAATACTCGACTGATAACTATTGTTGTAGGAAAACTCCGCAAGTGGCAAGAACTGATCCCAAGAGCCCCCAAATCCATCACACACGCACGAAGAATATCCTCCAATATCTGAATAGTGCGCTCGGAATGTCCGTTAGTATAAGGGTGAAATGTTGTACTCAACTCCACCCGAGTACCCAAATCATGTTGTACGGCTCTCGAAAACTGCGATGTAAACAGCGTACGCCGGTCAGAGATGATAGATACTGGCACGCCTTGAAGCCTGACAATATCGCGATGAACTTTATAGCTTCTAACTTCTACATCTGATGTCGAAACCTATCAAATAACGTTCGATTGACCTTAAATTTTGGATACAAGTCATAATTAACATTACAGACCTACTCCAACTTCCATAATCGGAAACCGATCTCGATATCAAAAATCTCACTCTCGGTCAAACCTTCCAAAATCTTCCAACTTTCGCCAATTAATGCCGAAATAACCTACGGACCTCCAAATCAACATCCAGATATGCTCCTAAGACCAAGATCACCATACAGAGCTATTGGAACCAACAAAACTCCGTTCTGATATCGTCTTCACTCAAGTCGAACTACGGTCAACTCCTATGAATTTAACTTCCATTTTTAGGGACTATGTGTCCCATTCCACTTCGGAACTCTCCCGAATCTGACACCAAGTACCCCGGCAAGTCATGTAACCAAAAAATAAGATAAAGGGAGCAATAAATAGAGGATAGGGGCTAGCAATATCAAAATGATCGGCCGGGTCGTTACTCTTTGACCATGGGTTGCTTTGTGGATATCGGGTTCAAATTTTGGTTTCAGGACTTGTATTATGTCTGTTTTATCATTTGTGACTTGTGTGTTGAGTTTAGCATCATTTCGAGTTGGTTTGATAGGAATCGAATACTTGGTTGGGATTTTAGCGATTCTTGAGTTTTATTGTAATTCCTATGAGTTTTGGTGTTTGATTTATGGTTCTGGATGTTATTTTGGTATTTTGAGCTTGATAGCGAGTTTGTATGATGTTTTATACTTGTGTGGACATTTGGTGTGGATCTCAGAGGGCTCAGGAGAGTTTCAAACACATTTCAAAGTGTTTCGAGATGTTACAGTTTTCCTGGTTTTATGTTGTTGTTGCAGGTCTCGCAAATACGAGATACTGCGCGCATTCGTGAACTATCGCTTTTGGGAGGTGGGAATTGAAATTGTGATGGCTTGGTATTCTGTCCATGTTCGCATTTGCGATGAGGGATCCGTATTTGCGATCTTTGCATTTGCGAAGCCTGAGTCACATTTGCGACATTGGCTAGGCTGTGGTCAGTTCGCATTTGCGAGCTTATTGTCGCTTTTTCGATACGGCCTGTCTTCGCATTTGTGAATTTTATATCATATTTTTGACATTTCCTAGGGTTGACTGGATTCACTTTTACGATCCTTGAGTCTCATTTGCGAACCTCCAGTCGCAAATGCGAAATCCGTAGCTGGTTTAAAGGTTATTTCGGGACTTAGTCTCATTTTATCATATTTTTTAGCCCTAGACTCGGTAAGAGGCGATTGTTTGAGGGGATTTTCATACAAAGCTATTGGGTA
Organism: Nicotiana tomentosiformis; assembly: GCF_000390325.3. Lineage (NCBI taxonomy): Eukaryota > Viridiplantae > Streptophyta > Magnoliopsida > Solanales > Solanaceae > Nicotiana > Nicotiana tomentosiformis. Next base: position 48,625,169 of record NC_090814.1, on the reverse strand, counting down.
AGTGATTTTGACTCAATTGTGATATTTTAACATGATTATTTATGAATTTTACCGTCTAATCCATGAGATTTGAAGGAAATATTTGGAGATATTTTACTAAGTTTTGAAAAATAAAAATTTGAGATTTGAGAGTCGAATTGGACTCGAATTTGAAAACCAAACACATAATTGGACTTGTGATGTTATGGGTAGTCAAGATCTACCCCTTGACTCGGGTTTTGACCAGGCGAGCAGGGGTTGACTTTTGAGGAATTATGTAAAGATCTTAACTTTATTAATCGAAATTGATTTCTCTTGGATTGTGTGATATTATTAAGTCATTTTTGGCTACTTTTGGGCCGAACGGATGTGAATCTTAAAGGAAAAGCATTTTTAGAGTACTGATTGAGGGCTTTTGAGATAAGTATCTTATATCCTTGTGTGGGGGAATTACCCCTTAGGATTCGCCTTAATTGCTTATTTTTGATATATGTGATCGATGTGTATACGAGGTGATGAGTGTGTACATCATCGTATGTATGATTTATGACCGGATTTGACCCGAGATTACTCTAATCACTTTGTTTTGATTGAGAGGTCTTTGCTCGACGTGTATTCACTATGAATGATTACTTGAGTTCAGGTTCCATGTTAGAGATCATGTTATAGGATTATATTTCCTAAATTGGCTAAGTTGGACATTTGTAAGATTGTCACTGTTTTGAGTTAGCTTTCATGCCTATATGTTGAACATTTATCCACATTTCCTTATTGGTTTGTCCTTGTGCACTGCATTGGCAGATTGTGAGTTTATGTATTGATGAAAGTTATTGGCATGTTGTATTGTTATGATTATGGCAAATGTGGATTTGTTGGGCGGATTGATCGGGTGTTTGCACGAGGTTTCTGCCATGCTATTGCTATTGTTGATATTACACATGGGGAGAGACAAAGCGGGCTATATATATCGGGTTGCGCATGTGGCAAGACAAGGTGGGATAATTGTTAATACACGTGTGGCGAGACAAGGTAAGCATTTACTTTATTGTTGGGCACGTGGTGAGATAAGAGTGGCTATGTGGAGATGATATGTTACGGCCTGGGGGCATTTTGTTGGTGATGTGTGTGTGGTGGTCAAAAATAGATATTCATGTTTGTGCTTATGAATTCGTTGTGTGTGTCATGTATTTTTACGTGATTTGTTGCATTGTTTCTAATATGTTAATCTTCGTCTATGTTATTACTTGATGATTTGGTTGCCAACACGTATTTATCTATGTGACTTTGTTATCTCATATTCTGTTGAGTTGTTGGTAACATAACAGATTGAAGTAAAAATAAAGTCATTATCATGCTTTACTTTATTGATTCTTGATAAATTCCTCTTGAACATGTTATTGGTAAGCGACACATGTATGATATACGTGGTGGCACGAGGTTTTTGTCGTGCGAGTGTGACTGGTACGAGGTCTTTGCCTTGCAAGTGTGACTTATATCATGGCACATGATCTTTGTCATATGAGTATGACGTATGTGGTGGCACAAGGTCTTTGCCATGCGAATGTGACTTATATTGTGGCACGAGATCTTTTCTGTGCGAGTGTGACTTATATTGTGGCATGAGGGAGATTGATAATGTGGGCACAAGGTGCCATATGTGTGTGATTCTATTTGATGACTCATTGTCGAAACGAGACCTTTATTTGTTCTAAATTATTATCACTTGTACTGAAGAGATTATAATTATTGCCTTTTGTTATTCTTCCTGTTGTCGGTCTTGATATATTTTGCACAAGTTATTTGACTAGTGATTTTCTTGACTTGAACCTCGTCACTAATCCACCGATGTTAGTTTTGATACTTTACCGGGTACCGACTGTGGTGTACTCATACTATGCTTCTACACATTGTTTGTGCAGATCCAGGTACTTCAGATCATGTTGGCTGTTAGAGAGTTGTGCCTGTACAATTGGAGACTTCAAGGTATACCTGATGTTTCATTCACAGGCCTCGAAGTCACCATCTTACTTCATTTATTTTATTGTTTAATTGTATCCCAAACAGAGTTGTGTTTTGAGATTCTAGTGTACTCTCTGTAGAGCTTATGACTCGGTATTACCGGGTTTTGGGATTTATGTGACTATTGTATTTCGCTTTTTGTTATTATGGTACTTTTCAATTTTTATTAATATTTAAGTTGGTGTTTGGTACTATTAATCTTTCTATGTAATAGTCTTACCTAGTCTTAGGGACTAGGTGCCATCATGATCCTTAAGGTGGGATTTTGGATCGTGACAAGTTGGTATCAGAGCACTAGGTTCATAGGTTCTACGAGTCTTCGAGAGTCTACAGGGCATTTAGGAAATTTCCCTCCTCTCTTTCCTTATCGTGCGACCTTGTTTCAGCTTGAAACCCGCAACTTTGATTATTCCTATTCGTCTGTATGTGATGTTGAGCACCAAGTATCATTGTGCACTGACGGCTTGTGATGATGCGGATGGGCTTTGAAGGTTTGTGGATGCTTGATTATTGTCATGATGTGTTGTCCAGGCTCAGATCTGATGTGTTGGTAGATCTTTTGGTTGTTCATTTGGGGAATGAAGATGATTCTTATATCTTGTCAATGAGTGTAGACTCGGGAGGATTAATCAGCTGACTAGTTGTTGTGGCCATGGTGGGGTCATGTGAAGGTGTTTATTTGAGTCTAGCCGGTGGGTTATCTCCTACATGAGAATTGGAGGTCGTGTGTTTCGTATGACGCTTCTATCCAGTGGAGTGATTATCTTACCATTTCAGAGCATTTGAGAATGTTGGCTTGACTGTTACGAGGATGGGTATGCACTTGACAGAGTCGTTGAAGTGTTTTATAACTAGTGTTACATAAGTTTATGAAGTATTCAGCTGACTAACAGAGCGGGACCCGGGCATCTATGAAGGAAGGGCACTGTGGGTTACAAGTGATGTGTTCTATGGCTTTGAGCCAAGTGGGGGAGTCTACTATCGACGATCAAATTGCAGGGTCATGTGTTATATCAGTTTCTGGACTAAGTGTGTAAGGAAAAGGAATCGCTTGGTTGCTTTTTTTGGATATTCATGTGCTGGTGAAGCGCAGGTTGTTCGGTGCATATTGGATGTGTAATGAAGATTAGAGCAAGGTGAATGACTTTCAAGGAGGTTCTGATGAGTCCCAGATTTGTATGTGGCATTTAAAGATTTTTGGATTTGTGTATGGTTAGGGCTTGAGATCGATAGTGGATGGTGTTTGGATTTGCGATACTTCTATATCAATAATGACTCTACATGGCGGGCGGTATTAGAGAGATGCAAGAAATATCTTCGGATTCGCAGAAGGTCCCTTCAGAGTGAGCATTTCAGATTAAGTTACTTTTGGGTTTGGCAGCCTGCGTGACTCGGTTGAGTTAGAGGAAATCAGTTGTGATGACTTGATGATGTGTTAATGGTTTGCGAGTTTTCTATCGCATTTGCGACTCTTTTTGGGACTGTTAGGGGTCGCTTTTGCGAACCTTTGTTCGCTTTTGCGGAAGTTGCATTTGCGAATCCCCGATCGCAAATACAACATCTGCCGCTTAACATATAGCTGGAATTTAGGGACTTAAGCTTATTTTATCATATTTTGAGCCCTAGACTCGGTGGGAGATGATATTTGGATGGGATTTTCCCACACAACTATTGGGTAAGTCATTTTGACTCAATTTCAATATTTCAACTTGATTATTATGGATTTTAACATCAAAATCATGAAATTTGAAAGAAATTTTTGGGGACTTTGATTTTATTTTGAAAAATGAAAATTTGAGATTTGAGAGTCAAATTAGACTCGGTTTTAAAATCTAATCATATATTTGGACTCGTGGATTTATGGGTAGTCGAGATCTACCTTTCGACTCGGGTTTTGACTGAGCAAGTATTGGTTGACTTTTGTTGTCTTTTGAAAATTGGTGTAAAGCTTGCAACTTTATTAATCCAAATTGATTTATTTTGCATTGTTTAATGTTATTAAGTCATTTTTGGTTAGCTTTGAGTTGGATGGAGGCGATTTCTAAGGAAAGGCTATTGTTGAGTATTGATTAGGCTTATTTGAGATAAGTGTCTTGCCTAGCTTTGATTGAGGAAAGTTTTTCTACTATTTGATGTTGTTTGCTACATGCGGGGGGTGATATATATATATATATATATAAAAGGTGACGAGTGTATAATATGTGCCATGGGTATTCATGCTCGGGGTAGATTCTAGCTTACTCTATGCTTTATTTTTTGTGTGTTTTACTTGATTCAATGTGTCAATATATTAATCAACTTCGTGAGTACTAGAAACCATGTTGTAGGAATGTTGAGGCTATTGGTACCTTATGTTGAACATGATGAAAAAATCTTGAGACTTATGCTACATTTGCCTTGGGGATAGACATATATAGGCTATGAATACACATCCAGACTTGATCTTGTAATGTGCCTTGATTGGGACGTGTACACTCTGTGATGCATATGTGTTCCTTAGAATGAATACTTGGACTTGGTTTTTATACTTGATTTGATCATGACTTTGTTTTATCCGCACTTTGTTGTTATCATGTCCTTGTGCATTTTTGATGAGTTATGAGAATGTGTCTCTTGATGATAATTCATTATTTTGCATTGTTGTGTAATTGAAGAACATGTGGACATGTTGTGCAAATTGTTTTAGATGCGCATGCGACGACATAAGGGCATTTTATTTGTGATGCGCATGCAGTGAGATAAAGGGGATAGATGCGCGGGCGGCGGCATAAGGGTGTGTTATTGATGCACACGTGGCGAGATAAGGGTGGCGTATGTGCATGTAGCAATATAAGGGAAAATACTCATCATGAGGCTTACACGGTGACATAAGGGTGACATTCTGATAATGTCATGTGATAGCCCGGGGCCGATTTGTATTGATTATGTGTGTGGTGGTGGAAGAAGGGAATTGTTATTGTGCTTATGATTTCATTATGTGTGTCATGCATTTTTACATGGCTTGCTACATTGTTTTCTAACATGTTATTCTATGCCTCTGTCATTACTTGATGATTTATTGCCAAGATGGATTTACATACGTGGAGTTGTTACCTTATATTTCATTGAGTTGTTGTAAACGTAACGGATTATTGTAAAAAGAAAGATGTTTTCATGCATTGAAATATTTGATCCTTAAAAAGTTTTCTTGAACGTGTTATTTGACAATTGATACGGAATTGGACTTATGTTGTGGCACGAGGTCTTTGTCGTGCATGTATGACTTATGTTGTAGCACGGGGTCTTTGCTGTGCGGGTGTGACTTATATTGAGGCTGGAGGTCTTTGTCGTGCGGGCGATAGATAATGTGGGCACAAGGTGCCATATGTGTGTGTTTTATTTGGTGTTTCGTTGTTGAATTTGAGCCTTACTTGTAATGAATTATTATAACTTGTTCTATTGAGATTTTAGTTATTGTATTTCTGTTATACATCTTGTTTCCAGATTTATATATATGTTGCACATGTTATTTGACAAGTGAGTGTCTTTTGACCTAAAAATCTTGTCACTACTTCTTTGAAGTTAATTAAGATACTTACTGAGTGCATAGGGTCGGTTGTACTCACACTACACTTTTGCACATTACGTGCAGATTATGGAGCTGAATGTTGTGAAGGCGGAGCTTAATTTGAGGCATGTCAGCGTACCCGATTCAAGCTACTTTTGTTCATGGTAGCTTAGGGGTTTCATTTTCTATTTATGTAACTTTCAAACGGATGTTTGTACTCATTTCATTTCCTAGCTTTGTAAAATCTAAATCATAGTGGCTCATGACTTATACTACTAGTCCTCGGGGTAGTTGTATTAAATTATATTGCAGTTTTATTACTATATTGATGATTTCTCAGTTTAGTAGTAACGTATACCGTTTGGATTTCCTAGCGGGCGGGTTAGGTACCATCATGACTTGGTGGGATTTTGAGTCATGACAAGTAATGTGATGACCCAATTAGGTCATTTTGAGTACTGGCCTTTATTTCTGTATTTTAAGACATGTCATAGATTCATTTAATGATTATTGACTTGTGTGCATGGTCTATGTCACTTTTCGGAAAGCTTTTATGTGAAATTTTGAAGAATATAATTTTTTACTTAAAATGAGGCTAGAGTTGACCACAATCAATATTTTTGGTAAATGACCTCAAATCGATGTTTTAACAATTTCGATAGGTTTGTATGATATTTTTTGACTTGTATGCACATTTGATTGGGATCCCGGGTGACCGAGCGCGTTTCAGTGCATTATGTGAAAGATTGTGAAAAATGAGTTTCAAAGTCGAAATTTTGAGTTTTGATGATTGATTCTTGATAATTTATGTTATTTTGATGATTTGAGTGAACGAACGAGTTTATATGATGTTATTATACTTGTGTGCATGTTTGGATTGAATCTCGAGGATTTCGAATGAGCTTCAGATGAGTATTGGAAAGGGAATGACTTCTGGTGCAAATGCTGGTACAACTGGGCTGCAGGTCTTGCATATGTGAATACTTGCTCATAAATGGGAGCTTCGCTTTTGCGGAGTCAGGCTCGCATTTGCGGAACTTGGGCTAGGACTGAGGACTTCGCAAATCCAAAGTCAGGGTCGCAATTGCGGGTGGCAAGATTCCGCTTTGGGATCAAATTGTCGCTTTTGCGACTTGGGGACTGGAATAGAAGGCATCGCAAATGCGAAGCCATGACCGCTTTTGGTATAGGAGGGGCTTCGCAAATGCAAAGTGTTAGTTCGTAAATGCGACATCAAGGGGTTGGACAGTTGTACGCTTTTGCGAACATTGCAATTGTGAACAAGAGTTCACAATTGCAACGTCTGCAACTGGGTAAAAGATGAGAAAAATAGGACTTGGCTCATTTTAGACCATTTTCAACCCTAGACTCCATTGCGGCGATTTCTTGAGAGCTTTTTCTTCCCAAATTCATTGGTAAGCAACTCTAATTAATTTTCCATCAATTCCCATTACTTTTCCATGAAATGTAACATCAAATCCATGAATTTCAATTGCGACCTTAACTTTGGATTTTTTAAAATTGAGTTTTTAAAAATTTAGGGATTTCAATTGCGACCTTGACTTTGGGTGGCAAGTTGGAAACGAGCGAGTTTATATGATATTATTATACTTGTGTGCATGTTTGGATTGAATTTCGAGGATTTCGACTGAGCTTCAGATGAGTATTAAAAAGGGAATGACTTTTGGTGCAAAATCTGGTATAACTAGGCTGCAGGTCTTGTATATGCGAATACCTGCTCATAAATGGGAGCTTCTCTTTTGCGGAGTCAGGCTCGCATTTACGGAACTTGGGCTAGGACTGGGGACTTCGCAAATCCAAAGTCAGGGTCGCAATTGCGGGTGGCAAGGTCGCAATTGACTTTGGGTACAATTTAGGAATTTTTTAAAAATGAGTTTTACCTCTCAAATTGAGGTCAGATTTCGAAACAAATCACATGTCCAGGCACGGGGGTGAATTAGTAATCGGGATTTGATCCAAATCTCAACTTTTCGACCAAGCGAGCCGGGGGTTGACTTTTTCAACAATGATCAAAATTGAATCTTTTTCATTCGTGGGTAGTTTCTAAAGTTTATTTTGGATTGTTTGATTGATAATTGGCTAGATTCGGTTGGTTTGGAGGCTTGTTCGAAAGGAAAATCTGTGATTGATTGTTGATTTGGTTGCTGAAAGAGGTAATTGTCGTGGTTAACCTTGACATGCGGGATTAGGACTTGATTGGTCTATTTGTTGCTTGATTTTATGTGTGGGGATGACGTATATGTAAGGTGACGAGTGTACATACGTTGTCATGGTTAAGCATGTGGGGTGGGCTCTTAACTGTGCATTTTAACTATATCATGTCTTGTTTTACTCCATGCCACTATTCATGTCGTGCCTTCCTTGTTACTTATCCTTATTTGTTAAATACATGTCTTCCTTGATACATGTCCTCTTTTGCTACATGTTCCGTCCACCCATATTTTACTTGTTGTCCGTTTGTACTTGTTATATGCCTTTAGTTGTCTATTTTCCTTCTCTTGCTTCTATTTCGCTTCATTTTTTTATATTGGTTTGCCTTAGAGTATTTACTATTTTTAGTTCCTTTCTCATATGTTGAGAGCTACACCAAAGTTTTTGTAATATTGATATATTGTTTGGGATCGGTTGCATGCCGTAACGGATTTTGATATGTTGTTTAGGACTGGGTTGCACGCCACAATGGATATTGATATATTGTTTGGGATTGGGTTGCACATCGAAACATATATTAATATGTTGTTTGGGATCAAGTTGCATGCCGCAACAGAGAAGATATATTATGGCTATTCTTGATTGTTGGTTCCGTATCCATGTTGTATTGTGAATTTAAGCATAGATTATATTCTGGGGCCCTCTGAATGTAATTTTTGTTTTGGTTTTTATGTTAATTCTTATTTCTCTATTCTGCTATTGTTGTCATTTATACTCGTACAAGTTTATAGTAAGTACCTTGTTATATCCTCATCACTACTTCGTTGAGGTTAGGCTCGGCATAGTTTTTTTGGTTTCCCACCCGATGTTCGTTACCCACGTTGGAGCCCGACTATATCCAGATTCGCACTGGGTAGGGCTCCATTCGGGGGTTAGCGCTCCCTACCAAGGAATTTTCCATATCCAGGGCTCGAACCCGAGACCTCTGATTAAGGGAGGAGCAGCCCCATCCACTGCACTACATCCTTTGGTGGTAGGCTCGGCACTTACATAGTATATAGGGTTGGTTGTACTCATACTATATTTCTTCACTTCTTGTGCAGATTCTGGTATTGGTCCTAGCGGCGTTTAGTGGAGGCTTTCTCGGACTATCATTACTGGAGACTTGAGGTAGAGTTGAACGATGTTCGCAGACCCTGAAGTCCCCTTCTTATCTCTTGTACTGTTTATTTCATTAAGACAGTTGTTTTTTATTTCGCCCCTTGATTGTAGCAATTTTAGCAGCTCATGTACTTGTGACACCTGATTCCGGGATTAGACTAGATAGCGTGACTGGAGTTTATTATATGTTTTGAAGTTCTATAGTTTTACCTCCTTATCAATCTTCTTTTTAAAATTACTAAAATGAATAATTATGAAACTAATGTTGGATTGCTTAGAAAGTGGACATTAGCGCCATCACGGCCCCGTGGTTGGGATTTCGGGTCGTGACAAAAGGCCTTTCCCCAGCTGGAATAAATGCTAAACTCCCCATGCTCTTCGCCTTTCTACTCAAGGCATCTTCTACCACACTGGCCTCCCTCGGATGATAAATAATAGTGATATCATAGTCCTTCAATAGCTCCAACCACCTTTGTTGCCTCAAGTTCAGATCCTTTTGCTTGAATATATGCTAAAGACTCCAATGATCCGTATACACCTCACACGACATGCCATATAAGTAATACCTCCAAATCTTGAGCACGTGTACAATAGATGCTAACTCCAAATCATGCGCTGCATAGTTCTTCTCATGGGGTTTCAAATGGCACGTCCTAGAAGCAATCAATCTACCATCCTACACAACACAACCCCAATGCCAACCTGCGAAGCATCACAACAAATCATATATGACCCCGAACCTGAAGTCAAAACAAACACAGTAGCTGTAGTCAAGGTTGTCTTGAGCTTCTAAAAGCTCTCCTCACACTCATATGACCACATGAACGGAGTGCCCTTTTGAGTCAAATTAGTCAATGCGGCTGTAATAGATGAAAATCCTTCTACGAAGCGACGGTAGTACCCAGCCAAACCCAAGAAGCTTCTGATCTCTATAGTGGTAAAAGGTCTGGGCCAACTCTAAATTGCCTCAATCTTCTTCGGGTCCACTTTGATCCCATCATTAGATACCACATGACCCAAGAATGCCACTGAGTCCAACCAGAACTTGCACTTGGAGAACTTAGCATATAGCTTCTTCTCCCTCAAAATTTGTATCACGGTCCTTAAATGTTGTTCATGTTCCTCTTTACTACGGGAATACACCAATATATCATCAATGAACACAATGACAAACAAATCCAAATAAGGATGGAACACGCTATTCATCAAGTGCATGAAAGTTGTTGGGGAATTAGTCAACCCAAATGACATCACCAAAAACTCATAATTCCCATAACGAGTTCGGAAAGCAGTCTTAGGGATGTCCGAAGCCCTAATCTTCAACAGGTGATACCCCTAACTCAAGTCAATCTTCGAGAACCCTCTGGCACCCTGAGCTGATAAAATAATTCATCACTACATAGCAACAAATACTATTTCTTGATGGTCACCTTGTTCAACTGCGGATAGTCAATACACATTCTCATGGACCCATCCTTCTTCTTAACAAGCAACATCGACAGACCCCAAGGTGAAACACTAGGCCTGATGAACCCATTATCCAAGAACTCTTGTAGCTATTCCCTCACTTCCTTCAACTCCATTGGATCCATACGTGTCGCGCCCAACCTAGGTGAGGCATGGTTGGCATCCGGTGTCGTACTGGCCCGAGCGAACCACTGTATAACTCATGATCATTCAACGTAAACTAGAACATATATAGGCCGATTTGGTTGAACTCATTCTTTCTATAAACTATCATGGGCCAACATGTCCACAACTCGTAACATTTTCCAAGAAAATGTTGATAATAACAACACAATATACTCAGGTTATTCATCAATTTTTCAGCCATAAAACGCTGCAAGAACACCTCCCAAATAGTCCAACAATCAATAATAACATATCTACGATTTTCAAAAACTTGGGCAGTACCTATAACTTCCACTTACTTTTAATTCAAACCAGCACCAAAAACAATAAGAACAATACCAACAATAACATGCCACCATTAATCCATATATCCAGCACCTCAATAGCACGAGAAAACCCCTACAATACAATATAACAACAACAATAGAGCCAACATTAAAGCTAAGGAATAGCTAGCTTATGATACATCGAGTGACAAGCTCGGTATTTAAGTAGCAACACAATAATCTTCTATACTTCTTCTTCTCTTCAGGTTACATATTAACAACATCGCGCGTGCGCGCGCACACACACATACATATGCACACACACATAACAACAATGTGTATGTGTGTGTGTATTATCCTCTAAAACACCAGCCACAACAACATCATAAAAACACCTCAAAACTATCCAACATGGTATCACAACTTGTATACGTCTTTTGGCCGTCGATTCATAACTTTTAGCTTCAAACAGCTTAGCTAGGGCTTCGATATGATCAAACTCATGTAGGAGAAGAAGAGATTATCTTTAAACAACAAGAAAAACTCCAAGAACAACTCTCCTTCAACTTTAAAGAACTCACAATTCATCAACAATATCATATAAGTGATCTCCGCCATTTCTACAACACTTTTAATGAAGAACTTAGGTGGTTTGGCCTTGGATTTGTGTATGAACCTTTAGGATATGCTTACAGAGAGTTTAGAGGTGCTTGGAGGTCTGTTTTGGTCGAAAATGAGACTTGTAGACGAAGGCCACCACTTTATATAATAAGATAAGCCTCCACAGACTTTGTGCATCCCAAAGAGAGCTGCTTGCACCGTCTCGCAAAAACGCGAATATCGCTCTACTCCGATATCTTATCAACAAATGGTTTAATGAGTTGGAAACTAAACTCACAGATATTCAGTTTGGTGGGTGGATCACCCCTTAAATCAAAGTACACTGAGAGAAAAGTTCAGTGACATTAGACCCAAAATTTTAGTAAAAGTATGAACATAACTTGTGACGACTTTTGTCGAGTTCCATTTTACAACTCGCTTGACTCCAAAACTTAACATACTACCATTATAAGATTCAAATACCTAATAATATGACCTTCTTGGTATGTTAAGAACTCTTAGTCTTACCCCAAAGGTATGGGTTATAACATTCCCAACTTGCCGGCCTTTCGACGAAACTTATTTTATTTGACACATTCAACTTCTAACCCTATTGGTACTTGCTGATGATCATCTTAAACCTTTATAACCTTCAAGGTAACATGATTAACTTAATTTTGTATAATCTCAAGGATGATCTTATTTTCGATCTTACATCAATTGACTTACGACGTACTTGATGTATGAAAATACGGGGTGTAATATGGAGGAATAGAGATAGGTTGTGTGTCCGGTGCCAAATCAATGCCGAAATCAATATCCCTATTAGGTGGCATGCCCTGTAGGTCTGGAGGAAATACATCTAGAAACTCCCTCACTACTAGAACTGACTTAACAATAAGAGTATCAGCACTAACATCTCTAATAAAGGCTGAATACGCCAAACATCCCTTCTCAACCATCTGTTGAGCCTTCAAAAATGAGATCACTCTACTAGGAGTTCAACCAAGAGAACCCTTCTACTCCAACCTTGGCAACGCCGACATCGCCAATGTCACGGTCTAAGCATGAAAATCAAGAATAATATGGTACAGAGATACCAATTCATACCCAAGATCACATCAAAACTACAATATATCTAGATATGGGAAGTACACCATTGTCCTAGAACCACAGATATTGACCGCACATGACCGATACACTCGATCCACCATAATAGAATCACCAATAGGTATAGACACATGCACATGAGCATCAAGAAAACCACGAGGGATATCCAAACAAGAAGCAAAGTATGGTGACACATATGAATAAGTGGAACTAGGATCAAACAGTACTGAAGCATCCTTGTGGCAGACAGAAACAATACCTATAATCACGGTATCAGAAGCAATGACATTGGTCCTCCCTGGGAAAGCATAGAATCTAGCCTGACCTCCACTAGACTGAACTCCCCCTCTAGGACGACCATGTCATGGATGACCTCTACCCCGAGTTGGCTGAGCTAGTTGTATAGCAACCGGTGCAGGAATCATAGTTTGGCCTCCCTACTGTATTGTACCTCTGCAAAAACAGGGGCAATACTTCCTGACATGCACCAACTCTCTACACTAATAGCAACCTCTGACTGGAAATGACTGCGGGGCCTAAGTCGGACCCCAGGAACCAGTATAGCCACTAGAATAACCGGATGCAGATAAACCCTGAACAGTTGGAGTGTGATGAGAACTCTATACAGGAAGTGCACTGAATGAAGACAGCACAGAAGCTCCTTGATTAGGTGGCGGTGAATGATAAGCTGGCCTCTATACTGGTCTTCCCCAAATCGACCTTGACCTCCAGATGAGGCACCACTGAAACTCCCTAAACATCAGGACCTCTTGTACCTACCCTGCATCATCTCTCTGGTCTCTATGCGAATGCACTCAATACGACGCGCTATCTCCATAACCTGGTGAAATGGAATCCCTGTCTCCACCTCTCTAGCCATAGCAATGCGAATACCATGGTGAAGTCCATCAATAAATCTCCTCCCTCTCTCATCCTCAATGGGTATCAAAATAATAGCATGACGGGATAGCTCCATGAACCTCATCTCATACTCAGTAACTAATGTTGGGCCCTATTGAAGGTACTCAAACTGCCTCATCAGCTCCTTTCTCCTAGTGCAGGGTATGAAATGCTCCAAAAAGACCTGGAGAATTGACCCAGGTAAGAGGAGGTGATCTTGTTGGTTGACCCATCTCATAAACCTGCCTGTACCTCTTCATTGGACCCTACATCTGAAAGGTGGTGAAATCAAATCCATTGGACTCCACTAGTCCCAAATTGCGCAGAATCTCATGGCAACGATCCAATAATCCTTGGGCATCCTTTGAAGGTGTACCACTGAAGTGAGAAGGATGTAACTTGATGAACTTATCCAGTCTCTTCAACTCATCATCTGACATCGCGAGCCTATCCTCAGGCTGCGTGCGGAAATAGTAGGTTGAACTCCCCTAACTAGTAACACTACAAGAGACTGATAACCATGGGCCACCTGTTCAGGGGTACGGGTAGCTGAAGTCTGTGCTCCACCCTTTGCTTGAGAAGTAGTTGGTATCGTAGGAAATGCCCCAGCCTGAGCCAAACTCTCGAACAAGCCAACCATACTGACCAAAGCATCCTAAACAGCTGGTTAAACAAATAGGCCCTGGGGAACCTGAGCTAGTACCTCCGAATCATCATCATAGTCATGAACCTAATCCCCAACAGGATCTACTGATGGCTCAATAGCTACTGCACGAGCAGGGGTTCTAGCTGCAGTACATGCTCCGCCCCTACCTCTGCCTCGACCCTGGCCTCTCATGACCCTAGCTTGGGGTACCGACGCCTGCTCAGCTGCACATGGCGATCATGTTCTCACCATCTGTGAGAGAATAAAAGAATAAAGATTCAGACTGAAGGATAAACAAATTCACACGATAAAGAATGAAAGAAGTGGAGTTTCCTAATAGCCCTGTAGCCTCTCGAAGATATGTACAAATATCTCTATACCTATCCGCAAGACTCTACTAGACTTGCTCATGACTCGTGAGACCTAAGCGACCTAGTGCTCTGATACCAATTTGTCATGACCCAAAATTTCACCAAAGTTATGGCGGCGCCTAACACTACTTGCTAGGCAAGCTAACATCAATATACAGAAATGAACTCAAATAACAATAAGAAATAGCTTCAAAACGGAATAAGTTAAATAACGGTAGCAATATAGCGATACAACTGAAATACCATTCTAGAACCTGGTGTCAACGAGTACATGAGCTCTATAGAATAAATAAGTACAATTGTCTGAATAACAATACAATATTGTCTAAAGTACATAAACAGTAATAACAAAGGTTAAGGGAGGGACTCCAAGGCATGCAGACAGAAACAACAGTGCTACCTTGAAATCACCAACAGGAACCCATGCAACTCTCTAACAATCAGCTCTATCAGCAGTACCTGGATCTACATATAAAGTGTCAAGTATAATATAAGTACAACCAACCCCATATATTCAGTAAGTAGAAAGCCTAAACTCAAACTGAAGATAGTGACGAGATACGCAAAGTCTGTTGCTCACTTTCAATAGCCGACAATAGCAGTAACACCATAATAATAATAATAATAATAATAATAATAATAATAATAATAATAATAATAATAATAATAATAATAATAATAATAATAATAATAATAATAATAATAATAATAATAATAATAATAATAATAATAATAATAATAATAATAATAATAATAATAATAATAATAATAATAATAATAATAATAATAATAATAATAATAATAATAATAATAATAATAATAATAATAATAATAATAATAATAATAATAATAATAATAATAATAATAATAATAATAATAATAATAATAATAATAATAATAATAATAATAATAATAATAATAATAATAATAATAATAATAATAATAATAATAATAATAATAATAATAATAATAATAATAATAATAATAATAATAATAATAATAATAATAATAATAATAATAATAATAATAATAATAATAATAATAATAATAATAATAATAATAATAATAATAATAATAATAATAATAATAATAATAATAATAATAATAATAATAATAATAATAATAATAATAATAATAATAATAATAATAATAATAATAATAATAATAATAATAATAATAATAATAATAATAATAATAATAATAATAATAATAATAATAATAATAATAATAATAATAATAATAATAATAATAATAATAATAATAATAATAATAATAATAATAATAATAATAATAATAATAATAATAATAATAATAATAATAATAATAATAATAATAATAATAATAATAATAATAATAATAATAATAATAATAATAATAATAATAATAATAATAATAATAATAATAATAATAATAATAATAATAATAATAATAATAATAATAATAATAATAATAATATAATATAATATAATATATTAATAATAATAATAATAAAGGAAAAGTAGCTCAAGAATAACAAGTTCAACTTATTCACGCTAATAGGAAATAGGCATGCTTTTCAATCAAATCAGTTATGTCATCAATCTCAGAATATAGAATTTCAATTAGCATGAGAAAGATACATCTCTATACCTGCATGACAAGTACAATACCGAAATTATCAGATTCATAGTGAAATCATCAAATAAGCATACTTTAAGCATTGTACATGTGCTGGCATAAAGCTCCTCACTCACCACATACCAAGTGCCTGCACTCGCAGGGCCCAAAGACCATTAGTTATCACCTGACTCCGTAGGGGCGGATCCTAGCCCAAGCATTGATCGTATCAAAAGCCAACAATAATCATAACTCAGCCCGAATGGCCTGGTGCACGTGTCACCTCACTATCACTATCAATCCCAATAGGGACCTGGCGCACACGTTACCTCAATATCAATCTCGTCTCTATGGCCTCAAGTCAGTCACTAATCCGCTCAAATCACAATATATCAATATCTCATAGTATCAGTAATTAATAAACCGTACAAATTATACCAACGTGCCACAAATTCACTCAAACACGTAGTACTCGAGTAAGAAAATTAACAACATGTGAGATAATAGGTAAGAGGTATATGGAAATGGTAAAATAACACGTGGATATAATATCATGATTGAAAAGTATGACTACAATCAAGGCAAATAGCTCAACATAGCAAAATATTCCTATCACATCTCAAACGGATAAGCACATAGCCTAGACATAATTTCTAGCATGAATAATAGTCCAAGTAGTCATACAAGTAAAGAAAACACGGTAAAACGAAGGCATTATAGCAAAACAAGGCACATAATAGCCTAAGGTCTACTCGAATCATGAATAACCACAGTGTAGGCAAATACGCTTGTCACCATGAACGTGCATCAACCCCCTCCCCCCAACACATAGTAAGCATCGAAATCCAGGGAAAAAATACCCTCAAGCCAAACCTAGATAAGATACTTACCTCAAAGTGCGAGAATTAATACTCCAACAAGCCCTTGCCTCTCGAACCAGTCTCTAAACGGGTAAAATCTAGCAAAATATAACTAAATAACATCAAACAATGCTATAGGAATCGATTCCAAGTAATAAAGCTCAAATCTTTATCAAATAGCAAAAAGTCAACCAAAAGGTCAACCCAGGCCCGACTCCCAGAACCCAATGAAAGTCACAAATCCCGACTCACATTCGAATACGAGCTCAAATATACAAGTTCTATCCAAATCCAACTCCGAATCGAGGTTTAAACCTCCATTTTCACTCTCCAAAATTTCTTACAAAACCCCAATTTTTCTTTTAGAGTTCATCGACCAAAAACCAAAATCAAGGATAGAATCACAAATAATAATCAAATCCAAGTCAAGAACACTTACCCAATCCAAGTGGGTAAAAATTACCTCAAGTATCGCCCCAATCCGAGCTCCCAATCTCAAAATATGATAAAATTAAGTCAAACCCTCGTTCTTAAACTTTGCCTAGTGCTTTCACTTTTGCAACCAAATCTGCCGCTTCTGCGAAGTCGCTTTTGCGACCTAAATGCTCGCTTCTACGAGTTTCACTTAAACCCCCAACATCTCGCACTTGCGGAACTTCCTCCGCTTCTGCGATTTCGCTCTTGTAGACAAATATCGCACCTGCGCTAGCGCATCTGCGCACAAGACTCTGCATTTGCAGACTTCCTTGACCAGCCAAAACCTCGCTTCTGCGTCCTCATGTCCTCTTTTACGGACTCGCACCTGCGGACAAAACCTCGCAAGTGCGAAAACACCATACCAGAATTGCATAACACATTCAACCTCAAATAATGCATAACCCATCCGAAACTCACCTGAGCCAACCGGGACCTTGTCCAAGCATACCAATTAGTCCCAAAACATAATACGGACTTACTCGAGGTCTCAAATCACACCAAATAATATCAAAATTATAAATCGCACCTTAATTCAAGCTTAATAAACGAATCAACTTCAAACTTTTAAAACTCACGTCGAACCACGTCTAATCAACTGAGAATAACCTTAAATTTTGCACACAAGTCCTAAATGACATAACGAATATATTCCAACTCCAGGAACAATAATCCAAACCCGATAACATCAAAGTTAACTCTCGGTCAAACCTATGAACCTTAGAAACCTTCAAATTTATAACTTCCGCTAAATAGAGCCAAATCAACCTAGGAACCTCTAAATCCAAATCCGAACATATGTATAAGTCCAAAATTACCATACGAACCTAGTGAAACTATCAAAATATCATTCTGATGTCGTTTACATAGAAGTCATATTTCGGTCAACTCTTGTAATTTAAGATTCCAACCATGGAACTAAGTGTTCCAATTTACTCCAAAACTTTTCCGAAACAAACCAACAATCCCGCAAGTCACAAAATAACAAAGAAGCATACGTGAAGCATCAAATAGGGGAACGGGGCTCAAATACACAAAACGACCGGTTGGGTTGTTACATTATTAAACCTTTTCTTGTTTGAACTAGAAAACCTAAATTTTTTAAGATTATTAATTAGACCGGGACAAAAACACTGCGAATATATTAAGTTTTATGGACTTCCAATTAACTCTAATTCCTTCTCTTGCATGACGAGATAAAATGGGAATCTAATTGCTTTCCATAAAGGAGAAGAAGGAGATGTTCATCTTCATTACAGAACATTGGTATCTTCTCTTATTTCTCATTAATTTTGCTTTCGTCTTTTCAATACATCTTATATTTTTATTATTTGATGCGTGATTTATGTTTAATTTTTCATGAATCTCGTTTTATATAACATCTTATTTTTTCTTTGCACTATTTTTTTCATATTCACAAATATAAGATTTTGTTATTTATTTCTATTTATGATGTCTATTTCACACATCAAGGTAAATATTATCTCTTTAATTTTCACATGTAATTGGTCATACTTAATAAGTCGGAGAGGGACGAGACTTGATAGAACTATTGTGATTCACATGAGATGAATAATAAATAATTTCTCATTTGATTTGGTATATATGCGAATCACTTTCTGGAAGTCGTCTGATTAAATCTGTGGTTTACATATTTGACAATATACTGTATAGTTATATTTGATTGATTATAAATGTTGTTTTTATATTTTATATGTAGATTTGACAATGGACGACCATGAACAATGAAACTTTATTTGACTTTTAAAGCTGCAACAAATTTTCTAATATATAGAACTTTAAAATTAACTAAAATTTTGGCTATTAATTTTTTCTTTATTTAAATATGTAGGAGTCCTAATTTGCGCTTGTATTGCACCTTTAACTTATGAAAACATTATTATTTTCTTCTATTCATCAATACCTTTATATTAAGTTTTATATAATAAAGTTTATTGCTTTTCTTGCAAGTCAAGATCTCATATTCATCTTCGTGGTTATCCAACAAAGTAGAAACACGCTATATGAAGGGAATCTACTATTTCAATGGTATTTGATGGATATTATTTTCACATCTCAACGAGTAAAGCCAATATAATTTTCTAGAAATTAGTTTGTATTATGATCCATGCAGTTATCACGACCCAAAATTTCACTAGAGTCGTGATGGCACCTAACACTACTTGTTAGGCAAGCCAACAACCAATCTATAGAAATAAACTTCCACAACATAGTAAAATAGTCTCAAGAGCAGAATAGTATAAATAATTGAAGTCAAAACAACGATACAACTGAAAATCACCACAAAATCTGGTGTCACCGTGTCACAACCCAAAATCCCACCGGAGCTGTGAAGGGCGCCTAACAATGCTTGCTAGGCAAGCGATCAATCAATAGGCAAAAACAAACTTATATAACACTATTGAATAGTCTTATCAATGGAATAATTATAAATAACTAAAGTCAATAGCAACAATGCAACTAAAACCATCTCATGATCTGGTGTCATCGAGTATATGAGCTCTATAGAATAAGTAAATACGAGGTCTGAATCAAATACAATACTATCCGAAAGATTAAACAGTGTTAACATGAAATAAGGAAAGGAACTTCTAGTCCTATGAATGGAACATCTGGATCTGTACACGATGTGTTTTTCAGGAAAATAAACGATTAGCAACAGGAAAATAAATGATTAGCAACACCTGGATCTGTACACGATGTGTAGAGTGTAGCATGAGTACAACCGACCCCATGTACTCAATAAGTAGCAAGCTTAACCTTTGGCTGAAAGCAGTGACGAGTTTGGCAAGGTCCAATGCTCACTTTTCATAGCCAACAATAGCAATAAAAGCGAAATACTAGAAAATGAAGGAAAGTAGCTCAAATAATAACAGACTCAGCTTAACACAACAAGAGGAGAAATAGATATGTTTTTCAGATATAACAGTCAAGGCATCAACTTCCACAGAATTCACTTAGATATGTATTTAACAAGAATAAATTGTAATATCAAGTTGTAAATATCAAGTAGACTCATCAAATACCAATTAGCACGAGGGATAATATAGCTCTATGCCTGCATGTCAGTTATACATGCCAAGTTAATAAAGAATCACAGTTAAAATATCAAGTATACATAGCACATTCATAGTGCCTGGAACAAAGTATTCTTCAATCATACTCTAAGCACGCTCACGGTGCCTGGTTCAAAGCCCATGGACCCTCATACACACATACACACACTCATCACTATACGGGTATCTGACACAAGTCCCTCACCAAGCATATATATAACCATGTGTTTGCACCCACGGTTATTACCTGACTCTGGAAGGGCAGGTCATTTCCCAAACACTGATCAGATCTAAGTTAACGATCAATATCACTTATCCTAATATGGCGCATGCGTGACCTTAATATCAATACCACTCAACCCAACTTGTGGCCTGGTGCATGCGTCACCTCACTATCAATATCAAATCCGCTCTATGGCCAAGATCAGTCATCAATCCGCTTAAGTCTCCATATGCCAATATCTCACAAAAACATAATTCAATATACCACACGGAATATACCAACGTGCCACAATTCAGCTCAAACACGTGTCATGTACAAGGACACCAACAACATGTGAGATAACATATAAAAAGTGCACAGAGACTGATATAACATGCTAATATAATACCACGACTGAGCAGTATGACTACAGCTAAGGTAAATAACTCAACATAGCAAAAATAGCCCTATCATGTCTCAAACAAATATGAAAATAGCCTAGACATGATTTCTAGCATAAATAATAACTCACGTAGTCATACAAATAGAGAAAATGTGATATCAAAACAAGGCATTAATAGCCTAAGATCTACCCGGATTATGAATAACCACGATTCATGGATATAAGTTTGTCACCTCGCATATACGTCACCCCCAACATAAAACAAATATCACATCCAATGGAAAAATTACCCTCAAACCAAGCTTAGGCAAGATGCTTATCTCATCCGAGCTAGTCCTCAACATCAAATTACGTCAAAAACATCGATCTAGCCCTCCAATCATGCAAATTCAAGTGAAACATCATCCAAGGAAGTCAAAAATACCATATAAAGTGATCCCAATCCATAAAGCTTCGATCTTTGAAGCAATTCCCAAAAGTTAACAAAAGTCAACCTGAGCTCACATATCCGAAATCCAAAACCAATATCAAAATTCGATGACCCATAACCTATCGAGTTCAAATATGTAAATAGTTTCAAAATCGAGTCCAAATCAGTACTCAAATCCCTAAAATACACTCTCTTAAATTGTAGACAAAAATTCCAAATTTGCTTTCAAACTTCCAAGTTTTAGGTGTAGAAATCCATTGGTAATCACTATGTAAAATCAAATCCAAGTGATGATTGCTTACCTCCAATGTAGTAGTGAAATTACTCTTCAAAATCACCTATTCTCGAAGTCTAGGGCTCAAAATATGAAATATTGGATAAAATATCAGAAATGGCAACTTAAATGCACTGCCAGTAGTAACCTACGCGATCGTAGTAGTGTCAAGACCCAAAATCCACCTAGTCATGATGCCACCTAACCCAACCCGTCAGGTAAGCCAATTAACAACTATCCAATTTAGATGAGATTTATTAAGAAAAGAAAGGATAATAAAACTGCTTTTATACAAAAATTCCCAAGGACTAGTAGTACAAATCATGAGCTTCTAAGATTAAACTTTACAAAGTTGGTATGAAATAAATACATCATCTGTTCGAAATGTACATAAACAGATTTTTTATAAATTTAAGGTTACCATGAACAAGAGGCAGCTACAACCGGAATGCAGGTATATCTTCGAATCCTGCTCCCGTCGATCACAGCAACATCAACATCCAATATCTGCACGCAAGATGCAGAAGTGTAGTATAAGTACAACCGACCCCATGTATTCAATAAGTAACAAACCTAACCTTAGGTTGAAAGTAGTGACGAGCTGGAACACAGGTCAAAGTCGAACACCAATAACCAACAATAGCTCATAACAATATAATAAAAGTGATACAGGAAATAACTCAGAAATAAGATGTTTAGCTCGTTCACAGTTCCAGAAAATAGACATATTTTCAAGTATAACAGTGAAAACCCAAATCCTTTACCGAAAACACCAAAATATGAGTAAGTTTGTAAAATCATGATTTTCCTTCCAAAACTTTTCAACAGGTAAGTGTTTCATTATCAAATGGAATGAGGAAAAGTACATCTCTATGCCTACATGTCAATGTGTATGAGAAGTCATGAATGACGTGATACCGTACAACATGAGAAAAAATGTGTCTCTATGCTTGTATGTCAAGTGTGCATGTCAATGCAGTACCACATAGTGAACAACCATATGCATACCCTCAGAGTATCAATCCACTCAGTCCTCCCAATCACTCGGCACTCGCACTCGCATTCGTACTCAATAGGTACCTGCGCTCATTGGGGGTGTGTGCAGACTCCGGAGGGGCTCCTTCAGCCAAAGCAATATAATCCGCACAGACAACTCACGTGCTGCACGGATAACTCACGTGCTATAATATCAATTTCTAGATCCGTACAGACAACTCACATGCTGTAGTATCAATATCTAGATCTGCATGGACAACTCACATGCTATAGTATTAATAACCTCACAATCAGGCCCTCGGCCTCACTCAGTCATCAATCTCTCCAGTCTCTCGGGCCCACAATACCATGAAACTAGCCCAAAAATGATGATATGATATGTCAATATATAGCAACAGAGACTGAGATATGATATGAAATGAATGAACATGACTGAGTATGAAATTGCAATGTAAGCAAATAACTCAACATCAGTAATGACCTCAGTGGGTCCCAACAGAATAAGCATGTAGCCTAGACATGGTTTCTAACATGGATCACAACTCAATAACTCTAGTACGTAGAGATTTTATGATTACAGATAAGTTCAGGTAACTACACAGCACCACAGAAATAATGGAGTTACAATTCACACGGTGCATGCCCACACGCCTGTCACCTAGAATGTGCGTCACCTCAACAGCAAACACAACACGAAATTCGGGGCTTCATACCCTCAGCACCAAGTTTAGAAGTGTTACTTAACTCGAACAAGCCGAATCCAATACCGAGCAAGCCAAACGATGCTTTGCAATGCCATACCGCGCATACGTACCTCTGAACGGCTCGAAACTAGCCAAAAATAACTCAAATACATCAAGTAAAATCCAAGGAAACACTTTCAATGATAAAGGTCGAATCTTAATCAAAAACCCAAAATTGACCCAAAAGCCCAACCCGAGCCCGCGCCTCGGAACTCGATGAAACTCACAAAATCCAAAAACCCATTTAATTACGAGTCCAACCATACTAGTTTCACCCAAATCCAATTCTGAATCGACATTCTAAACTCAAAACTCACTCTATGAATCTTTAGGCTAAAATCCCCAATTCTTCTCTTTAAAACTCATAATCCAATTACCAAAAATGAAGATAAAATCATAAAATATAATCAAAACCGAGTGTAGAACACTTACTCCAATCCTTGTGATGAAATTTTCCTCCAAAATCGCCTCAATCTGAGTCCCAAATCTCAAAATATGAACAAAACGACCAAAATCCCGATTTAAAGCTTCTGCTCAGTCATTTCCGCTTCTGCGGACACAAGACCCGCTTTTGTGGCGTCGCTTCTGCAGACTCCACTAGCCATTCGACACCTTGCACCTACGGATCTCCATCCGTTTCTGCGCAACCGCAGGTGCGAAGCCAAATGCGCTTTTGCGCTACACCGAGCTTCTGCGCCCAAGGCCCTCGTTTTTGCGGGGCCGCATATGCTTCCTTATTTTCACTTCTGCGATCTTCCCCAGCCAAGCCTACTTGCACTTCTGCGATCAACTGTCTGCATCTACAAACTCGCATCAACGCCCATTCTTTCATAGATGCAGAAACAACAGAACCAGCATACGTACAGCAATGCAACATGAAATGAAAATGATTTGAACCTCGTCCGAAACTCACCTAGGCCACCCGGGACTCCGTCCGAATATACCAACAAGTTCCATAACATAAAACGGACCTACTCAAGGCCTCAAATCACACATAACAACATCGAAACGACAAATCGCACCTCAATTCGAACTAGAATGAACTTTGAACTTTCAACTTCCACAATTCGCGTCGAAACATATCAACTCAACCCGGAATGAACTTAAATATTTGCGTACAAGTCATAAATGACATAACGAAGCTACTCAAATTTTTGGAATCACAATCCAGACTCGAATTCATAAAAGTCAACTTCCGGCCAAACTTCCAAACCTTCAATTTCTTACTTACGCCATTTCAAGCCAAATTCAACTAATCATATCCTTTACCATCAAAAGTTCGTTCCGAGGTCCAATAATAAAAAGTAACACTTGGTCAACACTTCTAGCTTAAAGCTTCAAACATGTAATTCATTCTTTTAAACTAATTCTGAAACACCTGAAAACCAAAACCGACGATTCACACAAGTCATAATACATCATATGAAGCTATTCAAGACTTCAAATATTAGAAAGGAGCGTAAATGCTCAAAACGACCGGTCGGGTCGTTACATTCTCTGCCACTTAAACATACGTTCGTCCTCGAATGTGCCAAGAGTTATTCCTAAGCCTTCAAATTACTATGCTATCTTACCACGTACGTACCCGAGGGTGATCCCATGCCACCCTATTCCATATAGGCCTGACAACACAACATAATTAAAGATCATTACTTTAACCTTAGTCCGTAAAACTTAGAACCCAATTTCCAACATCCAGAATTTCTTACAAGACTTGAATCTCACATCTATACACTATATAAGTCTGAAGAAGTTGTATCAAGCCATAACCATAACCCCAGATATAATCACTTAACATACTACACAACTCGCATCTTCGCAGCACCATTCCCGATCATAGTAACTACTCAAACTAAACCGGTACTAGTATTGAACCCCATATCAAACCAAACCTCATTCCAAAACCTTCATACACTACCGATAATGAAAGAAACACGCGGAATTTAATAACCTCTTATCAGATCAACAAGTCATGGAGCTTCCTCTCCTTAGACAAGAACTATATCCAATTTTTAAGCCGATCAGCGACATTCTCCTTTCAAATATACTGCAGTTAAATCAGATAACACCCATTCTAGGCCCAACGACCTCATCTTATCAAATACAAGCTACTCTACTGACATACCACACCAACACTACACAAGGCCACAAAATGTGCAATCTGTGCACCAATACGCAACAATTCAAGTGTACTCAAACATAGAAAAAGACTCTAACGAGAGAACCATCATACAACTTCAACAAGTACCACCACAACCGCAATGCTACAACCCATCATACATAGTAGAACCAAAACACACGAATCTAAAACAAAGGATCATATCCCAACGTATCCTAGTTGTAATGCGTGACCCCATCTAAACACTAGTCCATATGAAATACCTCCAGCTACCATGCTCAAAACCAACAACCGCGCGTAATTTGACATCAAGTACTCAAGGTGCATGACCATAACCACGGAGAAGTAAATAGCACAATATACCACAGTCCGGAGAGAACATAACCAAATGCGCAATCAATCATTCAACACCATAATATCCATCTTGCTCAAATTCCTCTATAAGTCCCAAAGAGGACCGCACTATATGTGCATATAACCAACAAATCGCGACCACTCGTAGCATAGAAGAGTAACTCATAGAATATATCAGAACATGAACAAGCTCAACTCTAACCGACTGACTCACCCCTCGACACTAACCGTGCTGAGTCAACAATCCCAACCAGGGCGAGTACCGCAATATCAGTGAAGCATCCGTAAGTCAAAACACAGTGTACCTTCTAAAATATACACTCTCCCCAGGCAGTACCGAATAGTTATAGCATTCATATAAACCTCGGAAACCGTCCATGTTGCCTAAGAATTCACAACCTCCCCTTCAAAACTGAACCGCGAACTTGCACATACAAATCTCGATCCTACACAACACACCACCGTTATCATGCCATCATATGAAAAGTACGAAAATCTCATAATCAACTCTGAGTCTAGCATAAATACATACTCAATTAGCGAGGAACCTTCTATTTGATCTCATCCAAGAGAAACTCACAACACGCAACACGCTCCCCACGCCAACAGGAACATATACCTCAAACGTGGTAGAAACCATTGAGAATACTTAGAAATCCATTTTCCCATAACCCATCCATTAGAACTAAGTCCCTCTAACTCAACCACGCCACGCAGGTTGCCAAAACCCATGAGCATTGCCACAAAACACCTGTAGAGACTCGTTGCATCATAAGTACCCAAAGAACTAATCATATCCTTTACCGTGCTGATCTAACCTACTACCAGGCTATCCTATTTCCCCGAGTTCCTTCCTAATTACCCTCAAGTTGACACTTCTTCTTGCCAGAACACCACGATCCTTACCCAAAGCTCACCACCGAAGATCCTAGCATAAAACCACATTGTCATATGGCCCATAAGCCGTTGTATTCCCTCTCAAGCACTCCAATAGCCCTTTTTCACATCTCAAGCAACCCTTTTCATCACATTCAAACCATCCCAACACATCCCGCAGTCACATCATACTTATCATACAGCCATCCGGCTACTCATCGAGCTACAAATTCTACTCATAGGGACACTACCAGACATATAAGTCCAAAAGCACGTGCTCACACAACTGAAATCCCCATGCTCAAGCTACAGTCATAACCCAGCCTCAAGTCCTCCAAATTGGCCCATCATCAACACACAGAAATCATATCTCGCACCTCATCCATGGAATCACAAGTTGTCGATGCATAGTTGATACCGAGCGCTCTTGTGCTCATACGAATGCGTGGAAAGAGTTCAAAGAGTTATGTTTCAAGCTGAATCAATTCCGTACGATAATGAAAGAAAGAGAAAACATTATCCTAAATGCCCTGTAGCCTCTCGAAGATAGATGTGGACGTCATCATACCGATCCGCGAGACTCTACTAGACACTTGCTCATGACTTGTAGAACCTATGAACCTAGAACTCTAATACCACCTTGTCACGACCCAAAATCCACCTAGTCGTGATGGAACCTAACCCAACCCGTCAGGTAAGCCAATTAACAACTATCCAATTTAGATGAGATTTATTAAGAAAAGAAAGGATAATAAAACTGCTTTTATACAACAATTTCCAATGACTAGTAGTAGAAATCATGAGCTTCTAATATTAGAATTTACAAAGTTGGTATGAAATAAATACATCATCTGTTCGAAATGTACATAAACAGATTTTTTATAAATTTAAGGCTACCATGAACAAAAGGCAGCTACAACCGGAATGCAGGTACGTCTTCGAATCCCGCTCCCGCCGATCACAGCAACATCAGCATCCAATATCTGTAGGCAAGGTACAGAAGTGTAGTATGAGTACAAGTGACCCCATGTACTCCATAAGTAACAAACCTAACCTTAGGTTGAAAGTAGTGACGAGCTGGAACATAGGTCAAAGTCGAACACCAATAACCAACAATAGCTCATAACAATATAATTAAAGTGATACAGGAAATAACTCAGAAATAAGATGTTTAGCTCGTTCACAGTTCCAGAAAATAGACATATTTTCAAGTATAACAGTGAAAACCCAAATCCTTTACCGAAAACACCAAAATATGAGTAAGTTTGTAAAATCATGATTTTCCTTCCAAAACTTTTCAACAGGTAAGTGTTTCATTATCAAATGGAATGAGGAAAAGTACATCTCTATGCCTACATGTCAATATGTATGAGAAGTCATGAATGACGTGATACCGTACAACATGAGAAAAAATATGTCTCTATGCTTGTATGTCAAGTGTGCATGTCAATGCAGTACCACATAGTGAACAACCATATGCATACCCTCAGAGTATCAATCCACTCAGTCCTCCCAATCACTCGGCACTCGCACTCAATAGGTACATGTGCTCACTAGGGGTGTGTGCAGACTCCAGAGGGGCTCCTTCAGCCCAAGCTCTATAATCTCCTTCAGCATGAGGTTTTGTTGAATGCGGGGTGTTATACTAGTACTTGGTTGGTTTTGAATAGTTTCTATGATCAGAAATAGTGTTACGAGTATGTGAGTTGTGTAGTATATTATGCGATTATATCTGGGATTATAGTTATGGCTGGATACGTCTTGTTCAGGCTATTACAGTGGGTAGATGTGAGATTCGGGTCTTGAAAAGAGTTCTGGATGTTAGAAATTTGGCTCCAAGGTTTTGGGCTAAGGTTAAATTAATGATTTTCAGTTAAGTTGTACAGTCAGGCCTATATAGAATAGGATGACGTGAGATCACCCCGGGTATGTGCGTGGTAAGGTGGAATAAATATTTGAAGGTTAAGAACAACTTTTGGTATGTTCGAGGACGGACGTATGTTTAAGTGGGGGAGAATGTAACGACCCGACCGGTCATTTTGGTATTACAGCCCTGTTCCCCCATTTACTGCTCAATTTATGCCTTACATTTGATTTATGACTTATCGGGTTAGTTGGTATATGTCCCAAAGGAATTCAGAGTGAAATAAGACATTTAGTCTCATAATTGAAAACTTAAGTTGGAAAAGTTGACTAGATATAGACTTATGTGAAAATGACCTCGGATTCAAATTCTGATAATACAAATAGCTCTGTATAGTGATTTTGGACTTAGGAGAGTGTCCGAAAAATTATTTGGAGGTCCGTAGTAGAATTAGGCTTGAAATGGCGAAAGTCGAATTTTTGGGAAGTTTGACCAGGGGTTTGACTTTCTGATATCAGGGTCGGAATCCGATTATGAAAATTGGAATACCTCTGTTATGTCATTTATGACTTGTGTGCAAAATTTGAGGTCAATCGGACGTGATTTGATAGATTTCGGCGTTGTTTGTAAAAATTGAAAGTTTCAAAGTTCATTAGGCTTGAATTGGGGTATGATTCGTGGTTTTAGTGTTGTTTGAGGTGATTTGAGGGTTCGACTAAGTTCGTATGACGTTTTAGGACTTGTTGGTATATTTGGTTGAGGTCCCGAGGGGGCTGGGGTGAGTTTTGGATGGTTAACGGATCAAAAATATTTGGACTTGAACAGCTGCTGGAATTTTCTGATATCTGATTCTGTTTTCCTTCTACGCGATCGCGTGAATGTGTCTGCGATCATGTAGGCTTAGTTGGGAAGTGGAGTTTTATTTAATGCGATCACGTGGAGATATCCGTGATTGTGTAGGGTTAACTGGGGGGCTATTAAGTTTTTTTCTACGCGATCGCGTGAAGGGGGATGCGATCGCGAAGCTCTGGGAGTTTGTGACTCACGAACGTGTGATAAGGGTTGCGTTCGCGTAGAGAAAGTGGAGCGGAAATAGAAGTCACGCATTTTGTGCTTTGCGATCGCATGGACGAGTCCGCGATCAAGTAGGTCTGTGATGTTGTACATCGCGATCGCATAAGAAAGTCCGTGATCGCGTAGGGTTAAATTTGGGCAGTGGAAAATTGTTCTTCGCGATCGCGTGGGAATGTTCGCGACCATGTAGAGCAAATGACTTTGTCCCATTTTCTATTTTTGACGGATTGGAGCTCGGGAAGAGGTGATTTTCGGGAGTTTTTCAAGGAAAACAACAGGGTAAGTGTTATTAACTCCATATTGGTTAAATTACCCGAACCATGGTAGTTTTTAACATTTAATTGGTAAATTAAGTTGGAAAAATTGTGAAAACTCTCTTGGTTTAATTTGGAGATTTGAGGGTCGAGTTGATGTCGGATTTAAGTAAAATTTGTATAGTTGGACGCGTGGTTGAATAAGCGTTCATATTTTGTAACTTTTGTCGGATTCCAAGATGTGGGCCCCACGGGCACTTTTTGAGCTAAAAAATTTTATGGAAAATTAGTATTTTCTTATGGAATTAATTCCAATAAATTTTATTGACTGAATCGAATTATTTGTGGCTAGATTCGAGGCGTTTGGAGGCCAATTCACGAAGAAAAGACATTGCAGAGTAAAGAATTTCACGGTTTGAGGTAAGTAACAGTTTTAAATCTGGTCATGAGGGTATGAAACCCCGAATTTTTGTATCATGTGATTATTTTGGAGGTGACGCACATGCTAGGTGACGGGCGTGTGGGCGTGCACCGAGGGAATTGTGACTTGGTCCGTCCCATGAAACTGTAAAGTTGAATAACTTGTTGTTAGCTATATGCTCTCTATGTGTTGAAGAAATTTGACTGTAAATCATGTTAGAAATCATACTTAGGCTATGTGATAGTATTGTTGGGACCTACAGAGGTCGCATACTCTTTGAATTATTTGCTAATTATTGTCTTATACTCAGTCATGATTTTTCTTGCGTATCATACCTCAGTCTTTCTTGATATTTGTTGATACACTAAGTTATCTTTGTTTGGGCTGATCTTTGTAATTTCTAAAAGCCTGAGAGACTAGAGAGGTTGAGGACAAAGTAAGGCCGAGGGCCTGTCAGTGAGGTAAGGATATTATGGCACGTGAGTTGTCCGTGCAGGATATTATAGCACGTGAGTTGTCCATGCAACATGTGAGTTGTCCGTGCGGATTATGGCGCTTGGACTGTAGGAGCCCCTCCGGAGTCTTTACACCCCTAGTGAGCGCATTGAGTATGAGTGCTGAGAGCCGAGTGGTTGAGTTGTTGTGACGAGTTGAGTGACCGTTGCCTGAGAGGTTGTAC
This sequence comes from Nicotiana tomentosiformis, assembly GCF_000390325.3. Classification (NCBI taxonomy): domain Eukaryota; kingdom Viridiplantae; phylum Streptophyta; class Magnoliopsida; order Solanales; family Solanaceae; genus Nicotiana; species Nicotiana tomentosiformis. The sequence goes on along the minus strand of NC_090814.1, from coordinate 48,594,070 downwards.
TTGCTTTTCATTTGTTGTTGCACTTAGTTGCTATCTGTCATTGTTGTGAAATTCTCTGAAAGATTTTATATCTGGATTATATAAACTTGAACTGCATAAAATTGATTTGACTTAAACTGCTGGATTTGAAAGCATGTCTATTCTTTGCTGGAATTACTGAAAGCGAACTATAACTGTGTAGCTTGTCACTATCTTCAGTTATTTATTTATTATTGTTACTTGCTGAGTTGGGTGTACTCATACTACACCCTGCACTTCGTGTGCAGATCCAGGTGTTCCCGGATATAGCGGGTGTTGATTCTTTTGCACGGTTGACTTTTCAGAGATTTAGAGGTAGATGTCGTATTTCGCAGACCTTGCCTCTCCTTCCCTACTTTCTTATTTACTATATTTAGTATCAGACCATTATGGACCGTATTTCCATACTTGTATTCATTTTAGACGCTCATGTACTCAGTGACACCGGGTTTTGGGAGTGTTTATATATGTATTTGTGAATTTTCTTCCGTTGAATTTAATCATTTTGTTTTTAAACATAAAAGATATGGGAGTTTATTGAGATTATCGGCTTGCCTAGTATTGAGATAGGCGCCATCACGGCAGGTGAGATTTTGGGTCGTGACATAAACCTACACCACCTCTTGTCTAGTGATGAGCTCAAATCACACACCTAAATATGCTCGCTAGTTAAAGATAGTATAGAAAATTATCGTATCGACAGGGATTAGGGTTAAACAGTATTTTCATAGCTTGTAGCTAGATTGCTATCCAAGATGATCAACAATTGAGATTATATGATTAAGAACTAAAATTAACTAAGACTCTAGATATAAGTGACTAATGACAATTGAACATAAGTAAGCAAAGAATATATCAATGAGAGAAAATAATGGTTGATTGGATAGGTACAAGATAATTTTATGGGATTTAACTCTCGCAAATTCACTTCTAATGTTCAAGTGAGTCTCTCGAATTCACTCAATTATTAGTTCAAACGTTTAGTAGAAACTTCTCTCTTGATTAAGTCCCAACCTCACAATATGAACCAATTTATGCTCGGTAAAGATATGCACGAATTCGTAGTGGATTGCTCTTTAGGAGAACCTCTTTCGATTATCCTCCTAACTAGCTCTAAATAATAATTCAACTAGCCTCTTTCGATTACTAAGAAGAATCAATGAATTCAACCAACAAGATGAGGCATAAACATCACAAGTTATGCCTCTCTCGATTACATGAATATGTGAATATAGATGGAATAATTAAAACACCTAAAACAATTCAATACATAAAAACTAGAGTTAATATCCACAAACAATCATCAAAACACCAAATTCATCAATCCCTAAAGAGAACTACTCCATAGATATAGAGTAATTCATCACAAATATAAAGAAAGGCATTAAACGATCCAAACTCTTGTCTTGAGTGAGGATTGAATCATGAATTCCTTGTACTTTGACTTCTCCACCTTCTCTCTAGCCTCCTTAGGTCTTAGATGTGTCAAAAGTCCAGATAATATTATTTTTCCATGTATTTATACCAAGTAGGGTCGGGCCCAAACGAAATCACCCTTTCCTAGCCGAAATAGGAAAACTTGCAATCTTTTTGCATTTCATGAGTCGCACTCTGCGTCGCCCAGTGCGTACCATTAGTGCTTTTTCCTAACAGACCCCAAAAACCCAGTCTCTGAAGTTTGCTAATTTCTGACAGAATTTTACCCTGATGCATTCCACTGTGCGTCGCTCAGTGCGTCGCACCAGTGTGATTTTCAGCAGTTAATTCTTCCTTAAATTTTGACATCCAGAAGTAATCCTTGACCCCCGAACACGATCCCGGCTTAATCCTTTGGGCTTTTACTCAGACTTCAAAGCTCCAATTAGCTCGAATTAGTTCCATAACATTTATATAGCTAGAAAGCACTCCTACAAGGCATAAAACACACAATTAGTGCAAAATACTAGCAATTAACGCTCAAACTCAATTAAAGTGCAGTAAATTGGAATGTAATAAGCGACTAAAACATGAGATTATAGCCTACTATCAACACCCCACACTTAAATTATTGATCGTCCTCGAGCAATCACACCACACTTTATATAGACACAACCTTACTAAGCAACTCTCCTAACTCATTACACCAAGAATATTTAAAATAGACTAAGCACAATAGTGTAACATCTTCACCTCAAGAATTGACTCAAAAGCAAAATGCATTATTTACAACTCACTCACTTACTCTAACATAGAGATCAACAACATTGCCTTTCCTTCATAAATCAAGTGCCCTTACAATAATAGAGAGTAGTTCCACACACAATAAAAGTTAAGAATAATTAGGAACTCAAGATATAAAGAATTCACTCTCTCGGAAAGAACATTCATATGCCACAAAAGATGCACCATAGGCTTGCCCGTAGTGTACTACTCAACTAATCGAGTTCATTCAGTCAAGGATCAAATATGACTTTAAATAGTTTGTAATGTGGGCTGCGGGACGGGCAGAATACATTTAGATATAAGAGTGACTACACCTCCCTAAGCACTTTTAATACATACAATTTAACATTCAAAACCCTACCACTTATGTCGAACCATATTCCACCTTAACATCAATATGCATTAACTCCATATTCTTTAAGCACAATTATATCAAGAGTTACCACTTATCAAAGAATATTTTGCACAACAATACAACTATATTTTTCTTTCTTTTTCAATTCAAGTGGCTCTTACTTTTTCAAAATCGTGCACCTTTCTCTTTATTTCATTAGTTCCACTCAAAAACCAAACCAACCACCCCACACTTCAACTTGTACAATGTTCATAATGATTTCAAGTGCTCAAGAAAGGTACAAGGTTTAAATAGATGGTCAATTCAAATAAATGGGTAAGGCTTGTAATGTGGTTGCCAAAGAAACAGGATTACAAGCTCAAAAGGGTTAACTAAGATACATAACAATTAGGTGGGTAATAGCATATAACTAGCTCAACAAAGAAATGCCCATATCACTTCCAAGACTGAATAAAACTACTATTTCGCTTTGCAAACATATGGGGTAAGTTCTAGACATCAAATGCAATGCACAGAATACACCAAACCTCACACACACATGGCACATAACTCACTCAGGATTGGATGATCAAGACTCTCTAGTCAAAACAGTTAAGCAAAGTTAAACTTATACAATTTAAGGTGCCTATGCAAGAGTCAAAAACTGAGCCTAAGCGTCACAACTATTGCACTCACTATTTTCAAGGTATAATAAAGTTAAGAGGCATTGCTTCCAATTCAAATCATAGCACAAGGTTTTCTACTTCCAAAAACAAAAACTAACTACACCCGGTTTAAATAAAACCCTTGGAAAAGAACTACGGCACAAAGAAAAACCAAGGGGGAATTATTACACTACCTCACAAAAGAAAATATTTGTATCTTTTTATTTTGACTTAAATCCCTCAAGAAACTTATCGAATGATATCCATTGTTAGAAAAAGTCAAAAAAAATTAAAATTTTAATGTTTTTTTTTCACTTTTACAAAACAAAAACTAAAACTAACATACATACAACATACAAAATACAACATACAACATATAATTATCCCCTACCCTACACTTTAAGTTGTGGCATGTCCCCATGACACACAATTAAAAAGCATAAGGTAGAGGAAACCTTCCTGAATCTCTAGTAGGGGTTTGAATCGAAGTCAGGCTCCATTCCACGCGCCTGAACCAGTGCACACATCCATGCAGATAGCTTCTTCTCAACCTTTTTGGGGTACACCCCACACTTATCTTTTTCACTCGTTATAGCCTTTTCTTTCGAACTCTTCACTTTCCATTCAACACTTGCAGCTGGCTTCTCCTTTTTAACTCCCGTTTCTACATTCATCTCAAAAGTTACAGTCTCCTCCCCCACTCTAAGCATGAGTTTTCTATCATGTATGTCTAATATTTCTCTACCGTTGCTAAGAATGGTCTTCCTAAAATGAGAGGGACCTCCTTATTCTCCTCCATATTTACTACAATAAAGTCCACAGGAAATACAAACTTATCTACCCACACTAAAATATCTTCCACTATCCCATCGGGTATCAGAGTTGTTTGGTCAGCCAGCTGCAAAGATATTGGTACTGACCTTATCTCTCCAATCTTACTCTCCAACTTCCTGTAAATAGACAAAGGCATTAAATTAATTGATGCACCAGAATCACATAAAGATATATCAAATTTAATAGAGCCTAAAGAGCAAGGTATAGTAAAACTCCATGGATCTCCACATTTTTGTGGGAGTTTATTTTGCAAGATAGCACTGCAATGCTCTGTGAATTTGACCGCTGATGTCTCCTCGGCCTTCCTTTTCTTTGTAAGGATCTCCTTCAAGAATTTTGCATAAGCTGGCATTTGGGAGAGCATCTCTATGAATGGAAAGTTTACATTAACCTATCTTAGCATATCTAGGAACCTCTCAAATTGTTTATCCAGCTTCTCTCTATAAAGATTTTGGGGAAAAGTTAAAGTAGGCATGTGTTTGCTCTCCTCATTAGATTCTTCCCTTCTCGAAGTGTCCTCATTCTTCTTCTTGTCAGATCCCTTCTTTCATGTCTTCTTTTTATCAACTTCATTTTTCAGTTGCTCCCCAATTTATTTTTCAGGAACACTCTCTTTTTGGACCGGAGTGGGCTCTTCCAACACTTGATCGCTTCTCAGAGTTACAACATTTATAGTTTCTTTAGGGTTCCTTTCAGTGTCAGTTGGCAAAGTACCTGGAATCCTCTCAGATAATATGGTGGCAATTTGTCCCACTTGCTTCTCCAAATTTTGCAACCCTGTGCCAAGTTCTTTGATAGATGCACCATCAGCATCTAATCTCTCATCTGTCTTTACAATAAAGGATTTTATAAGATCTTCTAACCCCGACTGAATTGGCTGTTGAGGCTGAAACTGCGGCCTCTGTTGATTTACAAAACTAGGCGCTCCTTGAAATATGGAGTTGTTTTGTTGCCATGCATTTGTTATACCCCCGGGTGAACTCTATGAAAACTTGGGGTGCCTCTGACCCATTGCATTGAAATTGTAATTACCCACAATATTAACTTCCTCCATTGAAGATTGACACTTATGAGTAGGGTGTCATCTTCCACATATGTCACATGTTATATGAGGCTCATTATGTATTGAAGCTAAGGTTAGCTTCCTTATTTCCTTTTCCATGGCATCAAGTTGTACCTGCACCGATGTGTTAGCATCAACTTGGGGAACTCTAGTTGTTCTTCTTCTTTCAGCAACTTCAGACAGTCACTGATTTGCATCCTCAGACAACTCATCTAAAATTGTGACGATCTCCTTTGGAGTTTTTTTTCATCAATGGACCTCCAGCTGTGTTGCTCAATGTCTTGCATGAGGTTGGTGTCAATCCATCCCAAAAATTCTGGAGTTGCATCCAGAGTTCTATTCCACTATGCTGACACTTACGCACTATTTCTTTGAACCTCTCCCATGATTCAAACACCGTTTCAGTCCCATTCTGACAGAAGTTGTAGATTTCTCTTCTAAACTTGCTTGTCTTAGCTGATGAGAAATATTTTTCAAGAAATTTTCTGGTTATCTCATCCCATGTTCTAATCGATCCACTAGCCAAGATTCGAAGCTAGTGCTTTGCATCATCCTTGAGAGTGAAGGGGAATGCCCTTAAGTAGACTGCATCTTGTGACACACCATTATATTGGAAGGTGTTCATGATCTCCTCGAAGTCCATCAGATGATTGTTTGGATCTTCGTTCATCTTTCCTTTGAAGACACAGCTATTTTGAAGGGTTTGAAGCAACCCCTGCTTTAACTCAAAATTGTTGGCTGCAACTGGAGGAGGTCTAACACTTGATAAACCTTGGTTGTAGACTTGCCTAGCATAATTACCAAGTGGTCTCCCTTGGCCTGGAGTTATGTTTCCGAACTGTTCTGGAACCAAAGGCTGATTCTGAGCTATTCTTCGAGATATCTCCTCCTCATAAGCAATTTGTCCATCTCTGAGAGTTGCTTCTTCAGCATCTCGTGCAGCTTTTTATCTAAGTTGGGCTGCCTTTCTCGCAACCAGGTCAACATTATCATCATCTCATGCCATCTTTTCTTTGGTTGAGGATTGCCCAACCGTCTCTGTATTCTCGGGAAGATTTCTTTCCTTCCTCAACTGTCGCAGATGTTTCTCGATTTCGGTTCGTATGGTAGCAATTCCTTTCCAGAAGATCGGGTCATGCACCAATCTAACATGTAGCTTGCGCACAGTCAAAGAGCACCCAAACATAAAAGGAGAAAAATAAAACAAAATTCCTGAATTAGTACTACAAATTATTTCCAACACTATTGATTGCCAATCCCCGGCAACGGCGCCAAAATTTGACGAGCTCAAAATGCACACCTAAATATGCTCGCTAGTCAAAGATAGTATAGAAAATTATCGTATCCACAGGGATTGGAGTTAACAGTATTTTCGTAGCTTGTACCTAGATTGCTATCCAAGATGATCAATAAATAAGATTATATGATTAAGAAATACAATTAACTAAGACTCTAGATCTAATTGACTAATGACAATTGAACAAAAGTAAGAAAGAAGATATTAATGAGAGAAAATAGGGGTTGATTGGATAGGTTCGAGATAATTGTCTGGGATTTAACTCTCGTTAATTCACTTCTAATGTTCAAGTGAGTCTCTCAAAGTCACTCAATTATTAGTTCAAACGTTTAGTAGAAACTCCTCTCTCGATTAAGTCTCAACCTCACAATATGAAATAATTTATGCTCAGTGAAGATATGCACGAATTCGTAGTAGATTGGTCTTTAGGAGAACCTTTTTCGATTATCCTCCTAACTAGGTCTAAACAATAATTCAACTAGACTCTTTCTATTACTAAGAAGAATCAATGAATTCAACCAACAAGATGATGCAAAAACATCACAAGTTATGCCTCTCTCGACAACATGAACATATGAATATAGATGCAATAATTAAAACACCCAACATAATTCAATACATAAAAACTAGAGTTAATATCCACAAACAATCATCAAAGCACCAAATCCATCAATCCCTAAAGAGAATTACTCCATAGATATGGAGTAATTCATCACAAATATAAAGAAAAGCATTAAACGATCCAAACTCTTGTCTTGAGTGAGGATTGAATCATGAATTCCTTGTGCTTTGGCTTCTCCACCTTCTATCTAGCCTCCTTAGGTCTTAGATGTGTCAAAAGTCCAGAAAATACTGTTTTTTCATGTATTTATATCAAGTAGGGTCGGGCCCAAACGAAATCACCCTTTCCTAGCCGAAATAGGAATACTTGCAATCTTTTTGCATTTCATGCGTCGCCCAGTGCGTAGCATTAGTGCTTTTTCCTAACAGACCCCAAAAACCCAGTCTCTGAAGTTTGCTAATTTCTGACAGAATTTTACCCTGATGCGTCGCACTGTGCGTCGCCCAATGCGCCGCACTAGTGTATTTTTTCAGCAGTTAATTCTTCCTTAAATTTTGACGTCCAGAAGTGATCCTTGACCCCCAAACACGATCCCGACTTAATCCTTTGGGCGTTTACTCAGACTTCAAAGCTCCAATTAGCTCGAATTAGTTCCATAACATCTACATAGCTCGAAATCACTCCTACAAGGCATAAAACACATGATTAGTGCAAAACACTAGTAATTAACGCTCAAACTCAATTAAAGTACAGTAAATTGGAATGTAATAAGCGACTAAAACATGAGATTATAGCCTACCATCAGCTGGGTACTGCATCTAGAAGGTGGTGAAGTTAACTCCATTAGACTCAACTAGTACCAAATTGTGCAGAATCTCCTGACAACGATCCAATAACTCATGGGCAGCCTCTGAAGGTGTACCATTGAAGTGAGGAGGATGCAACTTTATGAACTTATCTAGCCTCTTCCGCTGATATTGCAGGCCTATCCTCAGGCTGCACAGCAACAATAGGTTAAACTCCATCATCTAGTACCACACCGGGAGTCTAATATCCATAAGCAATCTGTTCTGGGGTACAAGTAGTTGGAGTCTACGCTTCACCCCCTGCCTGAGAAATAACTGGTGCAATAGGGAATGCCCCGGCCCAAGACAATCTCTCGAATAAACTAACCATATAGACCAAAGTGTCCTGAACAGGTGGTGTAGCAACTAAACCCTCGGGAACCTGAGCTAGTCCCACCGGCTCAACATAGTCAGGAATTTGCTCTTCAATAGAAGCTACTGGTGGCTCCACAGTAGCGGCTCGAGTAGGGTCTCTAGCTAAGATACAGTTCCACCCCTGCCTATGTCTCAGCCCCGACCTCTCACAACCCTGGCCTGGGCTACTGGCGCCTGCTCAGCTATACCGAAAGAATGTGTCCTCACCATCTGTGAGAGAATAAAAAATCAAAGATTCAGACATAGGGATAAACAAATCTACACAGTAGAGAATGAATAAAAGAGAAGGTTTCCTAACAATCATGTAGTCTCTCGAAGATAAGTACAGACGCTCTCATGACGATCTGCAAGACTCTACTAGATTTGCTCATAACTCGTGAGACCTATGCAACCTAATGCTCTAATACCAACTTGTCATGATCCAAAATCCCACCTGAGCCGTGATGGCGCCTAACATTGTTTGTTAGGCAAGCCAACAACCAATATACATAAATAAACTTCAACAACAGAATTAAATAGGGTCAATAGTAGAATAGTATAAATAATTGAAGTAAAAACAACGATACAACTACAAATCACCCCAACATCTGGTGTCACCGAGTACATATGTCATGACCCAAAATCCCATCTAGTCGTGATGGCACCAAATCACAACATGCTAGGTAATCCAAACCATAAATAATGCAACTCAAGTGAAAGATCATCAATATCAATGAATAAAATAGTAATTTCCCCAAGGTTTGGTAGTACAAGTCACGAGCCACTAAGATTTAGATTTGCAAGGTACAAAAATAATACGACATATGCTTGGACTATACATGAATAGAAGTACAAATCCTAAACTACCAAAAATAAGTGGTAGCTATATCCAGAAAGCAGGTGCATCTTCAATGCCAGCCTCCGTCATCCTTAGCAGCTCAACTCCAAGATCTGCACGCAAGGTGCAGAAGTGTAGTATAAGTGCAACAATCCTCATGTACTTAGTAAGTGTCCTGACTAACTTCGGTGATGTAGTGATGAGGTCTCGGGTCAAGGATACTCACTTTACAAAACCGGTGCAGCTCAAGAACATTTATATAGGTGCCCCGCAACAGTATCAAATTTAAGCATGAGATATAGGTACAACCAATCAATGCACATAGAGAAGATGTGTGCAAGTCTCTTAACAGTTCAGCATATAAAGAAGATATGCATTTGATATCAGATTACAAGTCAACAATTTCATATAGAGAAGATATGCACAGGTACTGGACCGGTTTAACAACTCAGCATATAGAAAAGATATGCGTATAATATTATTAAATCATCAAGCTTGCATATAGAAAAGATATGCATGAAATTTCAAATAATCCATCAACAATTGCATATAGAGAAGATATGCATGAATAAGCAAGTCAGGTTGCATAGTTTGATATATAGAGAAGATATGTACTTTGAATCAATTCTTAAATCATGAGGCATATAGAGAAGATATGCTAAAAAGGGGATATATACATTTCGAAACTAGCATATAGAGAAGATACGCAGTAAAAAAATCATGTATACGCCCAAGGAGTTTACATATAGAGAAGATACACAAAATCTAACCACTGGCCAGTTTTCCATAATCTGCGTGTACGTCATGAGAGGACGACCCTATGGGGGATGGATCATCATCCATACATTGCACGAACAACTCACGTGCCATAATCATAATCGCCGCATAGACAACTCACGTGCCATAATCATAACAACCACACGGACAACTCACGTTCCATATTCATAATAACCGCACGAACAACTCATGTGCTATAATAGCTCAACCCGCACGAACCACTCACGTGTTGTCAAACCACTCCATATCATAGAAAACATATACAAGAATACATGTATACAATCAACGAATATCAAATCACATACTTATGGATTGATAAATAGCATGCTACAATGTATGCTTATTGGAAATGTACAATTACAACTCAAGTTAGGCGGGTACGCCATACAACATCGAATATCGTGTTCAAACAGGAAATCAACACCTACACATGATCTCTAGCATGATTCACGGAGTTCACGTAGTCATACAAACATGTAAATCATGATAGCAAGAAATATCCAAATCAAGGCATAGTTCATACTAAAGACAACTCCGATCATGAATCAAACATAGCACTCGTATATACGCTCGTCACCTCTCATATACATCACTTCTCACACATTTCAATTAGAAAAATAAATTCATATCCTAAGGGTTATTCCCTCAACAAGATTAGGCAAGATACTTACCTCAACTAGGCTATCCTCCAACCACAAATCGCGTAGAAGTCTCACTCTACACCTCCAATTGCGAAAATCCGAGTCAATAACCAACCAAGGAAGTCAAACAATGTTATAGAATATGATCACAATCCAAAACTCCTCGATCTTGATGATTTTCAAAAAGTCAACACAAGTCAACCTGGACCCGCGTGCCCAAAATTCAAAACCAATACCAAAATTCGATGACCTATAATTTGTCGAGTCCAAATATGTGATTATATTCCAAAACTGATTCCAAATCGGTACTCAAATCCTCAAAATACACTCTCTTAAAGTGTAGGGAAGAACACGAAATTTTATTTCAAAATTCCATGTTCTTTCTAACTCCATGGGGAAACAAGACATATAATCAAATCTAAGTAGAAATTACTTACCCTCAAAGTAGTAGTGAAAATCTCCTCCAAAATAGCATAATGCACCAAAACTCAAAATAACGAGAAAGGAATAAACCCTTGAAATATAACATGCAACCAGGGCTACTCGCATCTGCGAGCTCGCTTCTGTGCCACAAAGTTTGCATATTCAAACCCTTCCCAGCTAACCCTCGCACCTGCGACAAATAACTTCGTAGATGCGGCTCCATAGGCGCGCACAAATCCCGCAAAACCGACACCCGTCTGGCTTGACGACTCTCGCAGATGTGCCTCTTCCTCGTAAAAGTGAACCCCGCATCTGCGCTATCACATCACATATGCGGCTATCTTTAGGCTTCTACGACATCGCTTCTATGATACAAAAAGTCACAAATGCGATAGTAGATGCGAACACCAGGCCGCAGGTGCGACCATACTAGAAGAAGCCTTGCCATCAACTCCCAAAACACACCCCGAGCCCCTCTAGACCCCGTCCAATGATACCAACGAGTCTAAATACATTAACCAAACCTATGTTAAGTCTCAAAACACCACAAACCACATCAAAATCAAGAATCAAAGATCAAAATCCTCCTTTGAACTTCCAAACATTCTAACATTCGCTGAACGCGTTCGAACTCACTTAGACATTCCGGATTCTAGCCAAACTTCGCGCACAAGTTTCAATCGACTATGTGAACCTATACAAGGTCTCAAAACCGCAATAAAAGCCTGATAACACCAAATCCATCTCCCAGTTAAACCTTTGAACTCTCTAATTCATCAAATTGCTAAATTTCGACGAATATAGCCAAAACCCTCTACGAACATCCAAATTCAAATCTGAACATACACCCAAGTCCAATCACCATACGAACCTATTAAAACCATCAAATCCTAATTCTGGGGTTGTTTACTCAAAAGTTAAACCTTGGTCAACTCTTCCAACTTAACACTTGCAAATTGGGAATTCTAAGCTCTTTCGCCCAACAAGAACAATTGCCAAATTCTAAGCTAACTAATGACATTCTTCTCCAAACATACCTTATCTAAATCCGATTGCACTAATTATAGGTCCAATGACCTCATCTCACCCAGTACAAGTTGCTCGACCGATAAGCCCCACCAAATGCAACCTAAAGCCACATATGATGCAATTTTTGCACCCAACAAGCAACAACTCGAATATGATCAATAATGGAAACAGAACCAAATAAGAGAGCTATCCGAAAAATTCAACATATACAGCCACAAAAGCAAAATGCTATGAATCCATCCCACAAGGAAGAAGTAGAACACACGAGATGAACACAAAGGATCATATCCTAACATAACTCTGTTGTGGGGCGTAACTCGATCCAAAATACCAATCCATATGGAATACACATCGAGCCATAATGCTCATAATCAACAAACACACCTGTATCAATAGTAAGCACGCAAAGTGCGTGACCATAACCATGGAGAGAAGGATAGCACAACATACCACATACATGAAAAAGCACTACTAAGGTGCAATAAGCAACTCAACATCCCAAGAGCTGTCTCGCTCAAATCTTGCCACAAGGCCTAAACGGAACCACAACATGCGTGTGAATAGTCAAGTAGTGTCACAACCCATCATAGCATCAGAGAGTAACATATGAATTGAATCATGGCATGAATAACATCCATTCCGCTCGATAATACCCCCATAGTATATGTTACGCAAAAGTACGTAAACCTCATCCGATATAGAATACACATTCTAACTAGGCCTACCAATGGGCCCCAAATCAATTCCAAACATCTAAAAATAGGTAAATAACCATCCAAAAGTCCACAGTACCCTATCCATAACATATACTGCCAGCTTTCTAACTTTTAACATACGTTCACAGTCCGCAACCAAGGAATAGTCTGCCTCGGAGAACATCTATTCTCTAAACCTCAAGAATACATGAATATCCATATTTGACCTCTAACTCTCCTACTCAAATGACCCGTACGTCACTCATACACAATCCCTCATGAAAAGTACTCCCCTAAAACCTCTACATCGAGTGGTAAACCTGAACATCAACAGTCACAAACAATGCGATTTCTGTAGTACTAGTTAAGCAACTGCAGATCATTACACAATGCATCTTCTGCATGCTGCATCCTTCTCAAACGATACAAGGTAGTGCTAGCATAATTCTAAACCTCTAAAATCTCCCATGCTGTCTAGAACTCATGACTTTCCTTTCGAAACTGAACTGTAACCTCGTGCGTGCAAATCTCAATCCCACACGACCCACTATATCTATCATGCTATCATATGGAAATGCGAGAATATCATAATCAACTCTAAATCACAAGTAGGATAGACACTCCATCAACTAGAAAACTTCCACTTAACTCAATCCAAGAGAACATCGCAACACGCAATAACCTTCCAAACCTATAGAAGACATCAGTCCCACCTGTTAATACTTAGACAACCCATCGGAACTGAATTCCTCTAAATCAACCAAGCCACATAGACTTTCCAAACCCAAATTATTGCCACAAAACACCTGTAAAGCCGTATCATACCAAAGGAACTGATCATTGCTATTACTATGCTGATCCAAATCACTGCTAAGTTGACCCCAACTTCTTCCAATTCTTCCTGTCTGGCCTTCAAGATAATACTTCCCTTTCCCAATACACTATGTTCCTCAACCAAAGCCCAAGTGACCCTAACATACAATCAGGTCGTCCTAAGACCCATAAGCCACTTTATTTCCTATATGCCCCCAATAGTACTGCAAACCGAAATGCTCGCTCTGAAGAGACCTTCTATGAATCTGAAGCTATTTCTTTTATTTTTCTAATATTGCAATATAGAATCAATAATAATACAAAAATACCGCAAGTCTTAGTGTCATCCAATGCAAATCTCAGATCTTAGTGATACACAAATCCGGAATCCTTAAATACCACATATAAATCTTAAACCCATTAGAACCTTCTCTAGAGTCATTCACCTTGTTCTAATCTCCAATGGACAACCAATATGCGCCGAACTACTTGGGCTCCTCTAGCACATGAATACCCAAAAAAGAAGCAATTGGGTTATTCCTTTTAATTGCACACTACATCCACAATGATTATCAAAGCTAAATCATTCCAAGATTTTCATATACCCATAAAGTATAGTAGATCATGCACCCAACAAATCCCTTGCTTGAATCATCCTCGAAGTCATCCTCTTCAAGTCAGAACTATTCCACAAACGTCCCTTAGCCCAGGAACTAATATAACACATGACCATGCAATTCGATCATCGATATTAGACTCCCCCACTTTGCTCGAAGCCATAGAACGCATCATCTGTTAAACCACAGTGCTCTTCCTTCATAATTGCCATGATCTAGCACTGCTATTCAGCTGAATTATTCATAAGCTCATGTAGCATTAGTCATAAACCACTCCAAATCATCTTCCAAGTGCATCCTCATCCTCGTGGCAGTCATGTGAATTTCCCCAAGTGATCCGAACTCTAATCGTAGAACATACATCCCACTGTATAGGAAGAAAACTCTTCATAGGAACCTTATAAGTGTTACACAACCTCACACCTCCTTGTAGGAGATAGCCCACATGCTTATCCTCAAACCAACATCTCTCTATGATGGTCACAACCATTATGCAATCAATTAACCCTCCCAAGTCTACAATCATTATCAAGATATAAGAATCTACTTTATCCCATAAATTAACAACTGAAAGATTTAATAACACACTCGTAACGCAAAACTGTACAACATATCAAGACAAAAAACAAGCATCCAAAGCAAATCCTTCCTGTGATATCCAACCATATAGGCGTAGTCCTATGTCATATAATACTCATCACATAGCCATCTGGCAACTCACTGAGCTATCAATCCCACCACTAGGGACACCACCGGACGTAAGAGTCCAAAGTCACATATTTATACAACTGAATTTGCCGAGCCCAAACTGTAGCCTAAATTTAGCCTCAAGTCCTCCAGACTGGCCTACCTTCACAACATAAAAATACATCCTCCACCTCATCCACGACATCGCAAGCCACCGATGCATAGCAGATATCGAGTGTTCAACATCACATACGCGTAATGGAAAGAAATTAAAAATATAAGCTTCAAGCTAAATCAAGGTTGCATGATAAGAAAATAAAGAAGGTGAAGTTTCCTAGATGCCCTGTATCCTCTCGAAGATAAGTATGGACGTCATTATACCGATCCGCAAGACTCTATTAGACACTTACTCATGACTCGTAAAACTTATGAACCTATGGCTCTAATACCAACTTATTACAATCCAAAATCTCACCTAGTTATGATGCACCTAACCCAGTATGCTAGGTAATCCAAACTGTAAATGATGCAACTCAAGTGAAAGATCATCAATATAAATGAATATAATAGTTGCATGATATATAATTTCCCTAGGATTGGTAGTAAATATTATGAGCCACTAAGATTTAGATTTACAAGCTGGTACGAAAATAATACAACATCTATTAGGATATACACGAACAAAAGTACAAGTCCTAAACTACCAACAACAAGGGGTATCTATATATGGAAAGCAGGTACATCTTCAATGCTAGCCTCCGTCATCCTCAGCAGCTCAACTCCAAGATCTGCACATAAGGTGCAGAAGTATAGTATGAGTACAACTGACCCCGTGTACTCACTAAGTAGCTTGACTAACCTCGGTGAAGTATTAAAGAGGTATCGGGTCAAGGATACTCACTTTACATAACTTGTGCAACTCAATACATTTATATAGGTACCCCAAAAAGTATCGAATTTAAGCATAAAATACAAGTACAACCAATCAGTGCACATAGAGATGATGTGTGCAAGTCTCTGAATGGTTCAGCATATAAAGAAGATTTGCATTTGATATCAGATAACACATCAACAATTGCATATAGAGAAGATATGCACATGTATTGTACCAGTTTAACAGCTCAACATATAGAAAAGATATGCATCTAACATCATTAGATCATCAAGCTTGCATATAGAGAAGATATGCATGAAATATATAATAATCCCTCAATAGTTGCATATAGAGAAGATATGCATGAATAAGAAAGTCAGGTTGCATAGTTGAACATATAGAGAACATATGTATTTTGAATCAAACCAATCAATTCTTAAATCAAGAGTCATATAGGGAAGATATGCTTAAAATGGCATGTATACATTATGAAACTAGCATATAAAGAAGATACTCAATAAAAATATCATGTATACACCCAAGGAGTCTGTATATAGAGAAGATATACAAAATCCAACCACTGGCCAATTTTTCATAATCCGTGTATATGTCATCAAGGAGAAACATGAGCGGAGGACCCTAGGGGGATGGATCCTTATCCACGCGCTGCATGAACAATTCACGTGCCATAATCATAATCACTGCACGGGTAACTCGCGTGCCATAATCATAATCATCGCACTAACAACTCACGTTCCATATTCATAACAACCACACGGACAACTCACGTACTCTAATAGCTCAAACCGTATGGACCATTCACGTGCTGTCAAACCAATCCATATCACATAAAACATATACAATAATATGTGTATACAATCAACGAATATCAAATCACGTACTTATGGACTGATAAATACCATGTTACAGTGTATGTTTGTGCGAAGTGTACAATTACAGCTCAAGTTAGGCAGGTACGCCATAAAACATCGAATATCATGTTAAGACAGGGAATCTACACTTAGATATGATCTCTAGCATGATTCACAGAGTTTACGTAGTCATACAAACATGTAAAGCATGACAACAAGGAGTACAATATCCAAATCAAGGCATAGTTCAGCCTAAAAACAACTATGGTCACGAATCATACATAGCACCCGTATATACGCTCGTCACCTCGCATCTACGTTGATCCTCACACATTTCAATTAGACAAACAAAGTCATATCCTAAGGGTTGTTCCCTCAAGAAGATTAGGTAAGATACTTACCTCATTCGGGCTAGCCTCTAACCACAAATCGTGTAGAAATCTCGCTCTAGCCTTCAATCACGCAAATACAAGTCAATCACCAACCAAGGAAGTCAAATAATACTATGGAAAATGATCCCAATCCAAAAAGCCTCAATCTTTGATGAATTTCAAAAAGGTCAACAAAAGTTAACCTGGGCCCGCATGCCCGAAATTCGAAACCAATACCAAAATCTGATGATCCATAACGTGCCGAATCTAAATATGTGATTAGATTCCAAAATAGACTCCAAATTGGTACTCAAATCCTCAAAATATATTCTCTTAAAGTGTAGGCTAAAACACCAAATTTTCCTTAAAAATTTCATGTTCTTAGTGTATAAATCCATGGGGAAACAAGATACATAATCAAATCTAAGTAGAAATTACTTACTCTCAAAGTAGTAGTGAAAATTTCCTCCAAAATCACATCTTTCCGTGCTCCAAATCTCAAAATAATGAGAAAAGAACAAACCCTCGAAATATAACATATTGCTAGAGCTACTCGCATCTGCGACCAAAAAGCTTGTTTCTACGCCACAAAGTTTGCATATGAAAACACTTCCCAGCTGACCCTCGCACCTACAACAAATAACTCTGCAGATACGGCTCCGCAAGCGCACACAAAATCTCGTAGAAGCTACGCCCGCCTGGCCTTACAACTCTCGTAGATGCGTCTTTTCCTTGCAAAAGCGAACTCTGCATCTGTGTTACCACATCGCAGATGCGGCTCTCCTGAGATTGATCCCACATTGCTTCTGTGATACCAAAAGTCGCAAATGCGGCACTGTTGATGCGAACACCAGTTGCAGGTGTGACTACACCAGAACCAGCCATGCCATCAACTCCCAAAAGGGATCCGGGACCATCCCGAGCCACACCCAAGCCACTCGGGACCCCATCCAATCATACCAACAAGTCTAAATACATTAACCAAACCTATGCAAAGGCTCAAAATACCACAAACCATATCAAAACCAAGAATCAAGGATCACAATCCTTCTCTTAACTTCCAAACATTCCAACATTCGTTGAACGCGTTCGAACCACACTTAGAGATTCCGGATTCTGGCCAAACTTTGCGTCCAAGTTATAATCCACTAAGTGGACATATACAATTTCTCAAAACCGCAATAGGAGTCCGATAACACCAACATCTACTCCCGGTAAAACCTTTAAATTCTCTAATTCTTCAAATTGCTAACTTTTGACAAATAGAGCCACAATCCTTTTCAAACATCCAAATAAAAATACGAACATACACGTAAGTCAAAATCACCATACATACCTATTAATACTATCAAATCTCGATTCCGGAATCGTTTACTTAAAAGTCAAACCTTGGTAAACTCTTCCAACTTAAAGGTTCCAAATTGAGAATCACTCTATCAAATCAATACCAAACCACTCAAAAGTCAAAACTAACCATGCCTACAAGTCATAATACACCGTATGAAGCTGTTCGAAGTCTCAAATTGCAGAACATAATGCTAGAACTTAAAATGACTGGTCTAGTCATTACAACATGAGCTCTATAGAATACTAAATACAGAGTCTGAACAAATACAATATTGTCCGTAAGACTAAACAATAACAGCATGATATAAAGAGGGGACTTCAAGGCATGCGAACGGAATAGCAGTGCTACCTCGAAATCTCCTACTAGTCTGGATCCGGCTCACTGGTAACTACCATGATGAGCAATACTTGGATCTGCTCATAAAGTCCAGAATGTAGTATGAGTACAACCGACTCTGTACTCAATAAGTAGCCAGCCTAATATTGGGCTGAAAGCAGTGATGAGCTTGGCAAGGTCCAATACTCAATTTCAACAGCCAACAACAATAATAACAACAGAATAATGGCAAAAACATCACAAATTTTGCACACAAGTTCCAAATAATATAACGAACCTATTTCAATTCCCGAAACAACAATTCGAACCCGATATCATCAAAGTCAACTTGCGGTCAAACTTATGAACATTTCAACCTTCAAATTTCTAAGTTTCGCCAAATAGTGTCAAAACCTTCTAGAAACATCAAAATGCAAATTTGGGCATACACCCAAGTCCAAAATCATCATCCGGACCTAATGAAATTATCAAAACTTTAATTCGACGTCAAATACACAAAAGTCAAACTTGGTCAACTCTTCCAACTTAAAGCTTCCTAGTTGCGAATCATTCTTCCAAATCAATCCCGAGTCACCTGAAAACCAAAACCGACAATCCACACAAGTCATAATACATCATATGAAGCTTGTTACATCCCGTACTTTTCTACGTTGGATTTGTCATAAGATAATTGACATAAGTTCAATGACAAGACTATTTATGAGGTTATAAGTGCTTATGATATTTATATCAAGTGATAAGTAAGTGTTGTGAAGGTCATAGGGTAAACAAATCGAAGAAAGCGAGTTTCGTTGATGTTTGATATTTTGGGATAAAATACGGTCTAAGTTATAATACTCTGTATTTATGGACTAGTGCCATACAAGGTACCACATGATCATGATAGCAAGGTATATGAAATATATTAGTATTTAAGTGAATCGAGACCTAGAAATTATTGTATGAATAATTGGTTAACTGTTGATATAAAGTCATGGAATATGAAATTAGTTATAAGTGGATAAGTGTCATTTATATGAATCCACGTGGAATCATGAGGATAAGGGGGCTCATGACTAATCAACTTTATAATGATTAAGGTGGCAGCAAGTAGGGAATTCAATATTGACTAGGCAAGTCTTGGAGCTAGGTGGCAAGATTAGGGAGTTTTGGTGGCTTAGTCATCAAATTATTGGGGGTGGATAAGTAATTAAAATATTTAGATAGGCTTGACTTGATAAGCCTCCCAATGTGGCAGCTAAGGAAAGCCCAATAAATGACTCTTAAGTCATAGAGCAAGATGGCACATTTAGGAAATTGGTGGATAAGTTAGGTGGCAACAAGTGAAAATGACTCGTGGCAACAAGTGAAAATGACTCAAACATCCAAATGGTGACTCTTTGATTTATGGGATTAGGTGAAGTTTCAAGGGAAATTGTGGGCTGCCACATAGCATGAAGTTGGCCAAGGGTGGCACCAATGTGCACATGAGTCATAGCACTTGGTGTGCCTTGTTTACACTTGACAATGCAAGCCTTTAAGCCTTCATATTATACTTCTTTTGCAATTAAGATGTAGAAAGAAGGTTGAAATCTTTCCTTCTATTATTAGGAAGTCTCTTACTTTAGAAACATAGCAAAAACATACATCCATGATACTCCATATGTCAAGCAACATGAAATATGCCATGATCATAAGAAGTGCTTAGTTCTTGGAAAGCTCAAGTTAAAGTAGTTGATAATTTCATCAAGTAAGGTATGTTAAGGCTATCCCTTCTTTTCTTTTGGCATGATCCATATGATACAAACGAAATGAGCAAACGCTGAACTTTCAGAAATGATTCTATTTTAGTACTAGGGTTGCCTATGTTCTTGAATCCCCATGTGTCCTACTATCATATCGTTTGTTCATGGGTCTCATGACATTTCAAGAGATCGTATTGACTTAATTCATTATGTATTGTATTCATTTATACATATACATTTACCCATGATCAGATGGCGTTATATACGCCTATATTATATATATATGGGGTATGAGAAAAAGTTAAGGCGTTATATACGCACCACCACTTGATCAGTTGGTATACGTTGATGATTTTGCCCACTGAGGCTGGGATGATATGATGGGATGCCCTCAGAGGCTTGATGATATTATGTACGCACATACCTATGCATTATATGACATTTATACGCATATGCATGACATTATAAATATTTCATGATTTACAGAGCTATCCAGACTTACAGGTTAAGTCCTTTATTCCATGTTTCTTCCATGTCCTTTATATACTGATTTGCATGCCTTACATACTCAGTACATTATTCATACTGACGTCTTTTTGTTGTGGATGTTGCATTCATGCCTGTAGGTATAGATAATCAATTTGATGGGCCCTCATAGTAGACGAGGTTAACATTCAGCGAAGGATCGGTAAGACTCCACCTCATTTGGAGTGCAGCCGAGTCTATAAGTCATCGTGTCAGCATTTTGTTACAGACTTATGGGTAGGCCGGTACTCTGTCCCATTTGATGTCGAATAATCTTAGAGACTTTGTAGACAGAGATTTATTTTGTACAGTATGTCAGAGGCTTTGACAGCCCGTATGTATTCATGTTTTAAGAACGATGGTTCATTGATACAACGTTTTCCCACTTATAGTTATACATTACGAATTGTGGTCATGTTGGCCCATGATAGTTGCAGAAGAAAAAAAAAGAGTTACAGAGTGGTTCGCTCGGGCCGGTACGGCACCGGGTGCCAGCCACGCCTTTGCAGGTTTGGGCGTGTCAAAGCTACTCAAGACTTCAAATAGCTGAACGGAACGCAACTGCTCAAAATGATCGGCTGGGTTGTTACATATATCATTAAAGTCAACTCCCGATCATACTTGTAAACTTTTAAAACCTTCAAATTGCCTGCTTCTAGTAAATAGAGCAAAAATATCTTAGGAACCTCCAAATCCAAATTCGAACATACGCCTAAGTCTAAAACCAGCATATGAACCTATTTGGACCATCAAATCACCAACTCGAGGTCGTTTACATAAAAGTTAAACCTTCGGCAACTTTTACAACTTAGCTTTTGGAACTAATTATTCAATTCATTCCAAAACCTTTTTCGGAACCAAACCAACCATCACTGCAAGTCACAAACCAATAATAAAACATACATGAAGCATCAAATAGGGAAACATGGCTCAAATATACAAAATAGTTGGCCAGGTTATTACAACATTATTTATTATTTGGGACTGGGGAATCACTTTCGTTCAACAGATTGAGTCATTAATTTTGCACATTATACTATATAGTGCATAATTTTACTCTTTTTCCTATTTTTGTCTAATTTAGCCAACAAGAAAAAATCTTAAAAAACATAAAAGCAGAACTGGTACATGGCAGCTTCAACAATAATGGCTAGCTTAATGTCATTACTATTATATACAATCTCTTCATCGGTGTCATATATCTGTTGGGAATATCCTTTATCATGTTAGAAAAAAATCAAAACACCATCCTTGGTAATTTATAAAAACGCTCCACTTTTTCTACATGTATGTGCAACGTAACATTTGGTAATTTAAATCCATTAAAAATTTAGTTACCTTATATAATTTATTTTATTTATACAATGTAATAATTATAATTCCTTTCATGTTACAATCAAATGTTTAATATTTGGAATGAGCTAATATTAAATATTTGGAATGAGCTAATATTAAGAATTGAATCAACAAAATTAAATTAATTCTTTAATGTTGAGAATAAATAATTAAATATTAATTAGTTAGCCAAAAAATAATTCAATTGTATTCTATTCATTAAATAAGTAAAAATTATTTTTTCAAGTTAACAAAACTCATAGACTCTATAAATCTATTTCCATAAGAATAGTATTTGCAGTAAACGAAACCAGACAAAGGAGTGAGACATGAAGCAATAAGGATGAAACATTGCAAAACGTGTTATAAGAAAAATCAAATTATGGTGGATGTCTATCTTCCTCCATGATCTTACTCTCAAATGCTTAATGACATATTCAATGACATATTTTTTTATTTTTTATGCCTATATAAAGGCATTGTAATAGATGGAAAGAATATACAATTGAAGAAGAAATAAAATCTCTTCCTTCTCTCTATCTCCATTTCTTGTTCATATTTTACTAAATTACTTTTATTTCATAACACGTTATTAGCACGAGACTCTACCATCTCAAGAAGCTCTTTGAGAAGACTAAGGTATAATTTTTCTCCTCTTTTTAATTATGACTGATATTATGAAAAGAAAGTTCGTTGCCCTTGAAATTTCGGGCAAGAACTATATAACATGGGTGTTGGATGCTGAAATCCATTTAGATGCAATGGATCTTGGAGACGCTACTAAAGATAGAAATAAAGCATCTACCCAAGACTGTGCTAAGGCCTTGATTTTCTTGTGCCATTACCTTGATGAAAGGCTGAAAATAGAATAATCTAACAGTCAAATATCCACTTATTTTATGAAATGGCTTAAAGGAAAGATATGACAACTTAAAGTTGGTCACTCTTCCACAATCAAGATATGATTGGGCTCATCTGAGACTTCAAAACTTTAAGTCTGTTTCTGAATATAATTCAGCGATGCTCATAATTACTTCTAAATTGAAACTCAGTGGAGATAGTATCACTGACTATGATATGCTTGAAAAAACGTTCACAATATTTCATGCCTCCAATATGGTCTTGCAACAGCAGTACCGGGAGAAAGGTTTCAAGAAGTACTCTGAGTTGATTTCTCTTCTCCTTGTGGCTGAATGAAACAACGACTTGCTTATGAGAAATCACAAAAATCGACTCACTGGGTCTACACCATTGCCTAAAGTGGATGAGGTGTATTCCCATTATGCTAAGCATGGAAAGGGTCGTAGCCCTATTCGTGGTCGTGGCCAAAGAAGAAATTTTCCTAGTATTAATCATTCCCCAAAGAAAAATAACTTCCAAAAGTGGAAAGGGAAAGATGAGAAGCCAAAGGCAAGGGGTTCAGAAACTGAATGCTATCGTTGCGGTGAAAAAGGGCATTGGGCAAATATTTGTCGCATACCAAAATATTTGGTTGAGCTTTATCAAGCATCTCTAAAGAATAAAGGCCCTAAAACTAATTTTGTCTATGACAATGAATTTGACATCACCCGATGTGGCAGACTTCTTTGAGCACCCTGATAGAAATATAAACCACTTGATCGGTGATGGATCTGTGGTTAAAGATGATTGAGTAGTTTGATGTTTATTTTTTGCCTATTCGTAGTAGCTAATGAATAAACATCATATAATTTTTATTGCGCTTAATAATACTGCTTATGTAGTTCTTAAAAATATATGTATTTTCGAAAAAAATTAAAAAATAAATGAAGATTCAATGTTTCACAAATCTCACAAACGAGGGGTAATATCTAATTAATTAGTATCCTAGTCTAAGTGATCTTTTAACGCTTTTGATTTTCCTCCGTTACTTTAATTCTTTTTAAAAAAAGTTTACAAGCACCCTGGAACAACTTTTGTTACTTGACCCTCAATTCCCATCTTTCTTTGGGAAAAAAAAAGAAAAAAGAAAAAAAAATCTAGTACATCGGGGCCTCATTTTTTTCATGTACATGGATAAAATATTAGGAATAAAGAAAAGAGAACCTGCTAAGTATGTTCTTTTCATACACGAATCAATTATTTTTCATGCAATGTATAGGAAAATGTAAATAACTTATACATTTAAATAATTTTGTTGTAGTTGTATTAGTCATATGTGTAATGTACTTATAATTGTATTATTTTTCCTACGTAATTATTTGTATCATAATTAGAATTTGCTCGAAATTGCATTAAAAGGTCACTATTGAATCATTGGTTTAACTTTATTTATTTATTTTTTTCTCTGAAAATACTAATATTTATTCATATACATCTTTTTGTATGTCAAAACATGGGAAGCAAATATGGATATCTCTCAAAGTAAACTTGGATCAAAGTTCAATTGTAAAAATATTTGCTTTTGATTCATGTACGACACATACAATATTCAAAGAAAAGAAATATTTCTCTCATTTAGGTATGTGTAAGGCAGATGTTACTACAATTTTTGGTAGTAGTAATCTAATTGAAGGCTCTCGAAGAGTCACTATAACTCTGTCTAATGAAATAATACTTATCATAGAGAATGCAATATTCTCCTTCAAGTCCAAGAGGAACTTGTTGAGTTTTAAAGATATACGTCGAAATGGATTTCATATTGAGACAATAGATGAGAATAATCTCGAATATCTCATCATTACCAAGAATGTCTTTGGCCAGAAAAGGGTTATTGAGAAGATTTCATCTTTATCTTGTGGCATGTATTGGACAAGAATTAGTGCAATTGAAGCATATTCTATCGTAAACCAAAAAGTTACCGATTCCAATACTTTTGTACTTCGGCATGATCGATTGGGACATCCTGGATCAATTATGATGAGACAAATTATAGAAAACTCAAATGGGCATCCGTTAAAGAATTTAAAGATTCTTTTAAATAATGAATTTCCTTGCACTTCTTGTTATCAAAGCAAGTTAATTATTAGACCATCACCAACAAAGGTTGAGATTGAGTCCCTTGCATTTTTGGAACGTATACAAGGGGATATTTGTGGACCTATTCACCCACATAGTGGGTCGTTTAGATATTTTATGGTCTTAATAGATGCATCTTCTAGATGGTCTCATGTGTGCCTATTGTCATCTCGCAACCTGGCGTTTGTAAAATTAATGGCACAAATAATTCGATTACGGACACAGTTTTCCGATAATCCAATTAAGTCTATTCGACTTGATAATGCAGCTGAGTTTTCATCCCAAGCATTTAATGATTATTTCTTATCAATAAAAATAAAAGTGAAACATCATGTAGCTCATGTTCACACTCAAAATGGCCTTGCAGAGTCTTTGATTAAACGTCTGTAATTGATAGCAAGACTGTTACTCATGAAAACGAGATTACCCACTTCTGTTTTGGGTCATGCTATTTTGCATGCAACAATGCTAGTTAGTCTTAGACCAACAAATTATTATAAATATTCTCCGTTGCAATTAGTTTTGGGTCATGAACCTAATATATCTCATTTAAGAATTTTTGGGTGCGCAGTATATGTGCCTATAGCACAGCCATATCGCACCAAGATGGGTCCCCAAAGAAAGTTAGGAATATATGTTGAGTTTGAATTGCCCTCCATTATTCGCTACCTCGAAACATTAACGAGATATTTGTTAACTGCTCGATTTGTAGATTGTTGATTCGATTAGGCATTTTTCCAAAATTAGGGGGAGAAATTGGTGAAATCAAACGGAAAATTTTGTGAAAAAATCAATCATTGTCTCATCGTGATCCACATGCCTCTATTTGTGAAAAAAAGGTGCAAAAGATTATTCATTTGCAGAAAATAGCAAATCAAATGGCAGACGCATTTACAGATCTGAAAAGGATAACGAAATCACATATCCTTGCAGAGAATGTTCCAATCCGTATTAATGTCCCTGTTGGATAATATTCTAGTATCATAGCTAATGAGTCAAAAGCACATCTAAAGCGTGACAGACCATTGGGTTCTAAGGATCGAAATCCTAGAAAAAGAAAAATAAATGATCAAGATGACACTACGAATGAGTCTCATAAAGAAACTCATGATTTAACCAATCTTGAGATTCATGAGGAAATCAATGAGATTGAGACTCAAGAAAATAAGGAACTATCAATAAACCCAATCGATATTGAGACAGATTTGAATCGATTGAATATAGTGGTGGATTATGTCTTTGCATACAATGTTGCATCTAGAATTATGCAAGATAATGAGGATCTTGAACCTCAATCCATTGGAGAATGTCGACAAAGATGTGATTGGCCAAAATGGCAAGAAGCAATCCAATCTGAGTTGGATTCACTTGCGAAACGTGAAGTTTTTGGGTATGTAGTCCAAACACCTAATGGTGTTAAGCTTGTTGGCTATAAATGGGTCTTTGTACGTAAAAGAAATAAGAAAAATGAGGTACAAATATATAAGGCACGCCTTGTTGCACAATGATTTTTACAAAAAGGCCTGGTATCGATTATGAAGAGACGTATTCTCCTGTTATAGATGCTATAACATTCTGTTATCTCATTAGTTTTGTTGTCCATTAAAAGCTTGACATGCATTTAATGGATGTGGTTATAGCCTACCTTTACGGCTCACTTGATAATGAGATATACATGAAAATTTCTGAGGGATTTAAAGTGCATGACGCACATAATTCAAAGTCCTGGGAAATGTTTTCAATCAAATTGCAAAGATTTTTGTATGGTCTAAAGCAATCAGGAAGAATGTGGTATAACCGCCTTAATGAGTATTTATTAAAGGAAGGTTATATAAATGATGTCATTTGTCCATGTATTTTTATAAAAAAAATAACACCGGAGTTTGTTGTACTTGTTGTATATGTTGATGACATAAACCTTATTGCAACTCCTACAAAACTTCAAAAGGCAATTGATTATATAAAAAAGGAATTTGAGACGAAAGAACTTAGAAAGACAAAATTATGTCTTGGTTTGCAAATTGAACATTTGGCAAATGGAGCTTTTGTTCATCAATCTGCCTATATAGAAAAGGTATTGAAACAGTTTTACATGGATGGAGCACATCCATTAAGTACTCCGATGATTGTTCGATCACTTGATGTGAATAAGGACTCGTTCCGACCTCAAGAAAAGAATGAAGAACTTCTTGGTCCTGAAGTACCATGTCTTAGTGCAATTGGTGCACTAATGTATCTTGCTAACACTACAAGGCCTCACATAAATTTTTCAGTTAATATCTTAGCAAAATATAGCTATATTCCTACAAGGAGACATTAGAATGAAATTAAACACATATTGCGGTATCTAAAAGGGACTACTAATATGGGCTTATTTTGTGGCAATGATTGCAGTCCCGATCTTGTTGGTTATGCTGATGCTGGGTATTTATCTGACCCACACAAGGCTCGATCTCAAACATGCTACAAAAGGCTCGATCTCAAACAGGCTATGTGTTTACATGTGGATGTACTACAATATCTTGGCGATCGACTAAGCAATCAATCATGGCTACTTCATCTAATCATGCTGAGATAATTGATATTCATGAAGTAAGCTGAGAATGTGTATGGTTGAGGTCTATAATATATCTTATTCGAGACAAATGTGATTTGAAGTGTGACAAACTATTCATAATTTTGTATGAAGACAATGCAACATGCATAGCCCAATTGAAGGGAGGATTCATAAAAGGAGATAGGACAAAGCACATTTCATCAAAGTTATTTTTCACACATGATCTTCAAAATAATGGTGATATCAATGTGCAACAGATCCGTTCAAGTGATAATATGGCTGATTTGTTCACCAAATCTCTACCGACGTCAATCTTCAAGAAACTAATGTATAAGATTGGGGTGCGAAGGCTCAAGGATGTGAATTGATGCTCTCATTAGGGGGAGTTAATATGCGGTATACTCTTTTTCCCTTACAAGGCTTTGTCCCACTGGGTTTTCCTTGCAAGGTTTTTGATGAGGCAACCAAAAAGCGTATTTCTAAACATGTGTACTCTTTTTCCTTTACTAGAATTTTTTTAATAAGGTTTTAACGAGACACATGATCTATGGACATCCAAGGAGTAGTCTTATAAGAAAAATCAAAATACGGTGGATATCTATCTTCCTCCATGATCTTTATCTCAAATGCTTAATGACATATTTCTTCATTTTTCATGCTTATATAAAAGCATTATTATATATGGAAAGAACATACAATTGAAGAAGAAATAAAATCTCTTCCTTCTCTCTATCTCCATTTCTTGTTCATGTTTTATTAAATTGCTTTTATTTCATAACAAAATGATATATTAAATTGCCATTTATTTTTTTCTTTCTTTTCTGCATACATTCCAATACATGACAGTTCCCTATATTTTTTTATGTATTAAGTTATTCGTCTTAAGCTTTTAAATCAATAATATTAGTTATTTCTAAACTTCAAATTGTCACTACTATATTCTCAAATAACTGAAAGACCAAAAAATCTAGTATTTTAATTTGTGTTATGTGATAAATCGTTGAAGAATCATAATAATTTTATTTTGTGTGACTTGTTGCTTTTGTCATAGAAATAATTATAATTTTCGTAAGATATCATAGAAGTCATCACAATCACAATAAAACATCGAAGAACTTTTGTAGGGCATATTCCCACAGATGTCCTCAGAATCTCAATAAAACATCTATGAACTTTTGTAGGGAAGGATTTCTTCCTTTATAGTGCTAGCTAGCTAAATGTGATCAACATTCAATATTTTCAGAGCTTGCACTTTTTAAAAAAATTACTACTATAACGCAAACACATTGTTTAATATGATTTATGTAATTTTATAAAACTACATATTAATTGATATGGGTACACACACAAAATACTTACACTAACACTAGTATTAATAACGTTGAATCCAATGAAGAGGCAATGATCAAAATGGTCATTAATATATATGGGTTGGATTATTTTGGTTCTTATTATATATCAAGTGATAATAATAGTCTTAATGTGTACAAAAAGTATATGGTTTTAGCCACAACCCTAAAAATTAACGGTACAAAGAAAATATACTGTTAACTTAACCTAGAGGTTCTGGACCCATCAAAAGAAAAGCATGACAGACCCCTCTGCTTCTCTCTTTCAGCATTCACAAAGCTTTGAAAATGCTCCAGCTAGCGTAGAAAGCAAATTAGATCAAAGTGAATTGTCTTATAGTCTCCCTGTTGGTGTGCTCTCATCACTTCCCTTCCAAAAAATCCCTTTCTTCTCCCACCGATTCGTGCCATACAAATCTAAATTTTTATTTCTACATGCATTGCAAAGAAAGAGCGATCGATCTCCCTGTACAGAAGAGGCACCAGAGCCATGAACGATCTCATTGTGGTTCATGTAGTTGAAAATGTTACTGTCCATGAACTCAAATTATTCAGCAGACTCTTCTAGGGTCCAAACTCACCTCAAAATCCAACCTTCTATTCATATTTCTGTCAAAGTCTATTTATTTTTATAATAAAAATTGCTGAAGAGAACAACTCGCTCTTGAAACTCTTTCAAAGCTACCGAGAAACTAAAGCAATATCTACTTTTGACATGAACTAATTCTTGATTTTCAGTAAGAAAGTGAATGAAAGTGCCGAGCCCATAGCGGGTCGCAAAATACGGAGACATTTCAGTAAAGTACATGACAGTATGACACTGAGTCAACTCGATTGTGTAATGGCTCAGTGATCGTTTCTACGCTGAAGAACTTGACCGGAAAAATTCCTTAACTGGAGTTTAGACCATGTCCCTATGAGTTTAAGAAGATGGCTCGTTATCCAGTACACTTGGTAGAAGAAATTTCAAGCATATAATACGAGTAGATGTGAAGGAAATTTTAATACTTGGTAACCCACTAAGTTAAATCAAGAATCTGAGACTAGAATTAGTTCGTGTTGCAAGAGAAGACAAACTTCGGATAATACTCACCCTAACAAGCTAGCATTTGGGGGGAGGGGGGGCAAGAGGGATTAGATGATTATCAAATTTGATGCTAACAGAAATTCGTTTCAAAAAAACAGTGAAAGAAAGCAGCAGAGGGAGATGAGCTAAGTTTAACGGTATATTTGCTTTGTACCGTTAGTTTTTAGGGTTGAGACTAAAATGATACACTTTTTATATACATTAAGGACTATTACTATTACTTGATATATAATATTGACCAAAATAATCCAACCAATGTACATTAAGGACCATTTTGATCATTTTCCTCCCCAATGAATGTACCCCAAAAAACCCAATGAAGGAAAGAAAAACAAAGAGAAAATAAAAAAGAAAAGAAAGGACAACCAAATGGTAGTTGACAATTTGTTCTCTGTCTGGCGATTATGCCCTCTAGACTTTTCATTGAGAAAGGGGCACCAATGTAATTGCAGAAGCAGCTCCTGCATATATATAGACATCTCCTAGGGTTTTACTTCACCCCAATAGAGCAAGGCATTTTTTCTCCTATTCGGCCGTCATAGCAATTTGCGCTTTGTGCTCGCTCGTCTGCTCCTCTCAAGGTTTTAGCCTTCTCCGTTTTCCCTAAAACCCTTTTAGGACTCTTCGTATTTTTTCTAATGCACAAGCTGTTTCCTTGAATTTTCTGTTTCTATTTTGTGGTTTAACATGTTCAACGTGTTAGTAGTTTCACCAATCTCTGTTAGTTCTGTTCAAATGCGTAGTGTGACTCAATCTGTTCTTCAAATTTTGTCTCTTTTCCATGTTGATTGCAGAAAACTCTTAATAGGATTTCTGTTTAATCTTTTGTCCATGCTCAGTTTTTTTAGTTTTAACTATCTGTTCGTATCATTGAAGTGTGAAATCTATTCGTTTTGTGTGGCTATCGTTGGTTATATAAATTAATATGATGGTGGGGCTATGTCAAGTCTGAAATTAATTTCTCCAAATTAATGTTTTAGCACAACATTTTGGCCCTTTCTGCTAATTGTTTCACTATAATATTTGATCCATTCAAAGGTTTTATCCTTGATATACCTATTGTTTTTGTCGTTTAAGTTGCTGATAGGTTAAAGATTGTTTACACTATCACTAGTTTGAGCCTGTGATTCTAGGTTTACCATCTTTACTAAATACCAAAATGTGTATAAAGAGATTTGCCTAGAATTACCCGATGAATGACCTAATTGTGTACTGTTAGTGCATATAACTTAAACACTGTTGACAAATGTAAAAATAGTATTATGCGATTTGCAGGATGGAATCTGCAACCAAGCATGCTATTGTGGTGAAAGTCATGGGCCGTACTGGGTCCAGAGGACAGGTAACTCAGGTGAGAGTCAAGTTTCTTGATGACCAGAACAGGTTTATCATGAGAAATGTCAAGGGACCTGTCAGAGAGGGTGATGTTTTAACATTGTTAGAGTCTGAGAGAGAGGCTAGAAGGTTGCGTTGAAGGGGCGTGCTTTTGAATTCCATATGGAGCTGGTTTGAGTATTATACTGTCCTAGATTTTGTTATAGTCTTTTAATGTTATGTTTTGTTTTTTGCAAGACTTGGTTAATTGTGGACGAGAATTTTAGTGCCAAGCTCAGTTGTTTTGGTGATGTTTGTAATCCATGATGGTTGAGTAATTTTGGTTGTATTGCAAGTTTTGGTAATATTTTATGATCGTTCGTAGCTGGCTTTTGCTCTCTATATCTTTACTTGGTTTAACTTGTCAGCATGCTTGTCGGATAACCCTCTATTGTTGCTAAGACGATTTTGCATTTCTTAATCTCTATTTTGATCTCCTTTGTTTTATTAGGGTTGAAGTTCTTAAGCATTCGCTGGTGTAACTTTATACTAGAAAGCCAGAGAAATGAAGATTGGAAGTACTGTCTAGGAAATGAAATGATAAGAATGGGAGAGGGAAGTCTCGATTTGTAATGAAAAGACCAAGTATATGATCCTTTTTTCTAGGGAAGGGGGGTGGTTGCTTTTTGCACTGGACAATATTTTCCAATATTAGCAGAGAAATATATGGAAAGCATTTGTTTATGTGTTTGCTCTAGTTGGGAGGTCCAAGACTGGTGTGTTCTATGGGGGACCTTTTGTTTTCTTGATTGCATTTATAGGAAGTGTCATGTTCATCCAATTTGTTTTTCTTATTGATCTTTAAAGTTGTGCCTAAGAACCCTTGTTTGGCCCTTTTTTGCTTGTTTAACTTGATTAATTCCTCTTGTAATCCATAAACTCCTTTGGAACATTAACAAAAATGGCTGATGTGAGTTGCTGGTGCATCTTCACAGCCTCTTGCTCCAAATTTCTACTGTATATATATCTGGTTTCTTGTCTTTGCCCTTAGAAGTCAGCATTTTGATGGCATAGCCTTTTATGTTGGATTTTTAAAATTTTAAGCAGTAGATAATATGCTTTGTTCATTCGTTATTAGCAGTGGAATTAAAGTAGACCATGTAACATGCATGTTATTATCATTTTCATGTTTGGTTTTAAGAATCGTTCGAATTTACATATAGCCTTAGAATGACCAAATTCCATTGCTCTGCTTCTCTTTTTCTTCCCAAAAAGACGCAAAATCGTGTTGAGTTTGAATGAATTTGAAGCATCATCACCAAAATGTATGCTTACCCTCGTTATGTGTTTGTTTTGTACCATGATACAGTGATCAAAACATATTTTTGATTGGACAAAGTAACTTTGTACAAACAACTAGCACTGTTTTGTGTTGAAGGGATTAAAGATGGAGGGAAACAAGAAGTGTTTGAATAAGTAGAACAAGTAGTTTCAGATACTATTTGTACTGCACATTCACAAAAACAAGAAGCAAAATCCCTCATTCTTGAAAAAAGAAAGGAACTGAGATTTTTGAAGATAAATGAAGAGAGGATTTGGAATTATGCTAAATGGGAAATTTCAGAGGAAGATGGAAGTAAAATTCTCCTCTTTACTTACAAGCCCACGTAAAGGGTATTAAATAGCGAAAACTATCCAAACTGTTGACAGCGGCATAGATAACTAGAATTTGTTTTTCAATTGGCAGTGCATAAACAATTTCAACCCAAATTAGTTCAAAATAAAATATCTACCAGAAATTGCCAAAATATCATTTTGTGACACGTCTATTTTGCTCAAAAATAAAGGCAGTTCGAACACCTTAATTCAGAGAATTGAACACCTTATTTCGATTTAGAAATTACTATTAAACGTTAGTTTGTTGAATTGGGTCAGTATTAAACTAAAAACTCAATGGACAATCATTGAAGCTTGCTAAACTTGATTTAAAAAATTTAGGTTTTCGAAATTGGAATTTATTTCGAGTGGTTATTGTTGGAATAGATTGGGTACATCTTAAGGAGTGTGAATCTCAATTTTGGGACGATTTGGTGGAGTATTTAGGTGGTTTGAATTGAAATTTTAGCTAAATTCGAAGTACACAAGATGAACATACAAGAAGATGATATGTGTATCTCCCCGGTATCTTTTGTGTATCAAACATGTATCTCTTGTGTATCTCCTGTGAGATACATGTTTGATTCATATGTCGTAGAGAAATTTTAAACTCGATTTCAACTACGAATTTTGACTCAAACTAGTCCAAATCACCTCCATTTTTTTTTCAAATTTTGCATATTGACTCATCTATATGTTTTCAATGAATTCCAATCATACCCATTGAAAAAAGTCCTTTTTTGCTTAGGTTTTTAAAATGTTATATAATTTTTCTTTGTATTTCATCGCCTTGTTTGTTATCTCATTCATGAAATTTTCTTTCCGTCTTATATTTAATATTGCTGATCACTCTTTAAAATATGGAAGTAGATCTTTGTGCGTGATTCTCGGAGGGAAAGAATTCTTATTTATATGAGATTTTTAATTTTTGTATGCACTTGACTAGCTAGTTTTGGTAAGTATATCATTAATGGCTAGAGATTGATAAATTTAGGCTTATTTTGAACATAAGATGTCCTATTAAATATGATTTAAAAAAATCCTAGTAAAGAATATTTTTCCCTTTTAATGAGCCTTGTGAATTTCAGATTAGTCGGGTCTCAATATAATATCATACATGGAATAAAAGAATTTAAAAATCGTGTTTCTTGGATTAAACGAGTTTTTTAGCACCAGTTTGGCCATAGATTTTGGGTACATTTCTTGGAAAAAAAAATTGAAAACTGTGTTTGTTCATGGACTATGATCAGTTTTTTTTAAAATTTAATTTTGTTTTCAAGTTCCCAAGTTTAGGGCAGTTTTTGGGTAAAAGTTTTTCTTCCACTCACAAAATTTCAAATTTTTTTCAAATAAAATATATGTCCAAACACAAATTCAACTTCCAAAAATTATTTTTCAACACAACTTCAAAAACTTTTTTTTTCAAGATTTAACCAAATCTATGTCCAAACGCTTGCTTATATTTTAGTTGTATGTATATTCGGGTTATCAAAAAGCAAGCAAAAAGTGGATAGTCAGGAGACTAGGAATAATAATATATAAGAAAATCTCTACCATTGAAACTATTAAATTGACAATTTTGTCGATTAGGGTTAGTGCGAAAGATTGAATATTAAGAGGCAATTCAAATAATGGAATTCAAAGATCTACTAATCTAGAATATTAAGATTTTCAAAAGGGTAGAACACGAGCACAAGGATTTCATCATTCCTTTCTAACTCAAGACACGAGTTTGGATTGAATTTATGTTTTCCTATATTTTAATTTTATTTGTGATGAATTTCTCCATATCTATAGAGTAGTTCTCTTTAGGGTTTAATGGATTTGGTGTATTGATGATTGTTTGTGGATTATAACTCTAGTTTTATATATTGAAGCGTTTTTTGATGATTTAATTATTGCATCTATACTTACTAGTTCATGTAATTGAGAGAGGCATAACTTGTGATATCTTTGCATTATATTGTTGGTTGAGTTCATAGATTCTTCTAAGTAATCGAAAGAGGCTAGTTGAATCATTGATTAAACCTAGTTAGGAGAATAATCGAAAGAGGTTTTCCTAAAAACTAATCCACTACGCATTCTTGCATATCTTCACGTGCTTAAATTGGTTCATCTTGTGAGGTTAAGACTTAATCGAGAGAGAATTTTTTGTTGAACGTTTGAACTAATAATTGAGTGAATTCGAGAAACTCACTTGAACATTAGAAGTGAATTATCTAGAGTTAGATCCCAAAAAATTATCTTGCACCTCTCCTATCAAAACCTTATCTTCTCCCATTGATAACTTTCTTTGCTTATTCCTTGTTTCGATTGTCATTAGTCAATAGCTTTAGATTCTTAGTTAATTTTAGTTAGACATCTTATAAATCTCAACTATTGATCATCTGGGATAACAACCAATCTAGAAACTACGAGAATACTATTTAAATCTAATCCCTATGGATATGATATTTTACTATACTATCTTTGATTAGCGAGTATAATTTAGGTATGTATTTCGAGCTCGTCAAATTTTGGCGCAATTGCCGGGGATTGGCAATCAATAGTGTTTGAAATAGTTTGTAGTGCTAATTCAGGAATTTTTCTTTTTATTTTTATTTTTTCCTTTTTACGTTTGGTGTTCTTTGACTGTGCGCAGGTTACAGGTTGAGGTTGGTGCATGACTCGAGCTTTTGTGAAAGAAGTGCTACCATACAAGCCAGAGATAGAAAAATAACTACGACAAATGAGGAAAGAAAGAAATCTGACCGAGATGTTAGAAAAGATTGGGCAATCTTCAACCAAAAAAACTATGGCTGGAAACAGTGATGATAATGTGGATTTGGCTGCAAGAGAGGCAGCCCAACAACGAGAAAAAGCTATGAGAGATGCACAAATTAATTGAAGACGTGTGTTTCACATGTCTAAGTGTCATCTTAATTGAAGACGTATTTTTTATATATATTTTATATGTTTTAATTCAATGTATATTTTTTATATATACGTTTTGTATATATTAACATATATTATTATCGAAGTAAGGTCTTTATGTTAAGAAAGAAAGAAAGAAGGAAGAGAAAAACTTAAAAAAGATAATTAAAAAGAAAACAAATGGAACAAATTTAGAAAATATATTGGCTTCGGTAGAAAACAAAATTAAGAAGATGAAGAAAAAGAAGGAAAAATAATAGATAAAGAGAAAAAAGGCATGATTTTTGTACAAAGAATTATTGACTTTCCATTCAAATTGCTTATGTTTAGGGATTAATAATTAATATTCCTATTTTAATGGAATTGTGTGCTGCAAATATAAATATTTTTCTGCCACAATTGTAATATTAGGTTTCATGCTAAGAATTTGTTATATTTCTTTTAAACTGTGACAGTTATGTAAAGTTCCCATATTCTTTCTATCACGACCCAAACCAATGGGCCGCGACGGGCACCATGTGCCTTACTCAACCGAGTACCAACGTAACGTATCTTTCTGTCACGACCCAAAAAAACCCACTAGTCGTGATGGCACCTAACCCAACCCGTTAGGTAAGCCAATTTTCAACTATCCAATTCCAATGAAATTAATTAAAAGAAAATATCTAAAACCAATACATCTCCCCAAGAACTGGTAGTACAAATAATGAGCTTCCAAGAATAGAGTATACAAAGCGAAAATGAAATAAATACATAGTCTGTTTGAATAATACATAAACAGAGCTTTTATAAATCTAAGGCTACCCTGAACAAGAGGCAGCTACAACAGGAATGCAGGTACATCTTCAAGTCCCGCAACCATCAAGCACATCAACAACAACAGCCAACATCTGCACACAATGTGCAGAAGTGTAGTATCAGTACAACCGACCCCATGTACTGAGTAAGTAACAAACCTAGCCGTAGGTTGAAAGTAGTGACGAGCTTCTACCAAGGTCAGGTCCACAACCAATAGTACACAACAATCCATAATAAAATAAAGCAAATAATACCAGAAGTAACTCAGGGATAAAATACTCAGCCAGGTAATGATTTTCAAAAATAGTAGTTCTTTCTTTCAAATACATCAGTAAAAACCCAAATTGTTTGCCGAAGTTTCCAATAATATGAATAGTTTGAAAACAATAATTTCTCCAAAATATTCTCAATAATAAATAATATATTTTATTTTCCTTCCGGATAACCCGTATAAAATAAATGCATCACTATGCCCATCTGTCAAAAATGTGTGAGAAATCAGGAATGATGTGATGTTGTACAACATGAGAAAAAATACATCTCTATGCCTGTATGTCATGTGTGCATGCCAATGCGATGCAACTCAATGATAAAATCATAAACAGCCCCTCAGGCAGAACATCACTCATATACAGCCCCTCGGGCAAAATCTCACAGTCACTCGTGCCACTCGGGCATACCTCACAATCACTCTTGCCACTTGGGCATACCTCACTATCACTCTTGCCACTCGGGCATACCTCACAATGACTCATGCCTCCCAGTCACTCAGCACTCGGCACTCGACACTCGGCACTCGCACTCAGTAGGTACCTGCGCTCACTAGGGGTGTGTACAGACTCCGGAGGGGATCCTTCATCCCAAACGCTATATCAAGCCAAATCATGGCATAAATCACTCAGGTATGCTCCAGGCGGGCAGCCCCGATCCACACTCATCCTCACAAATCAGGCCCTCAGCCGATATCAAACATGCTGCGGCGTGCAGCCCTATCCCATAAATATGCAACATGCTGTGGCGTGCAGCCCGATCCCATAAATATACAACATAAATCAGGCCCTCGGCCTCACTCAGTCATAAACCTCTCAAGCCACTCGGGCATCTCAGTTAAACAGGGCATTCGACCCAAAGCATTTTTATGCATCAAAATAGAGTCATAAAACTGAGTTATGATATGCAATGAAATGAATATGACTGAGTATGAATTTTCAATTTAACACAATAATTCACAGCAATATGACCTTTGTGGGTCCCAATAATACTGGCACATGGCCTCAACATGATTTGTAATATGCTTTTCAGCTCAATTTCTTTAACACATAACACCGCATGGAAAATACCAAGGTTATTTAACTATAAAATTCTACATAAACAATTATGTCACAATTTCTATAGTGCACGCCCACACGCCCGTCACCTAGCATGTGCGTCACCTCCCAACAATTCACAAAATACATATATTCAGGGTTCATACCCTCAACTCAAAGATTAGAAGAATTACTTACCTCAATCCAAGTAAATTCTTTAATCCAATAAACCTTTTCCTCGTGATTCGGCATCCGAACGCCTCGAATCTTAGTCAAAATAATTTGATACAATCAACACGAGGTATAGAAATCAATTCCATATGAAAATGCTAATTTTCCATAAAAATCCGAAATTTAGCTCAAAAATAGCCCATGGGGCCCACATCTTGGAACCCGACAAAAGTTACAAAATCTGAACATCCGTTCCGATACGAGTCCAACCATACAAAAATAATCAAATTCTGACATCGGATTGACCTTCAAACCTTCATTTTATATTTTTGGAAGATTTTATAAAAATATGATTTTTCTTCCATAAATTCACGGATTCATGATGTAAATGAGTATGGAATCATAAAATATAATCAATATAGGATAAGGAACACTTACCCCAATATTTTCCCGTGGAAATCGCTTAAAAATTGCCCAAACCGAGCTCCCCAACTCTATTTTTGTCAAAAATGGTCAAAAAACCCGTTTATAGAGCCTCTGGTGTTTTTGAGCGTCACTTGTAGCGTGGGGCGCTGCCTGTGGCGCAGTTTTCAGTACCCAAAAATTCCCAGCGCCAGGGCTAGCGCCCCACGCTACCCTGGGCGCTCGCGGCGACGAAAAATCGTTCCTGAAACGGAAATAGGCATAACTCTCACATACGATATCCGAATTCAATGATTCTTTTTGCTATGGCTCCGTAATTTCAATACGGATCTAATACTTTAATCAAAACTGAATTTGGAGCTCATTTGCTTAATGTGATACCACATATTCTTGAAGAATCGACATCGAACATTCTAGGTTGAATGCCGAAACATAGCAAATCAATCCGGAATGAACTCAAATTTTTGCGTACAAGTCATAAATGGTATAACAAAGCTATTCCAATTTCAAAAATATGATTCCAACCTCGATATCAAAAAGTCAAACCCCCGGTCAAACTTTTTAAAATTCAACTTTCGGTAATTCAAGCCAAATTCCACTACAGACTTCCAAATAATTTTTCGGGCACGCTCCTAAGTCCAAAATCACCATACGGAGCTATTGGAACCATCAAAACTCTATTCCGGGGTCGTTTACACATAAGTCGATATCTGATCACTATTTTAGCTTAAGCTTTAAACCTTGGAACTAGGTATTCCAATTCATTCCAAAATCTCATCGGACCCGAACCAATTGCCCCGACAAGTCACACAACAACTGTAAAGCCTAATGTGAGAAGTAAATGGGGAAACTGGGTTGTAATACTCGAAATGACCAGTCGGGTCGTTACATTCTCCCCCACTTAAACATACGTTCGTCCTCGAACATGCCAAGAGTTGTTTCCAAGCCATCAAATCACTGTTCCATCTTACCACACACATACCCGGGGGTGAACCCACATCACCCTATTCCATATAGGCTTGACAACACAATCCAACTGAATTCATTAATTTAACTCTAGCCCATACACCTTGGAATTTAATTTCCAACCTTTAGAATTTCTTTCAAGACACAAGTCTTAAACTTACACACCGTATAAATCCGAACAAGTTGCATCGAGCTATAACTATCACCACGGATATAATCAACCAACATATTACATAACTCGCTTGCTCGTAGCACTATTGTTGATCACAGTAATTACTCCAAACCAACCAAGTACTAGTATAAAACCTCATATCAAGCCAAACCTCATATCAAAACCTTCGTACACTGTTGATAATAAAAGAAACACGTGAAATAAACAAGTCACGAAGCTTTCTCGCCCCAACCAGAACCATAATTGATTTTTGAGCAGACTTTCAATATTATCCTCCCTAACATATCGTAATCAAATATGATAGTACCTATTCGAGGTCCAATGACCTTATATTACTAAACACAACTATTTCCACAGACATGCCGCACCAATATAACTTAGAGCCACAACCCGTGCCATCTGTACACCAATACGCAACAATTCAAATGTACTCAGTCATGAAAAATGACTCAAATGAGAGAACTGCCCCGCAATATTAATAAGTACCGCCACAATGAAATGCTGAAAATTCATCATATCCCATAGAACCATCACCTGATTCTAACAAAAGGTTCATACCTTAGCATAGCTCCGCTGCAGTGTGTGTCCTCATCTAAACGTTGGTCCTTATAATATACCCCGAGCCACCCTGCTCAAAATCAATAACCACGGAGAGGCAAATGACAAAAATGCCACACAAAGCCTGAAAGAACATAACCATTACGCAATCTATCATGCAATACCCAAATACTCATCACGCTCAAATTCCACTATAAAACTCAAATAGGACCGCACCATCTGTGCACATAACCAATGAATCACAACTCCTCGTAGCATGAAGGAGCAACTCACAGATCATCTGAGAACACGAATAAGCTCAACATCAACCGAATGACACATCCCTCAATAATAGCAGTATGGAGCCAACCATTCCGGCTCGGTGTAGAATACACATCTTAATTGGGCCTACCAATAGACCGCCAAATCAACTCGGGTTACCCACAATTAGATAAAAATTCTTTCGAAACTCCATAATGACTGAATCATAACACATTCTATCATCTGGCCAGCTCCGGCCACAACTTCACAGTCCATAACCATAAAACAATCCGCTCTTGAGAATTCCCAATCTCCAAATCCATAGAACACGCGAATCACCATATTTGATTCCATCTCCACCGCCCGAATGTCTAACACCTCTCTAATACAAGATCATCCCATGAGACATACTTTAAAAATTCTTCCGTGCCACTTGTCAAAATTTGAATATCAGCACTCTATCAACAGTGTTAGTACCGCAATACCAATTTATACATCCGTAAGTTAAAATACAGTGTACCTTCTGAAGTCCGCCCCTTCTCATACAACACCAAGTAGTAATAGTATTCATCTAGACATCGAAAATTGTTCATGCCTCTAAGAATTTATGACCTCCCTTTTAAGGCTAAACCGTGACCTTGCACACGCCAACCTTAATCACACACAACTCACCGCATCTATTATGCCATCATGTGACAAGTACAAGAATCCCATTATCAACTTTGAGTCACTAATAATTTACATACCCTTTTAGTTAGAAACCTTTCTCTTGCTTTTTTTTTTCAGGAGGAAATCACAATACATAACACGTTCTCCACACCGGTAGAAACCATCAAGAATTCTTTGGAATCCATTTGCACAACCAAGCCATCAGGACCGAATCTCTCCAACTCATCCAAACCATGCAGGTCGCCAAGTCCAGGTGTATTGCCACAAAGCACCTGTAGAAAACCCCCACATCATAAGCACCCAAAGAACCGATCATATCCATTACCATACTGATCCAACCTACTACCCAGTTGTCCTATTTTCTCCGAGTCCCTTCTGAATTTGTATTCAGATTGATACTTCTTCTTGATAAAATGCCATGATATTTAACCACAACTCACCCTACCAGCCTTAGCAAAGAACCACAACGCCCTACGGCCCATAAGCAACTATTTCTTCTTAAGCACCTTAAAAAAAATACCACAATTATAACACTCACTTTAGAATACCTTATGTGAATTTTAAACTGTTCTTCTTACCTTCCTTATACAAAAATGTAGAATCCTTAGTCATATAGAATTTCCGCAAGTCCAGGCACCATCAAACGCAATTCTCGGATTTTATCTATACACAAGTCCGGAAACATTCTCAATTGCTATATATAATTCTCAAACCCACTGGAATTTTCTCGGGAGTCACCCACTTTGCTCAAATCTAATTGCACCACCCAAATGGGCCAAAAGACACGTGCCCCATTAGCACCACAACACTCAAAGAAGTAACTCTACTTTAACACCACATATCAAATTCATACTCCGTGCGCACTACATCATTCACCAATAACAACTTACTCATCCCGCGAATTTCATTTACTCATACGTGCAAAATAATCCTTAACCGGGAATTTCCTTATTCGAGACATCCTGGATCTCAACTTTTGCAAGTCATAGCTATCCCACAAGTATGCCTCAGACCAAAATTAAAATTTAACACCTAACCATGAAATCAAATTGTCAATAGCAGACTCCCCCACTTGGCTCAAAGCCATAGATTAAAATATTTCATAACTCACAATACCAATACTCTCTTACTGCTATAATGCCACAGTCCGTCCAACAAAACTTCTTCCTAAGTTCATACAACGCCAACCATAAAAATACCTCAATCATCCGCTAAGCTCGTATTCATCCTCTTAACACACAAGTCAACTTTCTCAACCAGTTTCAGATTCAAATCTCCACCCATACATCCCGTTGTTAGAAAAGAAACTCTCTACTCACATCATAAGGAATACTCCTACGTAGATTACTCCGCAGGGGATAATCCATCTGCTTAGCCTCAATCTGGTATCTTCGTATACCCTTTCACATTCACAATTACTATGCAGTCACTTAGTCTATCTAAGTCCAAACTCATTAACCAGGCGTGAGAATTTAGTTTTACCCCAAAATTTAACAATGTGAAAGATCCATCAAAACATTCATACTGGAGACTGTACGCCACATCAATCCGTGATGGACTTTCCTTTACATTTCAAGGAAACATTTCTCGTCATATTCACATCGTCTTAACACATCCCTCAGTTATATCATACTCATCACAAAGCCATTCCACCGCTCATCGAGCCACAACTTCCACTCATAGGGATATTACCGGACATATGAGTCCAAATGTACAGGTTACAACTGAAGCTATCGAGCCTAAGCTGCGGTCTAAACTTGGCCTCAAGTCCTCCAAACTGGCCCATCACCAAAACACAAAATACACACCTCGAACCTCATTCATAGAATCATAAGCCGGCGATGCACAGCTGATACCGAGCACTCATGTGTGCATACGAATACGTGAAAGGAATTCAAAGAGTTATATTTCAAGCTGAATCAATTTTCGCACGATAAGGAAAGAAAGATGGGAAATTATCCTAAATGCCTTGTAGCCTCTCGAAGATAAGTATGGACGTCATCATACCGATCCGCAAGACTCTAGTAGACACTTGCTCATGACTTGTAGAACCTATGAACCTAGAGCTTTGATACTAACTTGTCACGACCCAAAAAAAACCACTAGTCGTGATGGCACCCAACCCAA
Source organism: Nicotiana tomentosiformis (assembly GCF_000390325.3). Lineage (NCBI taxonomy): Eukaryota > Viridiplantae > Streptophyta > Magnoliopsida > Solanales > Solanaceae > Nicotiana > Nicotiana tomentosiformis. The sequence goes on along the minus strand of NC_090814.1, from coordinate 48,550,708 downwards.
CCCAACCCGTTAGGTAAGCCAATTTCCAACTATCCAATTCCAATGAAATTAATTAAAAGAAAATATCTAAAACCAATACATCTCCCCAAGAACCGGTAGTACAAATCATGAGCTTCTAAGAATAGAGTATACAAAGCGGAAATGAAATAAATACATAGTCTGTTTGAATAATACATAAACAGAGCTTTTATAAATCTAAGGCTACCCTGAACAAGAGGCAGCTACAACAGGAACGCAGGTACATCTTCAAGTCCCGCAACCATCAAGCACAACAACAACAACAACCAACATCTGCACGTAATGTGCAGAAGTGTAGTATCAGTACAACCGACCCCATGTACTAAGTAAGTAACAAACCTAGCCGTAGGTTGAAAGTAGTGACGAGCTTCTACCAAGGTCAGGTCCACAACCAATAGTACACAACAATCCATAACAAAATAAAGCAAATAATACCAGAAGTAACTCAGGGATAAAATACTCAGCCAGATAATGATTTTCAAAAATAGTAGTTCTTTCTTTCAAATACATCAGTAAAAACCCAAATTATTTGCCGAAGTTTCCAATAATATGAATAGTTTGAAAACAATAATTTCTCCAAAATATTCTCAATAATAAATAATATATTTCATTTTCCTTCCGGATAACCCGTGTAAAACAAATGCATCACTATGCCCATCTGTCAAAAATGTGTGAGAAATCAGGAATGATGTGATGTTGTACAACATGAGGAAAAATACATCTCTATGCCTGTATGTCATGTGTGCATGCCAATGCGATGCAACTCAATGATAAAATCATAAACAGCCCCTCGGGCAGAACATCACTCATATACAGCCCCTCGGGCAAAACCTCACAGCCACTCGTGCCACTCGGGCATACCTCACAATCACTCTTGCCACTCAGGCATACCTCACTATCACTCTTGCCACTCGGGCATACCTCACAATCACTCATGTCTCCCAGTCACTCAGCACTCGCACTCAGTAGGTACCTGCGCTCACTAGGGGTGTGTACAGACTCCAGAGGGGATCCTTCATCCCAAGCGCTATATCAAGCCAAATCATGGCATAAATCACTCAGGTATGCTGTAGGCGGACAGCCCCGATCCACACTCATCCTCACAAATCAGGCCCTCGGCCGATATCAAACATGCTGCGGCGTGCAGCCCGATCCCATAAATATGCAACATGCTGCGGCGTGCAGCCCGATCCCATAAATATGCAACATGTTGCGGCATGCATCCCGATCTCATAAATATGCAACATAAATCAGGCCCTCGGTCTCACTTAGTCATAAACCTCTCAAGCAACTGGGGCATCTTAGTTAAACGGGGCATTCGACCCAAAGCATTTTTATGCATCAAAATAGAGTCATAAAACTGAGTTATGATATGCAATGAAATGAATATGACTGAGTATAAATTTTCAATTTAACACAATAATTCACAGCAATATGACCTCTGTGGGTCCCAATAATACTGGCACATAGCCTCAACATGATTTGTAATATGCTTTTCAGCTCAATTTCTTTAACACATAACACCGCATGGAAAATACCAAGGTTATTTAACTATAAAATTCTACATAAACAATCATGTCACAATTTCTATAGTGCACGTCCACACGCCCGTCACCTATCATGTGCGTCACCTCCCAACAATTCAAAAAATACATATATTCAGGGTTCATACCCTCAACACAAAGATTAGAAGAGCTACTTACCTCAATCCAAGCAAATTCTTTAATCCAATAAACCTTTTCCTCGTGATTCGGCCTCCGAACACCTCGAATTTTAGTCAAAATAATTTGATACAATCAATACGAGGTATAGAAATCAATTCCATATGAAAATGCTAATTTTCCATAAAAATCCGAAATTTAGCTCAAAAATAGCCCATGGGGCCCACATCTTGAAACCCGACAAAAGTTACAAAATCTGAACATCCGTTCCGATACGAGTCCAACCATATAAAAATAATCAAATTCCGACATCGGATTGACCTTCAAACCTTCATTTTATATTTTTGGAAGATTTTATAAAAATCTGATTTTTCTTCCATAAATTCACGGATTCATGATGTAAATGAGTATAGAATCATAAAATATAATCAATATAGGATAAGGAACACTTACCCCAATGTTTTCCCGTGGAAATCGCTTAAAAATTGCCCAAACCGAGCTCCCCAACTCTATTTTTGTCAAAAATGATCAAAAAACCCGTTTATAGAGCCTCTGGTGTTTTTGAGCGTCACATGTAGTGTGGGGCGCTGCCTGTGGCGCAGTTTCCAGTACCCAAAAATTCCCAGCGCCAGGGCTAGCGCCCCACGCTACCCTGGGCGCTCGCGGCGACGAAAAATCGTTCCTGAAACGGAAATAGGCATAACTCTCACATACGATATCCGAATTCAATGATTCTTTTTGCTATGGCTCCGTAATTTCAATACGGATCTAATACTTCAATCAAAACTGAATTTGGATCTCATTTGCTTAATGTGATACCACATATTCTTGAAGAATCGACATCGAACATTCTAGGTTCAATGCCGAAACATAGCAAATCAATCCGGAATGAACTCAAATTTTTGCGTACAAGTCATAAATTGTATAACAAAGCTATTCCAATTTCAAAAATATGATTCCAACCTCGATATCAAAAAGTCAAATCCCCGGTCAAACTTTTTAAAATTCAACTTTCGGCAATTCAAGCCAAATTCCACTACAGACGTCCAAATAATTTTTCGGGCACGCTCCTAAGTCCAAAATCACCATACGGAGCTATTGGAACCATCGAAACTCCATTCCGGGGTCATTTACACATAAGTCGATATCCGATCACTATTTTAGCTTAAACTTTAAACCTTGGAACTAGGTGTTCCAATTCATTCCAAAATCTCACCAGACCCGAACCAATTGCCCCGACAAGTCACACAACAACTATAAAGCCCAATTTGAGAAGTAAATGGAATGACCAGTCGGGTCGTTACACTTTCGTATTATACTATCATAGGTAAATGAGCTGGAAAGGCTGTCGTGAGATAACTAGAATAAAACATGAGGAATTACTCGACATAGGATGACCCAACATGATGTACCGACTTATACATATGACATACAACCCTATAAGGTCGGCACGATCGTTTATATACTCAAAACTTAGGCCGACAGGGCCATACAAGTATCCATATACATGACATATGTCTTCAAGCCTCTAAGAGTAGATAAATACCATAAAGGTCGGGACGGGGCCCGCCATACCAATCAATACATGTCCAAATCATACTGACCAAATGAGCAACTCCGGAGAAAATAGAGCGCACCAACACCTTCCGCTGAGCTGATAGCCTACTTGGAGGACTCTCAACATGTCTATCGGGACCTGCGGGCATGAAACACAATGTCCCCAGGCAACAGGGACGTCAGTACAAATAACGTACCGAGTATGTAAGGAATAAAAATCAGTAAATAAAAGACATGAGAGAAACATGGAGTAAAAGACTCAACATATAAGTCGGAATAGCTATGTGAATCGTTTCATATTTATAATGTCATGTATATGCGTATAAATGTCATACCATGCATAGGTATATGCGTACATAACATCATCAAGCCTTTGAGGGCATCCCATCATATCATCTCAGCCACTGTGGGTAAATCATCAACATATACCAATTGATCAGGTGGTGGTGCGTATATAACGCCGTAACCTTTTCCCATATCCCATATACATATAATATACGCGTATATAACGCCATTTGGTCATGAGTTAATGTACTTGTATAAATAAATGAAATGTATAAAAAATACGTTAATAAGATTTCTCGGAATGTATTAAGATCAATATGCCTTTTGGATAAACTTTATCAACTACATATTTTTCTGAGACCCATGAACAGAAGATATAATAATAATTCACATGGAAAATCAAGAACATAGGTCTTCTATGAATAGAGTCATTTATGAAAGCTGTGCATTTGCTCGTTTCATTTGTATCATATGAATCATGCTAAAAGGAAAGAAGGGATGGCCTTAATATACCTTACTTGATGAAATTATCAACTACTTTCACTTGAGCTTTCCTAGAACAAATTTTGCTCCTTTAAATCTTTGAACAAGAACTAAGCACTTCTTATGATCATGGCATATTTCATGTTGTTGGACATATGGAGTATTATGGATGTATGTTTTTACTATGTTTCTAAAGTAAGAGACTCCCTAATAATAGAAGGAAAGATTTCAACCTTCTTTCTACATCTTAATTGCAAAAGAAGTATAATATGAAGGCTTAAAGGCTTGCATCATAGATTCCCTTATGTCATTCTGGAACATCAAGCGAGACATCACATTGTCTCTTACTCTCTTAACTAGACCTCTCGATACCTAAAAACCATAAGCTGGAAGATATGCCACTAATTACACCACTATCATTCCTGGATACTGAATCCTAACGCTTCTAACCCTCTATCTGAAGTATAGATTATTCACAACCTTCTGCACCTGAGTATCTCGTACGTTGTTCACCTTTACCTTACTTACCTTAAAATCTCGCATCACATATTCTATCTCTTTCATGACCTCCCTTCCACATATGTATAATTCACATCCACAATTTGAAGCTCTATCATAATACTTGCACCTCTGGTGCATACACAATCCGGTGGAAGTTTCATACTGACTTCTTAAGAGGCTGATACTCTTCTAACTGGCTTTCTCGTAGAGCCGTTATAGAATATGGTTATTATACTATCTCTCTTGTACCTCTGATATTAAGAGTGATCCTGCAATGTTCTCAATCACGATTTCTATAATTTCTGGGTCCAATAATCAGACTCCTGATTTACTTGGTTGATGTAACTCTTTAGTTTCATCTTCCTTCTGATTAGCCTTTATGTAGGCTTAAGCTATCTTCCAATCTATGGCTCCTGCTATTAGTCATTACTTTAGCCTTTCATGGGCACTATAGAATATCCATACAGCATATATGTTGACAATCATACAGCCGTAGAAGACTTGTACCCGTCGCGGCCCATTGGTTTGGGTTGCGACACTTTCCCAATGGCTTTTCAACTAATTATTTTCTAACTCTTAAATGTATCAATAGTTTGATCTTTTATTCTTATTAAACTAAAATCCATTTTCTAACACACACACACACACACACACACACACACACATATATATATATATATATATATATATATATATATATATATATATATATATATATATATATATCAAAATAATTTTCAAGTATTAATATAAGCTTAAAATATCTTATAACTTTAAAAATAATTATCATATATTTGATGTATGCAACCAAATTATATATCAACACATTGATTTCACTTAACAAAAGAAATAACAAAATAAACCTTCAACCGGATGTTATAACAAATCATTACATGCATGCTAACAGACTATATATTATGAGATCACTGCATAATGAAATGTATCCTAACATTTGTAAAAATAAGATTTCATAGATTACATAGGACAGAAACGTAGAGAAAGTAAAAAAAGTAGAACCTGATATTTATTGCCACGGAGCCATTCTAGTCTTCTAGCATAATATAATTCAAAACAGGTTTCCTTTGTCAAAAGCTGCTTGAGGCGTTTGCAATTGGGTCTAAAATTAAGTTGTCATCACAAAATCTTTTCAAATGCCTTTATCCGTGATTAGTTTCTTTTGCTGGGTATAACAAATCATGCGAAGAAATGATGCGGAAGAAATTATTAATGTCAAATATCCTAGACACAACCTGTTGAACTGAGCTTAAATTACTTACATTAGTTTTGATGATTAACAAATAGCTGTGAAATAATCAGGTCTCTTGAAGTCTGTGATCAGAAGCTGAAAGTTGTTTCCTAGTACAAGTTGGTTTGAGCAGAAAATATTATTTTAGTTGAAAGTCGGATTTCTTGAAGGATTGATTTCATGGATTGAATATATGGTAATAGCCGGAGGAATTTGTGGTCAACAAAGATTCATTGATTGCGGAATTACGTGAAAAGAAAAATGCATAAATGAGTCTTTTAAGAAAATAAAATAGAACTTTTAAGATTTATTTTTCTTAAGAGGTTACTGAATTATTTTAGATTTTGGAGTTAAAATTAGCTGTTTGAAGTTAACGCTTCTCACGTTATTCGCACAATTTAGAGAATTTATTCAAGGTAAATAACAATTCATAATAAGAGGTTATTTCAAGGATTCAAGCTGCTCAACTGAAACGAGGTCCAAAATATGAAGTTACTGAAATTCTTTAGTTGTTCAGGTTGAGTCAATTGCTCGTTAAATTGTAATTTATATTGCTTAATTGAAAAGTGTATTGTTAGGTTATCAAATTCTGAAAAGTTTCTTTAGCTTTCTAGGCTAGACTCTATAATATGAAAAGGGGTATCTATAATTGGATTGATTATTGTAATGACTCATCCGGTCGGTTTGAGTATTTTAGCCCTGCTTTCCCTATTTGATGCTTTCAGGTAGGTTTTGGAGTGAATTGGGACACTTAGCCCCAAGGTTGGAAATTTAAGTTGTAAGAGTTGACCGTAGTTTGACTTATGTATAGACGACCCCATCATGGTATTTTGATGGTTTCAATAGTTTTGTATAGTAATTTTGGACTTAGGCGTATGTCCAGATGTGGATTTGGAGTAGGGGTGTTCAAAACCGAACCGAAACCGAAACTTAATGGCTTATTGGTATCGGGTTAACGGTTTAATGGACGGGGAACATATTAAAATATTTTTATTAACGGCTTATCGGTTTGGGGACGGATTATTTAATTTTCTTAACGGATAATCCGTTAACCCGTTATATATATATATATATATATATATATATATATATATAAAACCCTTCCACTTCTTCCAGTAATCTATCTCTAAGTTCTAACGCCTAATTCCTAAATAATCAGAACCCTAACGCCTAAACTTCAACCAGCATCCACCAGCAGAATTATGGTTCTCTTGATTCGACCATAATTCAACCAGCTTCAGTAGAAATTCAACCAGTAGCCACCCGCAGTACTCTATCTCGTTGACTTCTAGGCTTCCAGCACTCTATCTTAGTGCCCTAGTATGAAGAGCAAGCTCATATTTTTGCTTTTTAAAATTATAAATATGGCTCGAGCACAGCCTTTGTGTTGATTATTAATATATTGTTACCTTTCTAAGAGAAATGAACAAGAAACAAAGGGAAGGACCACATATTTATTGTAATTTTGCTTCGTTTGTGCTATGAATAAATTAATAAAAGCTTAGATACCATTATATTTAATGAGCTAAACTACTGAAATTGTTCCTTTGCATCTAAACCCAGGCAATCACATAGTTATCTCAATGAAATTTGATATCCTTGTATGATCCATGTTATAGCTAGCAAGAGTTACAGTAGCATATCCATTAGAACTACTTTTTCCTTAATTACATCATATCATAGTTGCAGATGACTAAGCTGTTAAACAACTCATACATGGCTTGTATAAATATTTGTTAAGCAACTTGTTATTCTCATTCCTTTTCTTTTCTTGTTGCAGTGACTCATACATGGCTAAAAATATACAAAGTGATAAGGTGATGATGGGTGAAAGTGGGACTTCTAATTCAAATGCAATAAGTCAAGCTCAAACAACGAAGTCAAATATAACCAAAAAAAGGAAAAAAAAGGTCTGTTGTGTGGGATCATTTTACAGAAATTATTACTTCTGAAGGGAGTACAAAAGCAAAATATGACTATTGCTTTATTGAGTATTGTTTTAAGACCAAAGACGGTACGTCGACACTTCTTACTCATATGAATAAGTGTCCTAAACGCCCTGCTATTGTTGATAAAAAAATAATTAAATTTAGGCTTTCAATCTGTTCCGGGGGGTAGTCAGGGTGACGTAGCTGTTGTTACTTGAAAATTTGATCAAGAAGAATGTAGGAAGGCGTTATGTCGTATGGTAATAGTTGATGAGCTTCCTTTTAGCTTTGTTGACAAAGAAGGTTTTAGAGACTTTATGAAAGTGGCGCAACCTTATTTTCGGATCCCTTCCCGTAGTACTGTAACTAGGGATTGTTTTGATCTTTTTAATAAAGAAAAGTAAAAGTTGAAGAGGTCTTTTATAGAAATAAAAACAAAGAGTATGTATTACCACTAATAACTGGACTTCTATACAAAGAATCAATTACATGTGTATCACTGCCCATTGGATTGATAGTGAATGGAATATACATAAGAGAATAATTAATTTTTGTCCTATTGTTAGTCATAAAGGCGAAGATATGGCAAATGGTATTGGTAGGTGCTTACATGAGTGGGGGATAAATAAGATCTTCACCGTCACAGTTGATAATGTAAGCTCAAATGATGTGACAATAAAAGAATTGTCTAAGCAATTAACAAAAATGGGAACTAATTTGATGAATGGTACTCACCTTCACGTGAGATTTATGGCTCACATCATGAATCTTGTGGTCCAGGATGGTTTAAAAGAATCTTCAGTGTCTATTGAACATGTTAGACATGCAGTGAGATATGTTAGGCAGTCTCCTGCGAGGTTGAAGAGGTTTCAAGAATGTTTTGATGATGAACAACTCAATTGTAAAAAAAACTTTATGCTTAGATGTTCCAACTAGGTGGAATTCCACCTACTTGATGTTGTGCAGGGCTGTTGAATTTGAAAGTGCATTTTCACATTATGCTTCTAGTGAAATTGGTTTGAGACATTATCTTGAGCATTCTTATATTGATGTTGGAATTCCTACAGGTGAACTTTTGAGTAGTGATTGGGAGAATGTAAAAAGAATTACAAAGTTTCTTGAAATCGTCTATCTTCTTACTTTGAAGATATCTGGATCACGTTATGTTACATCGAATATTCATTTTCTTGAAACTTGCACAGTTGTTGTTTATTTGAAGCAATTGATAGCAAATGAAGATACAATTTTAAGTGAAATGACAAAGAATATGAAAGAAAAGTTTGATAAGTATTGGGGTGATCGAGGAAAAATGAATAAGATAATTTTTATCTCATGTAGTTTGGATCCATGTTACAAGCTCGAATCAGTTAGCTATGCACTTGTAAAGATGTTTGGTGTAGATCTGGGGGCAACTATACAAGCAGAAGTGACGAAGTACATGACTTCATTATTTAGTGAGTATGTAAAGTCCAGCTCAAAAGGTGTCGTGCTTGCTTCATCTTCAGATTTTTCTTCATTGGAATCTTCGACTTCCGGGCTTTTTGGCAGTCAAGCAAGCACCCAAAATATAGGACTTTTAGAATCACTCATACAAGATATAAAAAATATAAAAGTGGGAGTGGAGGTGTTGATACTAGAACAGAGTTAGATAAATATGTAGGTGAAGAAACTGAGGATGACACTAAAGAATTTGATGTTCTTCTTTGGTGGAAATTGAACTCAGCTAGATTTCCTATTCTTGAGGAGATGGCTCATGATGTATTAGCTGTTCCGATTTCAAGTCTGGCATCCGAATGTGCGTTTAGTACAGGATGACGTCTTCTTGATTCATTTAGGAGTTCATTAACTCCTAAATTGGTGCAAGCTCTAGTGTGTCTTTTAGATTGGCTTCGAAATAAAAAATTAAAACAACCTGTTAGTGTTGAGGAAGATCTTGATAAAATCGAGCAGCTTGAACAAGGTAATAATATTGTTACTATATTTGTTGTATATAAGTGTTGTTGATATGCTTATATTTATCGCATGACTCATTATTTTAATTTTTTTCTTCAGATTTATCCAGCAATGGAAAAGACCTTTCCATAATTGACGTGTAGTATTAATATATCTGGTAAGAATTCGAATTTAACTCATCAAGGCTTCAAGTATTTGTTGTATATAAGTGTGTATTTACTCTCTTACGTACTATGCATCAGAAGATCCTAGACTTGGCTTAGCTTAGCTTATTCTCCCACCCTACAACAAGATTGTTTAAGCCGTTGTCTATGGTTCATCTATGCTTTTATTTTTTTAAACTAATGTATGCTGTCTATGTTTAATATAAGAACATGAGTGTTGTGCCACAATTTTTATTCCACAATATTGACGATAGTACTATCTTGAATTATATTCTTGGGAAAGAGCGCATCTGCATTTTCTGTAAATTATTTACTACTTATAATCCATCCCTATTTCTATACATAACTGCCTTTTGCTCGGTGCTGTTTGTATGGTTAATGATATAGCGTGAAATGCCTGGTTGAGAGTTTAAGTTAGAAATTGTGGGCATAACTGGAGTTGGTGCAAACTGGAACCTTCTTTCGTTTGGTTTTGGTTCGTGGCTTGTGCTTCGACTTCTGTTCAGATGCTAACGTATGCTGATGATACTGTGAAAAAAGGGTACTTTTATGTTCACCTTGCTCTATTCTGAAATGGTTTGTGTGGTCTTTAACTCTTCTTATTGCCTCAAGACCGTAGTATTTATCAGTCTCTACTTCGTTGCCTAATGCTGAAATTTGGTGTATGCATATTTTTTATAGGGATCTGCTCACTTATGGATTAAGCTGTTGTTTGAACTTTGAAGCTGCAGAAATTCAAGCACTGTTAGGCGTTAGCTACAGGCCAAATATTTCTATGTAGTCTGCTCACTTATGGATTAATCATTTTGAAATATGTATTCTGGACTCACTTTGAATATAGACTGGAATTTCCTATTCTGAATTTGTATGTTAGGCGTTAACAAACATATGTATGTCTGGACTCATGTAATGTAGTCTTCTTTGGGATTTAATGGTAGGCATTAACAGACATGCATGTCTGGACTCATATGTAGTCTGCTTTGGGATGTAATGTAGCCTATAATGTGTTCTGATTTTTTCACTCTACAACACATGACACACTACATCATTCTTATGTAGGCGTTAACATACATGTATGTCTGGACTCAATGTGTAATTTCCTATTCTGAATTTGTATGCTAGGCGGTCAGCAAATAATTAATGCACGCAATATAGATTGAATTAGGCCGATAAATCACCCGATAAGAGCTAAACCAATACCAATCCGCCCGATATCTTATCGGGTAGCTAGCAGATTAATACATTTAAAAGCCGATAACCGTTAAGAGTAATTAACCGCCCAATACGCCCGATAAGCAGCCCTAATATGGAGGTCTGTAGGTGGATTTGGTGCTTTTTGGTGAAAGTTAGAAAGTTGAAGGTTTGGAAGGTTGATAGGTTTGACTGAGAGTTGACTTTGATGGTATCAGGTTCAAATTTTTGTTTTAGGAGTTGGAATAGGTCCATTTTTTTATTTGGGACTTGCATACAAAATTTGAGGTCGTTCTGAATTATTTAGGCTTGATCGACATAAGTTTTGAATTTGGAAAGTTGGATTAGTTCCTTGGGCTTGAATTGAAGTGTGATTCATGATTATGATGTTGTTTTATGTGATTTGAGTCCTCGAGTAGGTCCGTATTATATTTTAGGATTGGTTGGTGTGATTGAACGGGGTTCCGGGGGCCTAGGGTATGATTTGAGACTTCGAGTAGGTTTGTATTATATTTTTGTGAGTTTTGTCAGGTTCAAAGGTGCGGGCTTGGGTTGACTTTTTGATTTTGATAATTATCGAAGCTTTATTATTTGGGGTTATTTCATATGGTATTATTTGATTATATTAAGTTGTTTGTGACTACCTGAATCTAGTCAATTATTGTTCAAACAAGTCAAAACAAGCTTTAGAAACTATCATGTTATGATAAGGGTTCAGTTTTTAACATAATTGAAAAGGTCAACAAAAAGTCAACCCGTACCCAAGTGGTTATCCGAAATTAAGAGCAAATCATAATTATCGATTCATCCCCGAGTCCGGATATGTGATTTATTTCGAAATCCAACCTCAATTTGATGTCTAAATCTCATTTTTACAACATCCCTAAATTCTATCAAAAACTTCAATTTCTAGTCTATGAAATCCTAGATTTGATGATGAAATTCATGAAAAAGTAATCAAAATTGAATGAAAACAAGTTAAGATTACTAACCTATGAAGTTGGGAAGAAATTTCTCTCCAAAAATCGCCTCTATGGAGTTTAAATTTAAAAAATAATGAAAAATGAGCTAAATTCCGAAATCCCCACATTTTATCCAGCTGCAAGTATCGCAAATTGCAAAGCCTTGTTCGCAATTGTGATGTCCGCAAATGCGAACAACTGGTCATAATTCGATCCAGACCCTAAGCCACAGATGTCGCAAATGCGAGGAAGCCATCGCAAATGCGAAGGCCCCCTTTCCGCAAAAGCAATCCTAGCTTCGCAATTGTGAAGCTGTCCTAAATTACCCAGTGTCGCAAATGCAACACACACACGCCGCAAATGCGATACCTCAGTTCACAAATGCGATTGATACTTTTCAAATGCAAAGGTCCCAACCCCCTTCCCAGTCATTGCAAATGCGAGCCTAACTTGGCAAAAGCGAAGCTCACGTTAGCGAACATGTCATCGTAAATGCGAGACTTGTAGGCCATGCACACCAGCAGTTGCCTTCAGCTGCCAAAACCATCTGAAACTCACTCGAACCCCTCAGGCTCCAATCCGAACATGCGCACAAGTGTAATAACATTATACAAACTCGCTCGCGAACTCAAATCATCAAAATAACATCAAAATCAAGAATCGACCATTAAAACTCAAGATTTTCAAGTTCAAACTCATTTTTTCCAACTTTTTACATAACGAGCCGAAATGGCCTTGGGTCACCCGGAACCCCAACCAAACATGCGTATAAGTCCAAAATTATCATACAAACTACTGAAATTATGAAGATATTGATCCGAGGTTGTTTATCAAAACGTTGAGCATGGTCAACTCTCGTCATTTTTAAAGTCAAAAATCATATTTCTTTAAAATTTTACATATAAACTATTTGAAAATCGATACGGATCACACACGCAAGTGATAAATCATCAAATTAAGCTATGAAAATCATGAAACACAAATATGAGAGTTAATACTCAAAATGACATATCAGATCTGTAATGACCCAACCAGTCATTTTAACTTTTAGAATCCCGTTCCCTAAAATAAAACTTCCTGTAGGTTCTTGTAATGATTTATGACTTGCGGGGATGGTTGGTTCGAGATTTGGAAGTGTTTAGGGTGAAATCAGAACACTTGGTTCCTTAAGTTGGCTTTAAAGTGCTAAGTTTGACTTCGATCAACATTTTGTGAAAACGACCCCGGAATAGAATTTTGATGATTCCAACAGCTCCATATAGTGATTTTGGACTTAGGAGCGTGTTCAAAATTTTATTTGGAAGTCCGTAGTTAAATTAGGCATGAAATGGCTAAAACAAGAATTTAAGTTTGGAAGTTTGACCGATGAGTTGAATTTTTGATACCGGAGTCAGAATCCAGTTCCGAAAATTTTCATAGCTCCGTTATGTAATTTATGACTTGTGTGTAAAATTTGAGGTCAATCGGAGTTGATTTGATAAGTTCCGACATTGAATGTAGAAGTTGAAAACTCTTAGTTTCATTAAGCTTGAATTGGGGCATGATTCATGGTTTTAGCGTTGTTTGATGTGATTTAGAGGTTCGACTAAGTTCGTATGATGTTTTAGAACTTGTTGGTATATTTGGTTGAGGTCCCGAGGGCCTCGGGTGAGTTTCGGATGGTTAACGGATCAAATATTTGAGTTAAAAAGCTGCTGCAATTTTTCCTCTTCTGTTGGACATTCTGGGCTGTGATCGAGCCCAGATATCGAGCCTAGGTATCGAGCCCAGGGTTGATGAGGTACTAGCTCGAGCTAGTGTATCGAAGCCATGATCGAAGGTCCATCTCGAGGGCCATGATCGAAGGTCCAGCTCGAGGGCCATGATCGAAGGCAAGGCTCGAGGGCCAGGATCGAGAACCAAGATCGAGGGTCACAATTGAAGGCCCAACCTCGATGTCCTGATCGAGGCCATGACCGAGGTCCAGGCTCGAGCCTGTGATCGAAGCCGCGATCGAGGCCCAGATCGAGGACCAGTTCCGAAGGCTGCTGGGCAGTTTTATAAAAAGAGGGCATTCGTCCAATTTGCCATTTTTTACGAACTTGAGCTTGAGTAGAGACGACTTTTGGTAGATTTTCAAGGGAAAATCATTGGGGTAAGTGATTCTAACTCAGATTTGGTCTACATATACAAGTATATCATTGTTTTCACAATTTAATTAGTATTTTGAGATTGAAATTTGAAAAAGTTTAGAAATCTCATAGAAACGAAATTTTGAGATTTCGGTATCGATTCGGAGTCGGATTTGAGTGAAACTGGTATGGTTGGACTCGTAATTGAATGGATTGTCGGATTTCATAACTTTCGCCGCATTTCGAGATGTGGGCCCCACGGGCAAATTTTTAATTAATTTCGGGATCTTTTCTTAAAAATGTAGTGTTTTCTTATAGAATTGATTTCTACAATATTTAGTGATTTTATCGAATTATTTTGGCTAGATTCGAGAGAGACGGAGTTGGATAATCGTGGAAAAGGCCTTATAGTGGATTAAATTGGAGCAAGACGATGTAAGTCTCTTGTCTAATCTTGTGATGGGAAAATTACCTCATAGGTGATTAAAATTAAATAATTGTTGCTAATTGTGGGGGCTACGTACGCACGAGGTGACGAGAGTCCGTGCGTAGCTACTATTAATGCTAAAGTCCGGGTAGTTTAGGACTCAAAGCATGCCTTACTTGTGTAAATTGTATTCTTTGATTTATTTATATTAATTGATATCTATATGAATATATTGTGAATTGTTAGATAAAGATATTAAAGGATGGAAATCTCATAGGCCTGATTGTCTGTTTAAATCAATTAATTGTTAAAAGAAATTGTTCTCCTCCCGAATTTACCTTATAATAAATATACTCTCCTTCCGGAGGCACATAAGAAAATGTCCTCCTTTCTTGTGGAGCGGGCCAAATGCCTCGGCAGGATAGATGCATCTATGGATCGCGCCGCACGTCCCTCGGCAGTGTACATGACACTCTAGATCGGGCCGTACGTCCTCGGCAGAAATCGTGCTTAATAATAATAATTACACGATACTTTAATAATTTATTTCATCTTGTGAAGCTAATTAATAAATTGAAAAATCCTTGGGATTTAATGAATTATTATTCTTTCTTGATAAGGAATTAATTGTTACTCCTGTAAATGAGGCTTAATTGATAAATTGGAAACTATTTGAATTGAAGGAATTTAATTAGTATATTGAGAATTGTTACATTTGAAGGAATTTGATTATTTCTGCTGATTAAATAAATTATTGTGAATTATGTAAATCATGCTGATTTAAATATCCTAGTTTTATTTCAGTTATTATTGACCCATAGTGAGTGTCAAAATCAGCCATCTCGTCTCTACCACTTCGAGATTAGGCTTGATACTTACTGGGTACACGTTGTTTACGTACTCATACTACACTTGCTGCACTTTTTGTGCAGGACCTGAGATAGGTACTAGTGGAGGACCTATCATCACATACCCACGTCATCCCGAGGCATAGTGGTGAGCTGCCTTTCTGAGCCGTTCTGCAGTTACCAGTGTCTCTTCTTATATTTATATTCTATCTATTTCATTTCAGACAGTATTTGGAGTTTTGTATAATCTACTAGATGCCCATGCACTTGTGACACTGGGTCTTGGCACACACATTGGTAGAAGTTGGTATTTTATTATTTTCTTAGAATAAAAGTTTAACCAATGTACGATTGACTTATTAGTTGGCTTGCCTAGCTGTAGTGTTGGGCGCCATCACGACCTATAGGTAAAAATGGGTCTTGACAACATGGTATCAAAGCACTAGGTTCACGTAGGTCTCACAATTTATGAGCAGACCTAATAGAGTTTTGCGGATCGGTACGGAGACGTCTGTACTCATCTTCGAGAGGCTATATGGTGTTAGGAAACTACCTTTCTTCAAATTCCATCATGCAATTGATGTAGTACTAAATATCCTTCTCTTATTCTCTCACAGATGGTGAGAACACGCTCTAATGAGATTCCAGACCAGGGAAGAGCTACTCCCCAGTTGCTAGAGGCCGAGGGAGGGCTCCAGCCCGTGGTAGAGGGCGAGGACGTACCAGGACTATTCCAGTTATGCTGCCAGTGGATCCAGTAGAGAATCCCATTATTGAGGAGTAGGGTGAGGTGACTGTGGCAGAGCCAGCTCAGGTGGACTTCACATCTGCACCGGGATTTCAGGATGTCATGGGTCGTATGCTGCGATTCATGGACAATATGACTCAGGCCGGTTTATTTCCGATAGACCCAGCCACATCTCAGGCGGGCAGGGGAGCACAGACCCCTACCGCACAGGCTCATGGACAGGCAGTTATTGTATATCAGACCCAGGGTGCACTACCCGTGGGTGGAGTCCAGCCAGTGGCAGCAGCTACACCTGAGCCCAAGCCAGCTGTAGCCGCCGATCCTCAAAAACTATTGGACAGATGGACTAGACTACATCCTCCTATCTTCGGGGGTGAGCGACATGAGGATCCATAGGATTTCATTGATCGTTGCAAGGATAGACTGTACAATATGAGGATATTGGAATCCCATGGGGTTGATTTCGCTACTTTTCAGCTAGAGGGTAGAGCCCGTAGATGGTGGCAGTCTTATGCTCTTGGCAGACCAGCAGATTCTCCTCCCATGACTTGGGACAAGTTCACCCGTATCTTCTTGGACAGGTATATTCCACCCTCCCAGAGGGAAGAGTTGCAGTTTCAATTTGAGCAGCTCCAGCAGGGTCAGATGTCAGTGACT
The DNA here is from genome assembly GCF_000390325.3 of Nicotiana tomentosiformis. Taxonomy (NCBI): domain Eukaryota; kingdom Viridiplantae; phylum Streptophyta; class Magnoliopsida; order Solanales; family Solanaceae; genus Nicotiana; species Nicotiana tomentosiformis. The sequence goes on along the minus strand of NC_090814.1, from coordinate 48,533,968 downwards.
GATTATGAGGCGAGGTTTTCTTAATTATCTCGCCATGCACTAATGATACTCCCTACTGAGACGGAGAGAGTGCGAAGGTTTGTAGCCGGTTTACATACTGGTATTCAGGCCACTATGGCTCTAGAGGTTAAGATGCGTACTTCTTATGAGCGAGTTGTGGAGATAGCCCGGAGGATTGAGGGTGTACGTCAGCGGAGCCGAGAGCAGATTATGAGAGATAAGCGGTTCAGGTACTCTGGAGAGTTCATAGGTGCTCCGTCCGGGGGCAGAGGTCAGTTCGTGAGGGGACAGTCCAGCAGACCCCCATATCCAGCACCACTACCTCCTCGAGGTGCTCCAATGCGACCTTATCTCAGTGCTATCCCAGAGAGTTCTTACCGCCCACCAGCTATTCAGGGTCCTCCCAGTGGGTATTCATGTCCCCAGGGCCAGACACTTAGTCAGCAGCCCATTGCACCGAAGAGTTGTTATGAGTGTAGGGATCCCAGTCACATGCGGAGGTTTTGCCCCAGGCTTTGAGGTAGACCAATACAGCAGGGTCACCAGCCTATGCTTACCAGACCAGTTGCTCCACCAGTAGTCCGACCACCAAGAGGTGGAGGACAGGTGGGTAGGGGCCGTCCTAGAGGTGGAGGTCAGCCAGGCGGAGGCCAGACAGTTGGCGCTCCAGCTCGGTTCTATGCTTTTCCAGCTAGACCAGATGCAGAGGCCTCAGATGCCGTGATTACAGGTATTATTTCTATTTGTGGCAAAGATGCCTCAGTATTATTTGATCCAGGATCTACGTATTCATATGTGTCATCTCTATTTACTCCATTCCTGAGCGCTTCTCGTGAGTCCTTGAGTACTCCTATTTATGTGTCCACTCCTGTGGGCGATTTTGTTGTTGTGAATCGGATCTACCGGTCCTGTATTATTACATTATGTGGTTATGAAACTAGAGCAGATCTCCTATTGCTTGAGATGACCGATTTTGAAATTATTCTGGTTATCTCCATATCATGCTATTCTAGATTGTCATGCCAAGACTGTTACCTTGGCTATTCCAGCATTGCCTAAGCTGGAGTGGAAGGGTTCGCCTGTTAGTTCATTTAATCGAGTTATTTCTTTTATAAAGGCTCAACACATGGTTGAGAAGGGTTGTTTGGCTTATCTAGCCTATGTTCGGGATACTACTGCAGAGACTCCAGCTATTGATTCAGTGCCTGTAGTTCGGGAGTTCCCCGATGTATTTCCGTCAGATCTTCCAGGTATGCCACCTGATCGTGATATTGATTTCTGTATTGACTTGGCTTAAGATACCCAGCTTATATCTATCCCATCGTATCGTATGGCTCCGAAAGAATTGAAAGAATTGAAAGAACAACTTGAAGAGTTACTAGCCAAAGGGTTTGTCAGACCGAGTGTATCGCCTTGGGGTACACCAGTATTATTTGTGAAAAAGAAGGATGGAACAATGCGGATGTGTATTGATTATCGCTAATTGAACAAAGTCACTATTAAGAACAAGTACCCGTTGCCGCGTATTGATGACCTATTTGACCAGTTGCAGGGTGCTAGGGTATTCTCTAAGATCAACTTGAGGTCGGGGTACCATCAGTTGAAGATTCGGGATTCAGATGTTCCGAAGACTGCTTTCCGTACTAGATATGGTCATCATGAGTTTCTGGTAATGTCTTTTGGTTTAACTAATGCCCCGGCAGCGTTTATAGATCTAATGAATAGGGTATTCAGGCCATATATTGACTCATTTGTCATTGTCTTTATTGATGACATTTTAATCTACTCACATAGTAAGGGGGAGCATGAGCAGCATATGAGAGTAGTACTTCAGACATTGCGGGAACAAAAGCTATATGCTAAGTTCTCTAAATGTGAGTTTTGGCTAGAGTCTGTAGCATTTTTGGGACATATCGTATCGGGCGAAGGTATTAAAGTTGATCCCAAAAAGATTGAGGCAGTTCAGAATTGGCATCGTCCCACTTCAGCGACGGAGATAAGGAGTTTTTTGGGTTTGGCAGGTTATTATCGTCGTTTCGTGGAAGGTTTTTCATTTATTGCAGCACCTTTGACCAAATTAACCCAGGAGGGTGCTCCATTCCGATGGTCCGATGATTGTGAGGTGAGCTTTCAGAAGCTTAAGACATCATTTACTACAGCACCAGTGTTAGTGTTGCCTTCCGGTTCGGGGATGTATACAGTGTATTGCGACGCTTCGCGCATTGGCTTGGGTTGTGTATTGATGCAGGAAGGGCAAGTTATTGCATATGCTTCACGTCAGCTGAAGCCCCACGAAAAGAATTATCCGGTACATGATTTGGAGTTAGCTGCGATTGTTTACGCTCTTAAGATTTGGAGGCATTATCTTTATGGGGTGTCTTGTGAAGTTTACACTAATCATCGCAGTTTGCAGCATTTGTTCAAGCAGAGGGATCTAAATTTGAGGCAGCGCAGATGGCTGGAGTTACTAAAAGATTATGATATTACTATCCTGTATCATCCGGGCAAAGAAAATGTGGTTGCAGATGCCTTGAGCAGAAAGGCGGAGAGTATGGGTAGTTTGGCTTTCATTTCAGCAGAGGAAAGGCCATTAGCCTCAAATATTCAGTCCTTGGCTAACAGACTTGTGAGGCTGGATATTTCAGAGCCCAGCCGAGTTCTTCCATGTGTTGTGGCCCGGTCTTCACTATTTGAACAGATCAAGGCTCGCCAGTATGATGACCCACACCTGGTGGTTCTTCATGAAACAGCACTACAAGGTGGTGCCAAGGAAGTCACTATTGGTGCAGATGGTATTCTACGACTCCAGGATCGTCTGTGTATTCCTAATGTGGATGAACTAAGGAAAAAGATCCTGGAGGAGGCACACAGTATATTCTATTCATCCAGGTGCTACGAAGATGTATCGTGACTTGAGGCAACATTATTGGTGGCGACGAATGAAAAAGAACATAGTTGAGTATGTAGCTCGGTGTCTAAATTGCCAGCAAGTTAAATATGAGCACCAGAGGCCAAGTGGCCTACTCCAGCAGATGACCATACGAGAGTGGAAATGGGAACGAATTACTATGGATTTTGTAGTTGGGTTGCCGCGGACCTTGAGGAAGTTTGATGCAGTTTGGGTGATTGTTGACAAGTTGACTAAGTCGGCATATTTTATTCCTGTTGTGACTACGTATACTTCAGAGAGGTTGGCCCAGATTTATATTCAGGAGATAGTTCGGTTGCACGGTGTGCCAATTTCCATCATATCAGATAGAGGTCCTCAGTTTACTTCATATTTCTGGAGAGCAGTACATAGTGAGTTGGGGACCCATGTAGAGCTCAGCACAACCTTTCATCCGCAGACCGATGGACAGTCAGAGAGGACAATTCAGATTTTGGAGGATATGCTCAGGGCATGTGTGATTGACTTTGGAGGTCAGTGGGATCGTTTCCTGCCTTTGGCCGAGTTTGCTTATAATAATAGTTACCAATCCAGCATCGAGATGGCTCCATTTGTGGCTTTATATGGTCGGCGATGTCGTTCACCTATTGGATGGTTTGAGCCAAGTGAGGCTAAGTTATATGGTACTGATTTGGTAAGGGATGCCTTGGAAAAGGTAAAGTTGATTCAGGAGCGACTTCGTATAGCACAGTCCAAACAAAAGAGTTACGCGGATCAGAAAGCGCGTGATATATCATTTATCGTAGGTGAAAAAGTTCTCTTGAAGGTTTCGCCGATGAAGGGAATTATGAGATTCGGGAAGAAGGCCAAGTTGAGCCCAAGGTTTATAGGCCCATTTGAGGTGTTAAAACGAGTTGGGGAGGTTGCTTATGAGCTTGCATTGCCTCCCAGCCTATCGGGAGTTCATCCGGTTTTCACGTATCTATGCTCCGGAAGTATCATGCCGACCAATCACATGTGTTAGACTTCAGCACAGTTCAGCTAGATAATAGCTTGGGTTATGAAGAGGAGCCAATTGCCATTGTTGATAAATAGGTTCGCCAGTTGAGGTCCAAGAGGGTTTCTGCAATAAAATTCCATTGGAGGGGCCAACCAGTCGAGGAAGCGACTTGGGAGGCCGAGGAAGACATGCGGAGCAGATATCCACACTTATTCAGCACTCCAGGTACAATTCTAAACCCGTTCGAGGACGAACGTTTGTTTAAGAGGTAGAGAATGTAATGACCCAACCGGTCATTTTAACTTTTAGAACTGCGTTCCCTAAAATAAAACTTCCTGTAGGTGCTTGTAATGATTTATGACTTGCGGGGATGGTTGATTCGAGATTTGGAAGTGTTTGGGGTGAAACCAGAACACTTGGTTCCTTAAGTTGGCCTTAAAGTGATAAGTTTGACTTCGGACAGCATTTTGTGAAAACGACTCCGGAATAGAATTTTGATGATTCCAACAGCTCCGTATGGTGATTTCGGACTTAGGAGCATGTTCGGAATTTTATTTGGAAGTCCGTAGTTAAATTAGGCATGAAATGGCTAAAAACAAGAATTTAAGTTTGGAAGTTTGACCGACGAGTTGACTTTTTGATATCGGAGTCAGAATCCAGTTCCGAAAATTTTCATAGCTCCATTATGTAATTTATGACTTGTGTGTAAAATTTGAGGTCAATCGGAGTTGATTTGATAAGTTCCGACATTGAATGTAGAAGTTGAAAACTCTTAGTTTCATTAAGCTTGAATTGGGGCATGATTCATGGTTTTAGCGTTGTTTGATGTGATTTAGAGGTTCGACTAAGTTCGTATGATGTTTTAGAACTTGTTGGTATATTTGGTTGAGGTCCCGAGGGCCTCGGGTGAGTTTCGGATGGTTAACGGATCAAAACTTTGAGTTAAAAAGCTGATGCAATTTTTCCTCTTTTGTTGGACATTCTGGGCTATGATCGAGCCCAGATATCGAGCCAGATATCGAGCCCAAGTATCGAGCCTAGGGTTGATGAGGTACTGGCTCGAGCTAGTGTATCGAAGCCATGATCGAAGGTCCATCTCGAGGGCCATGATCGAAGGTCCAGCTCGAGGGCCATGATCGAAGGCAAGGCTCGAGGGCCAGGATCGAGACCCAAGATCGAGGGTCACAATTGAAGGCCCAACCTCGATGTCCTGATCGAGGCCATGACCGAGGTCCAGGCTCGAGCCTGTGATCGAAGCCGCGATCGAGGCCCAGTTCGAGGACCAGTTCCGAAGGCTGCTGGGCAGTTTTATAAAAATAGGGCATTCGTCCCATTTGCCATTTTTGACGAACTTGAGCTTGAGCAGAGACGACTTTTGGCAGATTTTTAAGGGAAAAACATTGGGGTAAGTGATTCTAACTCGGATTTGGTCTACATATACAAGTATATCATTGTTTTCACAATTTAATTAGTGTTTTGAGATTGAAATTTGGAAAAGTTTAGAAATCTCATAGAAACGAAATTTTGAGATTTCGGTATCGATTCGGAGTCGGATTTGAGTGAAACTGGTATGGTTGGACTCGTAATTGAATGGGTTGTCGGATTTCATAACTTTCGCCGGATTCCGAGATGTGGGCCCCGCGGGCGAATTTTTAATTAATTTCGGATCTTTTCTTTAAAATGCAGTATTTTCTTATAGAATTGATTTCTACAATATTTAGTGATTTTATCGAATTATTTTGGCTAGATTCGAGCCAGACGGAGTTGGATAATCGTGGAAAAGGCCTTATAGTGGATTTAATTGGAGCAAGACGAGGTAAGTCTCTTGTCTAATCTTGTAATGGGGAAATTACCTCATAGGTGATTAAAATTAAATAATTGTTGCTAATTGTGGGGGGCTACGTACGCACGAGGTGACGAGAGTCCGTGCGTAGCTACTATGAGAGAATCACTTACCTTGACATAGATGACGAAAATTTCCCTTCCAAGAGCTCCAAAAATAGCCCATCCAAAAGCAAAATAGCCAAATCTCGTCTTTAAAATGACACTGCCCAACCCGACTTCTCGCTTCTGCGGTCCCACAACCGCTCCTGCGGCTCCGCACATGCGAAAATTCAATCGCAGGTGTGGTTCAAGCTCGGCCCAACAGCCCCCGCATCTATGCCCCTTACATGCTTCTGCTACTCCACGTGCGCAGGTGTGGTCCCGCTTCTACGGAATTCGACCGTGTAATGACCCAACCGGTCATTTTAACTTTTAGAACCCCGTTCCCTAAAATAAAACTTCCTGTAGGTGCTTGTAATGATTTATGACTTGCGGGGATGGTTGTTTCGGGATTTGGAAGTGTTTGGGGTGAAACCAGAACACTTGGTTCCTTAAGTTGGCCTTAAAGTGATATGTTTGACTTCGATCAACATTTTATGAAAACAACCCCAGAATAGAATTTTGATGATTCCAACAGCTCCGTATGGTGATTTTGGATTTAGGAGCGTGTTCGAAATTTTATTTGGAAGTCCGTAGTTAAATTAGGCATGAAATGGCTAAAAACAAGAATTTAAGTTTGGAATTTTGACCGATGAGTTGACTTTTTGATACCGGAGTCAGAATCCAGTTTCAAAAATTTTCATAGCTCCGTTATGTAATTTATGACTTGTGTGTAAAATTTGAGGTCAATCGGAGTTGATTTGATAAGTTCCGACATTAAATGTAGAAGTTGAAAACTCTTAGTTTCATTAAGCTTGAATTGGGGTATGATTCATGGTTTTAGCGTTGTATGATGTGATTTAGAGGTTCAACTAGTTCGTATGACTTTTTAGGACTTGTTGGTATATTTGGTTGAGGTCCCGAGGGCCTCGGGTGAGTTTCGGATGGTTAACGGATCAAAAATTTGAGTTAAAAAGCTGCTGCAATTTTTCCTCTTCTGTTGGACATTCTAGGCTGTGATCGAGCTAGATATCGAGCCTGGGGTTAACGAGGTACTGGCTTGAGCTAGTGTATCGAAGCCATGATTGAAGGTCCATATCGAGGGTCATGATCGAAGGTCCAGGTCAAGGGCCATGATCGAAGGCAAGGCTCGAGGGCAAGGATCGAGACCCAAGATCGAGGGTCACAATCGAAGGCTCAACCTCGATGTCCTGATCGAAGGCCCAACCTCGATGTCCTGATCGAGGCCATGACTGAGGTCCAGGCTCGAGCCTGTGATCGAAGCCGCGATCGAGGCCCAGATCGAGGACCAGTTCCGAAGGCTGCTGGGCAGTTTTATAAAAAGAGGGCATTCGTCCCATTTGCCATTTTTTACGAACTTGAGCTTGAGCAGAGACGACTTTTGGCAGATTTTCAAGGGAAAAATATTGGGGTAAGTGATTCTAACTCGGATTTGGTCTACATATACAAGTATATCATTATTTTCACAATTTAATTAGTGTTTTGATGTTGAAATTTGGAAAAGTTTAGAAATCTCATAGAAACGAAATTTTGAGCTTTCGGTATCGATTCGGAGTCGGATTTGAGTGAAACTGGTATGGTTGGACTCGTAATTAAATGGGTTGTCGGATTTCATAACTTTCGCCGCATTCCGAGATGTGGGCCCCACGGGCAAATTTTTAATTAATTTCGGGATCTTTTCTTAAAAATGTAGTGTTTTCTTATAGAATTGATTTCTACAATATTTAATGATTTTATCGAATTATTTTGGCTAGATTCGAGCCAGACGGAGTTGGATAATCGTGGAAAAGGCTTTATAGTGGATTAAATTGGAGCAAGACGAGGTAAGTCTCTTGTCTAATCTTGTGAGGGGGAAATTACCTCATAGGTGATTAAAATTAAATAATTGTTGCTAATTGTGGGGGGCTACATACGCACGAGGTGACGAGAGTCCGTTCGTAGCTACTATTAATGCTAAAGTCCGGGTAGTTTAGGACTCAAAGCATGCCTTACTTGTGTAAATTGTATTCTTTGATTTATTTATATTAATTGATATCTATATGAATATATTGTGAATTGTTAGATAAAGATATTAAAGGATAAAAATCTCATAGGCTTGATTGTCTGTTTAAATCAATTAATTGTTAAAAGAAATTGTTCTCCTCCCGAATTTACCTTATAATAAATATACTCTCCTTCCGGAGGCACATAAGAAAATGTCCTCCTTTCTTGTGGAGCGGGCCGAATGCCTCGGCAAGATAGATGCATCTATGGATCGCGCCGCAAGTCCCTCGGCAGTGTACATGACACTCTGGATCGGGCCGTACGTCCTCGGCAGAAATCGTGCTTAATAATAATAATTACACGATACTTTAATAATTTATTTCAGCTTGTGAAGCTAATTAATAAATTGAAAAATCCTTGGAATTTAATGAATTATTATTCTTTCTTGTTAAGGAATTAATTGTTACTCCTGTAAATGAGGTTTAATTGATAAATTGGAAACTATTTGAATTGAAGGAATTTAATTAGTATATTGAGAATTGTTACATTTGAAGGAATTTGATTATTTCTGCTGATTAAATAAATTATTGTGAATTCTGTAAATCATGCTGATTTAAATATCCTAGTTTTATTTCAGTTATTATTGACCCATAGTGAGTGTCAAAATCGGTCATCTCGTCTCTACCACTTCGAGATTAGGCTTGATACTTACTGGGTACACGTTGTTTATGTACTCATACTACACTTGCTGCACTTTTTGTGCAGGACCTGAGACAGGTACTAGTGGAGGACCTATCATCACATACCCACGTCATCCTGAGGCATAGTGGTGAGCTGCCTTTCTGAGCCGTTCTGCAGTTACCAGTGTCTCTTCTTATATTTATATTTTGTCTATTTCATTTCAGACAGTATTTGGAGTTTTGTATAATCTACTAGATGCTCATGCACTTGTGACACCGGGTCTTGGCACACACATTGGTAGAAGTTGGTATTTTATTATTTTCTTGAAATAAAAGTTTAACCAATGTACGATTGACTTATTAGTTGGCTTGCCTGGCTGTAGTGTTGGGCACCATCACGACCTATAGGTGAAAATGGGTCGTGACAAGATCGTTACAATAAAATATGGGTTGCACTCTTTTTTCCTTAGCAAGATTTTGTCTCACTGAATTTTCTGTCAAGATTTAAATGAGATAATTACCAATATGTATTAGTAGATATATGTACTCTTTTTCATTGACGGGGATTTTCCTCCCACTGAATTTTTTCTTAATAAATTGTTAATGAGCCACATAATCTATCCAAGCATGAAAATCCAAGGGGAAGTATTATGAAATAATAGTGCAGATGTCACGACCCAAAATCCATTAAAGGTCGTGATAGCGCCAGACACCGCTGTCAAGCAAGCCAAAAATAAATACTTAATTTGGTTCTCATTTTTAATATTTCTGAAATCATATTTCATTCAATTAAATAGTAAAAGATGGAGTTTACAAAATAAATAATAATATCTTTAAAAATTCCAATACAGTGCAGCCCATAATCGCCCAAAACCCGGTGTCACAAGTGCATGAGCCTCAACTAAGAATGTAAAATAAAATAAAACATCTGTCAGAAATACAAATTGGACAGGAAAATATAAATACTCTGAAGGAGACTCTGCTGGCTGCGAATTCGTAACGTGGAATGCAGCTAACCTAAGTCCCCACAATAACTGCGCCTGTGCGCCCACAAGGCCACTAGGCATATATGCACCTGCACAAAAATATGCAGCAAATATAGTATGAGTACGTAAATCAACGCATACCCAGTAAGTATCCCACCTAACCTCGAAGAAGTAGTGACGAGGGGTCGGCTCCGACACTTACTATGGGCTATAAATAAAATGTCAATGATATAAATAAGCATGAATTACGTAGAACGGTTGTAAGCTCAATGTCATGAAATAAGTAAACAATTCTTTTGTTCATAAGAAATTTTTAAATTTATTTTCCATTATTTAACAATTTATCTCATGCCGAGGAGGTATTATCATTTATTGTAAATTCCAAAGCAATCAAGTTCAATCATGCACAAATCATGCCAAGGTCATACGGCCCGCTCCAACATAAGTATTTAAACTGTGCACTGCCGAGGGTCGAACCGCGCGAACTATAGATGCATCTATTTAATCTACCGAGGCGTTCGGCCCGCTCCACAAACGATAAACACATTCAACATTCAATCAAGGTTTCTTAAAGGAGCAATTATCCAAGAAAATGTTAATTCTCATTTAACGGTAAAGAAAAATGAAGTTTAACCTTTTAAAAATTCATTTACCAAGTTCAATATGATTTAAGTAATTTAAATTAACAATAAGGTTGCAAGTATCGCAAGTATAGTATGATTTGGGTCCTAAACTACCCGGACATAAGCATAATAGTAGCTACGCACGGACTGTCACGACCCAATTTCACCTATAGGTCGTGATGACGCCCAACACTACAGCTAGGCAAGCCAACTAATAAATCAAACGTACATTGGTTAAACTTTTATTCCAAAAAAATAATAAAATACCAACTTCTACCAGTGTGTGTGCCAAGACCCGATGTCACAAGTGCATGAGCATCTAATAGATTATACAAAACTCTGAATACTGTCTGAAATGAAATAGACAGAATGTAAATACAAGAAGAGATACCGGTAGCTGCAAAACGGCTCGGAAAGGCATCTCACCACTATGCCTCGGGATGATGTGGATATGTGATGATAGGTCCTCCACTAGTACCTGTCTCAGATCCTGCACAAAAAGTACAGCAAGTGTAGTATGAGTACGCAAATAACGTGTACCCAGTAAGTATCAAGCCTAATCTCGAAGTGGTAGAGACGAGATGGCCAACTTTGACACTCACTATGGGTCAATAATAATAATTGAAATAAGACTAGAATATTTAAATCAGCATGTTTCCCAGAATATAACAATAATTTATTTAACCAGCAGAAATAATTAAATTCCTTCAAAATGCAACAATTCTCCGTATATATATATATATATATATAAATCCTTCAATTTCAATAAAATTCCAATATATCAAATAGCTTTACAAGCTACAATTCAATTTCAATGAATTTCCAATTTATCAAATAGCTTTACAAGCTGCAATAAACCGTCAAAGTATCGTGTAATTATTATTATTATTATTAAGCACGATTTCTGCTGAGGTCGTTCGGCCCGATCCAGAATATTGTGTACACTGCCGAGGGACGTGCGGCACGATCCATAGATGCATCTATCCTGCCGAGGCGTTCGGCCCGATCCACAAGAAAGGAGGACATTTTCTTATGTACCCCCGGAAGAAGAGTATATTTATTATAAAATAAATTCGGGAGAATGAACAATTTGTTTTAACAATGAATTAATTTAAACAGAAAATCAAGTATATGAGATTTCCTTCCTTTAATATTTTTATCTAACAATTCACAATATATATATATATATATATATATATATATATATATATATATATATATATATATATAAACTACCCAGACTTTAGCATTAATAGTAACTACGCACGGACTCTCGTCACCTCTTGCGTACGTAGTCCCCACAATTAACAACAATTATCTAATTTTAATCACCTATGAGGTAATTTCCCCCTCACAAGATTAGACAAGAGACTTACCTCGTCTTGCTCTAATTTAATCCACTATAAGGCCTTTTCCACGATTATCCAACTTCGTCTGGCTCGAATCTAGCCAAAATAATTCGATCCAATCACTAAATATTATAGAAATTAATTCTATAAGAAAATACTATATTTTAAAGAAAAGATCATGCAATTAATTAAAAATTCGCACGCGGGGCCTATATCTCAAAATCCGGCGAAAGTTATGAAATCCGACAACCCATTCAATTACGAGTCCAACCATACCAGTTTCACTCAAATCCGACTCTGAATCGATACCGAAATCTCAAAATTTTGTTTCTATGAGATTTCTAAACTTTTCCAAATTTCAATCTCAAAACACTAATTAAATTGTGAAAACAATGATATATTTATATTTATAGACCAAAACCAAGTTAGAATCACTTACCCCAATGTCTTTTCCTTGAAAATCTATCAAAAAACGCCTCTGCTCAAGCTCCAATTTATTAAAAATGGCGAATGGGACGAATGTTCTCTTTTATAATTCTGCCCAGGCAGCCCTCGATTCACGACCTTGATTGGCAGCCTTGATTCACATCCTCGATTCACATTCTCGATTCACAGTCTCGATTCACAGCCTCGATTCACAGCCTCGATTCACAGCCTCGATTCATAGCCTCGATTCACATCCTCTATTCATAGCCTCGATTCATAGCCTCGATTCACATCCTCGATTCATAGCCTCGATTCACATCCTCGATTCATAGCCTCGATTCACAACCTCGATTCACAGCCTCGATTCTTGGGAGCTCGATTTTTGGGCCTTGATTTTGGGCCAGAATTTCTAGTAGAAAGGGAAAAAAAATTGCAACAACTGTTTTTAGTCCGATTTTTGATCCGTTAACCATCCGAAACTCACCCGAGGCCCTCGGGACCTCAACCAAATATACCAACAAGTCCTAAAACATCATACAAACTTATTTGAAACCTCAAATCACATAAAACGACGCTAAAATCACGAATTATGCTCCCATTCAAGCTCAATGAAACTTAAAATTTCTAACTCCTATATTCGATGTCAAAACCTATCAAATCAACTCCGATTGACCTCAAATTTTACACACAAGTCATAAATGACATAACGGAGCTAAAAAATATTTCAGAACTAGATTCCGACTCCGGTATCAAAAAGTCAACTCCTCGATCAAACTTTCAAACTTATATTCTTGTTTTAGCCATTTCAAGCCTAATTTAACTACGGACTTCCAAATAAAATTTCGAACACGCTCCTAATTCCAAAATCACCATACGGAGCTGTTGGAATCATCAAAATTCTATTCCGGGGTCGTTTTCAGAAAATTAGACATCCAGTCACTATTCGAACTTAAACATTTTAATTTTTCTTCAAAATTCCATATCTCGGGTTAGGGACCTCGGAATTTGATTCTGGGCATATGCCCAAGTCCCAAATCACGATACAGACCTACAGGAACTGTCAAAACACTGATCCGAGTCTGTTTGCTCAAAATATTGACCAAAGTCAACTCAATTGAGTTTTAAAGCTCTAATCCACATTTTAAATCCATTTTTCACGTAAATATTTTTCATAAAATTTTGCGGATTGTGCACGCAAGTCAAGGAATGATAAATAGTACTTTTTAAGGTCTTATAACACATAATTAATTATTAAATTTAAAGATAATATTTTGGGTCATCACACGGACTCTCGTCACCTCGTACGTACGTAGCCCCCACAAGTAGAAGTACATATTAGATTAATACACCTATGGGGTAAATTCTCTCTTACAAGGTTAGAAAGGAAACTTAACTCGCTCCGAAGTTCCATCTCCCAAGCCCTTCCAATAAATCAAACCGATTCCCAACGCTCCAAAACTAGTCAATAAACGTACAAATCCATAAATATACACTCTAATACTTATTATAATCCAATTTATAACAATTCCTAACTCCGCTTGAAAAGTCGATAAAATCACCTTCGGGCCCATGTGCCCGGATTCCAAAAAATTTCGAAGATAAACCTTACCCATACCACACAACAAGCTCAAATATATAATTTATTCCAAGTTCCACGTCCAATTTCGTGGTCAAAATCCAAAAATATAATTTATAGGTTTTCTACCAAAACTCTCACGATTTCTACTTGTTTCCATGTTTAAATCCTTATATAAACCATGTATTTAACTCATAATATGAGAGAATCACTTACCTTGACATAGATGACGAAAATCCCCCTTCCAAGAGCTCCAAAAATAGCCCATCCAAAAGCAAAATAGCCAAATCTCGTCTTTAAAATGACACTGCCCAGTCCGACTTCTCGCTTCTGCGGTCCAACAACCGCTCCTGCGGCTCCGCACCTGCGAAAATTCCATCGCAGGTGCGGTTCAAGCTCGGCCCAACAGCCCCCGCATCTACGCCCTTTACATGCTTTTGCGACTCCACGTGCGCAAGTGCGGTCCCGCTTCTGCGAAATTCGACCGTGTAATGACCCAACCGGTCATTTTAACTTTTAGAACCCCGTTCCCTAAAATAAAAATTTCTGTAGGTGCTTGTAATGATTTATGACTTGCGGGGATGGTTGGTTCGGGATTTGAAAGTGTTTGGGGTGAAACTAGAACACTTGGTTTCGGTCAACATTTTGTGAAAACGACCCCAGAATAGAATTTTGATGATTCCAACAGCTCCGTATGGTGATTTTGGACTTAGGAGCGTGTTCGAAATTTTATTTGGAAGTCCGTAGTTAAATTAGGCATGAAATGGCTAAAAACAAGAATTTAAGTTTGGAATTTTGACCGATGAGTTGACTTTTTGATACCGGAGTCAGAATCCAGTTTCGAAAATTTTCATAGCTCCGTTATGTAATTTATGACTTGTGTGTAAAATTTGAGGTCAATCGGAGTTGATTTGATAAGTTCCGACATTGAATGTAGAAGTTGAAAACTCTTAGTTTCATTAAACTTGAATTGGGGTATGATTCATGGTTTTAGCGTTGTTTGATGTGATTTAGAGGTTCAACTAGTTCGTATGACTTTTTAGGACTTGTTGGTATATTTGGTTGAGGTCCCGAGGGCCTCGGGTGAGTTTCGGATGGTTAACGGATCAAAAATTTGAGTTAAAAAGCCGCTGTAATTTTTCCTCTTCTGTTGGACATTCTGGGCTGTGATCGAGCCAGTTATCGAGCCCGGGGTTAACGAGGTACTGGCTTGAACTAGTGTATCAAAGCCATGATTGAAGGTCCATATCGAGGGTCATGATCGAAGGTCCAGGTCGAGGGCCATGATCGAAGGCAAGGCTCGAGGGCCAGGATCGAGACCCAAGATCGAGGGTCACAATCGAAGGCTCAACCTCGATGTCCTGATCGAAGGCCCAACCTCGATGTCCTGATCGAGGCCATGACCGAGGTCCAGGCTCGAGCCTGTGATCGAAGCCGCGATCGAGGCCCAGATCGAGGACCAGTTCCGAAGGCTGCTGGGCAGTTTTATAAAAAGAGGGCATTCGTCCAATTTGCCATTTTTTACGAACTTGAGCTTGAGTAGAGACGACTTTTGGTAGATTTTCAAGGGAAAATCATTGGGGTAAGTGATTCTAACTCAGATTTGGTCTACATATACAAGTATATCATTGTTTTCACAATTTAATTAGTATTTTGAGATTGAAATTTGAAAAAGTTTAGAAATCTCATAGAAACGAAATTTTGAGATTTCGGTATCGATTCGAAGTCGGATTTGAGTGAAACCGGTATGGTTGGACTCGTAATTGAATGGGTTGTCGGATTTCATAACTTTCGCCGCATTTCGAGATGTGGGCCCCACGGGCAAATTTTTAATTAATTTCGGGATCTTTTCTTAAAAATGTAGTATTTTCTTATAGAATTGATTTCTACAATATTTAGTGATTTTATCGAATTATTTTGGCTAGATTCGAGCCAGACGGAGTTGGATAATCGTGGAAAAGGCCTTATAGTGGATTAAATTGGAGCAAGACGAGGTAAGTCTCTTGTCTAATCTTGTGAGGGGGAAATTACCTCATAGGTGATTAAAATTAAATAATTGTTGCTAATTGTGGGGGCTACGTACGCACGAGGTGACGAGAGTCCGTGCGTAGCTACTATTAATGCTAAATTCCGGTAGTTTAGGACTCAAAGCATGCCTTACTTGTGTAAATTATATTCTTTGATTTATTTATATTAATTGATATCTATATGAATATATTGTGAATTGTTAGATAAAGATATTAAAGGATGGAAATCTCATAGGCTTGATTGTCTGTTTAAATCAATTAATTGTTAAAAGAAATTGTTCTCCTCCCGAATTTACCTTATAATAAATATACTCTCCTTCCGGAGGCACAT
Source organism: Nicotiana tomentosiformis (assembly GCF_000390325.3). NCBI lineage: Eukaryota > Viridiplantae > Streptophyta > Magnoliopsida > Solanales > Solanaceae > Nicotiana > Nicotiana tomentosiformis. The sequence continues at coordinate 48,518,156 of NC_090814.1, read as the reverse complement.
AAGAAAATGTCCTCCTTTCTTGTGGAGCGGGCCGAATACCTCGGCAGGATAGATGCATCTATGGATCGCGTCGCACGTCCCTCGGCAGTGTACATGACAATCTGGATCGGGCCGTACGTCCTCGGCAGAAATCGTGCCTAATAATAATAATTATACGATACTTTAATAATTTATTTCAGCTTGTGAAGCTAATTAATAAATTGAAAAATTCTTGGGATTTAATGAATTATTTTTCTTTCTTGCTAAGGAATTAATTGTTACTCCTGTAAATGAGGTTTAATTGATAAATTGGAAACTATTTGAATTGAAGGAATTTAATTAGTATATTGAGAATTGTTACATTTGAAGGAATTTGATTATTTCTGCTGATTAAATAAATTATTGTGAATTTTGTAAATCATGCTGATTTAAATATCCTAGTTTTATTTCAGTTATTATTGACCCATAGTGAGTGTCAAAATCGGTCATCTCGTCTCTACCACTTCGAGATTAGGCTTGATACTTACTGGGTACACGTTGTTTATGTACTCATACTACACTTGCTGCACTTTTTGTGCAGGACCTGAGACAGGTACTAGTGGAGGACCTATCATCACATACCCACGTCATCCCGAGGCATAGTGGTGAGTTGCCTTTCTGAGCCGTTTTACAGTTACCAGTGTCTCTTCTTATATTTATATTCTGTCTATTTCATTTCAGACAGTATTTGGAGTTTTGTATAATCTACTAGATGGTCATGCACTTGTGACACTGGGTCTTGACACACATATTGGTAGAAGTTGGTATTTTATTATTTTCTTGGAATAAAAGTTTAACCAATGTACGATTGACTTATTAGTTGGCTTGCCTAGCTGTAGTGTTGGGCGCCATCACGACCTATAGGTAAAAATGGGTCGTGACAGACCGCATCTGCGGTCCTAGCCTACCCCAGCCAGAACCGCTTCTCCGACCCTCTTGGCCGCTTCTGCGGCTCCGCACCTGCGGCCAAAACCTCGCAGGTGCGGTTACACCAGAAGACAGATGCTTCAGTTTTCCTTCCAAGTCCAAACTCGATCCGTTAACCATCCGAAATCCACCCGAGGTTCTCGGGACCTCACCTAAATATACCAACACGTCCCAAAACACATTACGAACTTAGTTGAGGCCTCAAATCGCGCCAAACAACATCGAAACTACGAATCACTCTCCAATTCAAACTTAATGAAGTTTGAAATTCCAAACTTCTCCAATTGATGCCGAAACGTATCAAATCACGTCTGATTGACCTCAAATTTTGCACACAAGTCAAAATTGACATTACGGACCTACTCTAACTTCCGTAATCGGAATCCGACCCCGATATCAAAAAGTTCACTCCCGGTCAAACTTCTCAAAATTAACCAAATTTTTAACTTTCGCCAAATGACCCCGAAATGACCTACGTGCCTCCCAATCCACATCCGGACGCACTCCCAATACCATAATCATGCTACGGAGCTATCACCAGACTCAGAATCCCAAACGGACATCGATAACATTGAAATGCACTTCAACTCAAATTTAGGGAATTCTTCCAAAATGCCAATTTTCATAATAGGCGCCGAAATGCTCCCGGGTCATCCAAAACCCGCTCCGGGCATACGCTCAAGTCCAAAATCATCATACGAACCTGTTGGAACCTTCAAATCCCGATTCAGTGGTCGTTTACTCAAAAATCATACTTTAGTCAATTCCTCCATCTTAAGGCTTCCGAAATTAGAATTTTCTTTCCAAATCAACTCCAAACTTCCCGAAATTAAATTCTGACCATACGTACAAGTCATAATACCCGAAGTGAAGTTGCTCAGGGTCTCAAACCGCTGAATGACGCGCTAGAGCTCAAAACGATTGGTCGAGTCGTTACAACATATGTCTATTTGCATCGACTACTCTAGGAATAAATACTCGCTACTATTTTATGTTATGTCTATAACTCACACTACTTTATTACTTATATTTGTAACTTTTACTACTTATTTATGATTTTAATGTTTAATATCATATTTATGATAATCCTTTGTATTACCTCAATGGAATCCTACAAATAAAGAATTTGGACGTCCTATTGTATATACTTGAAAACACTTGGGAGAAATTAAGAAAAAAAAGCTCTCATTGTTTCTCTCTATATTTCTTCCTTTCATATTTGTTATTATTACTTTTTAGCTTAATTTCTTTACATGATTGAAGGAAAAATTAGCAATTCTTGGAACAAATTTTTAGCAAAAGAACATGTAAAAGGGATGGGAGAAAGTAATGATTATCAGTTCGGAGAAATTTAATGGAAAACATCAGAATCAAGGGGATCTTTTATCTAAAATGTAATTTATCCATGAATTTTGAGTTCCCGAAGCAAAAAAAAGGACCAACAGATAAATGGCTGCGTGGCAGGCACCTGGCAGCTGACCCTTATACAAGCCCAAAACACACACAAAAAATGGAGAAAGAGTCTGAATATTGTAGGGAAAAATGGGCGCCTTGAAAGCAGTGGCTGTCATCTCTGGTAACAATAGCGTCAAAGGCTCCTTACAGTTCATCCAACAACCCAACGGTAAATCCCCACTTTTGTCCCCCATATCTTTTTATTATGTGTATCAATCAACGTTTCTTCTTCTTCTTCTTTGGATTTGGGTATACAACACAGGCGCTACCCATGTGAGAGGAAGAATAACTGGTCTCGCTCCAGGTCTTCACGGTTTCCATATTCATGCTTTGGGCGATACTACCAATGGCTGCAATTCCACTGGTCAAAAGCTACATCCTTTGCTCTACTTTTTTTCTGCTTTCTTTTCCCCCCTTTTGTGTAGTTCAAGATGCTTGCTTTTTCTTGTAATACTTCAAGATTCTTTTGGGGGTTTCTGTTTAGCTGTAAAACCACTGTTGCTATTGTTATTTGATGGTGCAATTTCTTTTTGGGGTTGTGGGGGTGATTGACTTCTGTACTGTTTTGTGTACTGACAGTGGAATAATACCATTAGTATAATTTAAACTATTATAACAGGTTACTACCAATTAATTAAAGATTACCCTTCAATGCTGTTACAGAGAGTTACCTGCCATTAACTTTTGTATTACCTGATTGTGTAAAATACTTTTTACATCGTCAATGCACACAACTTAAAACTCGTTGGTGTTTAGGACCTCATTTTAATCCACTTAAGAAGGATCATGGAGCTCCCACTGATGATGTGCGTCATGCGGGCGATTTAGGCAACATTGTTGCTGGTCCTGATGGTTAGTTTTACTATTGTTCATGCATAATTCATATTTTTCAACTTCCAAGTTGAGCTCTAATTAGATTATTCCCTTGAGAGATTTATGATTTTTTTCTCTCTTTCCTTTTTCACTCAAGGGGTGGCCGAGATATCAATTTCAGATATGCTGGTACTGCTATTGGATTTTTTTTTAAATTCTGTAGTTGGCTGAAATATTGCCTGACAATACTAATGCCAACTTTTTTTTTTTTTTTTTTTTTGTAATTAGATTCCGCTTAGTGGAGTACACTCCATCTTGGGGAGGGCAGTAGTTGTGCATGCTGATCCTGATGATCTGGGAAGAGGTATGGTTCTTGGTCCAATATATTTTACTTTTTTTCGAGTAATGTTTGATGGAAGTTGATGTCAATTCAAGATGTTGCATGGAGTCCATCACAATTTTCCTTTCGGCTTGCTGTGTAAGCAGCTATGCAGACCTTATACACCCTTTATAATGGTTTCAAGATAATGTACAGTACAACACTGTGATAATTCTTGATGTTCTGTTATATGGGAATTCAGTTGAGGTTTTGTGCAGAATTGTATTATTAAACATTTTAATCAAGTAAACTATCTTCAAGTAAGGATTAAGTAGCTTGTTTGAGGCAAAGCTTGTTGTTACTTCTTCTGTAACGATTTATTTCACTGTACACAATATGTTGTTCGGTCACAGCAGCAACTTTTGTTGCTTTAAGTTCCATCAAACCTTGTGTGCTCTAAACTGCTGCTTTTCTTCAATTAGACGTCATGGATTGTGACCATTAATCCTATTGCTCTCGTCCCCACCCCCCCCCCCCCCCAAAAAAAAAACCTGGGCCTTTCCCCCTTGAGGATGTCTTTTACACTGTTGCACGCCGTATCATCTATGAGATCTCTTCATTTGGTTCCTAATATCATTTTGAAACCTGGTCTACTGTTCATTTCTCTTGAGGTTAAAAACGCCATTGTTCATGTTTTCTATGTGTTTACCATAAATATCAAAATATTTTGAAGTATTTCTCTCTCTGAGTCTAGATCTGGCTAATTATTGCAACTCTTCATCAGGTGGACATGAACTTAGTAAGTCAACTGGGAATGCCGGTGCAAGAGTTGGTTGTGGTAACTACATTTTCTCTCTATTCCTTGATATTTTGGTAATATCTGCGTACTGGTTGTTGTTAAATTTGTCTCCTGTGTTGAGCTAGCGACATATAAATGCAGCATGTTATTAGCTCAAGTTAAATCTTCAAGCCTACTAAAATGTCTTAAGCGTGATACTGATTTTCAAGCTAATTAATTAGTAATTTTACGGCTGGATATGAACTTGAACCTAAATTGCAGTATTCTCCAACAAAGAGCCTTAGCTTTCAGTCACGTGCCAACATTTTAGGTCCAGATAATGACTGCTGCTTAAACTTGAAGTTCCAAGTTGCTACATTGATGGAGAAATTTACCTCTTTTCCGAAATTGCAGATCTATGTTTATCCTTATTTAGGATTTTCCTTTTTTGTATATCTGAGGCACTAATATCTGTTGCACCTGTCTTCTGCAGGCGTTATTGGGCTTCAGTCATCTGTTTAGTACTTGTGTTACTCACTTCATCTTGTTGCTCCTGTCAAAGTACTCGTTGTTGTAGCTATACTTAACTTTCAGACATTCCTTACCCTATACCCCAAAGAGCTAATGAATAAAATACTTCTAATGCGCTACCAGGTAAGTGATTTTACTTCTCTGGTCAATTTTTTGAGGTTTCCTCCTAATGTGAGACATTATTTTTCCTACTCATATCTCAGGCATGAGACACCTTTCCTGGTTGAATATCATTCGTAAAAGGAGGAATTGGCATCAGTTTATAATTAGGACAGTAAATATTGAAACGGCATGCCTAAGAATTAGGATAAATGTCTCAAAATCCAAGAGAGAATAAAATAAAATTGTTGACTAGAATGATATATAGGCTGGCCAACGACATCTAGTCGTGATATCTTCTTATCTCAAAACGGAGCTAACTGAACCTTAAAACCTTCTCTGCTTAACTTCTCCCTGTTTAAGTTGGCTTTAGATATTTGTGATCCTACCTTTGTACATTTGTCCTGACCATGTAGATCAAAGGAACGGAGCAATCCTTTTTCCTTTGTGGGGCAGTTTTGAAATACACTCAAAATGCAAGCACCAAGGAGCTATAGGTAGAACTTGTTTGTTAACCTCTGCCAGCTAACGCTACGTAACAGTCCCTCAGTTCGATGAAATTTAAGAAAAAAGGAAGACTCTTGAAACTTGTGATCTTAAACATGTCATAATATGTTTGGTCATAAGACATTTGAATCTTATGATCTTAAATATTCTATAACATTTTTGTGATTATAAAAACGCTTCCAATTAAGGGTAAAATAATAAAATGAAAAGCTTAGAATTAAATTATTTTTAAATATATAAATGTGTCATTCTTTATAAACGAACTAATAAGTATGTCACATAAATTGGAATAAACATAGTATTAACTCCAACGAACTAATAAGTGGGTTGCTCTAGTGGTAAGTACTCTCCACTTCCAACCAAGAGGTTGTGAGTTCGAGTCACCCCAAGAGCAAGGTGGGGAGTTCTTGGAGGGAGGGAGCCGAGGGTCTATCGGAAACAGCCTCTCTACCCCAGAGTAGGGGTAAGGCTCTCTAGTGAGATTATACTGGGTTGTTGTTGTTGTTAACTTCAAATGACGTTTCTCACTACCAATAACATCAGTTGGAAGAAAAGAGATTTATTGTTGCGGTGAAAGTTACCAGAAAATTTATGGAAAAGGGCCAAATATATCTTTGTACTATGAGAAAAGGTTTAAATATACCCCTCGTTATACTTTCAGTTCAAATATACCCCTGCTGTAATACTATTGGTTCGAATATACCCCCTTCCATTAAGTTTGTCCAAGTTGAACATCCAATCCCACATGGCATGCCACCTCAACACTCCTAACCCATTTTACCCTCCTTTCAATTTTTTTTTTCCACCACTAAAATTCCCTTCCCCTCCCCCACCATTACCACTATTACCGCCACCATTCGAATTTATGACTTTAAATTAAGAGTTAAGAGATTCCAAAAATTCCATCACATTTTATGTTAGTTGCGTGTTAATATGATTCAAAATCATCGAAAATTTTGGCGGATTCAAGATTTCAATCTGGTGGTCATCGTGCGATGAAACCTATTACTATTTAGTAATTACGTTGCTACTTAGTGAGTATACTAACGATCAATGAATTGAGTGAAAGTCATGAGAAACTAAGACTTACAACTTAACATTGAAAAAAAATTAGGTAATTTATTCTTTTTTTTCCAAATCTTAATAGGTGACCGCTATCTGATACAATGCTAGCTTGGCGGAGTTTTGGTGGAATAATCGATCCAAATTTTGCTCTCTTTATGCACATGAATCCTGAACCCTGAACTCCTTACTAGTGTGGCTTAAAGAGGAAAAGAAAAGAAAAAAGAAAAAGAGAAATAATTATGCAGTCTTGAGATTTTCTGGATCAGAAAACTTTGTAGTGATTATTCCACAAGTAAATGATGCATTGCCATTGACCTCTGCTGTTATATAGTAATGAATTTCTAAATAGGAACAATTTATCTCGACAATATTTTTGTTTTTGTGGAAGTAGTTTATTCATCAACTTTGGCGTATACAGAGGTTCGTTTAATGGTTTATCTTTCATAAATCAAAGGACACATGACAATAGTGGCGGTTATGATGACAATAGTGGTGGAGGGAAGAAAATTTTAATAGTAAAAAAACAAATAAAGGGAGGGGTAAAATGGGTTAGGGGCCATGTGGCATTCACCTCATCAAATGTCAGTGTCACGTAGGATTGGATGTCCATCTTGGACAAATTTAACGGAAGAGGGGTATACTTGAACCAATAGTATTATGACATGGGTATATTTGGACCGAAAGTATAACGAAGGATTTTAACTCGAATTGGACTGCAGGAACCTTGCTAGTACACCATAAGAACTGAAGTTACCTCTTCGGTTGTAGAACCGCATCCTGCGAGATTTAAGTTTCGCAGTTCTACACCCTGTGAGGATGTTTTCTCCATAGGGGATGCCCACTTTTTTGCAGTGTCAGTATACTCTGTTTTTTAAAGTTTGTTCGACCTAGTTTGGTAGTTGGAAGGAAATAACCAGTTGATGTAAGGAGGGATTATTGAGTATATCAGACCTCCAAGAGATGGTAAAGCGCCAAAGTTACTTGACAGAGCTATCGTAATATGCACTTGAGATAACATCGCTTCTTCAAAAACTGGTAGCGAATGCATATTACAAGGCAAAAATTTTGCCAATATATCTTAGTACAGAGGATATAGAAAATCTAGCACACTAAGACCAGACAGACAGTCAAGTTGATTGGAAGTTTCTCCATGATTTGCGCTTGACCAAAGACCAACAAAATAAAATAATACTTTGCGATCTGAGCTCCTGCAGCTTCAATAGCAAAGAGGGCGGTTGCAAGTTTATCCTCTCAGCCAAGTATTGCGGTATGATGAATGGTCACGAAGAGAAGCATCATGGGGCTTGTATTCCATGACATAGCTACTGGGAAGCTTCAAATGTCTTTTGATTGAATCTCTGAGTGCCATCACAGCCTGGCAAAGCAAAGAGGAGTTAAGCATGTTTACATCTTCACATGAAAAGAATGAATTACGTACAGGTTAGGTATATAACCTGATGATCTGATGCATTGCGGTTCCACACACTCAATATATCCTCATTGAAACGAATACTTAAAACTGCACCACATATATTGTCACCGTAATCAAGCTGATCACCCACCAGGGACAGCACCTAGGTAAGAAAGAGCCACATCACATTTAGAAGTTAAAGCAGAATTCAAGCCGCACTACAGTCTGAGGATGTACTAGTTAACTGTGCAGGCGGTCACCGATCTTTCAATGTTTTTGCGATCTTGCTATACCTATACAGCTACTAATAGTTGCTGCTATTACATTCACATCATCTAACTAATGGTTATTTAGCCATTTTACTTCTTTTAGCTGACAAAGGAAGAAGTAACAAATTCATCCAACAAGAATATACACTTAAAATAAGACACTTTTCTCCATAATAAAGAATTATTCAGACGGTGTAAATTCACCAAAAATTACCTAAGGTGATGGCTAATAAAATATGAATGATACTCCTTATCGAAAGTAAAAAAATGAATGACACAGTGACTTCAGCAAAGTCACCAACGACTGGTTAAATATCCAAAAGTAACAATCTTAATACAACCTCCGACGCCAACTTAAGTAAATTCACAATAGCGAGTATAAGAAGTCCAAGCAAATATATGAACTCTATGCAAAGGACATCTTATACATGACTAAAACATTTTGGGTAGTATACTGGGATGTTGAAAGAAATATGAAGCCAGAAAGTAAAAGATAATAAGATGAGAAACACAGGTCTATGAATTACTGTACAAAATGAACTTTCAGTGCTTATACTCTCTGGGCTAGATAGCAAAATCCCATAGGGGTATCTCAGCATCCTTAGGGGTCGTGTGGTTCGCGGAAAAAGTTATCCGGGATTAATAATTCCTGGATTATTTATTGCCATTGCTTTGTTTTGTTCATTGGATTAAAAATGGGATATACTATGTATAATCCAAGACACGTGCTTGGTTTGAAGCTGGATAAATTTCTTGTTTCCAATTTTAACGTGAACCGACATATGGGTAAATAATAATTATTGTTGGTATTTTTATAATAAAAATCAATATTTACTTATCACAGAAGTATCCTAAAATAGATAAATATAATTTGTAAATTCATGGTCTTGAGATAGCAAATGCAGCAAAAATTTCAAAGTCATCCTCTAGATAAATGGTCATCCTTTTCTAATTATAAATAACGTATCAAATTTAGGTAATAGCAAAGTAAGTTTGATCAAATTTAATCTATATCTCAAGACCATTAATGAATTATCAGGAATTCAACTTCTACATGCTAATGGCTCAAAGAAAATGAATAAAGAGACCAATTTATTTTTCTCATATTCTATGTTGATGCAGCGAGAGCAAAGGAGAAGTTGATTCACCTCTTTCAAGCTTTATTTTCTGTCTCTCTTAGAACTGAAGAAGCTTGGCGAAAATCTTGTTCAGCATAAGAGCAGCCGAAGAATCAGAGCGCTTTGAAATAAAAAAGGGCTTCAGGGGTCAATTGGTTTTGTGGCTCTTTACAGACTTGTTTTTAGTTTTATAACTCTACCTCTTTTTTTAACACATGGGAGATTTACTTTTATAAGTAAGCGATTTGTCTTTAAAAAAGGGCTTCAGGGGTCAATTGCTTTTGTGATTTTTTACAGACTTGTTTTTAGTTTTATAACTCTACTTTTTTTCTAACACATGCGAGATTTACTTTTACACGTAAGCGATTTGTCTTTTACATATAAGAGATCTAAAAGGGTCATTTTCTTAAAATATAAATTGTAAAGAGGCATGATGTACAAATAGCACTAAATTTAATTCCAAAGTCTAAACCAGGATATCACACCTTATCCCATGAACCAAATGACCCCTTAGACTAAAAGGCACCGGTCTATTTTGGTATTCGATTTGGAAATCTGGAAAGTACTACTACTAACATCATGGACACCGTATAATTTAATTAAAAGATATCATACTGCTTCTGCGCTTAATATCTTTATCTATAACACTAGGAGTCTAGTTAAATGGAATTAACATTGAGGGTGTGTTTGGTATGGTGTGTTTCTACAAACCATTTTCCTGAAAATTGTTTTCCGGTATTTGGTTGGAGAGTGGAAACTATTTTCTTGAAAAATATTTATTAATAATCTTTAATAAATATTAGCAAACCAGATAGTGGTTTTAATGAAATTTTTGAGTATTAATAATTGATAATAATGTCTAAGTGTTGGTTAAAGCAATGATATGAAATTAAAAGTCAAGATAATTATGAAGGAAAAAGACTTGCCCTAGAAATTTTTTAAAAAGTTTTCTGGAAAAATGCTTTTTTTTCACAGAAAATAAATTAATTTCTAGTGTTTGGTTGCTAGAATATTTTCCAGAAAACATTTTTCCGCATAGCAAAAGCACCCTAGGATAGCTCACTTACCAAGTCTTCCCAGAAGCGGCCTGAGACAGCCTTTTTAAAACGAATTATCCACTTTCCACCATTGCAGTTAGCAGAATCCTTCATAAACATTAAACAATATAATCAGAAAATTAACTCAGTACGAGATATCCATAATACAAACTTGTAATGAAATACTTAGAAAACACCAAAAAGCAGCAGTTAACAGCATGATCACAAGATTTTACCTCCCATAATGGACGAATGCCATCCTTGAAAAGATGCAAATCAGCTGGGCTTGGCAATGTTGATGGTCGAGCAAAGTGGCAATAGCAAACCCAAAAATTTTCGACCTACAGATAAGGAATGCCAAGTACATTTATAAAGGAGCCGAATTCAAGTACTTTTGAAAAGAAGATAGATACTTCAAGTATAAACAAATTTTCTACAAATAAAATGACTTACAGTATTAAAATCAACAATTTTCTTGATATTGTCCTCATACGATGTTTGAGTTCGAACCCCAGGTGTCCACCGAGTGTACCAAAACACAAAATTGTGCTGATCATGAGAATGAAGAAGGTTAGTACCTAGACAAATAAGAGATATTACATAATAATAGCAAAAAATGAACAATAAAACATGACAGATATATAATTGTACACATAGAATAATGGCATTATGATCCCTGTCATATTAATATCGATGGAAGAGGCCAAGTGGGCATAACAGGGTGCTTAGTTGTTGTGCAAGTATCCTCATAGATTTTGTGCAATTTCAAATCTAGATAGTCTCATACAACTTAGGAAAACAAAAGACACCTCTGCATCATCATTGTAGAAGATGAAAGAAAATGACAGTCTGGTGCACGAAGCATCCCGTGTTCACGTAGGTCCGGAAAAGGGTTGCACCCTAGGGGAGCGTGATGTAGGCACCCTACTCAGTGGCTGATTCCATGGCTCGAACCCGTGAAATATGCCACACAAAGACAACTTTACCATTGCTCCAACGCTCCACTTCATCATTGTAAAAGAGAGAGAAAGATTAAAAATGACCACATTCGTCAAAAGGGACAACTAGCACATGTCGAGTTTGCTTGAGATGATTTGATCATATCCTGTGTCGACCTTCAGATGCACCAATTCAAAGGTGTGAAACAATGGCCAGTGTTAAAACGAGATGAGGTAGACCTAAAATCACATGGAATGTAGTTGTCTCAAAAGAACTACAATCTTTTGGAATCCATTTGGAATTAGCGACAAATAGGACACAATGGAAGAAAAAGACATATATAGGCGATACCAATTAGTTAGGAATATGTTTTAGTCAGCTTGGTACGTTTATTATAGGTCATATGTTTTCTAGGAGATTAAACCTATCAGAACATAGATTTATATGACAATAGAATATATAGAGAACTTCTAGTACTTTTTTTTTTTGTATATTGGTTTGAGATGAACTTGACATGGTAAGTGGGGATTCATATAGTCGACCCTAACTTGCTTAGAATTGAAGCACAGTTGTTGTATCTTTGTAGTTTGTAAAAAAGATGTAACTACTTTAAGACGTCATATGTGAGATTCCTGCAATGTGAAAAACGGTATGCAATTAGAATTATTTGTGGCAGAATTGTTAGAGCCTATTGAACTGGATGAAAAAACTTCTATTAATCATTTCATTTAGAATTATTTAAACATGCAATTCTAGACTAAGAAGGAATACAGCCTAAAGAACTGGTCATTTTAATCAATCCTCATATTATTACTAATGATAACTCAAATAAATCGGAAGTAATTTTCATAACCCTACCCAAACTGGCCCTAAATATAAAGGACGTTGGATCATGTTATCATGCAATCATCTGACTGAACTAGGCAAGATAATCAGGTTGCAATTAGAATAGACCAATTAACTTGTAGATCATGTATCAATTTCCATTCTAATTGTTTGACATATCTAGGCAAGCTAGCAAGGAAATAATTATAAAAGTGTTCAAAAATAAAAATAAAAATGAAGGCAATACAAGTATCTAAAAATAAAAAATTAAAAATGAAGGCAGCCTAGTAAGAAAAATGTTGATACATGTACAAAGAACAGGAAAAGATTTTGGAAGCTCATCACTAAATACTCCTCTAATTGATAATCAAAGTTCTATTGCTTTTCTTAATATATTAAGAAAGGCTAGTACATGCACCTAACTTATGAATAAATACTTAAAACGATAAAAAAGTGACGGTCCAACAGAAGATATTCAACTCCAAGTTTGAAGATATGCTCTCCATTTTGTTTTTATAGATTTAAGTTCTACTAAATTTGTCATACAAGAGGCAAAACTTGAATTTTGTTTCAAAGTCAAGGATCATAGAAGACAATGAAGGCTTTATATCTCTAAACAAATCAACTGGCAGAAGAAAATGAGAGAACCAGAATAGATGGAAAGCTATACTGTGATCATTGGCATTAAGATTGCCTTCAATTTATGCAGTGAATCCCCTCGTTGGGTCAAGTCAGAAATAGCTATTTCATATATATTGTCCTCAATGAGAAATCACCAACCCATTTTCCAGAAGTTCCACTAGCTCCAATGTTGCAGTTCTTCATATATGCTTAATGGTGGTGATTCTTTTGTTGAATCATTAGTATTTCTTTTTTTAATGACAGTAGTGTCCAGGCCAACTTCTATACACCTCGACTATTTGATTAGGTACCTGCTACCTCCCACCAGCAAAAGTATTAGGTAAATCTGACCGCTAAGGCTTAGGCAGATGGCACATTAGCATTCATTTTATTAACTAAGTGATTTCTCCGGGTTCATGTATTCTCCCCCTCTACTCAAAGAGGTTACTTCCTAGCTAAGTGCCCAGTAACAATTTCTCCTTCCCATCCAACTCCATAAAGGCATCAACGAGCATTTCATACACAAGTTTGACCTAGCCAACTCTCGCAATTCAAAAGAGTAGCCAAACCCAAACAGTATAGAGTTCATTATATTGCATTCAGAACCATATTTCATAAAACTATATATCGAAGAAAGATATATTATCTCATAAATTAATTCTATAAAAGAACACCTCACATAAGAATAAAGAATAAAAGCACCAATCCATGTCCCAACATATGAACAAATAATCGTAAAAATCAACAGACAGTTTTTCAAAATTCAAAAAAAAAAAGAAAAAAAAAGAAGAAGAAGCATATTAGCAAATTAAAAAGAGAGAAACCTTGAGAGGATGAAGACCGGCTTTGAGATCAAGCGCAACGCGTTCGCGATCTTCGGCTTCTCTATCTGCCGTCAAGGAATCAATCGTCGGCGATGGAGTATTGTTCAAGTTCTTCTTCTCCAACTCTCTCTTCTCCCCCGTCACTTCCATTTATCAAAACCCTAGTTTTTATGTATATCTATAAATTACAGCTATATATCTACACGTCTATGTATATGAATATACTTCACCGGCTTTCTGGTGTCTGGTGGCTGCCCTATTGGGTGTGATAGAATGAACAGACTGCAAGATGAAAGCAAAGAAGACCATTGTACTTTCGGGTCGGATCACCCGCGTTATCTTATTAGTACACTACGATTTAATTAAAAGACTTTTTTTATTTTTTTTATTTTTTTCTGGTACGTTTGAAATCAAGAAAATGACTTTAATTGATCAAGGAGGAGGCAAATTATTGATTCTGAGAAAAGGTTGATTAGTGATTGAAAAACAACCAAAAGAAGGTTGATTAGCGATCATTGGTTGATAAACGATTAAGTAGGAGGTTAATTATCAATAATAATAGGTTATGATCGACCACGAAAAAGGTTGATTTATTGACTATAGCTTGATAATTGACCACAGAATCGATTTATAATCCACTGAAAAGAATGATCGATTATCAATTATAATATGTTAGAAAATCGACCAAAGAAAGAGATTGATTAACAACCACCGGCTGATTTATAATCGCGGCTCATATCCTCCCATGTTTGCTATTTTCTAAAGTCTTGTTTGGTGTACCAAGTGGCTATCAAATCAATGCAGATAAACTTTGAATGAGTAAAATCATTCGGAGGCCATCGTCTTGTCCATTGACAATCAATCTATTACAGAAACCCTTTAAATAAGCGACGAGATCTCCAGTCCCATTGAAAGTGTTAAACCTTGGCAGCTTGTATCCTGGCAAGTTGACTGAAGTTCAACATTCGGATGCAGACACAAATTTCAGGCTTCGATAATTTCCGGATGTAGCTCTTCTTCAATGACTTCTTTTAGATTGTGGATCTCATTGTCCAAATCCTTATGGTTGCTTGATTGAATTTCTTTTCTATGTATTGCATATTTGCACAATGCATGTCTTGCTTGTTTTTCCCAAAAGGAACCGCGACTGTGGAGGGCTAAATATTAGAAATCATCATGACTTGATTGATAGTGTACGTTGATGGAAGATGTGGAGAGATTGTATAAGTAGGAGCTAGGCAAGGACATATGGTTACGCAGATATTTCGGGTCGAGCGGGAAGCGAAGGTTGTTTTTTGAAGAAGGTTGAAAGTGCTTCCAAGATTAACCAACATGTTTCTTCTTACCATATACCATTAGTTTGTGCAGATCCGTAGCCAAAATAATTTTCAAGGCCAGACAACCTTTTAAAGAGAAAATAAAACTCTACAAAATAGAAACAAAGTGTTTGAGCATTCAACCTATTCGAAGTAAATGCAAAAAAGATAAAATATTTGATGAAATATATTATTTTACGATTTGGTTGAATAGGAGTCCTAGAAGAGATGGCCCAAAATCGAGTAGAAAAGAATGACTTGATATCTTAGCGGATTTAACGCTCAAGACTTAATGAAAAGATAGTAAATCCACTTGAAGTTTGTGATCGATTTACTATTGTCAAAAATCAAAGTTAACTTTGGCACAAGTCCTTGTGTCACGATCCAATTTCCACCATAGGTTGTGATAGCGCTCAATGCTGCTGTTAGGCAAACCAACATTACATCAACACGCCGATAGATAGTGCATAACATATTTTTAAACAAATAATGAAGTAAATAAGTGAAATCGTTCCGTTTTCATAGAAAAATACTAACATTATCTTTAAAGTTTTAACATGATCGAAATATAAATCTGAATGTCATAACAAAAATACAACCATGAACGATGGTCTAAATCCTCAAAATCCGGTATCACAATTGCATTAACATATACAAGAATATACAATACTACAATAACAACTGTCTGGAATAGAAAATAGACAAAGTACAGTAATGAATAGGAAGGGGACTCTGTGTGCTGAGGATCGTAACATAGAGAGCAGCTTACTACAAAGTCTCCCCAGCAGTTACGCCTATGCGTCGGTATGACAACAAATGTACTTGTCTCAGTACTTGCATAATTAGTGCAAAAGTGTATTATTGATTGTTGACGATCAATTTTGACCCTCTCTTTTAAAGTTAATTTATTTATACTTAATAATTTACAATAAATGTGTTAAAAAAATTCTAATCAATAATACCTATTTTTACATAAATATAATAAAAATTTAGTAATTAATAGTGATAAATTAATAATTTGGTATTAAATAATTACAAAATATATTACCCTTACTATTTTTAAATTATTAAAATAAATTTTATATTTTGATACACAAGTTTTATGATTAATTTAATAAATTAATCCTTGATTTTTAATTAACTCGCTTATTATTTAAATTAATCTTAAATAAGTTTCATAATTTAGTAAATAAAGTATTTTAATATATAATCAATTAATTACAATAATTTATAGTGTATTTCATGATTATGTTTCTATTATATTTAATTAGAATTAATTACGTTTAATTAAGTTAATTTTAAAAGGGATTAAAAGGCTAAAAGGCTATAATTGTAAATGCCCAATTATATACAATATGACTATTTATTAAATTAAAACCAGCCCAAAATATTGGCCCAAAGCCACCTGACCCGGTCCAAAATTACCAACCTCTATTCTACTTTGGCAATCCGCCTCAACACTTGAGAACCAATCAAATCGTACCATGTCACCCCTCAACCTCACTCACAAAACAAGCACAAACAATATGGGTCGTCGATCTGAATCATTGATGGTCCACGTTTATTCCTACTTTTCCTTTTATTTTTCAACCTCCCATCAATATTATCTTAGTCGTTGGATCACACAGATCCAACGGTTCCCGTATTTTCTTAAAACCTTTTATTTAAACTCTTAAGTTCCGATTTATCAGGGCTGTTGATCGAATGATCCAACAGCCCATATTCCGTCTCTCAATTTAAACCTACGATACCAACCCAGTAACCCCTAACCCTAATCATTTCCCCTTTGAACGACCGCCCCTCTTTCCCAAAACTCTCTCTATTCTCTCAACCTCTCCATACCTCAGTCCCAAATCCTTGCACAAATCGGTGCAAGGTCACAAAAATCAAACCCCAAACACTCAATCTGCCTCCTACGATCGCGAATCCTGCCTGATTATTTCCTCTTTCATCACTAAATTCGAAATCCCCAAATCGGAAACCCTAGACTCAAAGACGAAACTTCAAATCGTCTTGCTTCTCCTATGATCTTCCAGATCGAAGCATGCATGAAGCTTTTCTCTGAACTCATCATCATTATTCGTCATCCAGAGGTCAAACACAGTGAGCTCTGGACATTAGAGCTTTGACCTATGGATTCTCACACATCAACGGTCGATTCTTCATCCTCGTGCCCAGGTAAAACTCCTCACTATTTTCCCTATGTATTTCTTTAATTTTACCTCTATCTTGGTATCATCACTCGACTATCATTATTTTTCATTATTGATTTGAATACAAACGGCTAAACAAAGTTCTCGTTTGGTTTGCTTCCCTGTAGAAGGTCAGTAAACACTGGCCTTCCTTCTTCTTTAATTGTTTGTATTTATTTGGTGCCTATAATGTCCTCTCTATTGATTATCCTTCGTTCATGACACATGTTAGTAGTTTGTGATTGTTTAATGTGTTATGCTATTTTTTTATCGATTAAGTTGATTATTCTCTTGATAACTTGTGATTGTTCTAGTATTGCTTGTTAATCTGTGTTAATGAAATTCATGACTTAACTAGATAACATTTGCCATAGTGAATGATATAAATCCTGCTGAACCCTTGTCATTAGCTAAAAGACTCTTGATGATTCCATGACTGTTGTATCAACTAGGCTACCATGCTTTGCTAACTTGATTAAGTTGTGATCTTAGGCTTTTCTGATGTTCTGTTGAGAGTTTATGTTTGCTACATCAGTATTACATTGATTCTTGGATTAGTAATGTATATCACCTGTTGATCCATGTCACACACTTAACCTGTCTACTTTGATAATGTTGGAACCATGCTTGTTGTGCACACTTAAGGATCCAATACAAATATGTTGTTATAGCCTGAACTTACTAGCTTAGTTATTAGGTTATCTACTCATCTGATATGTTCTGTAATCTTGTAACTCTTTAGAAACATCACTATGTATAGGTTTGAATGTCTTCTGTTAACTCCCATACTTGTATGTTTACACAGTTATACTCATGAACTTCCTGTTTGCTCTTTTTGTAGAAGGATTCATGCTTAAACGATTATACTTTTCACTTAAAACTGCTTTATAGAAGAAGTTAAATCTTTTTTGCCCTAATAACTTAACAGCCTAAGCTATGTAAAAATCTGACATAAAACTTATTGTTGTCACTTATAGGCCCAAGGAAACTCATTGATACTTGTTTGTCTTGTTTAAATGAACACTGCCCTCATGCTTGGCTGATATCATTGGCTTTAAAAAGACTTAGTTGTGAATCTGGATGATTGATTGAGAATCTAATAGGCTAAGAATCGTGTTGTTGAGTTTAAACTAGATCAAAACTGACCTTCTTACTTATATGGATGCCCCTACTGGTTTTGTTTCTCTTTAGGAAACCTGAACAAGTTATTAAGTCTATGTGTTTAAGTAGAATGAAATCTTGACCATGAACTTGCTCACATTTGATTGTTATGAAGATCACTAGAATGATTGTTAATGTATTGAGGACCTAGTTGAAGGTCCTGAAATACTCAACCTAGTAGAAGTAATAAGATTAGTGCACGTGTCTTCTTCTATCATTCACACATGCTCAGATTATTCAATTCAGTAACCTCAAAGCTTGGGTAAGTTTACTAGTAAGTTTGTTATTAATTCCCTTTGTGTAATATTTGTGTGACAACCTCTTTGAATATTCTGATGTATGCTGAGAATGGTCATTGATACCATAAGTGCTTGCAGTAGTCTGCCTCCTTGTGTTTAGGTTCTAATCCTAAGGTTAATAGTGTAATCCTAAGGTGTTCATGCTTCTGCACTTTGATAATGTTCCCTGTAGCTTCTGAACTTTTGAGTACTTGAACCTTTTATGTTTACTCTTCCTATCATATTGATTACTCAAATGACTACCTCATTTGTAACTACACCTTTGAAGAAGAGTGATTGAGTGATTAGGGGTATTTGTGGTAGGACCTAGTTTGAGGTTAAGATGCCCTTCCCTGACACAAGTACTGCTCGGGTTCCCTGAGACCCTTGTGAATTCTGAAGTGCTAGGAATCCAAAGGGTATCTCATCCATGAATAAGGTTTTACTTTAAACCTTTAATTATTAACTCTCGTTAATCCTCCTAGGATTAGTACAAATGGATTTGATTTCACTGTATCCCTTAGTTTCGTTTATGTGCTATAATTTTACCTTGATGGATCTTATATTAATTTCACTAATGGTGTTTATTTTCTTTTGTATATATGATTGAACTGGGCCTGCTGAGTTCTTTAGAACTTAGACCCACGTTCCAGCTTAGGATGCTCTTTCCTGCCTTGAACGAAGTCTGTCGCTGCTGTGCATGAAGTCTGCTCGGCCTAAATTTTCTTTGGCCCAATTTCGAGTCTAGTTCCCTTTCCTTTCTCGCTCTTAGATAAATGAAATATGTTGCTTATTATCCGTATATATGTGCTACTAACGTTGTTATTGAAGATTTCTATTATACTTTGATCATTTTAGGAACCTATGCAAACCTAAAGCCCATAGGTAAAAATGAAAAGAATTTAAGTTATATTAAAATGTTTCGATACTTTGATCACTCACTCTAAACAAATGAAAGACTGCGTTCTTTTGTCACTAACTATTTTATGAAGTCTTTGATATTGAACATATTTTAAAAGAAATGGCTTCTCTTTGAAAAAGGAATCAGAACTGAACGGATATTTCAAGGCTGGTCTTTAACAAATAAAACCAAACACGGCTGGTAAATTGCAATTAGTAACTTCAATGAGTTTTAAAAGAAGAGCATAACTCCGGTTTGAAATTAATTTTTCAAAGGTATACCCATGACATATTTTACTTCACTAAGTTACATGAATAGCCACCTTGTTTCAAATACAAAGTATTTAAAACATACTAGTATTTTACAAGTCTTTTAAGGGCTTGAACATTTTAAAAGATTTTCATAAGTTGTAAACTTTATAAGAGCCTATAACATTTTTCAAAGTACATATATACAATTTTTTTTCAAAATAGTAGACTTTAAAGTAAAATTTAGAATAGACCACAAACTTTAAGCACTAAACTAAGCAGAATATAGACCTTTATTTCCTTGAATCTAGCCTAAGTTCTAAGGAGCTACCTCATGGTAGATTTTAGGGGGTGCCTAACACCTTCACCATAGAAGAACAAGAACCCTTACCCAAATCTCACCAGTTAGTGGACCAATAGGAAAATAATCTAACAAAGCAATAGGTACCCTAGTATACCTTAAAATATTGGGTGGCGACTCTCTTTTTTTATCAACAACAGAGGAACCACTAGTTGAATCTTGTTTTGACCTGTACAAAATAGGGTGCAACATAGGTACATAAATTAAGGCGTACCCAGAAAGTATCTAGTCTAATCTTGAAGAAGTAGTAGCGAGGGGTCGACATCGACACTTACTAGTGGTCCGATAATAAAGTAAATAAAAGTATATAGGTATGAAGCATATCAAATAGAAGCAATGAAAATAGATATATGTGTATAACACAATCCTCAATAGAAGAGTAAATACGAAATCCTCAAATACTGAATACTACCTCGAATGGAACATATATGACGAATATCAGGTGGAAACGTCAAAAATCCAAGTTAGGATACTCATCTATGTAACAACTCTCTATCCAAATATTACGCACGATTCTGCCGAAGCGAACAACCCGACCCCATAAGAGTGATTGTACAATATCCCACTGTGGTTGTATGACCCGCTCCTATTGTAAGGCCCCGTAAAATTTCTTAAGGAATCTAAGGTTGTATAGTGTCGGGGTAGGCTAACGAGTTGGAAGGTTGTAGATAATTTTTGCGGCGAGCAAGCTCTCCGCGGTACAGACTTTTTGGGTTATAGAATGCATTGAGGAGTTGGTGGAAATTGTTGCAGAAGGAGGCAATTATGCGGTCAATTTCACGACCGCATATCCATTCCCCGGGCCGCATACCCATCGCAGAGTTGAGCAGAAGAAGTTAAATTTTGAAGGTCGTTTTACAGTCCATTATGCTACCACATTTCCATTTTACGGTCTGCACTTTCATCGTAAATTCAACATGAAAGATTTCGGAGAGTGATTCTATGGTCCATTTTGTGATCGCATAACTGGTGTGCAGACCGCAGACCTGCTGCAAACCTGACCCGACTAGCTCAGTTTTGGAGGATGATTTTGCGGTCCATAATGTTGACCGCATACCTGTTCTACGGTGCATTCTACGACCGTAGAGTTGAGTTCGGAGGGTTCATTTTCTATTTTTATAACCCGACCCTATTTTGATTAAAAGCCATTGGGGCTCATTTTGAAGGCAAAAACATGATGTTTTACAGAGAAGATAGTATCTTAGAGAGAGAGGGAGGAGAATTATCACTTCTACTCATCCATACTTGCCCAATCTTCAAGAATCAAGGAATCCACTCACTAGGTCATCAACTATCCGGGTAAGTCCTTCTCCTACGCTTTCATGCAAGCTGTTATGGGCCTAAGTAGGCTGTGGAGTTGGATATATGCCATGCATGTGCCAATAGGAGGTATTATGTGGGGTTGCTGAACTATTTCGGGTAGATTCTTGTTGAAATTGGTTGTGGGAGGAAGGGATTACCATTGTAAAGCCTTGCATTCGATTTTTCATAGTAGGTGTTTGACGAAATTCCCAAGAGACTTATATCATGAGAATCCTTTTAATTAGTATTTGATTTTCACTATCTTTCTATAGATTGAAATTTCTAGAAGTATTGGGACGTTGTATTAATCTAAGGTAAGCTCAATCAAGGTATGTTGGCTAAACTCCCTTTCTAGAATCGGAATCCATGAGTTCCTCATAATTTCTAAGTGTGGTTTGTTCATACTCTCATTCCAACTGTTCCAAATTGATTCCGAAAGTTGATTGGCCTAAATGCTTATGTAC
Source organism: Nicotiana tomentosiformis (assembly GCF_000390325.3). Lineage (NCBI taxonomy): Eukaryota > Viridiplantae > Streptophyta > Magnoliopsida > Solanales > Solanaceae > Nicotiana > Nicotiana tomentosiformis. The sequence goes on along the minus strand of NC_090814.1, from coordinate 48,496,377 downwards.
TCAAATCACGTTCGAATTGATTCTATCCTATGATGCTTCCCCTTAGTGGGAAAATGTTCAAATATGGTTGTTGTAACTAATGCATACGATTTGAATCCATGTTTCAATCGTAAATCGGCATGTTCTCCTTTTCCTTTGTAAGTATTTCCAATGTGTTTTGAGTTCTTACATACTCATGAGTTGAAACTGTGTATTACCCTTTGAAAAAAGTATTTTAAGAATAAATGGTGTACCACTCGTTTATGATTTTAACTTATGCTTCGATTGCCAGTCATTTTGCTCCATTCTTTGGAAGGAAATCCATTGTGTTTAAAGCCTTCATTACTAATGAACTTAAAGCTATGATTTTTGGAGTGATTTATATGTTGATGTTTATGATAATGATCCTTGAAACTGTAGGAATGAAAGTGTGAAATATGAAATATGGCTATCGTGCCATGAATGAAGAACTCTATGTATGGCCAAGAGAGCCAATAAAATAAAAATGTTCTGAGTGGTTAAAAGTAATAATGAAGTTATATATGGCATGAATGGTTATGATATTAATGCATTTGTATTTCTATTTCCTTTGTATAAAATTTTTTTTTTGGGAGTATCATTAGCGAGCCGAGGAAGGGTGGGTTGCAACTGCCCACACCCAAAACTACACATACCGGTGTAGGAGTTGATTGAGATTATTCCCCTTAATTGGGATGATATTGATATGTTGAGATTATTCCCCTTAATTGAGATGAGATTGTTGGTAGCCTTGGATTGGATGTCGACTCACATGGCATATGTGGGGAGATGACCTAGCCGATCGAGTGGTGATCGGATGCCATGCCATGCGCATGGTGGTTCCTCCTTCTTATATCATATCTTATTCGCATCACCATGTCAATCCACAATGATTCGTGGAGATATGGCTCAATCGATCGAGTTTGTGATTGGACTCCATGCCTTGTGTGTGGTGTGATGATCGGAGACTAATGATCTCCCAACCAAAAATGTTAATTTCTTATTTTGAAAATTAATCTTTGGGTTTTTCTGGTTTCTTTCATTATTTTCCCCTTTTTATATTGGCATTCTATTTCATGAGAGGGTATTTAGCGTTGCATACTAGTACTATTCCAAATGTACTAACGTCCCTTTTGCTCGGGGTGGTGCATCTTTAATAGATACAGGTGGTTCCTCAACAAGCGGGTCTGATCCTCGTTAGCAGTTACCCTCTACTCAGCAGGCTTGGTGAGCCCTATTATACTTTGGGGCCTTATGACATTTGATTTTGCATATTGTGTTTTGAGGTATAGCCGAGGCCTTGTTGCCGACACTTCTATACTACTCTTCTGTTATGCTTAGAGGCCCCGTAAACAAGTTGTGGGTGGTGTTCGGTTTGGGGTAATGAACTGAAAATGTTGTAGTTGCCAAACATGTTTTTTCCTTCTTAATTATGAACTTGTAATATTTTGGAAATTGTAAATGAAGCTTCTATAAGTAATGGATAAAGGATGTGGTACACTTTGCTCTTCTCATGTATATTTCTTGTTACTGATTCTTAAATTATTCATGGGTAAGGTTGGGTAGAAGGCATCAAGTAGGCTTGCTTAACTGGGATATCTCGGTCGAACGATGGTCGCGCTCCCCAAGGTCGGGGGATGACACCTATAATACTGCCAAGGTTGTATGACCCTATCTATAGATGCATCTCATAATGCTATCGAGGTTGTATGACCCGATCCATAGAGATATTTCATAATACTGCCGAGGTCGTATGGCCTGATCCATAAGTATAGTGTTAAGGCGTTCAGCCCAATCCCATAAGAATAGTGAAACTTTTGATGGTTCATCAGCCCACCTAGCGAATATATGTGCGAGTTATGAAATCAAGAAAACCTTCAAACAAATAAGTAAAACGCGAGAGTAATCCGTAAGAAAAAGTTTAATTTTCGCGACCAATCAAGTAGTGCTTCAAGTTTCTAGAATGGTAAAGCTCGATACTCTATGCAAGTCTAGTCTCAGACTAACACATAAATTAAAGCATTTAAATAGGTAGGGATAACTCAAGTAATACAGTTAAAGCATGGTGTGAGTCTATGTCTACCCGGATATAATTAAAAATCTAGTATACACACGGATTCTCATCATCTCATACGTGCGTAGCTCCCATAACACATAGCACATTATAAATACAACACCTATGGGAGTACATTCCCGCTTACAAGGTTAGATAAGAGACTTACCTTATTTCGAAATTCGATAATCGGCTCCTACACCTCTATGACACCTCAAACCACTGCCAAACAATCCTAAAATAGCTAAAGAACGCTCAAACCAATCAAAACATACTTAGAAACTCGTAATTTAACAATTTGAAACAAATCCTCATCCCCACACGAAAGTTAACTAAAAGTCAACCACCGAGTGCACGCGCCCGAATTCCAAAAATTCTCGAATATTAACATTACCCATAGCACCATGAACTCAAATATATAATTTATTCCAAATTCCATGCTCAAATTTTGTGGTCAAAACTCAAAAATACCATTTCTTGGTTTTCTTCCAAAATCCCACAATTTCTACCAATTTCCAAATTTCAATCTTTATATAATCCATGTATTTAGCTCACAATGAGTAGGAACCACTTACCTTGTGATAAATGATAAAAATGGCCTTCCAAAATTGCCCTAAAATTGGCTCCCAATGAGAGAAAAAGATGAAATGAGCTAAGTCCCTATTTTGCAACTTATAATATGCCCAGTCATTCCTCTTCGCTATCGCAGAAATACCCTCGTGATCATGAAGGCCAGCACTACCTCAGCCAAAATCCCCTTCTACACGAGTGTGAAGGACGATTCGCGATAGCGAACCAAAGTCGACCAAGCCTATGCGATGCATGCCAATCACCGCGAACGCGAAGGCCAATCCTTCCAGTCTCAGAACTTCCTCTTTTGCGATCGTGAATGACATTCCGCGATCGCAATGAGCATCCTTTCGACACAGGCAAGCCCCGTTAACACATTGCGTTCGTGCCCCTTATCACACGAACACAGAGCACAACCATACCACCAATTGCGATCGCGATTACCTTCTGCGATAACAAAGAATAATTTTTCTCTAGCTCCACAAAACACTCTGCGATTGCGAGACCTGCCCTGCAATCGCGATTCATACCAATTACACCAGAAACCAACAACTGCAAATTAAAGGAAAATGTTCTGAAACATCCTGGAACACACCCGAGGCCCTCGGTACCCTGTCTAATTATACCAACAAGTCCCCATACCTTATCCAAACTTAACTAAAGGCTCAAAACGCCACGAATAACAGAGAAAGCAATAATCGATGATCAAAATCCTTCTCTTAACTTTCAATTATTCAAACTTCGCCGAATGCATCCGAATAATACTTACACATTCTGAATTACGAACAAATTTCATGCATATGTTTCGATCAACTAAATGAACCTATCAAAGGTCCCAAAACACCCCCCAAAGTCTGATAACACCAAAATCCACTCCAAGTCAAACCTAGCAAATTCAAGAACCTTTAAAATGTAAACTTTTGACAATAGCGCCAAATCGCTCCCGGACCACCCGATACTCCACCCTAACATACGTCCAAGTCCGAAATTATCCTACAAATCTATAGAAACCTTCAAATCCTGATTCTATGGTCGTTTACTCAAAAGTCAACCCTTGGTTAACTCTTCCAACTTAAAGTTTTCGAATTGAGATTTACTCTCCCAAATCAACTCCAGAACTCTTAAAAATCAAAACTAACCGCATATGCAAGTCATAATTCCTAATGTGAAAATACTCGAGGTCTCAAACCATCGAACGATATGTAAAAGTTCAAAACGACCGATCAGGTTATTACATCTTGTCCTTGTTGACTCTAGCGTATTTGAAAAATTATCCCAGTCTTAAGGATGGAATTTTGGTGATTTATCCAAGACATGATATCATATCTCATCATACTCAATGTCTTCAGGTTCAATCAAATTGAATTTCAAAATTCTGCCCCTAGTTTCTTAGAATGAAAGTTTATATTATAACGAGATCGAGCCTTATGCAGACTGCCTATATATCTCGCTTAGAGAATCATGCCAAAATGTAGTTTCAAGTACATAATCAGAATTTTACTAAATGTGATCAAATTCGATGTGGATTGCTTACGTATCCCAGCAAGACAATCGAGTTAAAACGTAGTTTGCTTATATAAAAGGAGAATTTAGAATTTTAAAATAGAAGGGCCAAATGCGCATCATGCTACCTACATATTCCATCAAGATACGCTGACACAAAAATCAGCAGTATAGTTCATACATAAAAAATAATGATTTTGAAAGTTTTCAAATAAAGGGGTTGAACCCGATATGGGGTTGCGTATGTATATAACATGAATCAAGCTTGGTGTAGTTCATTACAAAATAAGAAACTTAAGAAAACAAAGATTTTGCTCATTTAAGATTACAAAAATACATAATTGTTCCCAAAAGATATGGCTAGTTTAAAACTAACTCTTAGTTCACACCTCCCAAATATTCTTCTTCTAGGAGGCATACTCACATGCTTAATGGTTCTTCTGCATTACTTTTTTGTAAGAAAGAGGTGGATTGGTAAATTATGTATATTCTACTTGGTAAAATTCGATACAAGGATGAGAATTGGAGGTTGATATCACACAAATTGAGGGCGAGGCACTAGTCTTTGAATGGCCCTACATTTCTAACAACTTTTGGATCTCCTCCTTCAAATAATAGCACTCATCAGTAGTGTGACCTGGCATGCCCGAGCAAAAGGTGCAATGCTTGGATAAATTGAAATAAGGGGAGGCATTGGAAGGTTTCATTTGCAAGATCCCAACTAATCTCAATCTCTCAAATATGATTGAAGATAGTTTATTCAAATGGGTGAAGGTTTGAAGTTTTCTCATTTTTGGAATTGGCGGTGAAGGGTTTGGCGCTTCAACGATCACTATTTTCCCTTTGTCTTGGGGGTGTGTCTCAACCCAATTGCCAATCGAATGCTGATTCTACTACTTTTCCTTGAGGTCCCTTTGCTTTCAAACTCTCAAGAGACTTTCAAACTCTCAAGAGACTCTACGGTTTTCCTTTTCAATAGACTGCAACTTCTAGGAGTACTATTGGAGGAGCTATATTGCTTGTCAAATCTTTTACTAGATCATCCCAATTGAACCATTTTCATGTATCTTGCTTCACATACCACTTCAAAGTTGGCCCTCTAAGTGTCCTAACAAAGAGCCTCATCTTAAATGCATTGCTTTTTACAATGACCCAACTGGTTGTTGTGAGTTCTAGCATCTCGTTATATGATTTGAGACCTTGAGTAGGTTCATATGATATTTTATGACTTGCATATATGGTTGGTTTGAATTTCAAGAGGTTTGAGAGTGATTTGGAATACTTGGTTGGCAACTAGAGGCTTTAAGTTAAAGAATGATTGACCAAAGTCAATATTATAGGTAAACGAGCTTAGATTCATGATCTAAAGGTTCCAATAGGTTCATATGATAATTTTTGACTTGTATGTATATTCGGTTCGGATCTCGAGTGGCTCGGCGTTGATCCAACACTTCTAGTTGAAAGTTAGAATTCATGAACTTACGAGAGCTTCATAAATTGGATTGATCTTTGATTCTTGATTTGATATTGTTATTTGTGTTTTGAGCTCATGGAAAAGTTCGTGGAGGATATATAGACTTATTAGGATGATTATACGGCGTTGCAATGGGCTGGAATGAGTTTTGAGATGGTTTTAGAGCATTTTGAATTGAGTTGCAACTCCAAATTTTCTGGTGCACAGCAGTGCATTGCGATTGCGGGGCTAAGTCTCACGATGTCAAAGTGTAATAGGTGCTGAGGGGATTTTGTTAAATTCAATCACTTGAGTGAGTGTCGCGATAGCGTAGAGGAGCTGGGCCAGTGAAAATGAAGGGAATCGTGATCGCGTGGGGATGGCCCACTATCCCGTAAAAGGTAGTCTAGCTGGATTATCTTATGCATCACGATTGCTATAACAACCCGATCAATTATTCTGAGTTCTAAAACCTCATTTCCCTATTTGATGCTTCACGTATATTGGTTTTATGATTTATGACTTGTAAGGATAAGTGGTTTGGTTTTCGAGAGGTTCGGGAGTGATTTGGATCACTTAGTTCCTAAGTTGAGGCTAAAGGTCGAAAGAGTTGACCAAAGTTAACATTATGGGTAAATGATCCTGGATTGGTATTTTGAAGGTTCCAATAGGTTTGTATGGTAATTTTTGACTTATACGTATGTTCAATTCGGGTCTCGAGTGGCTCGGGGTTTATTCGGCACTTCTAGTCGAAGTTAGAACTTTGAACTTAAGAGAATTTGAGATTCTTGGTTTGATCTTAATTTTGATGTTGTTTCTGGTGTTTTGAGACATAGGACAAGTTTATATAAGGTATATGAACTTGTTAGGATGATTGGACAAGATTCGAGGGGGCTCGGGTAATTTTCAAGGTTGTTTCAGGGCATTTCATGTTGAGTTTGGATTACTTGTTTTCTGATGCACAATAGTGCATCCCAATCATAGAGTTGTGTCTCGTGATTGCGTAGTGGAGATTTGGGGCTAGGGGTTGTGTGCTTCGTGATCGCGTAGAGAGGCTTGCGATTGCATATGAAAAGTTGGCAATGATCTGCGGCCGCGTGAGCTCTTACGCAATCACGTAAAAGGTTTGACTGGGGGGAGGTGATTGTGCTTTGTGATCCTAGGGATTAAGGTTGTGATTGTGATTTGTAAATTGCTAGCAAGGGTATTTAATGTCCAAATTTCAGGATTTAGCTCATTTTTACTATTTTTGAGACCTAAACTTCGGGAGGATGCAATTTTTAAGGAGATTTTTATCCAAATCTTGAGGGTAAGTAATTATTACTTGGTTTTGAATAAATATCTTGATTCCCCCATGAATTTCTTGTAATGACCTGGCCGATCGATTTATGTATTTGAGCCATGCTCCCCTATTTGATTCTCCGTGGATATGTATTTGTTGCTATGCGACTTGAGGATATTACACCCTGTACTTTCATGTTAGAATGCGTTGTAAGTGAATCAATATGATCCAGAGAGTTTAAGGACCTTTACGAAGATAATGATGGGTTAAAACAAGTGTTAAAGAAGTATCGTGAAGGTTGGAAGCTAAATGAATCAAAGATGTTATAACCATATTTTTCGGGTTAAACTAGGAGTACTTAATATTTTAAGGAGGTCATGTTTTAAGGTATTTGAATTAGATAATATTCTTATGGTAAGTTTTGAAGTCAAGCAAGTTTAAAAACAAAAGTCGACAAAAGATATTGCAAGCTACGTTCATAATTCTATTGAAATATGGGTCTAATGTCACTGAGCTTTTCTCCCAATGTACTTGGAGTTACGGGGTGATCCACCCACAAAATTTAATATATATGAATCTAGTTTCCAACGCATTAAACCATTAAACTATAAGACATCGTAATAGAGAGATATTTGCATTCATGCGAGACTGCACAAGCAGCCTTTATGGGACCCACTTGGTCGGTGGCCGACCTTCACCTATTTTTATCTTATTTTTGGGATGAGCATTGCTCATTTTTGACCTCCTTCCATACTCACACTCTCCCAACCTTCCTAAACAGTTCCCCTAAGCTCCAAAAAAATTCAAAAAATAAATAAAAAATACACCATAACCCAACATCAAGTGAGCCAAAGGTGAAGAATAACCCATCTATGGTGTTGTGATGTGAATAAGGATGGCGGTGAGCTAAGTTAAGCTTAGGGTTCGATATCTACCACCTAAGTATGTTTAACATCCTATTAGTTGTGTTTTTGGTTAATTAGGTATGGGGTAAAATTGATGTATAACAGGTGTATACTAGTCGAGTTGACACATGGCAGTAAAGACTGGTAGGGTATGAGTCAGCAAATGGCTGGTATCGGTTATGAACATACGACCTGTGCTTTGTGAGTTCTGAAAATGCTGGAATCGGGGACGAAAGTTTGAAAAGAAGATGACGGTTATAGAAGACAAAATTCAAGGAGCGACCGTTACAAAGAATTTGTGCATTTTTACTCAACCGTTATGCAACCATCAAGAGAAATCTTTACTAATATTAAAGAAGAGCATAATTCGGGGATCATGTCTCCCTGAGTTTAGCTATAAATATAGGAATTTGCACCCAGTATAATCCCACTAGTGGGGTCTGGGGAGGGTAGTGTGTATGCAGACCTTACCCCTACCATGGGGTAGAGAAGTATTTTCTTCAAGTTTCTTTAATGAATTTATTTCTGTTCGTAGTTATTTTATATTCTTGGATCAAATTAATTCACATGTCTACAAACCACATTATCAATTCAACTGTATTGTTTTAGGGATAAACAGTTAGGCGCCCACCGTAGGGCATAGATAATTGTGGTATTACTTTGATCCATTCATCTATTACTAATGCATTTTGACACTTTTCTTTAGTAATGTAAAAAATAAATATGGTAATTAATGATGTGAACAATTCCTTCAATGTTAGAACAAACAACGAACGTGAGGATATATTCTGTGATAGGAATCAATGTGATGATTCAACTAGTGAAACTCTCAACGATGGAGATGAGACAACTCTAATTCACAAAGAATGAAATCCTCGGCGTGTGAGAAGTCCAACTTCTGATGATATGGACGATGAACTTGTTGTCGAAATGGTGAAAGTTAAGAGGACAACAAATGAAAATCATGAATCATCTCTCAAGGCAAGACCGGATAATGACTGAGCTCCAGCAAGCACTTTCAGTTACATCCAATAATTCCAATGGAGGAGTTTGAGCCCCTCTTAGCGTGCCTGCAAATCAAACATCGTAAAGAGCCGGTAACATCGCTTTGGGGGAGGAGTTTGGATTTAATGAAATTCAAGCAGGCAGTGCATGTAGTGGATCCGGGAATGACAACAACACAAATGATCCCTTTAAAACCGAGCTCATGAGATTCATGAGGGAAATGAATGATCGTATCCCAAGAGCACCACCGTTATTGAAGGGGACGGATTCAAAGAAGTACACGTAGTTGTCGTTCAAACCAAGTACGACCCCTGAGTTGATTCCAAAGAGATTTAAGATGCCAGATATTCCGAAGTATGATGGAACTTTGGATCCACAAGCACATATCACAACTTACACTACGGCTGTAAAGGGAAATTATTTGGTCCCGCATTAGATCGAATCTTTCCTTCTGAAGAAATTTGGCGAAACCCAAACTATGGGGCTTTAACATGGTACTCTCTTTTACACGAATATTCAATTGGCTCTTTTGAAATGCTTGTAGATTCCTTTATTAAAGCTAATGCTGGGGCAAGGAAAGTTCAAGATAGAAAAGCAGATATATTCGGAATCGCTCAAGGAGAATCTGAATTGTTGCGGGAGTTCATAATCCGATTTCAAAAGGAGAGGATGTAGTTGCTGGCAGAACCAGATGAGTGGATAGCTGAAGCGTTCACGAAAGGTCTCAATCATTTAAGCTTGATGCCTCCAGGAAATTGATGGAAAGTCTGTTGGAGTTTCAGGAAACCACATGTGCAGATGTCCATAATCGTTATGAATTAAAAATCAGGATTGAAGATGATCAAATGAGTTCTTTGGTGTCATCCAAAGGTCCTAATCGCGATCGGAATCAGGAAACATTCAAAAGTGATTTTGATGCAGATCAGAGGTAATCCAGGATTCATTTCCAACCTTTTGAATGAGCTGATGGTCGTGGAACTAAAGGTTTTCAGTCATCAGAAAGATTTATATCGGATAGAATGATGGATCGTGATCGGAGTAGTAGGCTTTGCAGAATAAAGAACCATCGGGGCTCGGGATTCAGGATATCCCCGGTTGTCAGATTACAACTTCAACATTAGTTTTCTAGAATTGGTTTCAGCTATGAGAAATATCAAGGAGGCAAAGTTTTTCGAAGCCAATTCGATCAGATCCCAGTCAAAGGGATCCTAGTTTGTGGTGTGAATTTCGCGGAACGTATAGCCACATGACTGTGGACTACTGACATATTTGTGAAGAGGTTGCAACGTTGTTGAAAATGGTGATCTTAGAGAATTACTTAGTGACTGAGCCAAGAACAATTATGGGAGGAATCGAGATGCAATGGAACCAGCGAAATTGGCCGTAGGTCACCCCGTTTAACAATAAACATGATTTTTTGTGGGTTAAAGTCAATGAGGTGACATTTTTGGCAGAAAAGAAGATAAAGATATCGACAACTAATGGCAAGTGAATCCGAGAAGCATTAGAAGATGATGAAATCACATACACGGAAGAAGACTCTGATGACCTTATTTTACCGCCTAACGATGCTCTGGTTATATCACTTAATATTTTAGATTTTAAAATTAAACATGTGTTGATTGATCTAGGTAGTTCAGCTAATATCATTCAACGGAGGGTTTTGGAACAAGAAAAGTTAATCGGAAACATAGTTCCGGCAACAAAGCTTCTGGTCGGGATCAACCTGACAAGTGTAACGACCCGATGGGAGATCTTACTGTCCACATGATGAAGGCGTATAGAAAAACACTTTGTTCGAGGTAGTGGATGGCGATATGGGATATAATGTGATCCTTGGTTGACCATGGATTCATGAAATGAAGGTTGTGCCATCGACTTATCATCAATTGTTGAATTTTCCTACACCGAATAGAATCAAGCAGATTAGAGGCACAAGAAGATGTAACCAGGTTGTTAAACATAGGTTCTATATGTGAAGTAAGTTATCCTGATGGGTTAGCTAACATAGTAGTTGTATCTAAAAAGAATAATAAATTTAAAATGTTTATAGACTATAAAGATATAAATAAGGCTTGCCCTAAGGATTTTTTCCATCGCCAAACATCAACCATATGATCAATGTTATGGCTAGACATGAATTGATGAGTTTTCTTGATGCATATTCTCGGTACAACCAAATTAAAATGCACCCGGAGGATCAAGAAAAAACCTATTCATCACAAACTTTAGCACATATTGCTATAATGCGATGCCTTTTGGGCTTAAGAATGCCGGAGCCACTTATTAGATTCTCGTTAATAAAGTGTTTATGCGTCAAATTGGGAAAACTATGGAGGTTTACATTGATGATATGGTGGTTAAATCTCTTAGTGTAGGGGATCACTTAATTCATCTTTAAGAAACATTTGACATCTTGAGGAAACACAACATGAAACTTAATAGGAGAAGCTCATTTCACCGTCAAGCTTGTATTTTTTTCAAGTTTCTTTTATTAATTATTTTTGTTCATAGTTATTTTATATTATTGGATCAAATTAATTCACGTGTATGTAAACCACATTAAATATTTAACTGTACCATTTTACGGGTAAACAGTTTGGCGCCCACCGTGGGGCTTATAGTATTTTCATCACCACCGAGCTATAATCGCTGGGCAGGTCCCTATTGGACAACCTCTAATCATATGGTAAGTTACATACCGAGTGTATTGTGGCTGAGCACCTACGAGGGAGCCTAATATGGCCGAGTAATGATTTAGATACCGAGCCTAGTATGGCTGAGTGCCTATGAGCGAGCCTACTATGGCCGAGTAGTTACCCGTACCGAGCCTTATAGGGTCGAATAGATATTTTACTTACTATATTGAAAGAGTTGAGTCAATATGAGCAAGTAAGCATATCATTAGATCATCTTTGACTCCCAATTATTATATTAGTAGTTAAGTTTCAAATTCAGTTATTTCAGTTGTCTTACATGCTTAGTACATTATTTCGTACTAATGCTTCCTTGCCTTGAGGCGTTGTATTTCATACTTGTAGGTTCAGATAGACAGACGGGTAGACCTCCTCAGTAGGTGTTGTTCGAGTTCAGCTTGATCAGTAAGCTCTATGTCATTCAGAGTTTATGGGTCTAGAGTTTTGAGTACATATTTTTATATATATAGATTGTATGAGTAGGACGAGGCTCTTTCTCGACCACAATACAACCATCAGTAGAGGCTTGTAGACATGTCCTGTCAGTCAGTGCAGTATATTGTCCTTGTATGTATATTATTTTGGTTTGTCAGTTGTAGTAGTTTTATGGTTGGAACCTTAAATTATAAGAGTTAACCAAGGTTTGACTTTTGTGTAAATAACCTTAGAATGGTGATTCGATGGTTCCAGTATGTTTGTATGGTAATTTTGGACTTAAGTGTATCTCCGAAATTATATTTAGAGGTTCCTAGGTTGATTTGGATCTAATTAGCAAAAGTTGAAAACAAGGTTTTGAAGGTTCATAGGTGTGAACGGGAGTTGACTTTGAGGCTATTGGGGTCGGATTGTGGTTTCGAGACTTGGAACATGTTCGTTATGTCACTTGGGACTTGTGTACAAAATTTGGGGTTATTCCGATTTGGTTAGACGTGGTTCAACATGAGTTTTGAAAGCTTGAATGTTGATTATTAAGCTTGAATTGAGGTGCGCTTTATAGTTTTGATGTTACTTTGTGTGATTTGAGACCTCGAGTATGTTCATGTTATATTTTTGAGACTAGTTAGAGTGATTGAACGGGGTCTTGGGGTCCTCGGGTATGTTTCAGATGGATTCCGGATCACTTTGGCGCTTGTCGGTAGATCATGTCTAGTATTTTTGCACCTGTGAGGTTTGGTCCGCAGATGCGGATAGGGGGTTACGGATGCAAAAGATGGTGGAGGGAAGCAATGTACCTAGGTGCAAAGCATTAGGCGCAGGTGAACACATGCAGGTGTGCTGCTAGGTCCGCAAAAGCGGGTCTATAGAAGCGGAACTTGGGCCGCAGAAGCGGAAGGTCAGCTTTTTAGTGAAGCTCACAGAATCAATCCTTTTGTCGCAAAAGCAAGCTCGTAGATGCAAGCTGGAGTTCGCAGAAGCGAGATCGCTGGGTAGTGTATTAATTCCGAGGGTTTGGCTTACTTTGTCATATTTTGAGTTTGGAAGCTCGGATTGGGGCGACGTTTTAGGCAATTTTCACCCAGTTAAATTGGGTTAGTGCTTTTAACTCGGATTTAATTATTATTCATGATTCTACTCTTGATTTTGGCTTTTTTTTGATGAAATCTAAGGGAGGAAATTGGGGTTTTGTGAGAAGTTTCGGAGAATGATTTAAGTGATATTTGAATCCCAATTCGGAGTCATATTTAGATAAAACTTGTCTATTTTGACTCGTGTTGGAATGGGTAATCGGGGTTTGTGACTTTTGTCAGATTTTGAAAAGTGAGCCCTGGTTGACGTTTTGGTTGATTTTTTGCAATTTGATAAAGATTGGAGTTTTATTACTTGGAATCGATTTTTTTTTTTGTGTTTGATATTATTGAGTTATTTTTTACTAGATTCGAGATGTCTGGAGGTTGATCCATGTGGGAAGGGTTTTTTGGAGTATTGATTCACGCGCTTTAAGGTAAGTAACTTGTCTAAACTTGGCTTGAGGGTAATTTTCCTTTTGGATATGATATTTGAGATATGTTGGGGATGACGCACGTGCTAGGTGACGAGCGTATGTATGTATACCTGGGTTATTCATGATCCGGGTAGATCTTAGACTATTATGTGTCTTGTTTTGCTATCACTCCCCGTTATTTTTGTATTTTATTTTTTTACTTGAGTTATTATTCATGTTTAGGCTATGTGCTAATCTGTTTGAGACATGATAGAGTTATTTGCCTTGATTTTAGTCATATTCTCAATCATGATATTACACCCGCGTATTATATCTCTATCTCTATGCATTCCTTATATGTTATCTCACATATTGTTGATGCCTTTATATGTGTGACACGATTTGAACTGAGTACCGTGAGATATGAATATTTGAGACTTGAGCATTTGATGACTAAGCTTGGGCCATAGAGCCAATTTGATATTGATTATGAGGTGACACATGTGTTAGGCCCCATGTTGGACTGAGTGGTATTGATATTGAGCAGTGTTTTAAAAGGAGATAGCGTGAGGCAGTGCGTTTTACTTAATATGAGGCAAGGCAAAAGCCTCGAGATATGGGGCGTAATCCCAAGGATCTTTAATTTTTCAAATTTATGGATTAATAATATAGCATTATAACACAAAAAAATATAAACGATGCATTAAAAGTTCAAAAAATTAAAAAGAATGAAAGAAACTCATAAAAAATAAAATATTTAGCATGTTTTACAAGTATAAACAATGCAATACTGTAAAGTTACTATGAAATATAATTTAACTAAAACATATTAACTTTCAAATAATTAAAAATTATAATTTCTTAAATAATATTATCAAACTGCATATTTTACCACTTTAAAATTAAATACTCAATAAATTTTATCAACACTATAATTTAAAATATTACTCTTTCATAAGTAAATGTAAAATTATTTTTAATAGTAAAATAATAAATGTATGATAATTTTGAGAGACAACAGAACTAAGACAAGAAGATCTAGCAAGTAAAGACATAAATTTTGAATATCTATTTTCAGAATAAATATTCAAATGATATTCACCCTCACGATGTTCTCAATTAGTAAATTTGCAATATAATGGTATGTTATTTGGGGTATTCACAATTTTCATATTCCTATAAATTAAAAGAACTTGTTAAAGAATTTTGAGAGTCAACCGTGCTAATTAGTAAATTCGACACATGATAGGAACTGTTGGGTGGGCCTCGAGCGTTGAGAGTTAGGCATGTTTAGAGCGCATAGTCGGGCGCTTGGGGGCGTAAGCCTCACAAAACTAAGTCCCACACATGAGTCTCAAGGCGCTTTAATAGTGCCCCTGTCACGACCCAAATCACAAGTGCCATGATGGAGCCTATCATGATACTAGGCAAGCCGACAACTCACAATTACCAGCTTCTTAAATTCCAAAATATACTGAATTAGGTTTAAGTAAATAAGAATCTCATAAAAACTAGATGAAACACCACAACTCAATATAGAATTTTCCAAAACCCGGGTATCACTGAGTATACGAGTATCTATACAATACCATAGTTTGATACACTGTCTAAGAAAGTAGAACATAATAAGTAAAACCCGAGAGATAGGGGAGGAGGGTCAAGGTGTGCGGACGCCAAAGTAGCTACCTCGATAATCTCCGAATAGGTAAAACTCCACAATCAGCACCCACCGTGCTGGATCTGCATACGAGGTGCAGTGTGTAGTATGAGTACAACTAACTCAATAAGTATCGTAAATAAACAAGGCAAGGTAAGAGAAGCTTAAATTATTGATGATACTAGTTATTCCAGTGTAATTCTGCCTTTTAAACCAACACAGAACAATATTTAGAACTAACTCATCAAGCTTCATGAGAAGAATATCCGTGTGTGCATGTGCATAGTTTCTCAGATACCCTGCTTATACAGTATTATGACATGTAGAGGAAGGAAACAAGTAAATCAAATAAATGATCAAGAAAATACAAGTTCCACACACTACACGGACAACTCACGTGCTAAAAATAGAACCTGCACGGACAACTCACGTGCGACACAGACAACTCACGTGCGACACAAACAACTCGCGTGCCAATAACATAATCCGCACGGCATAGTCACATGCCTCCAGTCCAAACATATCATATAGAAGCAATAAAGCAAGTATACATGTATATGATGAATTTCATAAGATTCTCATGTCCCTGGACTGGTATAAATGACATACTAAAGTGTAGGCATGTGCAAAGTGTGCTATCGCAGCTCAGATCGGCAATTTCATCACTGAAATGTATTTAACAGGTTTGTTTAGGGGTTCGACCTCTAAGTAGCCTCATCATGGCTCAAATAGGTCACTTAAACTGTTACAACATGTGAGATGTCATAGATTAAAGCTTAACGGTCAATTATAGGCTTATAAGAGCCCGTGCACAACCCGAACATGAATATATAAACCCGATACCTGCACATGGGAGCATCCCCATGCATATGCGCACCTAAAAGCACGTGGCTACCACAACAATTTAGGTAACTGGTGCCTCAACCGAGTTTAAATATGATACTTACCTCAAGCAAATCGAATCATCCCGCTAGCAAGCCCTTGCCTCACGAATCGGCCTCCGAACGCCTCTAATCTAGCCAGAACAAACTCGACACAATCGACACAGGCTATAAGAATCAATTCCATATGAAAATGTTAAGTTCTTAACCAAAATTCAAAAAGTCAACCCCGGGCCCACGTCTCGAAACCCAAACAAAGTTAGAAAATCTAAACACCATCCATCCACGAGTCCAACCATACCAAATTTATCAAATTCTGATACCAAGTCATCATTCAAATCTCCAAATTTCACTCTCCAATCCCTAGCCCAAAACTCCCAAAATTCCACCTCAATAATACATAAAGTAGGTGGTAAATTCAATGGGTAATCAATGTTATTACATAAAAATGATCAAAAGTGACTTATCTCAAGAAATCACTCAAAATCCCTCTCAAAAATCGCCTTAATCCGAACTTGCAAAGTCCAAAATGATTAAAAATGTTGGAACCCTCGAATTTAAACACTGCCCAGGAATTTCCGCACATGCGGAGCCTAGGCTCGCACATGCGGAATCGCTTTTGCAATAAAAATCCTGCTTCTGCGGAAGTCACTTAAGTCCCTCCAAGTTTTGCACCTAGGGATGCGCTTTTGCAAAGATAACGCACTCTCCCATTCTCCGCATTTGTGGAGCCTTGCTCGCATCTGCGGGCTCACAGATGCGAAATACCCCTCACACCTGCAACAAACCCCAGACCATACCAGCTCCTCCTCTGCGCCATATCAGCCTCACTTGGGGCTAAATCCCTCACATGTGCGATCACATCAGAAGGCAAATGTTCAGAATTGCTTCAAGTCCAACTTTTGGTCTGTTAACCATTCGGAATCCATCCGAGGCCCCCGGGACCTCAACCAAATATATCAGAAAGTCCTATAATACGATACGAACTTAGTCTATGCCTCAAATCACATCAAACAACAACAATAACAAGAATCGCACCCCAATTCAAGCCTAATGAAAATTAAGAAATTCCAACTTTTACAATCGATGCCGAAACTTATCAAATAAAGTCCGATTGACCTCAAATTTTGCACACAAGTCACAAATGACACAATGGACCTTTTCCAACTTTTGGTACCAAAATCCGAGCCCGGTAACCACAAATTCAACTCTCGGTAAAACTTCTCAATTTCCAAAACTTCTAATTTTCCAACTTTCGCCATTTCAAGCTAAAATCAACTACGAACCTACAAATTACTATATGGACACACTCATAATTCTAAAATCACCCAAAAGAGCTATCGGATCCATCAAAACTCCATTCCAGAGCCATTTACACACAAGTCAACATCCGATCAACCTTTTCAACTTAAGCTTTCAACCTTAGGACTAAGTGTCCCAATTCACTCCGAAACATCCCCGGAACCAAACCAACTACCGCGACAAGTCACGTATCAACAATTGGGCATAGAATAAGCAGTAAATAGGGGAACAAGGCTACAACACTCAAAATAACTGGCTGAGTCATTACAGTCCCGCGCTGGGATGAGCCCGAGGTGAGTCCTAGAAAAGCCTTTTAAAATACTGATATTGATGTGACACGTGCAAGGACCCATGTTGGGCTAAGCTATATTAATAGTTGACTTAGATCCGATCAATGCTTGGGCAAGGAAACGCCCATCCGGAGTCAGATAATAATCGTGGGCGCAGTCACACGGGTTATATATGTGCTTGGTGAGGACTTGTGTCAAGCACCAATACAATGTTGAGTGTTGTTGTGTATGTTTCATGAAGCGAAATTGTGCCCGACACTATATATGTGCTGAGATCTGATATACCTGATTAATTAATTGCAATATCGTTAATTCTAGCATGTATATTTGTCATGCAAGTATCATGTTGTGTTTTCTTCCATTATGCTTATTGGTATTCAATGTCTCTATTTGATGTGTTGAATTTGGAATCACCGTTAAATTGATAAAAAAAACATGTTTGGGTGATATCCGAGGAAAAATTTATGCCTTAACTGATATTCTTGAAAAGCATGCTTATTTCTTCTCTTATTGTGAAAAGGTCAAACTTGATATTAATTGGGGTATCTTTCCTTTTGCCGGTTTTATACTATTATTGTTGTTATTGGCTATTGGAATTGAATAATGTATATTGTCAAGCTCGTCACTGCTTTTAGCTCGAGGTTAGACTTGTTACTTATTAAGTACCAGGGGTTGGTTGTACTCATACTAATACTCTGCACTTTATGTGCAGATCCAAGTGTTATTGAGATAAGTGATTGCTAGGGTATGGAACTGGTATCAGATTCGTGAGATTTTGAGGTAGGTGTTATTCCGTTCGCAGGACTTGGAGTCCCTTTTCTCTTAGTTTATGTTATTAATGTTCTATCTTTCAGACAAGTCTATATTTTGGGATCAGATTCTATATTTAAATTTTGTAATACTAAAGTACTCGTTAACACCATATCATGGGATGATTTTAGTTGTGTTATTGCTATTGACTTCGAATATTTGTGTTTATTCCGCTGTTAGGACTATTTATTTATGTTATTTAAGTTTGTTCCTACTTATTAAAGTTGACTTGCCTAGCAAGCAGTGTTAGGCCCCGTCATGACTTTGGTGGGATTTAGGGTCATGACAAGTTGGTATTAGAGTACTAGATTGCTTAGGTCTCACGAGTCACGAGTAAGTCTTATATAGTTTTGTGGATCGATACGGAGACGTATGTACTTATCTTTGAGAGACTACATGTCTACTAGGAAAATTTCTCCTTTTTCTTTTCATTTTCCATCATGCGAATTTGTTCAACTCTAAGCTTGAATCCTTGATCTTCTATTCACTCATAGATGGCGAGGACAAGATTGTTTGGTGCAGTTGAGCAGGCATCGTCACCTCAGTCTAGGGCCGTGAGTAGCCGGGGTAGAGGTAGAGGTAGGGACAGAGCACGTGCCGCAGCTAGAGCCTTTGCTTGTGCAGCAGCTGTGGAGCCGATGGTAGCTCCTATTGAGGATCACGCTCTTGATTATGTGGAGCTAGAGGTACCAACTCAGGTTCCCAGGGCTTATTTATTTCGCCAACCATTCAGGATGCTTTGATCCACATGGTTAATTTGTTCGAGAGTTTGGCTCAGTCCAAGGCATTTCCTACTGTACCAACTACTTCCCCTACAGGAGTGGAGTGCAGACTCCAGCTACTTGTACCCCAGAACAGGTCACCAATAGTTATCAGACTCCTACGGTTATTGATTGGGGGAGTTCATACTACTATTGCTGCTCAACATGAATCTTGATGAGCTGAAGAGGTTAGATAAATTCACAAAGTTGCATCCTCCTCATTTCAGTGGTACACCTTCAGAGGATGCTTAGGAGTTATTGGATCGTTGTCATGAGATTATACACAATTTGGTACACCGCATTTCAGATACAGGTTTTGACCAAGAGGTGGGAGCAGGTTTATGAGATTGGTCGACCAATTGGATCACCTCCTCGTGCATGGGATCAATTCTCCAGAGTCTTCTTAGAGGACTTTGTGCTACGCACCAAGGGAGAGGAGCTGAGGAAGTAGTTTAAGTACCTACAGCAAGGTCAAATGCCAGTTACTGAGTATGAGATGAGGTTTATAGAGATGTCTCATCATGCTACTACCTTGATACCCACTCAGGAGGAGCAAGTGAGGAGATTCATTTAGGATCTACACTACACTATTTGCCTTGCTATGGCTAGAGAGACCGAGATTGCTTTTCACCAAGTTGTGGAGATAATGCGTCATGTTGAGCGCATCCGCAGTCAGGCTAGAGTGATTACATAGGGTAGGTACAAGAGGTCCCAACATTTAGTAGCTTCTGTAGTGCCTCGTCTAGAGGTTGATGTTGATTTGGAAGAGGCCATTCTAGCAGACCAGCTTATCATTCACCACCACCCATTTGAGGGGCTTCAGTGTAGTCTTCATTCAGTACCCTCCCAGCGCATAGTTTTTATCGCGCTCTATCTGTCTATGGTTCGTTGCTACCGGATTCTTCTAGTGGTTATTCTGGTTCATGGAGTCCAACTTAGGCCTGTTACACCCCATGTTTTCATACGTGAAAGTACGCCATAAGTAAATTGATGAAAGTTTGGGAATGAGATTACCTTGGGATTATAAGTATTACGGTATTTCAAACAAGTGATAAGTAAATTCGTGAAGGTGAGAGGGTAAGCAAATTGAAGAAAACGAGTTTCGTCGAAGTTTGATAATTTGGGATAAAATACGGTCCAAGCTATAGTACCCTGTATTTATGGACTAGTGTCATACAAGGCACCACATGACCATGATAGTAAGGTATATAAGGTATGTTAAAGGTGGGTCGTATTTTAAGTAATTTGAGATATTCTTAACTATGTGGGTAATTGATTAATTATTAATTAATGGGAGATTAACAAGTTAATCAAGTGATTAGTGGATAATTAATTCAAATATTTGGATAAGAATTAAATCTCCCAACGTGGCAGCAAGGCCTTGAAGTAATTGTGACTCTTTGGGTCTTGATAGTTAGGTGGCATGTGTAGGCAATTTTGGATAAAATAAACCACATGAAGTGGGGGCCACACCCATTTAATATAAGGCTTCTTTACTTTAGCATATATCAAATGCTAAAGTATGATCTTAAGGAATTCCATAACGTAAGCTTCCAGGGATCTTCAAGAATTCAATACCCGTGAGCTTTCATGGATCTTCAGGAATTCAAAGTATGATATTCCATAGCGTCTTCAACACTTCAAAAACCCGAGATTTCATAGCACCTTAATTAACGAGAGAGCTTGCAATATTAAGGGAATACGGTGTAATCTTTCTCAAGAGAATCGACTCAGGTATGTTAAGGATATCCCTTCTTTCCTTTTGGCATGATCCAAATGATACAAATGAAATGAGCAAAATACGCAACTTTCATAAATGACTCCATTCAAAACAATACTAGGGGTGTCTATATTCTTGATTCCCCATGTGAATTATTATTATATCTTCTATTCATTGGTCTCAGAAAAATACGTATTTGATAAATTTTATCCGACAAGCATATTATTTTTATGACATTTGGAGAAATCTTATTAACGTATTTCTTATACATTTCATGCAATTATACATGTACATTGACCCATGACCAGATGACGTTATATACGCATATATATATATATATATATATATATATATATATATATATATATATATATATATGTATATGGGATATGGAAAAAGGTTACGGCGTTATATACGCACCACCACTTGATCAGCTGATATACGTTGATGATTTGCCCATAGTGGCCGAAATAATATGATGGGATTCCCTCAGTGGCTTGATGATGTTATGAACATATATACCTATGCATGGTATGACATTTATACGCATATGCATGACATTATAAAAATGAAATGATTCACAGAGCTATGCAGATGTACATGTCGAGTCTTTTACTCCATGTTTCTCTCATGTCTATTATTTACTGATTTTCATTCCTTACATACTCGGTACATTATTTGTACTGACGTCCCTTTTGCCTGGGGACGCTGCGTTTCATGCCCGCATGTATCAATAGACAGGTCGAGAGTCCTCCAAGTAGGCGATCAGCTCAGGGGAAGATGTTGGTGCACTCCATTTGTTCCGGAGTTGCTTATGTGGTCAGTATGATTAGAACATATACTGATTAGTATGGCGGGGCCATGTCCCGACCTTTATGACATTTATGTACTCTTAGAGGCTTGTAAACCTATGTCGTGTATGTAAAAGATTGTACGGCCTTGTCGGCCTATGTTTTGAGTTTATAAATGATGATGTTGGCCTATTAGGCTCGTATGTCACGTGTGTATGATGATGTAATAAGAAAGATACGTTACATTGGTACTCGGTTGATTAAGGTACCGGGTGCCCGTCGCGGCCTATCGGTTTGGGTCATGACAGAAGTGGTATCAGAGTAGTTCTGTCCTAGGGAGTCTACAAGTCGTGCCTAGTAGAGTCTTGTTTATGGGTGTGTTGTGCACCACACTTATAAGTAAGAGGCTATATGGCATTTAGGACTGTCACTCTTTCTTCTTACTCTAGATCGTGTGGTAGAGATCAGTTGTAAGAACTCAATTTCCTAAACTCTATCTTATTCATAATATGATGATGCCTACATCCAGAAAGACGGTTGGTAAGAGATATAGTTGTGGAAGAGTTGAGTCATAGGAACCCGATTTTTGCATCATGCTTATGATGGATAAATATGAGGTATTCATCAGATCATGTGTATACTAATATATGTAAGCTTCTTGATAAGGATCCCTAAGGCAAGAATGCCTATCCACTCTTACGGTAAAAAGGAATAAGAGAATCGGAAGGTAGACACAAGTTTCAGCAAGTAAAAGAAGCAAGGTGAAGAAGGGTACGAGGTACCTAGTTAATGAAGATTAACAGTATTTACAATTCAAGTAGAGAAATATAAGCATTTTGAGTTACGTTCAATTATAACAGAGGTATGTACAATCGGCCACGCCTATCTCAGTTATGCCCTATGGGAACTAACCGATATGGTTTAAGAGAAGGATGAGATATCAGGATCTGGCTGGGGTTAGAGTAACCCAAAATGGTGAATGGATTGTTTGCGTTAGTTGACATTTCTGAAGGATAGTGCAAATGTGCTAATAGATCTCCTTGTGAGACACCCAGATAGTGCACTCTAAAATAGTACAGCTAGATATGAGTACTACAAAGATAGACACTGAAAGCCTTAAAGGGATAAATATTACCTTAGTATGGTTCCAGTCTCTAGTAGAGGAAGAATGTTAGGCATACCCGAAGAGCCAGCAGATGGAGCAAGGGAAGCTAAAAGCAAAAGAATGTCTTGTTCGAGTTTTCAAAATAAAGTGATAGACATAAATGTTAGCGGGAAATAAGAAGAGAGTTAATAAAGCATTATGAGTAAGATGTGATACTTGGATGATAATGGTAGATCAAAAAGATGACAGTATTACATAGTCTATAGTCAAGTAAAGGAAAAGACGAGAGGTGACAGGCCTTGAGACAACAAAAGAGTATAGGCCATAAAGTCATATCCTCATTTTGAGAAATAAGTTCGTGACTCTAACGCGACTACCAGAAGGAAACGTTAGACCCCAGAATAATAGAAATCAGTATGGGCTGGTGAACAAGATAAACTAAACATGAACTAGGGACTGAGTAATAGTTGGCATCATGAGAATCTCAGAGATTGCACGACAGAAGAATACCCTTTAAAGGTCATTCAGGAAGACGTTTCCCTAAAGCAAGCAAGGAGAGTAAAGTTAAGCTTAAGGGACTGTATGTGCCAGTTACACTAAGTGTCACCCTCGCGAATAAGGAATTTTATTATTCTTGAAGAGGTCAAATACCAGTTACTGAGTATGAGATGAGGTTTATAGAGATGTCTCATCATGCTACTACCTTGATACCCACTCAGGAGGAGCAAGTGAGGAGATTCATTTAGGATCTACACTACACTATTTGCCTTGCTATGGCTAGAGAGACCGAGATTGCTTTTCACCAAGTTGTGGAGATAATGCGTCATGTTGAGCGCATCCGCAGTCAGGCTAGAGTGATTACATAGGGTAGGTACAAGAGGTCCCAACATTTAGTAGCTTCTGTAGTGCCTCGTCTAGAGGTTGATGTTTATTTGGAAGAGGCCATTCTAGCATACCAGCTTATCATTCACCACCACCCATTTGAGGGGCTTCAGTGTAGTCTTCATTCAGTACCCTCCCAGCGCATAGTTTTTATCGCGCTCTATCTGTCTATGGTTTGTTGCTACCGGATTCTTCTAGTGGTTATTCTGGTTCATGGAGTCCAACTTAGGCCTGTTACACCCCATGTTTTCATACGTGAAAGTATGCCATAAGTAAATTGATGAAAGTTTGGGAATGAGATTACCTTGGGATTATAAGTATTACAGTATTTCAAACAAGTGATAAGTAAATTCGTGAAGGTGAGAGGGTAAGCAAATTGAAGAAAACGAGTTTCGTCGAAGTTTGATAATTTGGGATAAAATACGGTCCAAGCTATAGTACCCTGTATTTATGGACTAGTGTCATACAAGGCACCACATGACCATGATAGTAAGGTATATAAGGTATGTTAAAGGTGGGTCGTATTTTAAGTAATTTGAGATATTCTCAACTATGTGGGTAATTGGTTAATTATTGATTAATAGAAGATTAACAAGTTAATCAAGTGATTAGTGGATAATTAATTCAAATATTTGGATAAGAATTAAATCTCCCAGCGTGGCAGCAAGGCCTTGAAGTAATTGTGACTCTTTGGGTCTTGATAGTTAGGTGGCATGTGTAGGCAATTTTGGATAAAATAAACCACATGAAGTGGGGGCCACACCCATTTAATATAAGGCTTCTTTACTTTAGCATATATCAAATGCTAAAGTATGATCTTAAGGAATTCCATAACGTAAGCTTCCAGGGATCTTCAAGAATTCAATACCCGTGAGCTTTCATGGATCTTTAGGAATTCAAAGTATGATATTCCATAGTGTCTTTAACACTTCAAAAACCCGAGATTTCAGAGCACCTGGGAATACGGTGTAATCTTTCTCAAGAGAATTGACTCGGGTATGTTAAGACTATCCCTTCTTTCCTTTTGGCATGATCCAAATGATTCAAATGAAACGAGCAAAATACGCAACTTTCATAAATGACTCCATTCATAAAAATACTAGGGGGGTCTATATTATTGATTCCCCATGTGAATTATTATTATATCTTCTGTTCATGGGTCTCAGAAAAATACGTATTTGATAAAGTTTATCCGACAAGCATATTATTTTAATGACATTCCGAGAAATTTTATTAACGTATTTCTTATGCATTTCATGCAATTATACATGTACATTGACCCATGATCAGATGGCATTATATACGTGTATATATGTATATTATATGTATATGGGATATGGAAAAAGGTTACAGCGTTATATACGCATCACCACCTGATCAGCTAGTATACGTTGATGATTTGCCGACAGTGGCCGAAATGATGTGATGGGATGTCCTCAGTGGCTTGATGATGTTATGAACACATATACCTATGCGTGGTATGCCATTTATACGCATATGCATGACATCATAAAAATGAAATGATTCACAGAGCTATGCAAACGTACATGTCGAGTCTTTTACTCCATGTTTCTCTTATGTCTATTATTTACTGATTTTCATTCCTCACATACTCGGTACAATATTTGTACTGACGTCCCTTTTGCCTGGGGACGCTGCGTTTCAAGCCCGCGGGTCTTGATAGACAGGTCGAGATTCCTCCAAGTAGGCGATCAGTTCAGCGGAAGATGTTGGTGCACTCTATTTGTTCCGGAGTTGCTTATGTGGTCAGTATGATTAGAACATGTACTGATTAGTATGGCGGGGCCCTGTCCCGACCTTTATGATATTTATGTACTCTTAGAGGCTTGTAGACATATGTCGTGTACGTGAAAGATTGTACTACCTTGTCGGCCTATGTTTAGAGTTTATAAATGATGATGTTGGCCTATTAGGCCCGTATGTCACGTGTATATGATGATGTAATAAGAAATATATGTTACGTTGGTACTCGATTGAGTAAGGTACCGGGTGACCATCGCGGCCCATCGATTTGGGTCGTGACAAGGCCCCACAGTCATTTCTAGTCAATGGTTGCTATGAGTGTGGGGAGTTGGGGCATGTCAAAAAATAGTGGCCCCATCTTCATAGAGGTCCAGTGCAGCAGGGAGGTCAGACTATGATTTTCACACCGATTGCTACACCACACGCTCATCCAGCTTAGGAGATCATTTAAGACGTGATCATCCTAGAGAGGGAACTCAATCTACTGGAGGTTAGGCTAGATGCTATGCGTTCCCAGAGAGGACCGAGGATGTTTTTTTCTGATGTGGTGATTACAGGTATTGTTTCTGTGTGCCACAAGGATGCTTCAATATTATTTGATCCCGGTTCTACTTATTCATATATCATCATATTTTGCTTCTTGTATGTATATGCCTCAAGGTTCTCTTGATGCTTCTATACATGTGTCTATATCTATTGGCGATTCTATTGTGGTGGATCAAGTTTATAGGTCGTGTGTGGCCACTATTTGTGATTTCGAGACGAAAAGAGACTTCCTATTGTTAGATATGGTGAATTTTGATATGATCTTGGTATGGATTGGCTATCTCCGTACCGTGATATTCTTGATTGTCATGCTAATACCGTTATATTGGAAATGTTAGGGTTGTCGAGGTTGGAATGGAAGGGTTCTCTAGGTTGCATGCCTAATAGAGTGATTTTATTCTCGAAGGCTCAACGGATGGTTGAGAAGGGATGTTTGGGATATCTATCTTTTGTCACAGATATTAGTGCTGATACTTCTATTATTCAGTCAGTTTCAGTAGTGAGGGAGTTTCTGGATGTATTTTCAGCAGATCTACTAGGAATGCCACCCGAAAGGGATATTGATATCGGCATTGATTGAGCACCGGGCACGCAACCTATCTCTATTCCTCCATGTCGCCTAACTTCAGCGTAGTTGAAGGAATTTAAGGAACATTTGCAGGAGTTGTTGGATAAGGGATTCATCAGGGCTAGTATTTCATCTTGGGATGCGTCAATGTTGTTTGTTAAGAAGAATGATAGGTCTATGAGAACATATATTGACTATCGGCAGTTGAACAAGGTGTCTATCAAGAACAAGT
The DNA here is from genome assembly GCF_000390325.3 of Nicotiana tomentosiformis. Taxonomy (NCBI): domain Eukaryota; kingdom Viridiplantae; phylum Streptophyta; class Magnoliopsida; order Solanales; family Solanaceae; genus Nicotiana; species Nicotiana tomentosiformis. Next base: position 48,469,683 of record NC_090814.1, on the reverse strand, counting down.
ATCCATTGTCGCGCATTGATGACTTATTCGATCAGCTTTAGGGTGCCAAGTTATTCTCAAAGATTGACTTGAGGTCGGGGTATCACCAGTTGAAGATCAGGGCTTCGGACATGACCCTTGATAGGAAGGTATGGAGGTCGAGTATTAGGGTAGTAAAGTAGGTAGTCTAGAGTGTTCTTAACAATAGTATTAGCACACAGTCTCACTTTCTGTTGGTAGTAGGTTTTTATTGACTAACTGTTGTTTTCTTTCATTGTGATCACCTTATTATCTTGTTGTCTTTATTCTTATTTTTATATGGCTTTTGGGATGTCCCTTCTTGTCTATATTTTCATTCATGTGGTGCTTATACTTTCCTAAGCAGAGGGTCTATTGGAAACAACCTCTCTTTCCTCAAAAGGTAGGGGTAAGGTCTGTGTACACACTACCCTCCCCAGACCCCACAATGTGGGATAATACTGGGTATGTTATTGTTGTTGTTGTTATTGTTGGTGATGTCGTTTGGGTTGACTAATGCCCCACATCTTTCCTGCATTTGATGAACAATGTGTTCCATCCCTATTTGGATTGTTACACCCCATGTTTTCATACATGGAAGTACGCCATAAATAAATTAATGGAAGTTCGGGAATGGGATTATTTTGAGATTATAAGCATTATGCCATTTCAAACAAGTGATGAGTAAATTCGTAAAGGTGAGAGGGGAAGCAAGTCAAAGAAAATGAGTTTTCATCCAAGTTTGACATGTGAGATAAAATATGGCCCGAGCTAAAATATTCGGTATTTATGGACTAGTGCCATGCAAGGTACCACATGACCACGATGGTATGATGTATAAGGTGTGTTAACATGAGTAGTATTTTAAGTAATTTGAGATAATTCTTAATTATGTGGGTAATTGGTTAATGGGAGATTAACAAGTTTATTAAGATAATTGGTGGTTAATTATTGGACAAAATCCATAACGTGGCAGCAAACCCATCTAAGGATTGTGACTCATAAGTCACTATGATTATGTGGAAAGACTTAAAGATCATGACTCATACTCATTAACTAAAGAAGAGACACATTTCATTAGCAATTTTTATAAGTTGTGAATAGATCAGAACATTAGCCATTTTTGCCAATTCCTACAAATTTTCAAATTCTCATTTTCAAACACTCCAAATCAAATTCTAACCCTTACATTAAGCAACGTGAATTCTTGCAACCAAAAGGAATCCAACGAGAATTTTTAAAATCATAGTAACGTAAAATTTTACGGTTCTAAAGAAGTACGGTGCAATCTTTTTCAAGAACATCATACGGATTTTTTCCTACTTTGATCTTGCTGTTACATGTTGTCGCAATTGATGTGTGTTAGAGGGATTGTCAAAAGAATTGACTCAGGTATGTTAAGGCTATCCCTTCTTTCCCTTTGGCATGATCTATACGACACAAAACGAGTAAATGCACAACTTCCATAAATGACTCTATTCTTAGAAGTGCCTATGTTCTTGAATTCCCATGTATCTTATTATTCTATCATCTGTTCATGGGTCTTAGAAAATACGTAAGTTGAAAAAGTTTACTTCATGATATTATTCAAAGTCATAATGGCCTTATGATATTCCGAGAGATTTTAATGATGTACTTCTCATGCATTGCATTCATTTATACATGTATATTGACCCATGACCAGATGGCGTTATATACGCGTATATATAAGTATTTATATGTATATGGGATATGGGAAAAGGTTATTGCATTATATATGTACCACCATCTGATCAGCTGGTATACGTTGATGATTTTGACCACAGTGGCCGAGATGATATGATGGGATGCCCTCAGAGGCCTGATGATGTTATGAAATATGTACCTATGCACGACATGACATTCATACGCATATGCATGACACTATAATTATTTCATGATTTATAGAGTTATCCAGACTTACAGGTTGACTCATTTACTTTATATTTCTTTCACACCTGTTATGTACTTATTTATGTGCCTTACATACTCGGTACATTATTCGTATTGACATCCCTTTTGCCTGGGGACGCTGCGTTTCATGCCCGCAGGTCTTGATAGACAGGTCGAGAATCTTCCAAGTAGGCTATCAACTCAGCGGAAGATGTTGGTGCGCTCCATTTGCTCCGGAGTTGTTTGTTTGGTCAGTATGATTTAGACGCGTATTGTTTGGTATGGCGGGGCCATGTCCCGACCTTTATGTTAAAGTGTACTCTTAGAGACTTGTAGACAAATGTCATGTATGTGAATGCTTGTATGGCCTTGTCGGCCTATGTTTTGATTATATGAAAGATCATGCCGGCCTTATCGGCCCGTACGTCATATGCATAAGTTTGGATTACATGTTGGGTCGTCCAATGTCGAGTATTTTCCCCATGTTTTATTCTACAGCAAAGGGCCAAATATACCCTTGTACTTTCGAAAATGGTCTAAGAATACCCCTCGTTATACTATTGGGCTATATATACCCTTCCCATCATACTTTAGAACAAATATACCCTTATTTTGGATTGAGTACCACGTGTTAGCACTAGATGAAAATAAGGATATATTTGTTCCAAAGTATGACGGGAAGGGTATATATAGCCCAATAGTATAACAAAGGGTATTTGTAGACCATTTTCGAAAGTACAGGTGTATATTTGGCCCTTCACCGTTTATTTTATTTATCTCACGATAGCTTCTTTGGCTCATTTACCTATGGTAGTATGATACGAAAGATACTCTACGTAGGTACTCGGTTGAGTAAGGTACCGGGTGCCCGTCGCGGCCCATCGGTTTGGGTTGTGACATGGATTCCCTTTTCATAGTGTTCATTGATGATATAATGGTGTACTCCTATAGTAGGGAAGAGCATGAGCAGAATTTGAGGATCATGCTCTAGACAATGAGGGAGAAGAAACTAAATGCTAAGTTTTACAAATGCGGTTTTGGTTAGACTCAGTGGAATTCTTAGGTCATGTGGTATCTAGTGATGGGATCGAGGTAGACCCAAAGAAGATTGCTGTAGTTCAGAGTTGGCCCAGACCTTCTACCACTACAGAGGTCAGAAGCTTCTTGGGTTTGGCTTGTTACTACCATCGCTTCGTAGAAGTATTTTTGTCTATTACAACCCCATTAATCAAGTTGACTCAGAAGGATGCTCTGTTTAGGTGATCGGATGAGTGTTTGGAGAGCTTTCAAAAGCTTAATACAACTTTGACTACAACTCCAATGTTAGTTTTGCCTTTAGGATCGGGGTCATGTACGGTTTATTATGATTCTTTGTGGGTTGGCATCGTGTGTATTGATGCAGGACTGTAGGGTAATTGCCTACGCGTTGCGCCCATTGAAGCCCCATCAGAAGAACTATCCAGTGCATGATATGGAGTTAGCAGCTATTGTACACACACTCAAGATTTGGAGATATTAGTAATATGGCATGTCTTGTTAGGTGTATACGAATCACCGGATTCTCCAGCATCTGTTTAAACAGAAAATTTTGAATATGCGGCAAAAGAGATGGCTGGAGTTGTTGAAGGATTATGATATAACCATTCTTTATCATATGGGAAAGGCTAATGTAGCCCTATAGCCTCTCGAAGATAAGTACAAACGTCTTCGTACCGATTCGCAAGAATCTACTAGGCTTGCTCATAACTCGTGAGACCTATGCAACCTAGTGCTCTGATACCAACTTGTCAAGACTCAAACTCCCACCAGAGACGTGATGGCGCTTGACACCGCTTGCTAGGCAAGCCAACAACAAATATACGAAAATAAACTTCAATAATGATAAAATATAGTCTCTAAAGTGCAATGGTATCAATAACTGAAGTTAAAATTTTCAATACAAATGAATCCACCCAAAAATCCAGTGCAACCAAGTGCATGAGCACAATAGAATACTAAATACAAAGTCTAAACAAAATACAATATTGTCTGAAAGACCGAATAGTAAGCACATATGATTAAAGAGGGTACTTCAAGTGTAACGAACCGACCGGTCCTTTTGAGAATTTACATTTTCATTCGGTGGTTTGAGGTTTTGAGTAGTTTCATATGAAGAGTTATGACTTGCGTGTATGGTCAGTTTTGGTTTTTGAGTGATTCGGAATTTATTTGGAAGAATGATTCTTAATTTGGAAACTTTAAGTTGGAAGAGTTGACCAAGTTTGACTTTTGTGTATGTGACCTTAGATCAAATTTTTGATGATTCTATTAGATTAGATGGTAATTTTAGACCTGGGCGTACGCCCGGATTGGTATTAGGATATTCCTAGAAGATTTTCGCCCTAATTGTCAAAGATTGGCAATTTGAAGGTTTGAAAAGTTTATATGTTTGATCGGAAGTTGACTTTGATGTTATCGAGTTCAGATTGTTGTTACAAGATTTGGAATAGGTTTGTTATGTCATTTAGTGTTGGAGAAGATAGTTGGTACTTTGCATATGATAAGTGGGGTTCACATCCGCAACCCCGCGGGTACAAAAAATGGTCTGCAGGTGCGGAATCACAACTAGTAGACCGCAAGTGCGGCTTTTTGGGCGCAAAAGCGGAATTTGTGTGTATTAAAAAATTAGATTGCGTTCATTTGGTATTTTGAGCATATATCGAGTTCTAGAGATCCGCTTGAGGTGATTTTTGCGGTGTTCTTTTTGTTTTTTCATGGGAGTCCGTATCTAACCTCAATTTTTGTATTTTAACATGATTACACTAGTTCATTTGTGAATTAATCTATGTTTTGATTAGAGAATTGAGGATTTTTGTCAAAAACTTTTCTAAAGTGAATAATTGATTTTTGAATATTGATACGGAGTCAGAATTAGATAAAATTAGTATGGTTGGACTCGTATTCGAATGGATTATCAGAATTTGTGATTTTGTCAGATTCCGAGGTGCGGTCCCGGGTTGACGTTTTGGTTGACTTTGAGTATTTGATTAAAGATTCGACCTTTATTATTTCGGTTTGTTTTCTATGGCATTATTTGAGGTTTTTGAGTTTCTTTTGGCTAGTTTTGAGTTGTTTGGAGGTCGATTCACATGGGATGGCATTTCTAGAGTATTGTTTTGGGATTGTTCTAGGTAAGTAACATATCTAAACTTGGATTTGAGGATAATTATCCCTAAGAACTATGATATTTGAGATGTGTTGAGATGACACATGTGCTGAGTGATGAGCGTGTGTGCGTGCACCAGGGTATTCATGATCCGGGTAGTTATTAGGCTATTATATGCCTTGTCTTGATATCATGCTTCTTTGATATCATGTTTTCTCCATTTGTATGACTATGTGAGTTATTATTCATGCTAGAAATCATGTCTAGGCTATCTACTTTATTGTTTGAGACATGATAAGGCGATTTTGCCATGTTGAACTATTTACCTTAGTCGTAGTCATACTCTTCAGTCATGATAGTTATATCTACATGTTATATCTCTACCTCTGTACACTTTTAATATATTGTCTCACATGTTTTTGGTGTCCTTGTACGTGACACGAGTTTGAGCTGAATTTGTGGCACATTGTAATTTTCTGTGTTGTATAATTAGATTATGTTTTCTCTAAGAAGTTGGCATATAGAGACTTGAGTGGATTGATGATTAATGTGGGCCATAGAGCCGTGGTGAGTGATAGAGAGGCGATGCTTGTGTCGAGGCCCCATATTGGGCTGAGTGTTATTGATATTGAGGTGACGTGTACGCTAGGCCCCACGTAGGGCTAAGTGGTATTATTTAGGGGAGGCGTGTGCACCAGGCCCCATGTTGGGATATGTGATATTGATTATTGATTAGCGCTTGGGCAAGGATCCTCCCCTCCGAAGTTGGTATTACATTGACTGCAGGCACAAAGATATATGTATGATGTGGTGAGGGGCAATTGTGCCAGGCATCCGTACAGTGCTGAGTGTGATTGTGTGTGTGATGATAGTGAGGGGCATTTGTGCCAGGCACCATGAGTATGCTGTGTGTGAGTATACTTGATGGCTTCACTTTGATCTTATTGACTGGACATGTGTATGTGAAATATAGGCATAAATATGTATTTTCTCGTGCTAGACGGTAAATGAAATGTCTTATCTGTTGAATGTTTGTAAAATCATATTTCCTTGTTAAACTCATGCTTTAGTGATTTCAGAGAAAGATTTGGGCTTTGACTGTTATAATTGGGAAAACATGCGTAATTTTCTATATTTGTAAATGAGCTGAACATGCTATCTCTTGAATTATTTTATTCTACTATCATCATTATATCGTGTGTAGTTATTGAGCATTGGTTTTGGACACTAACCTTCTTCTGATCTCGTCACCATTTTCAACCTGAGGTTAGGTTTGTTACTTATTGAGTACATGGTTGGTTATACTCATACTATACTTCTGCACCTTGCGTGGAGATCTTGGATCTGATGCTACTGTATATGGTGGGAGCTGGCGTTAAATATGTACCTATTTTTTCGAACATAGCTACCACATGTCCTTCATAGTTTTAGATTCGTATTTTGTTTATGTATATTCCAAACAAATATTGTATTTATTTTCATACCAGCTTTGTAAATCAAAGTCTTAGTGGCTCATGACTTGTACTACCAATATTTCGGTTATTGTATGGAAATTCAGTTATTTCACTCATTGAATTCTTATTATTTTCATTAAATAGGGTTGACTATTGCTTGGCTTACCTAGCGGGTTGGGTTAGGTGTTATCACGACTAAGTGAATTTTGGGTCGTGACAAGTTGGTACAATAGCTCTAGGTTCCTTGGTTCTACGAGTCATGAGCAAGTGTCTAGTAAAGTCTTGCGGATTGGTATGATGACGTCCATACGTATCTTTGAGAGGCTACATGGAATCTAGGAAAAACTTTTGATCTTTCTTTCTTATTATGTAATTGATGACAATGCTTAGATGCATTGGATATGACGATAAGAATTTGTTTGGGGTGTAAAAGACTATGGATGCTTGATTTCTGTCTTGATGTGTTATATCATCTTGAGTTATGAGTATGTTAGGGATCTTTTAGTTGTTCAACTGTGGAATGAAGTAGATTCTTACATCTTGTTGACGGGTTCAGACTCTAGATAATTAAGAAATTTCATAGTGGTTGTGACTATGTTAGGGCAAAGAGAAATTCCAGTTTGAGGCTATGCAAGTGGATTATCTCCCGTGGGATATTCTGAGGTTTTGTGATCCCTATGAAGCTTATGTAAAGAGTTTTCTTTCAACCAGCGGAATGTTTATGTGATGCAATTTGAGTTCGGATCTCTTGAGTAAGGTTGCACGACTATCGCGAGAAGGGATACGCGCTTAGCAGAGGATTTGAGGTATTTTATGGTTGTGCTACATAAGTATATGAAGGATTTAGTTGAATTACAGTGCGTGATTATGGCAGTTATGGAGTTAGAGTATTGTGTGTTATTGAATGTTATGTACTATGGCTTTGAGCCAAGTAGGGAAGTCTGCTATCGACGATCAGATTGCATGGTCATGTGTTATATTAGTTTTGGTCTGAGGCATACTTGTGGACTAGTTATGTCTTGAGGAGGTTGGTTTAGAGTATGACTTGAGCAAGGAAATTGCCAGATGCATGAGGTACTATACTTTATGGGCATATGAAAATCTTGGAATAATTTGGGGTTTGATATTCGTTGTGGATATGATGTGGAAAGAGAAATGGTTCAATCCGTTGTTTAAGGTAGGGTTACTTCTTAGGGTGTTGGTGTGCTAATGGCAAAAGTAGTTCGGCTCGTGTTGGCGGTGCATTGGAGATCAGAGCAGAGTGGATGACTCTTGAGAAGATTCTAATGAGTTCATGATTCATGTGTGGTATTTGAGGGTTTCCCCGAATTATTTTATATGGCTAGGATCTGAGATTTGCATTGGAGGGTACTGAGATTTGTATTCCGTATCATTATCGATTACACATTTCAGTATCAAATGGGATAGAGAAACAACTTCAGATTCACAAAAGGCCTCTTCAGAGTAGGCATTTCGATTACGGTACTATTGGGTGCTCAAGAGGGAATATAGAGGATTATGGGCGTTAGGACGATGTGGTTTCATGCTAGGATCTCTTGAGGTGAGCTTTGGATAAGGACCATAGTGTACTGGTAAGAAGAAGTATTAACTTGTAATCAAGTCGAGGAGAATTCGAAGAAATAGGTCAGCTTGGTAGTGGTATGGGTCAGCATAGTAATAAGACTGATTGGTTCCTTGGTGTGGTGAAACTCTACAGGTGTTTTGTGGCAATACTCTTGGGTAGAGCGATCTGTGTGACTTGGTTAAGTTAGAGGGATTCAGTTCTGATGGCTTGGTTATGTGCAAACGGGTTTCGAAGAGTTCTCAACGGTGTCAACCATGGCTTGAGATGGATGTTTTCTACAATCATGTGGAGTTTGTTGAGCGTTGTGATTTTCTCCTAGATAGGGTCAAGTGGAAGGTTCCTGGTTGATGGAGTGTCTATCCTACGTATAATTCAGAGTTGATAATGGGACTCGTATTTTCATATGATAGGATGATAGATGCGGTGAGGCATGTGGGATTGAGGTTTCCATGTACGAGGTCACAATTCCATTCAAAGGTAAGGTAATGAGTTCTAGATAGCATGGACGGTTTTGGATGTTTAGAAGAATGTTGGCACTGTCTGGTATCACCTGAGAAGAGTGCGCATTTCATAAGGCACACTCAGTTTTGACTAGAGGATGCTTGATTGGTATTACGGTAATTGCTGATGTTCAGATTTTGTTATGTGGTACATTATAATTAAGGAAGTATTTCTCGTGAGATGATCGTACATGAGGAATGTGTCAATCATTTTAGTGGTGGAATTAGGATTAGAAATTGAGATTCTTGTATTCTAAGGATTTGAAGACTAGGAGGGTTCTCAGAGGCAGGGTTTTCCTTGGTTGCGGATGGTGAAGGCATGTTAAGGCATTGACGGTTGATTTTACAAGTTATGGATATGTTATTGTGGACTTTTGGAAGGTTACTTATCTATTTTGGGATGATCAAAATCGGTTTGGGGGCCCATTGTCAAGCCTAAGAAGAATATGTATTCTAGGTCGAATCGGGTTGATTGACTCAACACAGCTATTGTTGAGGGGCGTGTCATCGGTTAGAGTTTATCTTATTCGTGTTCTGATATGTTCCATGTGTTACTCTTCTATGCTACGATGGATTGTGAGACTGTTGACTATTTGCACACATGATGCAGTTCCATTTGGGTCTTATGGCGGAATTCGAACGAGATAGCTCATTGGGTGTTGAATGGTGGATTGTGCCTTGGTTATGGTCTCCTTGTGTGTGGTATATGGTTTTATCCATTTCTTTATGGTTATGGTCATGTGCTTCACGTGCTAGCTATTGTTATATATGTGTTTGGTGAGTATGAGAGTTTGGGAAAATGGGTAATCCATGTGGACCTGTACATTTGGATTGTGTCACGCATCGCAACAGAGTTATGTTGGGATATGATCCTTTGTGCTTATTTCATGTGTTTTTTTCTTCTTTTGTGTGATGGGTTCATAACATTACACTTTGTGGTGGTATCTGTTGAGGTTGTGAGACGATTCTCTCATTTGATTCTCTTTCCATCATTGGGTACACTCGGGTTGTTGCTTGTTTGGTGCACGGATTGCATAGTATGTGGATCGAGGTGGTACTGGTGTGGCATATCGGTCGAGCAGGTTGTACTGGATGAGATAAGGTTATTGTACCTAGAATGAGTGTTATCAGTTTTGATTAAGGTATGTTTGGAAGAGTAATATTAATAGTCAGCTTAGAATTTGGTTATAGTTCTTGGCGGGGTAAGAGAGCTCCATGACTTGTTGATATGATGAGTGGTTATGAGTTTCTACGTGTTTCTTTCATCCTTAGCAGTGTATGAAGGTTCAAGACAAGGTTTTACTTGATATGAGGTATGTCGTCGGTACCAGTTTTGTTAATGGGCAGATATTGTGGTCGGGAGTTATTGCTATGAGTACGTGAGTTATGCAACTTTTAAATATTCACATAATTACACTAGTTAATTTGTGAATTAATCCATGTTTTGATTGAAGAATTGGGGGGGTTTTGTCAAAAAACTTTCTAAAAGTGAATAATTGAGTTTTGAACATCGATTTGAAGTCGGAACTGGATGAAATTAGTATGGTTGGACTCTTATTCGAATGGGTTTTCAAAATTTGTGAGTTTTTCTGGTGCCGAGGTGTAGTCCTGGGTAGACGTTTTGGTTGACTTTGAGTGTTTGATTAAAGATTCGATGGTGTTATTTGATGTTTTTGAGTTGCTTTTGGCAAGTTTCGAGTCATTCGGAGGTCGATTCGCGCGGCATGGCATTTATAGAGTATTATTTTGATTTGTTCAAGGTAAGTAACATATCTAAACTTGGATTTGAGGGTAATTATCCCTAAGAACTAAGATATTTGAGATATGTTGGGGTGACACACGTGCTAGGTGACATGCGTGTGTGCGTGCACCGAGGTATTCATGATTTGGGTAGTTCTTAGGCTATTATATATCTTGATTTGCTATCATTCTTCTTTGATATCATGTTTTCTCCATTTGTATGACCATGTGAGTTATTATTCGTGCTAGAAATCATGTCTAGGCTATCTGCTTTATTGTTTGAGACATGATAGGTCTATTTTTCCATGTTGAGCTATTTGCCTTAGCCGTAGTCATACTGTTCAATCGTGATAGTTATATATGCATGTTATATCTCTGCCTCTATACACTTTTGATATGTTGTCTCATATATTATTGATGTCCTTGTACGTGACACGAGTTTGAGATGAATTTGTGGCACATTGTAATTTTTCGTGTTGTATAATTAGATTATGTTTTCTGTGAGAAGTTGGTATATGGAGACTTGAGCGAATTGATGATTAATGTGATCCATAGAGTCGTGGTGATTGATAGTGAGGCGGCGCTTGCGTCGAGGCCCCGTATTAGGCTCAGTGTTATTGATATTGAGGTAACATGTACGCTAGGCCCCACATTGGGCTAAGTGATATTATTAAGGGCGGCGCGTGCACCAGGCCCCATGTTGGGCTATGTGATATTGATTATTGATTATTGATTAGCGCGTGCACCGCCCCTCCGGAGTATGGTATTACAGTGACTGCAGGCATAGTGATATATATATGTATTGTGGTGAAGATCCATTGTGCGAGGCACTTGCACATTGTTGAGTGTGATTGAGTGTGTGATGATGGTGAGGGAATTTGTGCCAGGCACCGTGAGCGTGCTGAGTGTGAGTATACTTGATGTTATTGACTTGACATGTTTATGTGACATGTAGGCATATATATGTATTTTTCTCGTGCTAATGGTAAATGAAATGTTTTATTTGTTGTTAAAAGTTTGGAAAATCACAGTTCCTTGTTAAACTCATGCTTTAGTGATTTCAGAGAAAGATTTGGGCTTTGACTCTTATATTTGGGAAATCATGCCTAATTTTTCGTATTTGTGAATGAGTTGAACATGATATCTCTTGAATTATTTTATTCTAATGTCATTATTATATCATGTGTTGTTATTGATCATTGGTGTTGACACTGTGTAATACCCCGAAAAATTATGAAGTACTTGAGCGCTAGTAAGAAAGTTGATGTGCGCTAATTATATTATTTTATGTGCAGACAAGGGCTATTATAAGAATGATATCAATTGATCTTGATAATATATGTATGAAGTGCACTAAGAATGGTTTATGGTCTAAGAAGAGCCCCAAGGCTAAGGCAAGTTGAAACTTTCATGATAGAATAAAGTTTAAAGTGAGTTCGCACAAGACCTAACTTCAAACGCGCATACCTCTCTTAATATGAAGCGTTATATGGTGTATTACCTATACAAGAAAGCCCTTTGAGTCTAGTTTCCAACTCTTCAAACCGTTCATCATTTGGATATTTCTACAAGACGTTATGACCAAATTACCAAAGGCTGGAAAATAATGCGATTCTGTGACCAACTTTGTGATCGCAGAACCATTATGCGATCGCAGAAGTAGTTATGCGACCGCAAAATGGTCGCTAACCTGTCCAGTGAAGCCCAGTTCTGGGCACCGAATTGTACGACCCACACACCAATTGTGCGGTCTATTGTGCGACCGCATAGCTGAGTCCGGAGGGTCAATTTTCCTATTTTCATAACCCCGCCCCATTTTGATAAATAGGCTTTGGGGTGTTTTTATGAGGGTTTTAGAGAGAGGTAAGAGCATTTTAGAGAGAGAGAAGGAGGGAACCTAATATTATAATCATCCAATCTTGCACCAATCTTCAAGAATCAAGAAAACTAATCACAAGATCTTCATCTAAGAGGTAGGATTCAAACCCTTAATCTTCAATTTCGAGTTTGGGGGAAAAGATTGGTGATTGGGAGTATGATTCTTGGGTATAAGAGTATTATGTATATATTCTTGTACCAATAAGGTTTGTGGGAAGATTATTGAGCTCAAATAAGTAAAGATTGTGTTATGGAGTGAAGGACATCTTAAAGAAGAACCTTATAATTAAATTTGCACACCTAGTATTTGATAAAATGCTCAAACGAGCTGAGACCATGAATATCTTCCTAATTATGGTTCAATTTTGTTATGTCTCAAAATAGATTGGAATTTCTAGAATTTCTGGAACGTTGTAGTAATTTAAGGAAAGCTCAAAGCGAGGTATGTTGGCTAAACTTCTTTCATAGAATTGAATTCCATGATGCTCTTGTAAGTCCCGAGTTATTCTTTATAAATCAATTATTTCAAATAAGCTTTGTGTTGAAAGGTATATATTCAAAATGTATTTCGGATACTCTTATCATATGATGTTATCCTTCGGGAATATGTTCAAAGCATGAGTTGGGTATAAAAATATTATGACTCCAAGTAGCGTTTCAAGTGAAGGCTATTATTCCAAATTGTGTAAGAAGTCTCAATGTACATAAGACTCTTATTTGCTCATAGGTGTACTAAACTTCGTGATTTGAGATTCTTTGTTGTCGATAATTTATAAAGATGCTTGAAAGTGAAAGTAGTGAGTTGGGTATATAAAGTGTAGACACCGTGCAAATAATGAAAGTTATGATTGTGGCCAATAGAGCCAATGAAATGAAATGATGTGTGAAATATGGTGATGAGTATTGAAAGTAATGAAATGAAAGTATGGAATATAAGATACGGCCACCGTGCCATGAATGAAGAATAATATGTATGGCAAAAAGGGAACCAGTGAAATAATGATATTTTATGTAATTGAAAGTATCAATGAAGTGATAGTATGAAGATGAAATGTGGTTGTTCGTCTAAATGAGAATTATGAGGTGTTGTATGTCCCAATGATTTCAACTATAGTTGTATGCTTCTGAAATAATGTATGTAAATGACTTCGATGTTAAGTCCTCAAGAATCATGAACTTAGCTAATGACCTCAAGATGTCAAGTGAGTGAATAACGAGATGGAAGGGAGATGTCCTATGCTAAATGATGATGAACCTTAAGAAAGGAAATTGGGCTTATATGCCATTGAAATTGACTTATTGATTCACCATGCATGTGCTAATATAATGTGTTATATTTCTCCATGATGGGCATGAAAATGAAGTGTTCCAATGATCTGGGAACTTACGACTTTAATGTAATGTTGATCATGTCTCTTTGAGTTTATACATGGTTATATGTATAATGATGTGTTATGAACCCTATGGACGGTCTATGAAATGCATAGGTATATCGTGCTATGAAATCCTATGGACGGTCTATGAATGAATAGGTACATTGTGTTATGAAATTCTATGGACGGTCTATGAACGCATAGGTACACTGTGTTATGAAATCTCGTGGACGGTCTATGAACGCATAGGTACACTGTGTTATGAAATCCCGTGGACGATCTACGAACGCATAGATACATTGTGTTATGAAATCCTGTGGACGGTCTACGAACGCATAGGTACATTGTGTTATGAAATCCTGTGGACGGTCTATGAACGCATAGGTACATTGTGTTATGAAATCCTGTGGACGGTCTATGAACGCATAGGTACATTGTGTTATAAAATCCTGTGGACGGTCTATGAATGCATAGGTACATTGTGTTATTAAATCCATTGGACGGTCTATGAACGCATAGGTACATTGCGTTATGAAATCCTGTGGACGGTCTATGAACACATAGGTTCATTGTGTTATGAAATCCTGTGGACGGTCTATGAAACGCATAGGTTAATCGTTTGGTATATGTGAATCCTATGAATGTTCTATGAAATGTATAGTTGTATTGTGTATGGAATCCTATGAACGGTCTATGAAACGCATATGTGTATAATATGATATGTGAACACTAGGGACGGTCTATGAAATGCATAGGGGTAAGATAAGGGAGGGATATGGATGGTCAAGTAAGACGCATTGTCAACGCAGACATTATGAGTCATTTTCATTGGCCTTGTTTGTACATGTTGTTTCAATTACTTTATATTATGTGATCCGCATATAGATCGTATGGCTCAGTTGACCCTAAAAGAAGTTTAGAATGATGCAAGTATAATAAGGCTTGATATTTCAACCTAATTGATGTTTTGGTATTGTTCGAGACTTTCATTGATTTTGTGATTATTCCTCCTTGTAATATTAATTGTTCTATTGAGAGGGTGTTTAGTTATACATACTAGTACTATTCGACAATACTAACGTCCCTTTTGTTGGGGGCACTGCATCTTTTAATGGATGCAGGTATACTTCTACAGGATGATATGGATCTTTGGTAGGGATCTTCTGTGCATCAGATTATGGGGAGCCTGCTACAATTCCAGTGGGCACTCGAGTCTAGTTGGTATTATGTACTTAGGTATCTATTGTCATAGAAGCTCCATGTACACTGTGGGTCATGTACTTAAGTTTTGAGTTTCGTCATGTATTTATGTTCACGGATATTTATGAAGCTATGTACCCATTACGAGTGAAAAAGAAAAATTTTAAAAAAAAATTATGGGCCATTGAGCCAAATGTAATCAATATGAAAGTCATGATTTAATTATGTTTTGATAAATCATGCATGAGTTATGATGAGGGGTTGATGTAACGTAGGCTTGCTCGACTGGGCTCACTCGGTTGAGCGCCGGTCGCGCTCCTCAATTTTGGGGCGTGAGAAACTTGGTATTAGAGCATGGTTAAGGAGTCCTAAGGTGTCATGGAGCTGTATCAGTAGAGTCCCTCTTATCGGTGTGTTGCCGGCCACACTTATAATAGGGAGGCTACAACGACATTTAGGAAATGTTTCTCTTCTTCTATCCTCGATTGTGCGTTATTATTCCAAGTTAGTCTCAGAGTTCCCTTGTTAATACCAAGGAATGTAGCACATCGTGCTATGAAATGAGAAAGGTATAAGGATTAAAGGAATGACGCACATGACAGTCATAATGTATGAGGAACCCAATTGTCCTCGTAATGGACGAAGAAAAAGCCAATGATACGACCAAAGGTAAGAAAGATCATAAATTTGGCCTCGGGAGTCATAGTTGTTGATTTCATATATATATATATATATATATATATATATGGTGCAAAGTGGTATTATCTATATGTTGTTTAGGATTGATTTCCGGGATTCTCTGACAGGTGGATGGGCCTAGTTACATGGGAAACTCTGCCGAAATCTTTAAGAATTTGTAAAGATAGCCAAATCTTTAAGGGCCCTAAGTAAGTTGAGGTTTTGGATAGGAAGTATAAGACTCATGTAGTCATAAGTGCCTATGTATAACAGTTGGAGGTAAAATGATGGTAACTTTATTCTTAGAAGGGACTTGTAAAACATTCGAGGATGAATGTTATTAAGTGGGGGAGAATGTAACACCCCGGAAAATTATGAAGTACTTGAGCGCTAGTAAGAAAGTTAATGTGCGCTAATTATATTATTTTATGTGCAAACAAGGGCTATTATAAGAATGATATAAATTGATCTTAATAATATATGTATGCAGTGCACTAAGAATGGTTTATGGTCTAAGAAGAGCCCCAAGGCTAAGGCAAGTTGAAACTTTCATGATAGAATAAAGTTTCAAGTGAGTTCGCTCAAGACCTAACTTTAAACGCGCATACCTCTCTTGATATGAAGAGTTATATGGTGTATTACCTATCCAATGACATTCTTTTGAGTCTAGTTTCCAACGCTTCAAACCGTTTGTCATTTGGATATTCCTACAAGAAGTTATGACAAAATTACCAAAGGCTGGAAAGAATGTGATTCTGCGACCAATTCTGCGATCGCAGAACCATTATGCGATCGCAGAAGTAGTTATGCGACCGCAACATGGTCGCAGACTTGTCCAGTGAAGCCCAGTTCTGGGCACCGAATTGTGTGACAATTATGCGACCCGCACACCAATTGTGTGGTCCATTGTGCGACCGCATAGCTGAGTTCGGAGGGTCAATTTTCCTATTTTCATAACCCGACCCCATTTTGATAAATAGGCTTTAGGGCTTATTTTGGGGTGTTTTTCTGAGGGTTTTAGAGAGAGGTAAGAGCATTTTAGATAGATAAGGAGGGAACTTAATATTATAATCATCCAATCTTGCACCAATCTTCAAGAATCAAAGAAGCTAATCACAAAATCTTCATCTAAGAGGTAAGATTCAAACCCTTAATCTTCAATTTTGAGTTTGGGGAAAGAATTGGTAATTGGGAGTATGATTCTTGGGTGTAAGAGTATTATGTATATATGCTTGTACCAATAAGGTTTGTGGAAAGATTGTTGAGCTCAAATAAGTAAAGATTGTGTTATGGAGTGAAGGAAATCTTATAGAAGAACCTTGTAGTTAAATTTGCACACCTAGTGTTTGATAAAATGTTCAAACGAGTTGAGACCATGAATATCTTCCTAATTATGGTTCAATTTTGTTATGTCTCAAAATAGATTGGAATTGCTAGAATTTCTGGAACGTTGTAGTAATTTAAGGAAGGCTCAAAGCGAGGTATGTTGGCTAAACTTCTTTCATAGAATTGAATTCCATGATGCTCTTGTAAGTCCCGAGTTATTCTTTATAAATCAATTATTCCAAATAAGCTTTGTGTTGAAAGGTATATATTCAAAATGTATTTCGGATACTCTTATCATATGATGTTATCCTTCGGGAATGTGTTCAAAGCATGAGTTGGGTATAAAAATATTATGACTCCAAGTAGCGTTTCAAGTGAAGGCTATTATTCCAAATTGTGTAAGAAGTCTCAATGTACATAAGACTCTTATTTGCTCATAGGTGTACTAAAAGTCGTGATTTGAGATTCTTTGTTGTCGATAATTTATAAAGATGCTTGAAAGTGAAAGTAGTGAGTTGGGTATATAAAGTGTAGACACCGTGCAAATAATAAAAGTTATGATTGTGGCCAATAGAGCCAATGAAATGAAATGATGTGTGAAATATGGTGATGAGTATTGAAAGTAATAAAATGAAAGTATGGAATATAAGATACGGCCACCGTGCCATGAATGAAGAATAATATGTATGGCAAAAAGGGAACCAGTGAAATAATGATGTTTTATGTAATTGAAAGTACCAATAAAGTGATAGTATGAAGATGAAATGTGGTTGTTCGTCTAAATGAGAATTATGAGGTGTTGTATGTCCCAATGGTTTCAACTATAGTTGTATGCTTCTGAAATAATGTATGTAAATGACTTCGATGTTAAGTCCTCAAGAATCATGAACTTAGCTAATGACCTTAAGATGTCAAGTGAGTGAATAACGAGATGGAAGGGAGATGTCCTATGCTAAATGATGATGAACCATAAGAAAGGAAATTGGGCTTATATGCCATTGAAATTGACTTATTGATTCACCATGCATGTGCTAATATAATGTGTTATATTTCTCCATGATGGGCATGAAAATGAAGTGTTCCAATGATCCGGGAACTTACGACTTTAATGTAATGTTAATCATGTCGCTTTGAGTTTATACATGGTTATATGTATAATGATGTGTTATGAACCCTATGGACAATCTATGAAACGCATAGGTATATCGTGTTATGAAATCCTATGGACGGTCTATGAACGAATAGGTACATTGTGTTATGAAATCCTGTGGACGGTCTATGAACGCATAGGTATATTGTGTTATGAAATCCTGTGGACGGTCTATGAACACATATGTACAATGTGTTATGAAATCTTGTGGATGGTCTATGAACGCATAGGTACAATGTGTTATGAAATCCTATGGACGGTCTATGAACGCATAGGTACAATGTGTTATGAAATCCTATGGACGGTCTATGAACGCATAGGTACACTGTGTTATGAAATCCTGTGGACGGTCTATGAACGCATAGGTACATTATGTTATGAAATCCTGTGGACAGTCTATGAACGCATAAGTACATTGTGTTATGAAATCTTGTGGACGGTCTATGAACGCATAGGTACATTGTGTTATGAAATCCTGTGGACGGTCTATGAACGCATAGGTACAATGTGTTATGAAATCCTGTGGACGGTATATGAACGCATAGGTACACTGTGTCATGAAATCCTGTGGACGGTCTATGAACGCATAGGTACATTGTGTTATGAAATCCTGTGGACGGTCTATGAACGCATAGGTACATTGTGTTATGAAATCATGTGGACGGTCTATGAACGCATAGGTACACTGTGTTATAAAATCCTGTGGACAGTCAATGAACGCATAGGTACACTGTGTTATGAAATCCTGTGGTCGGCCTATGAACGCATAGGTACACTGTGTTATGAAATCATGTGGACGGTCTATGAACGCATAGGTACATTGTGTTCTGAAATCATGTGAACGGTCTATGAACGCATAGGTACATTATGTTATGAAATCCTGTGGACGGTCTATGAACGCATAGGTACATTGTGTTATGAAATCCTGTGGACGGTCTATGAACGCATAGGTACATTGTGTTTTGAAATCCTGTGGACGGTCTATGAACGCATAGGTACATTGTGTAAATAAACACTATGAACGGTCTATGAAACGCACAAGTGTATTGTGTACGTAAACACTGTGAACGGTCTATGAAACGCATAGGTGTATTGTGTAAGTAAACACTGTGAACGGTCTATGAAACACACAGGTGTATCGTATGGTATATGTGAATCCTATGAATGGTCTTTGAAACGTATAGGTGTATTGTGTATGGAATCCTATGAACGGTCTATGAAACGCATATGTGTATAATATGATATGTGAACACTAGGGACGGTCTATGAAATGCATAGGGGTAAGATAAGGGAAGGATATGGACGGTCAAGTAAGACGCATTGTCAGCGCAGACATTATGAGTCATTTTCATTGGCCTTGTTTGTACATGTTGTTTCAATTACTTTATATTATGTGTTCCGCGTATAGATCATATGGCTCAATTGACCCTAAAAGAAGTTTAGAATGATGCAAGTATAATAAGGCTTGATATTTCAACCTACTTGATGTTTTGGTATTGTTCGAGACTTTCATTGATTTTTTGATTATTCCTCATTGTAATATTAATTGTTCTATTGAGAGGGTGTTTAGTTATACATACTAGTACTATTCGACAGTACTAACGTCTCTTTTGCCGGGGACGCTGCATCTTATAATGGATGCATGTATACTTCTACAGGATGATATGGATCTTTGGTAGGGATCTTCTGTGTATCAGATTATGGTGAGCCTGCTACAATTCCAGTGGGCACTCGAGTCTAGTTGGTATTATGTACTTAGGTATTTATTGTCATAGAAGCTCCATGTACACTGTGGGTCATGTACTTAAGTTTTGAGTTTCGTCATGTATTTATGTTCACGGATATTTATGAAGCTATGTACCCATTACGAGTGAAAAAGAAAAATTTTAAAAAAAAATTATGGGCCATTGAGCCAAATGTAATCAATATGAAAGTCATGATTTAATTATGTTTTGATAAATCATGCATGAGTTATGATGAGGGGTTGATGTAACGTAGGCTTGCTCGACTGGGCTCACTCGGTTGAGCGCCGGTCGCGCTCCTCAATTTTGGGGTGTGACACACTAACCTTATTCCGAGCTCGTCACTACTTTCAACATGAGGTTAGGTTTGTTACTTATTGAGTACAGGGGTTGGTTGCACTCATACTAAACTTTTGCACCTTGCGTGCAGATCTTGAAGCTGATGCTGCTATGTATGGCGGGAGCTGGCATTGATGATGTACCTGCTTTTTCGGACATAGCTACCACGTGTCCTTGGTAATTTTAGATTCGTATCCTATTTATGTATATTCAAAACAAATGTATTTATTTTCTTACAACCTTTGTTAATCTAAATCTTAGTGGCTCATGACTTGTACTACCAATCTTTGGGTTATTATATGAAAATTCAGTTATTTCACTCATTGAATTCTTATTATTTTCTTTGGGTTGACTATTGCTTGGATTACCTAGCGGCTTGGGTTAGGTGACATCATGGCTAGGTAAATTTTGGGTCGTGAGTTCAAGTCATGCGAATGGAAAAATAGTGTTACCTCGAAATCTCCTAGCTAATCTAGATCCGGCTTACGATCAACTACCATGATCAGTAACACCTGGATCTGCACATGACGTACAGAGTGTAATATGAGTACAATCGACCCCATGTACTCAATAAGTAGCATTCTAACCTCAGGCTAAAAGCAGTGACGAGCTTGTTAAGGTCCGATGCTCACTTTCCACAACCAATAATAACAATAACAGCAGAATACTAGTATATAAATAAAAGAAACCAAATAACGACATGCTCGGCTTAACACAACATAAGGAGAAATAGGCATGCTTTTTAAATATAATAGTCAAGGCATCAACTTTCACAAAATTCACTTAGACAAGTATTTAATAAAGCAAAACTGCAATATTGAGCTCTAAGCATCAAATAGAGACATCAAATACCAATAAGCATGAGGGATAACACATCTATGCATGTCAGTTATACACTCTAAATCAACAAAGAGCCATATATTAAATATCAAGTATACATAATCTCCAACATGTTCATAATGCCCAGCATAAAGTACCTCTTAATCATACTCTTAACACAGTCATGGTGCCTGGCTCAAAGCCCTTGGACCCTCTTTCACACACAAAATCAAAATTGTACGAGTGCCTGATACAAGTTCCTCACCAAGCACATATATGACCAATATGCCTGCGCCCGCAGTTAATAACTGACTACGAAGGGGCGGGTCCTTGTCTAAGCGTTGACCGAATCTTAGTCAATGATCAATATCACTTAGCCTAACATGGGGTATGTCGCATACATCACCTCAATATCAATACCACTCAGTCCAACATGACGCCTGGCATATGCGTCACCTCACTATCAATATCAAATCGGCTCTATGGTCAAAATCAGTCATCAATCCGCTCAAGTCTCCATATGCCAATATCTCACAAAAACATAATTCAATATACCACACAGAATATATCAAAATACCACAATTCAGATCAAACTTGTGTCACGCACAAGGACACAAACAACATGTGAGATAATATATAAATAGTGGAACAATAGAGGTAGAGATATAACACGCGAATATAATATCATGACTGAACAATATAACTACGACTAAGAAATATAGCTCGACATATAAAAACATAGCCCTATCATATCTCAAACAAATAAAAAAATAGCCTAGACATAATTTCTAGCATGAAAATAACTCACGTAGTCATACAAATGGAGATAATATGATATCAAAGAAGCATGATAGCAAAACAAGGCATATAATAGTCTAAGATCTACTCGGATCATGAATAACCATGGTACACGCATATATGCTCGTCACTCCGCATATACGTCACCCCTAACATATAACAAATTTCACAACCAACATGAAAATTACCCTCAAATCAAGCTTAGGCAAGATATTTACCTCATTTGGGCTAGTCTTCAACCGCGAATCACATCAAAACCTGAATCTAGCCCTCTAATCGTGCAAATCCAAGCCAAACATCATCCAAGGAAGTCAAAAATACCATAGGAAGCGACCCCAATCAATAAAGCTTCGATCTTTGAAGAAATTTTCAAAAGTCAACAAAAGTCAACTCTAGCCACGTGCCCAAAATCCTTCTGATTTCTAAGATTTTAAAAGGAATTTTGGGTTTGTTCTTCTGAATTGAGCACTACAATTCAACCTTGAGTGTTGGTGATCTCAATAGGATTTCTTTGAGTTCAAAGTTGTGAGCATCCTTGTGTTTCCTTTAATTCAATTACTGATTTGTCGATGGGTATTCATTAAATTGAATCAGTGAAGTCCACTCATGTCATTTATTGCTTGGCGATTGAATTCAAGATTTTGAAATGATTAACAAAGACTGGTATAATTTGAACTGCCGAAGTTCTGTTGGATTGAATTTTTTGAGTTTATATTCCCTTATTGCTATCATCTGAACTCTTTAGGATTGAGTTCTAATTCTATGAGCTTGATAATTAATTGGTACGACGCAATTCATGATTCTCTAAGTTTGAATTTTATGAGATTTTGAGTTGTTGTATTTAGTTGACATCTTGAGTAGTTAAATGGAATTGAAAATATAACTGATAATCGTCTTTGTTCTACTATTAAATCTTGTGAGTTCTGGGATTTTTTCATTGGGTTTGAACCTCCTGTTTAATTTGTGAGCGCGACTCGAAGTTTCTAGTGAATTGTGAACTTTGTGAAGTATTCTTATATATGTGTGAGCGCGACTCGAAGTTGCTAGTGATTGAGCTGAATTTGTGAGTCATGAAGTTTGGTTTTTGAACATTGAAGCAAAGTTGTTAATTTCTTGATTGAACTGATTGATTAATTAGTTTCTACTGAGATTTGTTCAGTTTGTTACTGGTGAAGTTCTTTGTTGTTTCTACTGTTGGGTATCGATTTGTGGAACTTGAATTCTTTTGATCTGGTTGATTAATTTTGAACTTGCAACTTTCATTGAGTTTGAGAAGAACCTTGAAAAATGCAAAAAGTAAAAGAAAGGATGACAGACAAAAGATAGAGGGAAGTGAGAGAGAGAAAAAATGGCAACTCTAAAGTGAAAAAAGGAGAGGAAGTATGGAGTGAAGTGAGTGATTTGTCACAAAAAATGAGTCAAGAAGAATGTGTTGATGATTTTTTTGATTCGATTTCCTTTGGAAGAAAGATTCAATGTTTATGATGAAATGAGCAAATGTGAATGTGGAGATGATTTGGTTGAGCGTAAAAAGGAAAGTGAAGTTTTTGATGCTAATACTAGTATTAATTGCTTTACTTATTTAATTCCTACTTTTGAGAGAATTTTCTCTTTAGATTTTGTTAATGCTTCTATAAAAGGTAAGAATATTTCTTTTTATTTTTTAATAACAATTTTGAGCAAAAAAAAAAACTAACTTAATTGATTATCTTGTGAAGATTCAACAAGAGAAGGTTGCTAAGGGTAAAAAAAGCCTTGAACTAATACTTTGGCTTACTTTTTGTCAAGAGACTTTTATTTCGCCCAAAAACAAGAATGGTATGTACATTTGACTTATGTTTATCTTGTGTTTATCTAAGGCCATTGAGGCAAAAATGTATCTTTTTGAGTATCTTGTTATCTGTGTATGATGATTCATGATGAGCTTGGCCTATTTCTTAAGTTGCCATGTGAAGTTATTATTGGGAAGTATGTGAATACTTGGGGATTAAAGTTTGTTTTTGACGCTAGAGTTATTTCTTATTATGGTAAAGTATCTTTTTAGGATTGGAGAGTATGCTTTTTACCTTTTCTTATGACACTTGATTATACCATAAAGTTTGCACTTTGTTGAGAATTTTACAAGATTGTGGTTTTGTTGGAAGCATGGAACTTTAGACTTTCTTGATTTTTCTTATAGGTATTATTTTTCTTATAGTCAAGTTTGTGTCATTTATGTTGAAGATTTGTTCTTTATAGCTTATGACGCTTGGCTATATCATAAGAGTGTTACTTTTGAGTACAAGATTGAGAACTTTGATCTTTTAGCTTGCATACACAATGATTTGATTGTGATTGGCTTGATACTTATGTTTGCCTTTGGTTTTGCAAGGTCCAAATTTGAGAACGAATTTCTTTCAAGGGGGAAGGATGGGACACACCGGAATAACATACTTAACAAGGATAATTTCCAAGTCAACATCATAGCATTGTAATGCCTTAAAGGGGTCAAGATCAAGTGTGACTCTATTGGCAATTTAGGCTAGCTTTGTAAATTAGCTCTATTTAGCTTCCTTATTAGCCTAAGGATATTTTGGTTACTAATTCAAATATCAGTTCTAGTATAAATAGTCTGTTCCTTTTGAAAGAAAACTTATTATGGATTGATAAACAAAGACCAAACCTTGAGAGGTTTAGGGTATCTTTATTTTCTTTTTGTTTACAATATTTTCTTAGATTATCTATGTTAGGTTAATATTGTATGCGTTCATGTTCATACTCTTGGATTATCTTATGTATTTGAATGTTAATTTGCCGTACTAGTTAATATCATTACTAGGGGCTCCGAATTACATTCTTTACTTTGCTTAATATATGTTCTTTATTTATCATTATTCATCATAAGAATTTCAAGCGGTTTAACTAGTTTATAGTTAGATTATTATTTTTTCCTATTTTAAACTCTAATTTTCTATCTTTTGATTCCGTATATTTTTGCATTATCCGAGTTTTCAACCTGATTCCATATCAAAAATCAATACCAATATCCAATGACCCATAACCTGCCGAGTCCAAATATATAATAAGTTTTCAAAATCGAGTCCAAATAGGTACTCAAATCCCCAAAATATACTCCGTTAAAGTGTAGACAAAATTCCCAAATTTCCTTTCAAAATTTTAATTTTTAGGTGTAGAAATTCATGCATAATCACTATATAAAACCAAATTCAAGTGAAAATTGCTTACCTCCAAGCGTCCGATTCAAGCCTAACCAATCCGGAATGAACCCGAACTTTGCACACAAGTCCCAAATAATGAAACATACCTATTTCAATTCCCAGAACAATACTCTGACTATGATAGCCCAAAAGTCAACTCCTGGTCAAACTTATGAACTTTCTAAACCTTCAAATTTCCAACTTTCGATAATTAGGGCCAAATCAACCTAGAAACCTCCAAATCCATATCCGGACATATGACTCAATCTAAAATATCATACGAATCTATTAGAACCATCAAAATACGAATCCGGGATTGTTTACTCAAAAATCAAACATTGATCAACTCTTCCAACTTAAAGCTTCCGAATTGAGAATTACTCTCCCAAATCAACTCTGAACCTCTCGAAAATTGAAACCAATCATATACGCGAGTCATAATGTATAATATGAAATTATTCAATATCTCAATCCAGTGAACAAAGTTCTAAAGCTTAAAAAGACTTATCGGGTCGTTACAAGCAAATGCTAGGACGGAGAACAAAGCGGTTTGAGTCTGGTAGGTTGATGGAGCTCTCTGGTTTTGCTGTATGTTCGAATGTGATGTTGTTGCCTTTGCGTTAAAACACACGTGGATTGCAGTGATGTTGTGGCTATACAATTAAGAGACATGAGATCTGAATGCCTAAATACGTGAAAAGTAAAAAACACCCTTGATTTCTAATTTATAGACAATAAGCACACACGTCTAAACTTGAGCTTTTCTATTATAAACTAGATTGGAGAGCGGCTCTTGAGATGATATACTCTTAACTCGGTCATACTCTAAAATCTAATATGTACTTCATACAGGCATAAACTTAGGCTATAAATAATTGGAATGCATAAATTGAATATAAATGGGTGCTAAATGAAAAGCTGTAGACAAATTACAACTTCATTTGGTTATATACAGTACATTAAAGATTTTTAGTATGACCGATTACTTTGCTTCTCAAAATTACTAACTTCCAAAGCTAAAAAGATAACAGCTTAAAAAAGACATAACATGAGATATTACACGATATTCATCATTCACCAACATCGAGCTAGCACCAGATTATTTTTGCTTTGATTCAACTCTTACAATAAAGACACTATTCTGTCTCCTGCCGTTTCTACCTGTTGTTACTTTACTAATCACCAAAGTAACTTCTTGCTCTCCTTTCATATTCTGCAAAGCCACACAGTAATACTATTATTACTGAGATCTAGTAAAATTCTATCATCACAGGATGAGATAATGGAGAATTTTTATTTAGCAACTTATATATTGACCAATATAATTTAAATGCCTCCAAGCAGAATCACCAGCATATTGTTTAATGAGCGAATGGCTCAAGAGCTATGTTGTTCAGACTCTTTGAAAATATCTCCGGGTGCATGTCGGATTCTCCTAAAGTAGTGGATTTTTTCGAGGATCCAACACGGGTGCGACAACATTTTGGAGAGTCTGTGCAACATAGCTCAAGAGACTTGCACTACTTGTCCTTCAGATATCCATCCATATATTGTACATTGCTTGGTCAATCTAGCAATGAACTAAAATTCACCAAGTCATTTTTTTGATGACCGAGAAATCCGTCTAGGGCCGATCCTTTGGACCAACCGCAGCTTTCGAAACTCGGTGGATAATGGGCCCGCCCCTCTACTCTTACCACTGAGAAGCAACATTAAGGAGGAAAACAAACACATACAAAAATTATATGACTCGACTCTGCCCAATAAGATTTTTAAATATGTTTTCAAATATTGATGGAAGTATTAGTAGTAAAGATAAGAAGAGAAGCAATTGGAACCTATGGCAAGATCTTTCTTGACAGATTTAATTTCAAGCTCCACTTTCGTGAGTAGTGCCTCATCTTCTGGCAAAGGGACATGGAAGCAAAAAAAGTTACAGCAATTTTCAGTTCCTTCAATAAACCATATCCAACTAATTAAATTTATTTACTTAAGAATGAAGAAAATAATACCTTTTGAATCTAAATAGGATAGTTAATGTACATGTTAACTAACATTACAGTCAACCAAATTACCCAGATATTCACCACCAAACTATATTCTGTCAGCAACTAAAAGTACTCTCTTGTTTATCCTCATTTTGGTAAAAATGAATATGCCTCTCAACTTTCGTGATGCAAGCAATCAAAGGAAACACACAATCTCTAGATTTGAGATTGCGAAAATCATTGGTTAATGAACCTCAAAGCTGGAGAATGTATGTGTGCTACAATCGGACATAATTTTGATCAAATCTTATTTCTATTACTAAAAGTTTCTCTTGCCGGTTATTTTTGAAGGTCAGATAAGAATATGTTTCTAAAGTTCTCGGATCGGCATATGCTAATAGCTTTCAGTAAGCCCTTATTCCATCCAAGATAACAGAGATGGGAAAGGTTAACAAAAGGTCAACCCCGGGCGGCAATAGAATTAAAGAACCAGAAAATACATAAATCAGATGCCAAAATAGTGACGCAGATCAAAATTTAATAGAAAAAACATAAAGAAAGTGTGAAAATAAATCCTGCCCAATTCTTATTTCTCTTCTCATTTTCACTGTTATTTTGGTTCATCGACTATGATAAGGAATCTTAAATATTAGGGAGAAAAATTAGAGTCAATAATTCATACTTTCATTCCACAAATACAAAAGCCAAAGAAAAGGCTTGACCATATCTCCCAGTTTGAGCTGTCTCAAATCCAAAAGTTACTCAATCTAAGAGATTTTCTCATCATTGTCGCATCAGGTTATAATCATAATCAAACAACCAAAAAGAAAAATAAAGAGATAAAGAAAGCATGTAAGAGAACCAAAGCAACAAAGAAGCAAGAATACTAACATAGGATCGATGGAAAAATACCATAGTGACAGAGAAGAAACTCGGAAAAGAAATAGAAGGAAAGAAGGAACGAATTTGATACAAACAAAGAAGAGAGTCAGGGATAGTCGAAACAATAGTCGCCTTAAGCAGGTCACTCAGCATATATACATAAGAGTTCTGTGTGTAGCAGCTATGGAAAATGACATCTTCAGAGTAAAAGCCACGTTTTAAGGTTAAGCACTATAAAAAGTCTGAAATACCCTCAAACAAAACTTTAAAGATTTTAAGCTAACATGTCGAAACTACAAGCTTAACTAGGGGTGTTCAAAACCAAACCGAAACCGAAAACCGAAGTTTAATGAATCCTTACGTACTATGCATCAGAAGATCCCAGGCTTGGCTTAGCTTAGTTTATTCTCCCACCCTACAACAAGATTGTTTAAGTTGATGTCTATGGTTCACCTCTCCTTTTATTTTTTAAAACTAATGCATGTTGTCTATGTTTAATAGAAGAACAACAGTGTTGTGCCACATCTTTTTTCACTCTACAACACATGACACTATATCATTCTTATGTATGCGTTAAAAGACATGTATGTCTGGACTCAATGTATAATTTTCTATTCTAAATTTGTATGTTAGGCGGTCAGCAAATAATTAATACACGCAATATAGATTGAATTAGGCCGATAAACCGCCCAATAATCGCCCGATAAGAGCTAAACCGATACCAATCCGCCCGATATCTTATCGGGTGGCTAGCGGATTAATACATTTAAAAATCGATAACCGTTAAGCCAAATCGTTAAGAGTAATTAACCGTCCAATCCGCCCGATAAGCAGCCCTAAGCTTAACATGTCAATTAAGCTATTTTTCTGTTATATAGAAAAATATATAAATAAAATAGAAACCCAAAAACATCGTATCCATAAAAAATACAGTCACTGTAATAATCTAATTAGTTCAGTTAAATTAAGTAATACTAATAAAAGTTAACATCCATGATCCGCCTAGCGAGTCAGAGTTGAGAAATGTGTCATGGAGGTCCCTTCTACTAGTAGTATTTATTATGGATGGATGGATGGGAAATATAGAATCCATAGGCAAAGAACGACTTATGGACAAGACACCCTATATAGATAATAATATAATAATAATAGATTTAAAGAGAGAAACATCCTTTTTCTGAAGAGAGAGAAACAGATAGGTTTGACGAAGAAACCAAAGGCCTAATTGTGTTGTTATCTTCCTTTTCCTTTGTGGAATTTTTGTATTTGAAGCTAATGGAGGAATTGAGGAAAAGGGTCTATGGAATAGTATTGTTCTTCTGCATTGGTTGTTTCATATCTTTTTCACCATGCGATGCGTCAGCACCTCCTCCATATCTGCTTGCTCTTCGTTCTCAATGTCCTCTCTCTTTTTCTTTCCAATCCCCTCTTCAGGTCAGCTTTTCATTTCTTGCTGGTTTATATTTTTGGTATTTTTCTGTTGCAAATTTCTTGTGTATGTATTTGGTGTTTCTTTCTGCTTTTTCCCTTTTATGCAATTTTTGCTTCTCTCTTGATTTTCGCAATTATGTGGGCTTTCTCTTGTTTTTTGCGTTGATTTTCTGGGTAATAACTCTTAAAGCTAGAAACTTTTTAACTTAACAAACTGGGAAATAAAGATTAAGAAATTCTGAATTTATTTATGATAACAGTTTTTTTTCTCTTGAAAGTTATTTTGGAAAATTTTTCATGTCACTTGATTCTTAATATGGTTATTTCTTTATGAATTTTTGTTTTTTAAAAACGTTTCTGTGGTGAGCATATTTGCCTATGTTTTGTTCATTTGTCTCTGCCCTCAGGCACTTATCTTGGAATATATATGTAGATACTAAGCCTGTCAAGAAAGGCTTAGGGTAGATCCTTAGTATGCTTTGTCCTTCTTTCTAGATAGTAGGTGTTGCTAAAATCTTAGTGATGCATATGATCTCAACAAATGGTCAAAAAATCTAAGAGGACTGTATTTCTAATTGCTAGTAATATCTTTGATTTCAAAAGTATGGTCAGGAAGTTTAAAAGTTGGCGTTTGTAAATCTGTTTTAGTTTTTGGATGGAGACTATCAACAGTTTGGCGGTGATCGCTGTAGCTTTGTTGGAATTCGTCACTTGAGCTCTAGTGCAACTGTGTCTTGCACTAAGTCACTGATGTTAGAACTTAGAATGGTTCCGTGGGTGTGTGTTGGGGGGGGGGGGGGACATCATTAGAATTTGAAATAGAAGGTACACAAAAAACACCAGTTTGTTATTCAACATCTGGAAGCTTGAATCTCATACTAGATTTAAACCTTCCAGCATTGACCGTTCACTAGGATTATGCTGATTGACAAATGCTCTTATGATCTGTTCATGAATAGCTTTCTTATGAAACCAAGTTTCAACATCTTGGTTTCTCCTTTGACCGTCAATCTCTATAAATCTCCGGGATCTCTCTGTTAATGGATATTTCTGCATACACCTTGCATATTCAATTGCTGCTGATATTTGAAAAGCCAGATGTTTAATTGAGGTTGTTTACCCTAAAGTTGATACTAATTTTTGCCAAACTGAATTAAAAAGACATACCATAAAGTGATACTAATTTTTATTTTTACAAATATATAAGAAGTAGCTGGTAAGAATGTCAGAGTCTCGTTTCACATCTCAATGGAACTGTTCTTTGAGAAGTTTTCCCAACCCCTCTGCTGTTCCTTTGGTCACACTTTTAGCCCACTAGTTGTCGCTTAACTCATTGGTGGTAGTCTTCTTCTTGTCGATTCTTCTTGAATAATCAAGTAGGTTGGATTAATCACTTGTTTGTCTTGCACCAACATCTTAAAAAAAGTTCTGATATTCATTGCAAGCATAAAGTTTGACTCTATAGGCTATCAATGCAATGATAAAACTCTGAGCTTCAACCATTTAAACTTGTTCAGAAAAGTTTGCACATAGCTGGGTTTCTCTATCTAGAAACTATTCTCTACCCTCAAAGCGCTCTGGTTCCTTTCTTCCTATAGTTCAAGACAAGCTGGTATAGTCCTCCATGTCTTCCTCAACCCCTTTTGGATTCTGCATCCATTCCAGCACCTAAGGACCTGTTTAATTCTCTTTGGCATCATCCAATTCATCCCAATAATGTTCACAATAGCTCCCACTATTGTCTAGCTGTAGGACTATGCGGAAAAAGATGGCAAATATCCTCATTTGCTTCAGCACACATAAAGCACCTGCTGCATATCCGGATATCTCTCATCCGTAGATTATGCTGAGTTAGAACTTAAGTGTGTTATCACCCAACCAAAGCCAGCCACCTTGTAAGGGGCTTTAGTCTCACAATCATCTTTCTTGGCCAGTGGGGAAGATCACAATTTACAGTTAAAAGAATTTGGTAGTACTGCTTCACTGTAAAATTTACATCCCTTGGTGCAGTTCATTTTAAAGGATCAGCTTTTGCAGGAAAATATCTTGTTGTCCCAACTCCAGAAATAACTTGGCCAATCTTTCAACTTCCTAGTCATAGCAGCTCTTCTAAAACATATTTTCCTCTCATTCCTGATCTTCTTTGTGCTATTGTCGCCTCAGTATCTGCAGCAAAACTGTAAAGATCCAGAGTATGGACCTACTCTTGTGTTAGCCCCTTTGACAAAGTTCCTCGGCAGATGTGAGTTGTGACAAGGATTTTCATGATGGCCTTGGCACACAACCTGTAAAATGGGGCAACATCATGACGGGCAGCTCGGCATGACGGACTGAGCGGAGCTGACAAACGCACCTTGACGGAGGCGCATTTCACATGGACGTGCGGGTTGGCATGACAATGGCAAGGCAAAACCATGTCAAAGCAGGGGCCAAGACATGGCAAGGCAAGACAAGCAATAACAAGGGCATAGGCAAATTTGATCAAGTTGGGGGCGACTTGACATAAGCGGACAACTGAGACAACGGACGTGTGCGGCTAAGTCAATGGGCGGCAAGCTGTGGTCGTGACATTGGGGCGGAGCAGTGTCAAAGGGCAAGGCTGGGCGCAATGCCAGCCTTGGGCGTGCAATAACTGGCCAAAACAAGCACATGCAGTGCACATGACTGGGCAGTTGAGCGGTTACAACCGCCACATCCAAGCATGACTGATCATGGGGCTAAGTGGATGCACATTTTTTATCATGGCTGATTGTGTGGCTTAGTGATACACGTTTTTTAGCATGTTCTCCATGTTTGCCCATCAGTTGGGGCTTGTCAACTGATTGCTTTAAATGCTGCTAAGTGTAATTGGGCAGCCTGCACTATAGATATGTGCATAAGGCGACAGGGGCAGAACTTAGTCTTGTGGTAACTTGTTAAGCCAAAAACGTCTAAGTAATTCCTAAGGGTGGGAAAATCATTTTGGGGCAGAGAACTAGGGTGTTCTTTGTTCTTGACCATAGGGTTGGCTTTATTGTGTACTTGTATTCACATATTAATACGAGTTGGGAAGAAATTCCTGTAACTTTCGTATGTGGCTTTACTTTACTTGCTGCCTAAATTTTTCTAAGTTCCAAAACGTTCCTTAAATTATTCTAAGTGTTGGAAGGCTGAAGTCAAGGCTGGACTTGATTGCCGCGCAGTGGTGAACCTCGGGCAGAATTCGAGTGACGTAAATCACCCCTGTGACAACTGGTATCAGAGCGAGGCTGGATCGGGACGAAGACACGACATTCAGTGGTTGAATTTCATGAAAGATGGCTGGTGGCAATGCAGAACTGAGGGAAAGAGTTGCTGCATTGGAGGCACTCGTCGGAATTGTTGATGGTGATCAATTTCTGACTATTGTGACTCGTCTCGCCTATCTTGAGGCCGAGATGAACAGGCTGAGCCAGGAGTGCACAGATCTGAAAGCGGAAAATGGGTTGCTGTGTCGTGCTGTTGGCAATGATGATGCACAGCTAAGTTGCTCGGACTCGGGTGCGGGTGTCCGATACGGGTGCGGATCTAGAGGTCAGATCCTTCATGATCTAAATTTAAAGATTCGGGGGTACGGATCCAGGTACGAATACGGGTGCGGGGATTCGGCTAAAAATAATTCAATTATTTAAAAATAGAGTTACAAAAATTTGTCTAAATTATGAGACATTATGTGAAAAACTTACAAGGTATTCCGAGAAGGAGAAAATATTGAACAAGAGTAGAATTTTAGAAGGAGATAAAAGGAAAACGATTGACATAGAAATTTATATATACAGGGTATTCCATTTTCTTCCATATCACCCTAGCTTTTGATTTGTTTTCAAAAATCATTGTATCTGTCCCAAATTTCTCCGTTGATTTTGGTCAAAGTACTCAAAATCGGTTGACCAGATCCGACACTGATCTCACACCCATACCCACACCCACGTCGTGTCGACACGGGTGCGGCACTGAAAGTAAAGAGTCCGAGCAACTTAGATGCACAACGTGGGGCAGATCATACCAAGGTCAAAATACCTGAGCCTAAAGAGTTTAATGGTGCAAGGAGTGCCAAGAAACTCGAAAATTTCCTGGGGGATATGGAGCAGTACTTTCAGGCTGCCCATGTGCGAGATGAAGACAAGGTCACCATAACGACTTTGTACTTAGTGGACGATGCAAAGCTTTGGTGGCGGACGCGCGTGGCAGATGATGTAAGTCCTGGTGGGCCTAAGATCGACTCTTGGGAAGGGCTGAAAAAAGAGTTGAAGGATCAATTCTTTCCTAGCAATGCGGGCTGGATTGCTAGAGATCGTTTGAAGAAGTTGAAACAAACTGGAACGGTCAGGGATTTTGTCAAAAATTTCAGTTCTTTGATGCTGGATATAAGCAACATGTCTGAGGAAGACAAGCTGCACAATTTCCTTTACGGGTTGCAGTCGTGGGCACAGATGGAACTCCGAAGGAAGAACGTGAAAGACCTTCCTAGTGCCATCGCTGCTGCGGATGCTTTGGGTGACTTCCGGCTGGGGCATGAATGTTCTGATTTTTCTACTGCTTCAAAGTCCAAAAATGGGAACAAGGACAAGGCAAAAAAGTGGAGGAAAAACGGGAATGACAAAGGAAATGCTGTTGAGGGCAATAACAATGGGAAGGAAAAGCAATGTGCTGGACCTTCGACAAACAAGGGACAAAACAACAAGTTTGATGGCTGTTTTATTTGTAAAGGACCACACATGGCGAGGGACTGTCCGAAACTTGAACGGCTTACAACTTTGTTTGCTGATGAAAAAGGTGAAGATGAGTTGAACAAGGAAGAACAAGAGCAGGAGACGGCATATTTAGGGCCTATGATGGTGCTGAAAAATGCGAAAACTGCATCGTCGAGGACGATGAATTCTTCGGGTGGGGGTGGTTTGTTAGCCCCTTGACAAAGTTCCTGTGGGTTGTGACAAGGATTTTCATGATGGCCTTGGCACACAACCTGAAAAATGGGGCAACATTATGACGGGCAGCTCGGCATGACGGACTGTGCGGAGCTGACAAACGCACCTTGACGGAGGCAAAGCGCATTTCACATGGACATGCGGGTTGGCATGACAATGGCAAGGCAAAACCATGTCCAAGCAGGGGCCAAGACAAGGTAAGGCAAGACAAGCAATGACAAGGGCATGGGCAGATTTGATCAAGTTGGGGGCGACTTGTCATAAGCGGACAGCTGAGACAACGGACGTGTGCGGCTAAGTCAATGGGCGACAAGCTGTGATTGTGACATACGGGCGGAGCAGTGTCAAAGGGCAAGGCTGGGCGCAATGCCAGCCTTGGGCGTGCAGCAGCTGGCCAAAACAAGCACATGCAGTGCACATGACAAGGCAGTTGAGCGGTTACAACCGCCACATCCAAGCATGACTGATCATGGGGCTAAGTGGATGCACGTTTTTTATCATGGCTGATTGTGTGGCTTAGTGATACACGTTTTTTCGCATGTTCTCCATGTTTGCCCATCAGTTGGGGCTTGTCAACTGATTGCTTTAAATGCTGCCAAGTGTAATTGGGCAGCCTGCACTATAAATATGTGCATAAGGCTGTCCCAAAGGGGCATAACTTAGTCTTGTGGCAATTTGTTAAGCCAAAAACGTCTAAGTAATTCCTAAGGGTGGGAAAATCATTTTGGGGCAGGGAACTAGGGTGTTCTTTGTTCTTGGCCATAGGGTTGGCTTTATTGTGTACTTGTATTCACATATTAATACGAGTTGGGAAGAAATTCCTGTAACTTTCGTGTGTGGCTTTACTTTACTTGCTGCCTAAATTTTTCTAAGTCCCAAAACGTTCCTAAAATTATTCTAAGTGTTGGAAGGCTGCCGCGCAGTGGTGAACCTCGGGCAGAATTCGAGTGTCATAAATCACCCCTGTGACACCTTGCATCCTGCCATAACTTAATTTTCCTGCTATCACCAACATTCAATCGCCTTATGCTGAAGAAATTCCGGCATAATTTCTGATATGCTTCCATCGTCCAACACCATTACTTTTCTGGTGGACCCACTCATTGAGTTTCCCATATTTTGTATGCATAACCCTTCGCCGTAGCACCTGTTTATCTTTTTATGTCTCTAAAGCCAGTTTGGTTTGGGATTCATAGGTTGTTCGCCCAGGTTCCCCTGCCTTCTTGCTTTGCAAATGTGCGTCTTACTTTATCGAATGGAAAGATAGGTTCCCTACCAAAAAAAGCTTCTCCTAATCCTGTCTAAATGTTGAATTAGCTTAGAAGGGATTGGGAAGAGTAACTTCATGTAGGTTCGCAGAGAATGTAAAACGTTGTTAATCTGCACTAACCTTCCTCCTAGAGACAAAAAGGAGCCTTAATGTCTCAAGGCGGAAGTAAACAGATGAAACAAAGTTATTAGGTCTGAGGTTAAGCTATTGTCTAGTACTAAGATAAGATCATTGCTTGCTGCAAGTAAGAGTGACCTAGAGCCTGTCTGATCTCTGCTTCTCTGGCTGCCTTGTTCTTTCGTCAACCCCTTTATCTGTTTAAAAATGAAAAAAAGGTTCGATTTTTGACTTGAATTTTCATATAGCGGAGCCTTCGCCAAAGGAAGCAACAAGAGTATCTTAGAATTCTACAAGAATATCTTAGAATTCTTCCTTGATCCTTTTTCTTACTCTCTCCGTCTCAATTTAGATGAGGTAGTTTGACTCAGCTAGGAGTTTAAAAAAAAAAAAAAGACTTTTGAAATTTGTGGTCTTTAAAGGTCGCTTTGTGGGCCATGACATTTGTGTGGTCATAAAAGCTTCTCATTAAGGGTAAAATGGATAAAATGAAGAGTTTAAAGTTGAATTATTTCCTATTGTAGAAATGTGTCATTCTTTTTGGAACGGACTAATAAGTAAAGTGTGTCATCTAAATTGAAACAAAGGTAGTATTTTTTTGGGTTTTAACAAGAAAGCTGATAAAACTACATCACATTCTGGGTAAGGAACAATTAATATTTGATTCTTCAGTGCTGAAAATAATCCACGTTTGTTTGCAGTTGTACACTGCTCTTGAATATGATGAATATAACAATACACATCAAGTAAGTTGGTGAAGGGGAGCTTTGGAGAAACAATAAAGTAGTGTTAAAGCGCAAAAAAACTCGCTTTTAGTACAAAGCGCAAATAAAGCATGGGCTTTAACGAAGAAAGGCGCAAATGGAGAAAAAATACAAATGTCTGTGTAATCCAAAACTAATACGTATAAGCATGAATAACAAACATATGGATAAAGAAATTGAAAAAAAAATACGATAAAGTGAAATATCAGTTATTTAGTGTCGCCTCTTCAGGATTACGCTCATTGGCATGGAAAAGTATGCTTTAGAGCATTGATGACAACACTGAAGTGCCCGTTAAGCAAAGCGAAGCGCTCAACATGTTTTGCGCCTCTTCAGGGCTTAAGCACGCTTTAAGCGCGCCTTTGACAACACTGCGATGAAGTTGTCTCCATGTGACGTATAGGTCACGAGTTTGAGCCATGGAATCAGCCATTGATGGTTGCGCAGGGTAGGCTGCCTACATCACACCCCTTTGGGTGCGGCGCTTCCCGAGATCCTGCGTGAATGCAGGATGCTTCGTGCACCGGGCTGCCATTTTTACATCAACTAAGTTGGTGTGGCTTGCCTTCAGTCTGGATTCTCGATTTGCATTCTTTAAATTTCCAAAGATAATTGGCGCAGTCAATGTTTATTGCACAAGTGAGGTGATCATTTTAATCCAGTAAAAATGACAGATAAATACTCGCGTATTTTAAGGTTGAAATACCTTGAATTTTACATGGACTTTTCACACATTGCGCATGAAATATATGGACAACATTTTCTCTCTTGCAGCCCCTTGATGCGCAGAATAGAATAATTGATGCATCTAGACGTACGGATCAGAAAGGAAAAAGAAAAAATAACATCTTAGTGTGCTTGCAACTGATTCTCTTATCTTGTCACATTCTTTGAATTGATTCATTGTCTTCATTGGAGTTATTACTTAGCTTCACCGGCTGGAAAGATAATTCATGTGCATCAACAAAGGTCTAACAGTTTCATTGTAGGCACATCTTTCACTTAGTGAAAGCCGCGTTCACATATTATTGGATTTCAACATAGAAAATGAGCCTATGGTTATCTTGCTCAAGTTTGGATGTTAGCATTAATGTTTCAATGGTTCTCATTTGAGTTTTCCTCTAGTACAGTGATTAAATACCTGCTCCTTTCATGTCTTTGTCACTTTCAGGTTGGTGGAGACTTCATTGACAGAGCCCTGACCTCCAGGCAACGGAGTACATATACTTCAGCGTTGTTCTATGCTTCCTGGTGCCCGTTCTCAAGGAGAATTCATTTCATCTTTGAAGCCTTAAGTTCTATGTACCCTCAAATTGAACACCTAGCCGTTGAGCAATCTTCAGCCATGCCGAGGTGAGAGAATGCTCCTCTTTGTCAAAAAGAAAGCGTACTGTCATAATTGCTGGAATGGAGTATGATTGTGAAATCTTTGCTTCTGATATGATGGAATCTTATGGTTTCACTGCTAAATCTGCTGGGGCTAATGTGTCTGGAGAAGCATTTATTTCTTCTAAAGGCGAGGAACGAAGTTTCCTCTTTTTCAATAACATGAAATATTCAAAACAGGCCAACACTGTAAAACACTTGAGTTTTCCAAGAACGAAATCATTCATTTATGGATACTGGTACAAATTTGCAATTTTTTTATTAACTGAACTGCTTTTTTATGATCCATGTTGCAGCTTGTTCTCAAGATATGGTATACATAGCGTGCCTGCGATATTAATTTTTAACCGAACGTCAAGGACGTGGTTTCATGATTGCAAAGATCTTGATTCACTTTCAAAATTTTACAGGAGAACTACAGGTACTTGTCTTAAATAAGCAAAAATTAGTATCGGGTTTTTGGGCCAAACTGGGGTTAGTTATAGTTAAGGCTTAACCGTATACGTCATACACGCTTGAATCTAGGTAGAATAAAATTTCCTCATATTTAGGAGAAGTGGTAACTGAGTGAAAATCTATTCCCTCTCTCAACTAATTGCCAGAAAACTTTATAAAGGAGTAATTAATTTTGGCATGTAGATATGATTCTGGGAACCAATGTATGTTCTCCAAGATATAGATTAAGAGGAATTTTGGGGTCCAAGGAGATCAGTTAATAGCTTCTTTTCGCTATGTCTATTGAAGTATGAACTATGGCTTGCTTCTTTTGACCTGCCTACCACGTCTAATTTCCTCTTCTGGTTGTCTTGAATGCAGGACTTAAACCAATTCAGTTTGTTGATGTTGATCATTCTGGTGTATTAAGGAAAAATGCAAGATTTGCAACGGAGTCCAAGCTCTCCCTGCCGCTCAATGAAATGTTAAGTCGAGAACCTTACTTGTCATTTGCTGTTGCATTCCTTTGTTTAAGGGTAATATGGATTGTTGCCCAAAGACTCATGTACCATATCAAAGCTTTTTGGACGAGGTACAGACCCAATCCAAATTTAGACATCTTCGGTGAAACTGGCCAAATCTTGAGGCGGATTGTTCAGGCGATAGATATGAAGGGGCTTTGGACAAAGCTAAGACAATGCAAGATCAGGAACTTGCACCATGGTGCAAGGAGTGCACGCGTGTGGGCTTCATCTTTGGCTTCTGTCTCCCTAGGTGAATCATCAACTTCTAGATAGTCGCGCTTAGAAAAATCTCTGACTGTGTATATAGTTGCTGTGAGGAGGGGTTGGAATTCTCAGGTTACTAAAAAGAAAACCTCCCCGGTTTGAACTAAAGCGAAGGGAGATAGAGAAGCCAAAAGGAGACCTGGACGTTTAATGGAAATCTTATAGATCATGCTGGGC
Source organism: Nicotiana tomentosiformis (assembly GCF_000390325.3). Taxonomy (NCBI): domain Eukaryota; kingdom Viridiplantae; phylum Streptophyta; class Magnoliopsida; order Solanales; family Solanaceae; genus Nicotiana; species Nicotiana tomentosiformis. The sequence continues at coordinate 48,430,667 of NC_090814.1, read as the reverse complement.
TTCCCCTTTAATTTGTGTCCTGTGGTGTTTGTCAGTAAGAGTATGCGTCCTTTGTAGAGTTTCTGCTGTTTAACTTATGGACCGAGGCATCCAGGGCTACGGAAGAATGGCTAATAAGAAGGTTAGAGTTTAAATCTTGCTTACAGCATTTGCAAAAGGTGTTCTACTTAAATGCACAATGGAACCAATTGTTGTTGTAAGTCTATGAAACGGGATTTGTGGGGTTGGAATAGAAGAAAAATGGAGAGCATTGGAGATTTCTCCTGTAAAATAAACAGCAAAAAATGGTTTGATCTATCTGTAACACGAATTAAGTGCCTTGAACTCTCTCTCAATATTTCCTCCTCCCAACCCCTTGTGTATTAGTACTGAAAACTCATGATATAGATTAGTTTGTCGTTGCTACTTCGTGTCATTGTGTATGTGACAGAAGATGAAACATATCTTTGCGACTTTGTATGACAGACTATGAAATGGTTACTTTGTTAGTCCAGAAAGCTGACAATGAAAACTATTTTTTTCAATGTGACTTTTGTGAATAAGTCATTGTCTGATAATGTGCAAGGAATCCCTTTCTTTGTGCTAAAAAAGATGGATTAAACTTATACTTTATGCTTTTTATTATCGTGGTTCCTTGTTAGTAATAGACCCTCGTGGTTCCGGTCCTTTTTTAGACTCCGCGCATAACGGGAGGGTAGTGTATCGGGCTGCCCTTTGGTTCCGTGTTAATAATAATACTATAGACATGTGGATAAGCTCAACTATGTTTCTTTTCTTGGGTAAAAGTAAAGGAAAAAAAAGTAGGCGTTGACCTTGAATAAATCAATACTTAAATTTAATTTCTTCAAAGAGCTTAATGCTCTGACTTCTCATCCACTCCACTATGTGGGTATATTCTAAATATCTAATCAACTTGCTCCTTTGTTCCAAATTGATTAATGGCGTAATTGAATTGTATGGTGCAATACTCTTTTCAAATGCTGTCAAAAAAAGCTTCAGAAATAAATGGTTCATATTTTATCGTGGTCATTTGGTTCACCGGTTTAACAAAAAAATCTTTGGTTACTCTTATTTATTGGCTCCATTATATTGGAAAACATCGCAATCGTGCTTTAAATCTCCTCATGCCTCATAGTTTGATTCTGATAGAGATGTGTTAAACGGAATGATGAAACATAAAAAATCTTGGGAGACTATGAACAGATAGATGTCTTTTATTTCAAAGTAATATTATCTCAATTTCTTAGAACTTTGAATAGATAAAGCCAACTGAATAATATAAAAGGGTTGAGTTAGAGAAAAAAGATATTCTATCACTGAAGCTAAAATAGATCATGGAAGTCTAAGATTTACGTCCCAACATCGGAAAGAAAAAGATTAAGGTGATTTTTATAGAAAAAATAGGCATTTCATATTTTAGCCAACGTTTTTGGTTTCTCCATCAGGTGATCGATATCAACATTGGATCCAATTAACTCGAATTTGCGCTGTAGAAGGCCAAATAGTGAGGGACACATTCTCGGGTGAATGACACAAATAGGATATTTCTGTACAACTATTATTTTTTGACCACCGCAAGAGAAGTTTTGGGAGAAAATCTCTTTGCGCTAGAATTTTAATGCATGTTGGGCGAAATTTTCCTTAACATCGTATGGTGATCGTCAGTATTTTACCACAAATTCTGACGGATCACCAGAATTTTTATCAGTATGGATGAAAAATCTGGTAATCGCTAGAATTTCTTACGCTTCAAAATTCTGGCGCGAAGTTATTTCCCAAAACGTTGCTTAACGAGGTCAACATATGTTAGAAGCTCAGAGTGAGCTCATGCAATGGGTTTCAATGGAGGAAACCCTAGCTGTACAGTAGAGAGAAAAGAGGAAAAGAACTATTGGAGAAAATACCTATTATTATTAATGAATCTCCTAACCTCTTATTTCCGTAAATACAAGTATTTATACTTGTGTTACAATGTGGCTATATTTACAAAGGTAAAATGGCTAAAGAATATAAAAGCTATGTTGTTATATGTGTGTGTTATTATGTGGGCCGTTGGGACATGAGTGGGCCTGGTCTGAAGTAGTTCGGAACTAAGGTCCAATCTGCTCAACCCCTCCCTCCTCCCCCCCCCCAAGCTTGGGGGTGAGAACACTCCAAGATTGCCTAGTAAATGATGGTGAGAGAGGCTTGTAAGGGGCTTGGTCATGATATCAGCCACTTGTTCAGCACTTGTAACATAATGAAGGGAGACCAAACCAGAAGTAACATGGTCGCGCACATAATGACAGTCAATCTCGATGTGTTTGGTACGCTCATGAAAGACTGGGTTCTTAACAATGTGGATAGCAGCCTGGTTGTCACAAAAAACAAGAACAAGATGGGTAATAGAGACACCAAAATCAGCAAGTAACTTGATTAACCATGACACCTCAGCAACTACTTGTCGAAGGGTCCTATATTCAGCCTCAGCAGAGGACATTGATACAATTTGCTGCTTCTTGCTCTTCCAAGAAACATGGCAGCCACCAAGAGTGATAAAATAACCAGAGACATACTTTCTAGAGATGGCACAAGCTGCCCAGTCGGAATCAGAATAAGCCTTGAGAGAGAAATCAGTACCAGGAGAGAGGAGAATTCCTATAGTTGGGGCAGCAGATAAGTAACTCAGAACATGGATAGCAACAAGCATGTGAGGGACTTGAGGAGCTTAGAGGAATTGACTGAGATGTTGTACTGAGAAAGCAATATTAGGTCTTGTGTGTTGTAGAAAATTAAGTTTGCCAACTATCCTCCTATAAGTACTAGGATCAGATAGTGGCTCCCCCATATCAGTTGAGAGTTTGACAGAGCCATCGAGAGGAGTGACCATAGAGGAAAAATTCTAGCAATGAAACTGTGAAAGTAAATTAGAGATAAATTTGTATTGAGTCATAAGAAAATCAGCAACAACTTTAGTGACTTCCAAGCCCAAAAAATAGTAAATAAACCCCAGGTCCTTGATTTTAAACTGAGCATCAAGGAAAGCCTTGACATCATCCAGCTCAGAAACATCATCACCAACTAGAAGGATGTTATCAACAAAAATAACTAGAACTGTGAGGGAACTGCCAGTGGACTTTGAGGAATAAAGAATAGTTATTTTTACTAGGAATGTAGCCTCTACTGAGCAAGGCCTAAGACGGCTTAGAAAAAAACTGTCTAGAGGCCTGCTTGAGGCCATATAGAGACTTCCTTAGTGTAACGATCCGGCCGGTCGTTTTGAGTATTATAGCCCCATTCTCCCATTTACTTCTCTATTTGTGATTTATAGCTGTATTATGACCTATCAGATTAGTTAATTCGGGACCGGAAGGATTTCAGAATGAATTGAGACACTTAGTCTCATAATAAAAAATTTAAGTTGGAAAAATCGATCGGATATTGACTTATGTGTAAACGACTTCGAATTTGAATTCTGATGATTCCAATAGCTCCGTATGGTGATTTTGGACTTAGGAGCATGTCCACAAAATTATTTGGAGGTCCGTAGTGGAATTAGGCTTGAAATGGCGAAAGTTAAATTTTTTGGAAAGTTTGACCGGGGGATTGACTTTTTGATATCGGGGTCGGAATCCGATTCTGAAAATGATAGGTCTGTAATGTGAAATGTGACTTGTGTGCAAAGTTTGAAGTCATTCCGGATTGATTTGATGTGTTTCGGCACAAGATATAGAATTTGAAAGTTCAAGTTCATAAATTTTTGATTTGAGGTGCGATTCGTCGTTTTGATATTGTTTGATGTGATTTGAGGCCTCGAGTAAGTCTGTGGTATATTTTAGGACTTGTTGGTGTATTTGGTTGAGGTCCCGGAGGCCTCGGATGAATTTCGGATGGTTAACGGATCAAATTCGGACTTAGAAAAATGCTAGAACTGTTGCCTCTGATGTGATCGCACCTGCGAGGGTCTTGGCCGCAGGTGCAGCGGGGTTGGTGCAGATGTGGGCCTGGGGTTGGCCTGGGGTCTTCGCAAGTGCGACGATATTTGCGCAAAAGCGTGACCACAGATGCGGTCCTAGGCATCGTAGAAGCGATCTGGGCTGGCCAAGCTATTCTCGCAAAAGCGAGTTGTTTTCCGCAGAAGCGAGGGTCGCAGGTACGACCTCTTGTCCGCATCTGCGAAAGGGCTGGACGGAATCCTTTAAATTCGAGGGTTCGTGATTTTTCACCATTTTCGGATTTTGGAGCTCGGTTTGGGCGATTTTGGAGAGGAACTTTTCCACACGACTTGGGGTAAGTGTTCTTAACTCCCTTGTGATTATATTCCATGAATCTATCTTCATTTTAGCAATTGGTTGATGAATTTAAAGAGGAAATTGGGGGTGTTGGCCTAAAGTTCATAATATGAATTTTTTGAATTTTGAACATTGATTTGGAGTTGGAATTGAGTGAAATTAGTATGGTTGAACTTCTAATTGGATGGTTTGTCGGATTTTGTGAGTTTCGTAGCGACGAGACGTGGGCCCCACGGGCAATTTTTGGAATGTAATTTCGAATTTTGTAAGAAAATATTAGTATTTTGATATGGAACTTTCCTATAAATTGTGTGGACTGAATCAAATTTATTGTGGCTAGATTCGAGCCATTCAGTAGTTGATACGCGCAGAATGGGATTTCAGGAGCATTGTTTAGCTTGCTCGGCATTGGATTCGTCTTGTTCGAGGTAAGTAACTCTTCTAATCTTGGAGATGAGGGTATGAACCCTGATTTTACGTGTTATGTATTTGGTGTTGAGGTGATGCACATGCTAGGTGACGGGCATGTGGGCGTGCACCGTGTGAACTATGACAGTTATTTCTGTAGTACTGTGTAGTTATCTAAACTTGTCTGAAATCATGAAAATCTCTACGTACTAGAGTTATCAAAATGTGATCCATGCTATAAACTATGTTTAGACTACATGTTTATCTTGTTGGGATCCACCGAGGTCATTTCTGCTGTTAAGTTATCTGCCTTCATTGCATTACATACTCAGTCATACGCACGCATTCATATGCATATCATATCTCAGTCTCTGTTGTTATTTATTTATACATCATATCATCATTTTCGGGCTATTTTCATGACATTGTGAGCCCATGAGAGAGAGACTGGAGAGATTGATGACTGAGTGAGGCCGAGGGCATGATTGATTCTAATATTGATACTGATTTATGATAGTGCTTGGGCTGAAGGAGCCCCTCCGGAGTCTGCACACACCCCCAGTGAGCGCGGTTGATATTATTGAGGGATGAATCTTCCCTGGACATTGATCTTGTCCGAAGTATTATATACCTGGAGATGGATCTTCTCCACGGGCTGCATTGGCCCTACTCGGTATTGAGTGACTAATGATCAGTGCTGTATATGTTCTGGGATGGATCTTCCCTGGGCCGTATGGGCCATATATAGTACCGAGTGGTTGAGTATTTGAGAGCGTGAACCTGGAGATGGAACTTCTCCACATGGTTGGATTGGCCTTCCTCGGTACTGGGTGACTTATAGTCAGTGATGTATATTTTCCGGGATGGATCTTCCCTGGGCCGTATGGGCCATATACAGTACCGAGTAGTTGAGTATCTGAGAGTATGAGCACATGAGGCTGTCAGCATGGTGCATCATATACAACATTGCATTGATATGCACACATGACATACAGGCATAGAGATGTATTTTCCTCATGCTGTACGGTATCACTTCATTCATGATTTCTCACATGTGTTGACAGATGGGCATAGTAATGCATTTGTTTTACACTAGTTATCTGAAAAGAAAATAAAATATTTTATTTATTATTGAAAGGATTTTTTTGGAAAAATTATTGTTTTCAAACTTATTCATACGTTTGGCAACTTCGGTAAACAATTTGGGTTTTCACTGATGTACTTGAAAGGTAGAACTATTTTCAGAAATCATGTTTTTGTTGAGCATTTAATCGTTGAGTTACTTCTGGTATTACTTATTTTATGTTGTTACGAACTATTGTTGTTTATTGAAGTTGGACCCGACCTTGGTACAAGCTCGTCACTACTTTCAACCTAAGGTTATGTTTGTTACTTATTGAGTACATGGGGTCGGTTGTACTCATCCTATACTTCTGCACCTTACGTGCAGATGTTGGCTGTTGATGTTGTTGTGTTCATTGGGAGCTGGATCTGAAGATGTACCTGCGCTCCGGTTGTAGATGCCTCTTGTTCATGGGAGCCTTAGATTCATAAAACTCTGTTTATGTACTTTTTAAACAGATGATGTATTTACTTCATACCAGCTTTGTATACTCTATTCCTAGAAGCTCATGATTTATACTACCAGTTCTTGAGGAATATATAAGATTAAGATTTTTCTTTACTTAAATTGCTTTAATAATTGTGATTTGAATTGGATAGATGATAATTGTCTTACCTAGCATGTTGGGTTAGGTTCCATCACGACCGGTTGGATTTTGGGTCATGACAAGGTGGTATCAGAGCCCTAGGTTCATAGGTTCTACAAGTCACGAGCAAGTGTCTAGTAGAGTTTTGCGGATCGGTATGATGACATCCATACCTATCTTCGAGAGGCTACATGACATTTAGGATATATACTTCCCATCTTTCCTTCCTTATCGTGCGTAATTGATTCAGCTTGAGGCATAACTCTTTGAATTCCTTCCACGCATTCGTATGCATACATGAGCGCTCGATATCAGCTGTGCATCGCCGTCTTGTGATTCTATGAACGAAGTTCGAGATGTGTATTATGTGTTTTGGTGATGTGCTAGTCTGGAGGACTTGAGGCCATGGTTGGACCATAGCTTAATCTCGGTAGCCTCAGTTGTAATTGTACATTTGGACTCATATGTGCGGTAATGTCCCTAGAGTGGAATTTATGGCTCGGTGAGCAGTGGAATGACCTTGTGATGAGTATGATGTAACTGCGGGATACGTTAAGACGATTTGAATGTGACGAGAAGCGTTTCCTTGAAGTATAAAGGAAGTCCATTGGGTGCTTGATTTTCGTTTTGATGTGACGTACAATCTCGAGTGTGAATGTTTTGAAAGATCTTTCACGTTGTTAAATTTTGGGGCAAATTAAATTCTCGTGTCTGGTTAATGAGTTTGGACTCAGGAAGATTAAGTGATTTCATAGTAATTGTGGCTGCGAAAGGGTATAACAAGATGTCAATTTGAGACTAAGCAAGTAGGTTATCTCCTGCGGAGTAATCTACATAGGTGTGTTCCTTATGATGTGAAAAAAGAGTTTCTTTTCTGCCAGCGTGGCGTATGTGTTGAGACTTGAATTTGAATCTGGTTGAGAAAGTTGACTTGAGTGTTAAGGGAATTGATGCGAGCTTAGCGGATGATTGAGGTATTTTTATGGTTGGTGTGGTATGAGCTTGAGAAGAATTTTCATTGAACTGACTGCGGTATTAAGGCAGCAATAGAGTATGGGTATTGTGAGTTATCGAGTGTTTTAATCTATGGCTTTGAGCTAAGTGGGGGATCCTGCTATTGACAATTCAATTTCATGGTTATATGTAAAGGTTTAGTTTCGGGTTGAGGCATACTTGTGGGTTAGTTATGACTTGCAGATGTGGAGTTAGAGAATGACTCGAGTAAGGAAATTTATGGATACGGGTTATATTGTGCTTTATGAGTATATGAAAATCGTGGAATAAGTGAGTTGTTATTTGTGAATGATGTAGTACGCACAGAGTATGAGTTTGATAGGTGGTATTAAAGTAGAGTTACTTCTTTGATTGTTGTTGTGCTAATGGGGCACATGTCTTTTTGGCCCATTTGGGCGGTGTAATTTGGATTTGAACAAAGGGGAGACTATCGAGAAAGTTCTAATAGGTTTGAGGTATATATATAGCAATTGAGAATTTCTCCGGACTTGTGTATGGATAAAATCTGAGACTTGCATTTGATGGTGTCTGGACTTGTGGTTCCGTATGACTATGGATTCTACATTTTTGTATAAGGAAGGTAAGAAGAAAAATTTCAAATTCACATAAGGTATTTTCAGAGTGAATGTTACAGTTGTGGTATTTATGAAGGTACTTAAGAAGAATACAGTTGCTTATGGGTCGTAAGGTGTTGTGGTTCTATGCTAAGGTTTGTTGGGTGAGTTGTGGTTAAAGATCGTGGCGTTTTAGCAAGGAGAAATATCAATCTAAAGACAAATTCGGAAGGGACTCGGAGAAATAGGACAACTTGGTAGTAGGTTGGATCAGTATGGTAATGGATATGATCGGTTCATTAGGTGCTTATGATGTGGGGGATTTTCTACAGGTGCTTTGTGGCAATACTCTTGGGTTTGGCGACCTGTGTGGCTTGGTTGAGTTAGAGAGATTTAAATCTGATGGCTTGATTATGTGAAAATGAATTTCCAAGGCATTCTCAAGGATTTCTACCACGGTTTGAGATGGATATTTTCTACCGGTGTAAGGTAGTATGTTGAGTATTGTGATTTTCTACTGGATGGGATCAAATAAAAGGCTTCTAGCTGATCGGATATGTATTCTACTTATGACTCCGAATGATTATGGGGTTCTCGTATGTTTCATATGATGGCATGATAGATGTGGTGTTGTGTGGGATTAAGGTTTGCGTATGCCAGGTCACGATTTAGTTTTGAAAGGGAGGTCATAAATTCTTAGATGGCATGGACGATTTTCGATGTTTAGATGAATTCTATAGCTATTTGGTATTGCGTGAGCAGAGTGTACATTTCAGAAGGCGCACTATATTTTGAATTATGGTATGTCATAGGTATTGCGGCACTCTCCTGGTTGATCGATTGTTGATTTTAAGATGTTGCTATGTGACACGAAAGAATGGGTGAAGTATTCCTCGTGGAAAGATCGTGTATGAGAGATGTGTTAGACATTCGAGCTGTGAAAATGGAATAGTGATTTGATGGCTTGGGAACAACTCTTGGCACGTTCGAGAACGAACATATGTTTAAGTGAGGGAGAATGTAACGACCCGACCGGTCGTTTTGAGTATTACAGCCCCGTTCCCCCATTTACTGCTCTATTTGTGCTTTATAACTGTATTATGACCTATCAGATTAGTTAATTCGGGTCCGGAAGGATTTTTGAATGAATCGAGACACTTAGTCTCATAATGAAAAACTTAAGTTGGAAAATTCGACAAGATGTTGACTATGTGTAAACAACCTCAGAATTGAATTCTGATGATTCCAATAGCTTCGTATGGTGATTTTGGACATAAGAGCGTGTCCGTAAAAATTATTTGGAGGTCCGTAGTAGAATTAGGCTTGAAATGGCGAAAGTTAAATGTTTTGGGAAGTTTGACCGGTGGTTGACTTTTCGATATTTGGGTCAAAATTCAATTCTGGAAATTGGAATATGTCCGTAATGTGAAATGTGACTTGTGTGCAAAATTGGAAGTCATTCCGGATTGATTTGATGTATTTCGGCACAAGATATAGAATTTGAAAGTTCAAGTTCATAGATTTTTTATTTGAGTTGCGATTCGTCGTTTTGATGTTATTTGATATGATTTGAGGCCTTGAGTAGGTCCGTGGTATGTTTTAGGACTTGTTGGTGTATTTGGTTGAGGTCCCGGGGGCCTCGGGTGCGTTTCGGATGGTTAACAGATCAAATTCGGACTTAAGGAAAATGCTGGAACTGCTGCCTCTAATGTGATCGCACCTGCGAGGGTCTTGGCCGCAGGTGCGATGCCGCAGGTGCGGAGGGGTTGGCCTAGATGCGGGATTGGGGCTGGCCTGGGGTCTTCGCAGGTGCGGCAATTTTTGCGCAAAAGCGCGATCGTAGATGCGGTCCTAGGCATCATAGAAGGGATCTGGGCTGGCCAAGCTATTCTCGCAGAAGCGAGTTGTTTTCTGCATAAGCGAGGGTCGCAGGTGCAACCTCTTGTATGCATCTGCGAAAGGGCTGGACAGAACCCTTTAAGTTCGAGGGTTCATGATTTTTTGCCATTTTCGGATTTTGGAGCTCGGTTTGAGCGATTTTGGAGAGGAACTTTTCCATACAACTTGGGGTAAGTGTTCTTAACTCCCTTGTGATTATATTCCATGAATCTATCTTCATCTTAGCAATTGGTTGATGAATTTAAAGAGGAAATTGGGGGTGTTGGCCTAAAGTGCATAATATGAATTTTTGAGTTTTGAACATCGATTTGGAGTTGGAATTGAGTGAAATTAGTATGGTTGAACATGTAATTGGATGGGTTGAACTTGTAATTGGAGTGTAATTTTAGATTTTATGGGAAAATATTAGTATTTTGATATGGAATTAATTCCTATAAATAGTATGGACTGAATCAAATTTATTGTGGCTAGATTCGAGCCGTTCAGGAGTTGATACGCGCAGAATGGGATTTCGGGAGCATTGTTTAGCTTGCTCGGCATTGGATTCGCCTTGTTCGAGGTAAGTAACTCTTCTAATCTTGGAGCTGAGGGTATGAATCCTGATTTTATGTGTTATGTATTTGGTGTTGAGGTGACACACATGTTAGGTGACGGGCGTGTGGGCGTGCACCGTGTTTACCGTGACAGTTATTTCTGTAGTACTGTGTAGTTATCTGAACTTGTCTGAAATCATGAAAATCTCTACGTACTAGAGTTATCAAAATGTGATTCATGCTATAAACTATGTTTAGACTACATGTTTATCCTGTTGGGACCCACCGAGGTCATTTCTGATGTTAAGTTATCTGCCTTCATTTCATTACATACTCAGTCATACGCACGCATTCATATGCATATCATATCTCAGTCTCTGTTGTTATTTATTGAAACATCATATCATTATTTTTGGGCTATTTTCATGACATTGTGAGCCCATGAGAGAGAGACTGGAGAGATTAATGACTGACTGAGGCCGATGGCCTGATTGATTCTGATATTGATACTGATTAACGATAGCGCTTGGGCTGAAGGAGCCCCTCCGGAGTCTGCACACACCCTCAGTGAGCGCGGTTGATATTATTGGGTGATAGATCTTCCCTAGACATGGATCTTGTCCGAAGTATTATATACCTGGAGATGGATTTTCTCCTCGGGCTGGATTGGCCCTACTTGGTACTGAGTGACTAATGATCAATGATGTATATGTTCTGGGATGGATCTTCCCTAGGCTGTATGGTCCATATACAGTACCGAGTGGTTGAGTATGAGTGTAAACCTGGAGATGAATCTTCTCCACAAGGCTGGATTGGCCTTCCTCGGTACTAGGTGACTTATAGTCAGTGATGTATATGTCCCGGGATGGATCTTCCCTGGGCCATATGGGCCATATACAGTATCGAGTGGTTGAGTATTCGAGAGTATGAGCATATGAGGCTGTCTGTATGGTGCATCATATACAACATTGCATTGATATGCACACATGACATACATGCATAGAGATGTATTTTCCTCATGATGTACGGTATCACTTCATTCATGATTTCTCACACGTGTTGACAGATGGGCATAGTGATGCATCTGTTTTACACTGGTTATCTGGAAAGAAAATAAAATATCTTATTTATTATTGAAAGGAGTTTTTTGGAAAATTTTTATTTTCAAACTTATTCATATTTTTGGTAACTTTGGTAAACAATTTGAGTTTTTATTGATGTACTTGAAAGGCAGGACTATTTTGAGAAATCATGTTTTTGTTGAGCATTTAATCGTTGAGTTACTTCTGGTATTACTTATTTTATGTTGCTATGAACTATTGTTGTTATTGAAGTTGGACCCGACCTTGGTACAAGCTCTTCACTGCTTTCAGCCTAAGGTTAGGTTTGTTACTTATTGAGTACATGGGGTCGGTTGTACTCATACTACACTTCTGCACCTTGCGTGCAGATGTTGTCTGCTGATGTTGCTGTGCTTGTTGGGAGCTGGATCTGAAGATGTACCTGCGCTCCGATTTTAGCTGCCTCTTGTTCATGGTAGCCTTAGATTCATAAAACTCTGTTTATGTACTTTTCAAACATATGATGTATTTACTTCATACCTGCTTTGTATACTCTATTCTTAGAAGCTCATGATTTGTACTACCAGTTCTTGGGGAATGTATAAGATTAAGATTTTTCTTTACTTAAATTGCTTTAATAATTGTGATTGAAATTGGATAGATGATAATTGACTTACCTAGCGGGTTGGGTTAGATGCCATCACGACTGGTTGAATTTTGGGTCGTGACACTTATCTTGCAAACCAATGGAGAAGAGGAAGAGTAAAATATAGAAGAAAGCTGCAAACTAGGAGAGATCTTCATATAAACTTCTTCATGAAGATCACCATGTAAAAAGGCATTGTTGACATCTAGTTGATAAACAATCCAATTCCTCAAAGCATCAATGTTAAGAAGACACTTAATGGTGGTGAATTTAACAACAGGGGAAAATGTCTCATTGTAATCAATGCCTTCTTTCTGAGTGTTACCCCTTATCACTAATCTGGCCTTGTACCTTTCAATGGAACCATCAGATATTTGTTTGATCTTGTAGACCTATTTACAAGGTATATGCTTCTTGTGAGAGGGAATGGGAACAATGTCCCAAGTGTGGTTTGCATCTAAAGCTTGGAATTTCTTTAACATGGCCTCCTACCAAACATGGTGAGTTGCAGCCTGTTGGTAAAACTGGGGCTCATTCATGTGCAAAACAAAGGAAGAGACCTTAGAAACTAGAGAAGCAGGAGCCTTGGGAGCAAGAGATGGACAAACATAATCCCTTAAATGCGGTAGAAGATTACTGATCCTGGAGGAATGTCTGATAGAGAGAGAAACAAAAAGAAATAAGGGATAACAAGTGGAGAAGGATAAGGAGAAGGAGGATCAGTGGTAAAGGGAGGAGAATTAGAAACAACAGGAGGAGATGGAATGGAAGGAGGATAAGTAGCAGAAGTGGGAGAAGATGAAAAGTTAGGTAAATCTACAAATGGAGTAGGAGAAGAAGTAAAAATTTGTGAAGGAGGAGATGAATAAGGAAATACATGCTCATGAAATACAACATCCCTATAATATAGGATATCATGGTTGGAAAGATTTAGTAACTTGTAACCTTTCTTGCCACAGGGATAGCCAAGAAAGATATAAGGCAATGCTCTTGTCTGAAACTTGTCTCTTCGAGATTTGGGTGTGGTGGCATAGCATAAACATCCAAAGGATCTAAGATGATCATAGTGAGGGGGATGGTCATGCAATTTTTCATAGGGGGATATGTTGTTCAGGACAGTGGAGGGAAATCTATTGATAAGGTATGTGGCTGTGAGAACACATTTATCCCAATACTTGGTAGGTAAATGTGATTGGAAAAGCAAAGCTCTAGAAGTTTCTAAGAGGTGTTTGTGCTTTCTTTCCAACACCATTTTGTTGAGGAGTGTGAGAGATGGTAGTGTGGTGTAGTATACCTTGAGCAAAGAAATATTTGGACTCAGAACTAGTTCCTAGTTCAAAAGCATTATCAGACCTGAAAGATTGAACTGAAGTGTGAAATTGAGTTTGAACCATAGAGGTGAAAGCTTTTTTAAAAAAAAAAAGAGCATTGCTTTTAGAGGAGAGTAGGTGTGTCCAAGTTACCCTAGTATAATCATCTACTAGAGTTAGAAAATACTTGAAACCATTATAAGTGGGGGTATGATAGGGGGCCCAAATATCAATGTGAACCAACTAAAAAGGGGCTGAAGAATGAATGGTACTGTCAGGGAAGGGGAGTCTCTACTATCTAGCCATGGGACAAACAGGACATATAAAAGGCTGTTTGGAAGAGATTTTATCAGAAATGAAAGGAATGAATTTCATCCTATTATAAGGCATATAACCCATTCTTTGATGCCAAAAATAGTCTGTTTTATTGATGTGAGTGTGTGGATTACAAGAGGGACTGAGGGGAATATGATCATTAACAGAAGTAGAACTAGAACATGTAAAAACAGTAGAATCAGAAACACTACATGGTGAAGGTAAAGCACAAAAAATATATTGAACATCATCAACAAGATGGAGGAAATACATCCCATTATCAGCTCTACCAATTTCCAGTGGCCTCTTCAGAGAAGGGCCCTGTAAAAAATATTTAGAAATGGTGAGAACTGTATAACAGTTAAACTCTAAAAGTAGATGGTAAATGGAAATTAGATTGAATTGGAAAGAGGGAACAAGAAGAACATTGCGAAGAATTATGTCAGATCTAAGGTGTAGAGAACCAGTGGAGACAACTTTCACTTTATAGCCATTTGGTAAAGTTTTCAAGTAAGGTCTAGCTAGTGGTGTTAAATTGTGAAGTAAATGTTTGTGTGTGGGGAGTAAGTGTTTGTGAGGGGTCATGTGATTAGTGGCCCCTGAGTCTAAGATCCAAGTGTCTATGGTGAATTGAGATGATGCACAATCATGAAAGTCCACAGAATTAACTATAGAACTACAGAATAAACCTGCAAAATTTGCATAAGCAGTGTTCTCTCCAGAAGACAGGTTATTGTTGTTGGCCCCATGGTACATATAAGATTGTTGTAGTAAACTCAGAAGGTGTTGATATTGTTCTTGAGTAAAACCATGAGAAAAATATCAGGAGTTGTGGAACCTTGGGGAGAAGCTGATGGAAGACCAGAGGAAGAAGCATCAACATGCACACAAGAGGCTGATCTTTTGTTCTTGTTGAACTTGAAATCAGGGGAAAATCCATGGAGCTTGCAATACTTTTTAATAGTGTGCCCAGGTTTCTTGCAATATTTGCAAGATATAGAATGATTAGGTCTCTTTGTCTCAAAGTAAATTCTCTGATTGAAAGACCTCTGACCATTGTTAGGTGCAGAAGAAGCGGAGAAAAAGGCAGATTCATCATAAAAAACCTGGAGAAAATGCTTTCTCTCTTTATTTTTCATCATGCTACAGAATAGAGTAGGCTTTACTGACAGCTGGGAGATGGGTCATCATAAGAATGATGCTCTTGACTGTGGAGTATGAATCATTTAGCCCAGCAAGGAACCAGAATAGTTTGAGTTCCTCTAGGAATTTAGGAAGGTCTCCACATGAGCAAACATGCACGACATAAGTTGTGTTCATCTCATCCCAAATACTGCGTAGTCTGGTGAAATATGAAGCTATGTGTGAGGTCCCTTGGGAGATAGAACCAATCTCCCTTTGGATTTGAATGAATTTTGACCCATTTGATTGACCATACCTCTCATTTATATCCAACCATATCTCTCTAGCAGTGTCACACCCTAAGACACTGGTAGCAATCTCTCTAGACAGAGAATTGGTGATCCAAGCACCATATCGTTACACCTTTTCCAATATGGGTAATAAGGAGAATCCTCAGTAGGTTTATCATGGCGGCCATTAATTAGCCCTAATTTGTTCTTGGCAGAAAGAGACACAAGCATGCTCTTCCTCCAAGCCACAAAACCAGTACCATCAAAAGAAGGGGAGACTAAATGAGTACCAGGACTGTCAGAAGGGTGCGCGTAGAAAGGATGTGAAAAATCTAAGGTGAAAGTTGAAAAACCCTCTGATGAATTAACTTCGTCAATAGCCATAAGAAAAACTCAATTTTAATACCACAGACACATAAATAAAAGGCTATAAGGCTAAGATTGATGAAAAAATACATGAAATTTAAGCTTGAGGAAGATAGTATCGGTTTTGCTTCAATTAGTCAAAATCAGCAGCAAAACTAAGAAATCCTCAGCTACTATTTCGTCATAGATGATAGCAGATACTTTGGAATTTCACCAGAGAACGAACGGAGTTTATTCACCCGCGCTGATACCATGTTAGAAGCTTAGAGTGAGCTCATGCAATGGGCTTCAATGGAGGAAACCCTAGCTGTACAGTAGAGAGAAAAAGGGAAAAGAATTATCGGAGAAAATACCTATTATCATTAATGAATCTCCTAACCTATTATTTCCGGAAATACAAGTATTTATACTTGTGTTACAATGTGGCTATATTTACAAAGGTAAAATGGCTAAAGAATATAAAAGCTATGTTGCTATATGTGTGTGTTATTATGTGGGCCGATGGAAGAGGAGGGGGCCTGGTCTGAAGGAGTCCGGAACTGAGGCCCAATCTGGTCAACAACATATAAAATATAATTTAGAAAAAGTCTATCCAGCATAATTTCTTGAACAACTACTATTAAAATTTATTTTGAGTTTCAAAACTCAAACTCGAAATATTTATTAAAAATAAAGAGATCCTACTGGTATTTTAATCAATATATCTAAAAGTTAGCCTAGATATTACCGTGTCAAAGAAAAATGTAAGAGAAATGAAAAGGAAAGATAAAAGTTAGTAGTTCATCGAGACTTTTGTGTGTGTTATCACATTTTCATCTTCATGAAAATCCCTTTCACCTTCCAATCAATTGCTATAAGGTGGTCCAATGCACAGTAGCCATGCGTCATTGAACGATCTCTTTAGCCTTTGCTCCACGTTTATTAGCTGGCCACCTTTCACTTCATGTCCCTTTGCTAGCTCTTATCTTGTTATCTTGTAAGAAAGAAATATGCAACCATCTTGATTTGGACATGTTTGTAAGATGACATAAGGGATTCTAGCAGTTTATTTTGAGTGCGATGGGATTAATTTCAGATTTATTAATTAATTGTGAATGTCCATTATTGCTCCTAAAACTTTCTAAAAAAGATTATATACAATCAAGTAAGTAAGTAGCTTGCAAATAGCTAGAGCATGCAGTTTACAAGTAACTTGCAAGCAGTTCTGCAGGAAGCCGCTTGCTATTAGCTTAGGAGGAGTTCACTCATTAGTTTATGAACAGTTTCTGTTCTTCTATGAATAGGTAGCTACATTAATTTTTTTTTGTACATCAATAAAATCTCTCTCCCCCCAAATTCTTCTGCTGTATCTCTTAATTTGTATTTATTTTATTTTATAACACATACATTTTCTCTTTTATTTATTAATTACGAAGAGTATTGTTACTTCATTTATCTCAATTTATGTGATATATATTTTTTAAATTTATTCTAAAAAATAATATTTTTTATGTTTAATTATACTTTTACCTTAAAATATTTATTTTATTTTTAATAAGATAATTTATAACTTACATGAGACTTATTTGGTATCACAAACTTCAAAGAGTCTCATCAAACAAGATCGCCTAAAATGGGATTGAGAGAGTATTTTCTATTAGCACAATTATCGAGTAATTCACCCACTAAAATTTAAGTCTGTGCAAATAAATCACCTAACATTTGTTAACTTAATTTTGGTCTCTCATAATTTTATATGTTTTATTCACTGGGATCCATAGGCCAAAATATCAATTTCTCTTTCATTTTTTGTTGAAACTTAAAAAGGAATAATATTACTCCATCTGTTTAAATTTGTCGGATATACTTTTTTTATTGATCCGTTTAAAAAATGATACAATTTTATATTTAGAAACAATTCAACTTTAAACTTTCTATTTTATCTTAATGGAAGTCATTATAGGCACACCAATGTTATGACCCACAACTTTTATCATTTATACTTTTAAGACCATAAATTTTAATTTTTATTTTTTAAATTTTGTACCGAGTCAGGCTATTTCATATAAAGAAATGGAAGGAGTATAAATTTAAATGAAGATAGGCAAGGGAACTCTTTGTATATAAATGTTGAGGCTTTAGGGAGTTAGAAAAATGGTCACCTTATTTCCTAGGGTATTTAAGGCAGCCAAAGTACCTAATAATGGACACTTGTATAGAGTTGAATCAGCTTCAACTTTCATTTGAGAGAGGGGGCTGGGTTTGGAGCCGAGAAGACTTGAAACTTTTTTTACTTTGTTCAAGAAAACTCCTGCAAGAAACTACATTTCTTTTTTCTTTTTTCCCTTAAATAAATAAGGAAAATGATAATTTTAAAATTTGCCATTTTGGAGGTGAAAACCACCTTATCTTCCTCTCGGAACATTAGACAAGAAGGAATTCAACTAAAGGACTTTGAGAGGCATTATTTTAGTCCAAAGTTGGTGAATACCATGGTTCAATTTTATCCAAAGTGACATTAAAGTAATCAAACTATAATAAAATAATTCACTTAAATATTGAAAAAATATCCAGTAGTCCAACTAAAGGAGGCTTGTGTCAATGGGGACCATCCCCTAGTTTGTCAAATTGCTTGAAGGATAAGCTTCCACCTACATGACCCCATCACAATCTTCAACAAATGCAAAGTTAAAGTCTCCATTCTCCATAGAGCCTTAACATCTCATATGGTTGAGTGGCAATTCCACACTAACTAAACTTCATGTGAAAAATTAGATTCTTGAATCCAATAATTCATCACCAAAAAAATTAGATCTCCATAACTAATAAGTTTTTGTTTCAACCCCACTATTCTTATTCCTACCTCTTTTCTTTTCACGTGAAAAACAGAAATGGATCTTGAAGAGTGGGAGGTTCTTCCTGAGGATGGGTTTCTTGAAATCCATGATGATGGTGGCAACAAGATTTTCTCAAGAAAATTTATTTCTGATTCCAATAGAGTTTTCCATGATTACTTTAGTTGTTCAACTCCAAATCCTTGTCAATTTGTCCACTCAACAGTGCACCCTAGAGTGCCAAAACAACTTATCCCACTCTCAATTCAACTAGAGCCAAGAATCCAGAAAACACAAGATGATGATCATGAGGTTTCTAAAGAAGTCATCACTACTCAAGTTCCTTTTGAGATCACCATTTCTGAAAAGATCAAACCTCCAGCAGCTATGATGGAAACAGAGCAAGATCAAGCACTGTCACAAGTTTTCTTCAAGAAAATGAAGGATACTGAAAGTAGACTTACAAAAGACATGAAAGTAGACTTACACAAGACCTTTGTGCCACAAATTGATCAGGAGTATCCTTTTCCATTTGAGGAGAATAGTGAAGTTATTGAAATTGACAAAGATATAGTGATCAAGAAAATGAAGATGGAAGCTGAGATAATTCATGAAGATAACAGAGGTGGATTAAACCTATTGACTGGGATTGGTGCTATCTGCTCATTTGGGGTTGCTGCTGCTGCTACCATTTGCATCATCTTCATTGGTAATCGCCAAAAACATAAGCAAAATCAGATGCTTCGGTTCCAGATCTTTTCTGATGATAAGGTGAGACAAAGTTTGACAGTCAATGTTGACAGAATTTGGTCCATATTATTTGCTCTTTAATCTTTTTGCACACCTTCAAAAAGATTTATAATAGAATATATCTTTAGAATGTCTCACTTAGTTAACGCTACACTAATTGAAACACTACATGTACGTTTGAGAAAAAATAACAATAAGTGCTCCTTGTTTTTTTTTTTTATATTTTTAAATGTCAAGTATTTTGGAACGAGTTTATTTTGCGAAATGGAAAATAATATAAAGATGAGGTGGTATATTAATTTTGATTGTTGATCTAATCTAAATAAGATGTTATGTGCGGTTGCAGAGGATGAAGCAAGTAGTTCACCACGCAAGCAAATTGAATGAAGCAATATCAGCAGTAAGAGGAGTTTCTATAAACAGAGCACAAATCACAGTTGGGGGATACTATGATGCTGTCTGAAGCAATAAATATCCAGTAATGACTTAATCAGCCTCCTGAGTCATTGTTATGTCCAAGTATTTTATAAATATAGGATCATTATAAATGCTGTGTAGATATATGTCGGATTTCCTATATTCCATGAGCTTAGTAAGGTCAGTTATTCTAAAAAAGAAAACAGGAGTTTGGTAATGTGTGATGTTTGGTTGTGTGTGTTGTACATGCAATTTACTTGTGGAGGCTAATCTAGGACTTGGAGGGTTCAATTTTTTTTTAATCGGTGGACCAATCTTTATTCATGAGAGGAAAGGATATGATACATTTGGGAAAGGGGGATTTAACACCTGATCCTTGGGCACAATCTCTGTGACTATATATGTCAAATAAGGCAGAAAACAAAGAAGACTCCTACTTAGACTAGTAGCTAAAAAAGCATCTCAAAATGTCTCACATCGAATTTCAGAAGCTTTAATTTGTCCGATTCTAAAAAAAAATCATTTCTCAGCAGCCCGCTTATTTGTAATGGTAATCCAGAACTATATGCAGGTGGATAAGAGTTGTGGTGGCTAGTCTATATCTGCAACTTTGTTCTCTTCCCTATACCAATGCTTAACCATCGCTTCTTTTTCGCTCACAATCTGCTTGACTTTGTCCTCGTTGATAGTAGACACTAACACCTTCAACCGCTATTTTAATCAATCCTCTTGTTATACAATAATGTAATCCCAAGAACATCTTGTAGTACAAAGGAGGAGGTTTGGTCCATTTAACCCTAAACCTAAGCAAAATGAGTATATATACCATGATAAAGGTTCCACTACAATCTCTAGTTACTCCTCCTATCCCCACAAGATCTTTCTACAACTTCCATCACTGTTTAGCTTGTAGTACAAAGGAGGAGGTTTGGTCCATTTAACCCTTTTGCACATTCTGTGATAAATAGGTTGATCAATAATGTGTTGTAGCTTTTCTCATGTTGTTTTCACCTATAGCTGTTTAATTATACATAGAGTGATTAGTTGTAGATCTTTGGATAGAAGGGAGCTCAGATCCGTAGTTACTAGCATATCTCAGATTCCATCAGAGATTAGATCATGAAGCCTAGTGGTGTCTATTGGTGACATAAATCCAGAAAAACTAACTAGAACACCCTTAGAAGGTGGCAAGATTACGTTGATATCAAATGCACAAGAAAGGCAAGAAGGATATGTCTAATCAAACTAGTATTCCCTCCTGGAGATAACAATCTGGAGTGCCAACCTCTTACCCTTCTAGTTATTTGCTAATCATCATTTAGTATGCGATCCTTTGTCTTTCAACAAAAAATTGACAACTTAAATAATTAATTAGGAAGATTTATTGTTTCATTCCAGTCCATCCAGCAATACTGACACCCTAACTGTCGAAAGCACCAGGATCTAATAAGAAGCAACTCTTTGTCTTGTTTACTAACTGTCCAGATATAGCCTCATCGGCGGCCAAGATATTGATCTCTAATTTGATTGTTCTCTTCCTGCCACCGGAGAATATTATGAGGTCATTTGCAAATTCTAGATGATTCACCTGAGGCTCCCTTCTATTCATAGAGAAACTAGTAAAGTCTCCATAGTTATGTAAATTGTCCAACATTATAGACAGGTTCACAATACTGATAATACATAATGAAGGTGAGATGGAGTCTCTGTCTTAATTCATTTTTAGACTTAAAAAAACTATGCCTCTGCACATTAACAGTAGCATTGTACTAGTTACAAGAGGTGCTTATAGATTAACTCTACCCAATGCTCTGAAAAGCCTAGTTTCCTCATTATCTGATTAAGTCATTACTAGGCTACCCTGTCATATGCCTTGGCCCTATCAAGTTTTATGACTACATTGCTCCACTTCTATGATTTTTGAATGTCATTTAGAGAAAGTGCAAAGATTAATTGGTAAGATAGCAGCCCTCGATCGATTCATATCACGGTCATTGGAAACGGTGGCACAAACGAGTGGACACCGGAATGCCAAGAAGCATTAAAGGATTTGAAGAGCTATTTGACAAACCTACCATTGCTGGCCAAGACCTTAGAAGGTAAACATTTGTTGATCTACCTGGCAGTGTCCGAAGTTGCGGTAAGTACAGTACTAGTATGGGAAGATAAAAGTACAGAATCTCCAATATATTATGTCAGCAAAACATTGTTAGATACTGAAACCAGGTATCCTCACTTAATAAAATTAGCATTGGCAGTCAGAGTAGCTGGCCGAAAATTAAGACCTTACTTTCAGTGTCATCCTATTTCTGTTGTCACCACTTCCCCATTACGGAGTATCCTGCATAAGCCAAAACTCTCGGGACGACTTGCCAAATAGCAGTCGAGCTGAGTGCATATGACATTTCATATCAACCCCGTACTGCCATCAAGTTGCATGTCCTAGTGGACTTTGTCACTGATTTCAATATAGATATACTTTCCGAAGCGAAAAAAGAAGCGATAATAGCTTCTGGAACAATTCTGGGAACCTAGACCCTCTATAGAGATGACTCATCCAACGTGGAAAGGTAGACCTAACATCCTACTTATCATCCCAACTGGGGAAATGGTATAACAAGCTACTCCCTCCGTTTCAATTTATGTGAACTTGTTTGACTGGGCACGGAGTTTAAGAAAAAATAAAAACTTTTGAAATTTGTGGTCCTAAACAATTCAAAAAGGGACCCAGAGTATTTGTGTGGTTATAAACGCTTCTCATTAAGGGTAGAATTATAAGTTTAAGTAAAATTATTTCCAAATTTAAAAAGGAGTCATTCTTTTTGGAATGGACCAAAAAGGAAATAGGTTCACATAAAATGGAACGGAGGTAGTATAAAATACCATTCCATAACTAATAATGAAGCTGGATATGAGGATGTTGTTGTTGTTGCAGGAATCGACTAGCTCAGGGACTCGGGGCTGAACACATAAAGTAGAAGAGTGACTCTCAACTAGTAGTGAACCAAGTACATGGGACTTATGTAGCACGTGAAGCCCGCATGCAACAATACCTAGCCAAAGTTACATAACTCTTAGGTCAGTTCAAGTGAATGAAGGCAACCCAAATACCCCAAGAGAAAAAGAAGTTGATGCTCCAGACAATTTTGGATTTGTTGTCGGCGTTACCGAGTATGGGATCAGCCCTATTGTATATTTGTTTCACTCCTCCATCGATCAAACCAAAAATGAGGTAAACACAATCATTATAGTTTGGTATTGGCGTAATGATTTCATTAATTACTTGTAGAATAGGACCTTACCTGAACTCAAGATGGCTGCTCAACAACTTCGAATTTGGACATCATGATACTGACTCATCGATGGGGCCCTGTACCGAATGATGTTCGGTGGCCCGTTAGCTAAATGCCTAGAACCTGGAAACACATACTATGCAATGTGAGAAGTCCATGAAGGTCATTGTGGCAACCAATCCAAAGATAGATCACTTGTCCGAAAGCTAATAAGAGTCGAATATTATTAGCCTAAAATGGAACAAGACGCAACTAGCTTTGTCAAGAGATGTGAAAAGTGTAAACGATTCGCTCATTGATTGTATCAACCAGCCGAACCACTTCACTTGTTGCTCACCTCGTGGCCTTTCATGAAATGAGGAATGGACATAGTAGGTCCGCTACCACAGGCCCCAAGACAGGTAAAATATTTTCTTGTTTTTACTGATTAGTTATCAAATGG